>NC_091978.1:328819950-329508484 GCF_044704955.1 Pristiophorus japonicus
TTGGCTCGTTTGCCGTGAAGGAGCTCAGAGTAGAGCACTTGCTTTGGGAGTCTCGTGTCTAGCATGCGAACTATGTGGCCTGCCCAGCAGAGCTGATCGAGTGTGGTCAGTGCTTCAATGCTAGGGATGTTAGCCTGGATGAGAACGTTGATGATGGTGCGCCTGTTCTCCCAGGGAATTTGTAAGAGACATCGTTGGTGATATTTCTCCAGCAACTTGAGGTGTCTCTGTACGTGCCATACCCGGAAGGCGGGTATTACTACAGCCCTGTAGACTATGAGCTTGGTGACAGTTTTGAGGGCCTGGTCTTCAAACACTCTCTTCCTCAGGCGGTCGAAACCTGCACTGGCGCACTGGAGGCGGTGTTGGATCTCGTCGTCGATGCCTGCTCTTGCTTAATAGAAGGCTCCTGAGATATGGGAAGTGGTCCACGGTGTCCAGGGCCGCGCCGTGGATCTTGATGACTGGGGGGCAGTGCTGTGGGGTGAGGACAGGCTGGTGGAGGCCCTTTGTCTTACGGATGTTTAGCGTAAGGCCCATGCTTCCGTACATCTCAGTAAATACGTCGATTATGACCTGGAGTTCAGCTTCTGTGTGTGCGCTGGTCTACAGGGCTGCAGTGATACCCGCCCTCCTGTGTGGCTCAGAGACATGGACCATATATAGTGGACACCTCAAATCGCTGGAGAAATACCGTCAACGATGTCTCCGCAAGATACCCTGGTAGGACAGACGCACCAACGTTGGTTCCTCGATCAGGCCAACATCCCCAGCATCGAAGCACTGGCCACACTCGACCAGCTCTGTTGGGCAGGACACATTGTTCGCATGCCTGACAGAAGACTCCCAAAGCAAGCGCTCTACTCTGAACTCCTACACGGCAAGCGAGCCCCAGATGGAAACGTTTCAAGGACACGCTCAAAGCCTCCTTGATAAAATGCAACATCCCCACTGAACCTGGGAGTCCCTGGCCTAAGTGGAGGAAGAGCATCCGGGAGGGCGCTGAGCACCTTGAGTCTCGTCGCCGAGAGCATGCAGAAAGCAAGCGCAGGCAGCGGAAGGAGCATGCGCAAACCAGACTCCTCATCCACCCTTTCCTTCAACCACTGTCTGTCCCACCTGTGACAGACTGTAATTCCTGTATTGGAATGCTCAGTCAGCTAAGAACTCCCTTTTAGAGTGGAAACAAGTCTTTCAAGGTACTGCCTATGATGATGATGTAACAAACCGCTACAAGAAACAATAAGAATATAACCAGATGGACCACCCGGCATCGACCTCGGCACTGGCTTCAGATATGACAACGGCACACCCAGCCCACTCAATCCTGCAAAGTCCTCCTCACTAACATCTGGGGACTTGTGCCAAAATTGGGAGAGCTGTCCCAGAGACTAGTCAAGCAACAGCCTGACCTACTCACAGAATCACATATTTTAGCCAATGTCCCAGACTCCCTCCATCACCATCCCTGGATACGTCCTGTCCCACCGGCAGGACAGACCCACCCGAGGTGGCAGCACAGTGGTATACAGTCGGGAGGGAGTGGCCCTAGGATTCCTCAACATTGACTCCGGCCCCCATGAAGTCTCATGGCTTCAGGTCAAACATGAGCAAGGAAACCTCCAGCTGATTGCCATCTATCATCCTTCCTCAGCTGATGAATCAGTACTCCTCCATATTGATCACCACTTGGAAGAAGCACTGAAGGTTGCAAGGGCACAGAATGGACTTCAAAGTCCATCACCACTACTGGCCGAGCTGGCTGAGTTCTGAAGGACATAGCTGCCAGACTGGGTCTGTAGCAGGTGGAGAGAGAAGCAACATGAGGGAAAAAACTGCTTGACCTCATCCTCGCCAATCTACCTGTCGCAAATGCATCTGTCCATGACAGCATTGGTAGCAGTGAACACCACACAGTCATTGTGGAGACCAAGTCCTGTCTTCACACTGAAGACACCATCATGTTCTGTGCCTGAATCCGGAGGACTGGAAAATGATGGTCAAAGCCTCTGCTATTTCCTCTCTCGCTTCGCTCAACAGCCTGGGATGCATTTCATCGGGGTCTGGGGACTTATCCACTTTTAAAGCTGCCAAACGCGCCCCCCCCCCCATTCTTTCTCACTATGTCTATTTCGTCCAGAATTTCACACTCCTCCTCGATAGCAGTATCTATCTTGCCCCTTTCCTTTGTGAAAACAGACGCAAAGTATTCATTTAAGAACCATACCCACATCTTCCGCCTCCACACACAGATTACCCTCATGATCTTTAATAGGCCAGATCCTTTCTTTAGTTATCCTCTTCTTAATATATTTATAGAACCTCTTTGGGTTTTCCTTGATTTTACTTGCCAAGAATTTTTCATGCTCTCTCTTAGCATTCCTAATATCCTTTTTAATTTCACCTCTGAACTTCCTATATTCCTCCAGAGATTGTACAGTATTTAGCTGTCGGTATATGACAAGCTTCCCTTTTTTCCTTTGTCCTCCCCTGTAAGTCCCTAGACATCTAGGGGGCTCGAAAATTGTTATTCCCTCCCTGTTTCTTTAAGGGCACATATTTGGCCTGAACCCGCCAGATCTCCTCCTTGTATGGCTCCCACTGTTCCAACACTGACTTAGAAGCTGTTTCCAGTCCACTGTGGCCAAAACGCTTCTCAAGTTAGTTTTTCCCCAATTTGGGACTTTTATTCCTGGCCTATCCTTGTCCTCATCCATAACTACCTTGAATCTGACTGAATTATGGTCACTGGCACCCAAGCGCTCTCCCACTGATACCCCTTCCACCTGCCCAGCTTCATTCCCCAAAACTAAATCCAGAACCGCCCCCTCCTGCGTTGGGTTTGTTACATACCAATTTAAAAAAGTTCTCTTGAATGCATTTTAGGAATTCCACACCCTCTATACTCTTCACACTAAATTTGTCCCAATCAATATTGGAATAGTTGAAATCCCCTACTATTACTGCCCTATGGTTTTTGGAATTCACAGAAATTTGCCTACATATTTGCTCTTCTATCACCTTCCCACTGTTTGGGGGTCTATAATACACGTCCAGCAGTGTGATCATCCTTTTTTTAAATTTTTCAGTTCGACCTATATGGCCTCATTTGATGATAATTCTAACTAATCATCCCTCCTCATAGTTTCTTTAATCAATACCGCGACCGCCCCCCCCCCCCCTCCCCCTTACCTCCCTCTCTGTCCTGTCTCAAAATCCTGTAACCAGGAATATTGAGCTGCCAAACCTGCCCCTCTTTCAGCCATGTGTCTGTAATGGCTATAATAACATACTCCCAAGTGTGTACCTGTGCTCTCAGCTCATCCGCCTTATTCGCTATACTCCTTGTATTGAAGTATATACCATTTAGCACAGGAAGACCTACTTGATTACTACTTACTAACCCTTGTTTCCTCTGTCTTACAAATTCACTTTCTATATTCTTGCTTTTCAATTTCAGCTTTACTTCCTTCCCTATTGAATTTGTTCTCCGGTTTCCATCCCCTTGCCAAGCTAGTTTAAACTCCCTCCAACAGCACTAGCAAAACTCCCCGCGAGGATATTGGTCCCAGCGTTTTGGTGCAACCCATCCGGTTTGTACAGCTTCCATCTCTCCCAGAAGTGGTCCCAATGCCTCAGGAATTTAAAGCCCTCCCTCCTGCACCAACTCTCCAGCCACGCGTTCATCCTCTCTATCGTTCTATTCTTGTACTCATATTAGCACGTGGCACCAGTAGTAACCCGGAGATTACTACCTTTGAGATCCAACCCTTTAATTTTTCTCCCTAGCTTCCTAAATTCTGCCTGCAGGACGTCATCCCTCTTTCTACCTATGTCATTGGTTCCAATATGTACCACGACCTCTAGCTGTTCGCCCTCTTCCCCCCCCCCCCCCCCCCCAGAACGCCCTGTGTCCGCTCTGTGACATCCTTGACCTTGGCACCAGGGAGGCACCATACCATCCTGGAGTCACGTCTATGACCGCAGAAACGCATCTCTATTCTCCTAACTATTGAATCCCCTAGCACTATAGCTCTTCTATTCTTTGTCTCTCCACCTGTGCAGCTGAGCCACCTGTGGTGCCTTGGCTGTGGCTGCACTCCCCAGAAGCACCATCATCCTCACCGGTACTCAAAAGAGAATATCAGTTGGAAAGCGAGATGGACTCCGGGGGACTCCTGCACTACCTGCCTAGCATTCTTCCTCTTTCTGGTGGTCACCCACTGCCCCTCTGCCTGCATGCTTTTAAGCTGTGGGGTGACCACCTCCTGAAATGTGCTATCTACGTAGCTCTCAGCCTTGCGGATGCACTGTAGTGACTCCAGCCGCTGCTCAAGCTCCGAAACGCGGAGCTCGAGCAGTTGAAGCTGGAGACCGCTCCTGCACACATGGTTGTCTAGGCTGTGTGAAGCGTCCAGGACTTTCCACATGCCGCAGGATATGCACTCCACAGGACTGAGCTGCCCTGCCATCCCTCTAATTAAACTTATCTGTTTATAAAAGAGAAAGAGAGATACTTACTAATCAAACAGCCCAATCACTTACCTGCCCGGACGAGGGGTGTGAGCGGGCAGAGGTCGGAAACGCAGTTTGGAGCCGAATCCGAAATCAGCGGGGCGCAAGAGAGTAACGCATTCGGCAGCGGGGTCCCCGAGGTGGGCGAGGAGCAGGAGCTCTGCATTCCTCCAACTCTGTCCTCTTCTATGTCCCCCACTTTCTTTGCCCATCATTGGTGGCTGTGCCTTCAACTGTCCAGATACTAAGCTCTGGAATTCCTTCCTTAAATATCTCCACTACTCTGTCCTCCTTAAAACCTACCTCTTTAACCATGCTTTTTGTTACCTCCCCTAATATCTCCTCCTTTGATAGAATGTCAACATTTGTCTGATTAGACTCATGTGAAGCCCCTTGGGACATCATGCTACAATGTTACAAGTGTTATTAAATACATGATGTTGTCGTCGTCATGGTAACTTGTACAACAACAACTTTTATTTATATAGCGCCTTTAATGTAGTAAAACATTCCAAGGCGCTTCGCAGTGTTATAATAAAACAAGTAGATTGACACCGAGCCGCATAACAAGAAATTACAGCAGATGACCAAAAGCTTGGTCAAAGAGGTGGACTTTAATGAACGCCTTAAGGAGGAAAGAGAGGTAGAGAGATGGAGAGGTTTAGGAAGGGAGTTCCAAAGCTTAGGGCCTAGGCAACAAAAGGCACAGCCACCAATGGTTGAGCAGTTATAATCAGGGATGCTCATGGAGGGATTTGTAAACAAGGATGAGAATTTTGAAATCGAGGCTTAACCAGGAGCCAATGTAGGTCAGCGAGCACAGGGGTGATGGGTGAGCGGGACTTGGTGCGAGTTAGGACACGGGCTGACGAGTTTTGGATGACCTCAAGTTTACGTAGGGTACAATGTGGGAAGCCAGCCAGGAGTGCATTGGAGTAGTCAAGTCTAGAGGTAACAAAGGCATGGATGAGAGTTTCAACAGCAGAGGGGCGGAGGCAGACAATGTTACAGAGGTGGAAATAAGCTGTTTTAGTTATGCCGCTGATATGTGGCCGGAAGCTCATTTCAGAGTCTAATATGACACCTAGGTTGTGAACTGTATGATTCAGCCTCTGATTGATGTTAGCGAGAGGGATGTAGTCGGTAGCTAGGCAACGCAGTTTTGAGGAGGGGACCAAAACACCAACACAGACTTGGTGGGTCAAATGGCTTGTTTCTGTGCTGTAATCATCTATGGTTCTATGACTGTTAAGTATCTGAAAATGCTTGAAATATTATTCTCCTCATGAATCACCTTGTTGGGATACAGCCAGCCTGTTTAAAGAAATATTCTCCAGGCTGTCTTTTGAAAATGCAGTTCAATCGTATTTACTTGATGTTGGGTAGGCTGCCAAGTCCTACATAAGTCTAATTAAATGTTTCCTGTTTGATATTTGGTGAAGTACAGCAGTCATTGATCACATCTGCTGTCATTTATTCTGTCTTGCTGAAACTGGTTGGTTAATGTGCCAGTATCGTGCGTGCCAGTATCGTGCAGTTGGTGGGAATCCATTGCATGAAAGTAAAATGGTTCATTGGATATATTGAACAAGGCCACTCAGATGAGGCTGAATGGCAACATCAACTCTAGATTTGATCTGTGCATCTTTAGAAAGTCATCTTTTTCTTGGTTAAGAATAGTGAGCTCAAACCATCACTTTTCCACTCTGTGGTGCAGCACAATGGAACTTCTGTGCACTGCAGTACTGTCCAAAAACAGTTTGCAATGACCGCACACAGTTAGACTTGCAGGGAATGTAACAGACTGCTTAACATCACCATTAGTTTCAATTGCATTTGAAATGGAACCTAAGCATATTCCTTTAATGTAATACTGAACTTCCATATATTCTTTCTGCATTATTTCTGTAATATAAAAATCCTCATTATTATGTGACATTCATTTTGAGGTGCCAATAATGGCATTAATTATTGAAACTGAAGTAAAACTTCAAGTTTAAGTTCAAATGCCATTCGAGGCAAAAATGGTACTTTTGAAATGGATGTGGAAGCTATTTAAGTCGGAAAAGGTTGAGTTAAAGGTTAGCAGGTCGGCAAGCCAATGCTGCAGGCCCTCAATACCATGGTAACCAAGCAGCAGGAGAATTTATTTTGTTTTGTTTGTGAATGCACTGGAACCATCTGGTTCTGAGAGAAATTTGGACAGCTTTTCTAATTATGTGCTGCTTTTAAACAGGGTGTCAATGTTAGAGATATATTAGCAATTTAAAGAACTACTGTGCAGTTCGGTGTGCAACGTTGCAAATTATAGATGTTGTTATGCCCTCCGAGTATAACGGACTGACTTATGTTCTCCATTTTACTGTGAAACTGATATTCTAGTAATGACTCACACCAGATTAAACAAGACTGGCTGCTTACGATGGATGGCTGTTCAGTCAATCCCAAACTATGTTGTGTGACTACAAGCAATAATTAAAATGCAGTGACTGGATTATTGCAAAAGATGACAAAATGGAGTTTCATTAGGGACGTTCTTATTTGTACTGCAAAAATGGTCAACATGCTTTGTTTGTGATTGGTCCCCTTGGAGGATAAGCCACAAGCTGAAGTTTCACAGGAATGTGTAACTGGAACTCCCCCAACCCAAGGTCTCAGTGACTTTGCAAATTGTAAGTCGATCCATTTTGACTTCCTGAAGCGACAGAGGACAGAGCCAGCCGAAGTGCCTTACTCCAGTCCAAGTACATCCCTCACCCAGCTGAAGTGCCTTACCCCAGCGCAGGTACATCTTCTGCCCCCTCCCCCCCACCACCCAACCAGAGATGGGGCAGGCATTGTGTACAGATTGTTAACAGGTTTATTGGGTATGAAGTGAATAGTGACAGTCATGGATATCATCCACTCCAACGATGTCCCTTGTACGGGGGTTGGAAGAGCCTGATCCAACTCTTTCCACCCCCCCCCCCCCTCCACCCCACTCGTGAGTCTCTCTTCCCAGCCTCTCTCTCTCTCCTGCCTCATCAATGCCCTGTATAACTGTAGCAAGACTTCCCTGCTTTTATACTCCATCTCCTTTGCAATAAAGGCCAAGATTCCATTGGCCTTCTTGATCACTTGCTGTACTTGCATACTAACCTTTTGTGATTCATGCACCAGGTCCCGCTGTATTGCAGAACTTTGCAATTTTTCTCCATTTAAATAATAACTTGCTCTTTGATTTTTTTTCTGTCAAAGTGCATAATCGCACACTTTCCAACATTATACTCCATCTGCCAAATTTTTGCCCACTCACTTAGCCTCTCTATGTCCTTTTGCAGGTTTTTTGAACCCTACTCACACACTGCTTTTCCTCCCATCTTTGTATCGTCAGCAAACTTGGCTACATTACACTGTCCCTTCATCCAAGTCATTGTGCTATGTGGTGGTGTCAGGTTGGTGGAGGACCTTTGTCTTACGGATGTTTAGTGTAAGGCCCATGTTGTAGGTCCGCATGCTGTAGTTCAACGGCAGCGAATGGGACGTTCTTGGATCTGGCCTGGACGTGACGAAGGTTGAACAGGTTCCCACTGGTTCTATAGTTTAGTTCCACTCCAGCAGGAAGGTTGTTGAGTGTGAGGTGGAGCATTGCGTCGAGGAAGATAGAGAAGAGAGTTGGCGCGATGATGCAGCCCTGCTTGACCCCAGTCCGGACGTTGATTGGGTCTGTGGTAGATCCGTTGGTCAGGATCACGGCTTGCATGTCATTGTGGAGGAGTCGGAGGATGGCGACAAACTTTTGGGGGCAGCCAAAACAGAGGAGGATGCTCCATAGTCCCTCACGGTTAAGTGTCAAAGGCTTTTGTGAGGTCAAAGGCGGCCATGTACAAGGGTTGGTGCTGTTCCCTGCATTTCTCTTGCAGTTGTCGCGCTGTAAAGATCATGTCTGTTGTACCCCGTTGTTATGTATGTAATAACTCGATAGACTGAATACTGTAAACTCACTCAGGTGCAAACCTGGCTCAACTTTATTCGGACCCAAACTGCCCACATTACATGGTGGCTTTCTTTATATACCTGGCCCGCACACCCGTGCGTACAGCCCAATGACCTCCAACAGTGGCGCCCCCTGGTGGCTAGTAACTCCAAGCATACATACATAACACCCATAGTGGACGGAATCCGCACTGTCATTCCGGGAGGTGCTCCTCAGCCATAGGGAGAAGACGGTTGAGGAGGATTCTAGCGATGACTTTCCCAGCAGCTGACAACAGGGAGATTCCTCTGTAGTTGCCGCACTCGGACTTGTCCCCTTTTTTAAAGATGGTCACGATTACTGCATCTCTGAGATCTCCCGGCATGCTCTCCTCCTTCCAGATGAGAGAGATGAGGTCATGCATTCGTGCCAATAGTGCCTCTCCACCGTACTTTAGTGCCTCAGCGGAGATTCCATCTGATCCCGTTGCCTTATTGTTCTTGAGCTGACGGATGGCCTTTTCTACCTCGTGCAGGGCTGGGGTTTTGCTGAGATGGTGGCAGGTAGCATGCTGCGGGATGGAGTTGAGGACACTCGTATCAAAGGCAGAGTCGATTAAGGAGATCTTCAAAGTGCTCCTGCCAGCAGGTCCTGACTGCCTCGATGTCCTTGATGAGTGTGTCTCCCTGTTCTTGGCCATCAGTGGGGTGGTTCCTTGGGTGCTTGGGCCATAGTTGGCCGTGACTGCGGTGAAGAACCCTTGCACATCATGGCTGTCGGCCAGCTGCTGAATTTCCTATGCTTTCTTCACCCACCATCTAGATCTCAGATTTTTTGTTGGACCTCGGCCTTAAGCCGTCGGTAAAGCTGCTTTGCTGCTGCCGAGTTGAGTTGTTTTAGGTTCAGAAATGTCCTGCACTTGCGACTTATTAGCTCTTGGATTTCCTGGTTATTCTCATCAAACCAATCCTGGTGTTTCCTGGCTGATTGACAGTGTCTCTTCGCAGGCACCGATTATGGTGGCCTGGAGGCAGACCAAGCCCTGTGGGTACTCTGTATCTCGGGGTCATCAAGGGTCGCCAGGTTAGCAGTGAGGTGCTGACTTTATAGGGCTCTCTTAGCTGGGTCTTTGAGTGCCCCGGCGTTGGGATATGGAATCAAAGCAGGTAGATGAAGTTAAGATACAGATTAGCTATGAACTAATTGAATGGCACAGCAGACTCGCGGGGCTGATTGACCTACTCCTGTTCCTATGTTCCATTCCTGCCTTTCTGGGCGATAAAAAGATTGGGGGTGTTTGATTAGAATCTCCCCCACATGGTAGAGTCGTGGCCAGATTGCAAAATATATTCAAATTGTGAAGCACAAGTAAGAACACCGCCATCTCCAAGGGAAAGCTATTAATTAACTACTTTTATGCCCTTTACTAGCCTGTGTATTGATTCTAGATTGATGCACTTTGGTTGATTGTTCCCAAGTGATTTATGTTTTTGTGGGTGCACTTGCATGTCCTTTCTCCTTGACTCCTTGGTTCGAGTTATCTTAAAATTCACCAATATCATCCATGATCATCTAGTGTTCTGATTTTAGACCCCAGCTGGTGGTGCAATTCCTTTGCTTCTACCTCGTATACCCTCTGTCACTTCCTCTGTCCAATTTACACATACTATAATACAACCTTGCCATCTCAGTTACACATTGGCCCTGGCGGAATCTTACCGTCAATAAACTACATAATTTCCTGTAATTTTCTTTCACAGCTTGGTTCAATGCATCACTACTTTGACTTAGTTTATTAAACTCTTCTTGGACCTCTAAAATATCATCCACAATTACTGTTCAATCGAGTCAGTTTCTTTTTTATTAGCCTGCGGGCGGTCCTCTCCCAATGTTTTGTGTGGGTTATATTGTAAGTTCTGAGAAACTGTTGTATTCTTGAAGTCCCTGGTTTGGTGTTGCTTAAACGTGAACTTTTTTGTAGCAAACAAGCGATGCTCAAGCTGAGGGGATCGACAGCAGAGATGGGAATGGTCACTTTTACCTTTGGAGCTAACCACCACGGTTCCCTCTTTCCCCCTCACCCCCACCCCTCTTTCCCCCAATGGAGGGATTTGAAAGCGAGGATGACAATTTTGAAATTGATGCGTTGCTTAACTGGGGGCGAATGTAAGTCTCTGTCTAGGACTAGATAGATAAGAATGGAACCAGGCGAGTGCAATCCCACCCAGCTCCACGATGGTGGAGAGGTGTTGGAGGAGGGTGGCATGGTCAACCATGTCAAAGGCTGCAGACAAGTCAAGAAGGATGATGAGGGATAGTATATACTTTTGCCGCAGTCACAAAGGATGTAATTTGTGACCTTGAGAGCCATTCTGGGAAAGATGGGCACTGCTTTGGGAGGCGACCACACGTTCAAGAGCTTTGTAGAGGAAATGGAGGTTGAAGATGAGGCAGTAGTTTGCAAATACGGGCGGGGTCATGGATTGCTTTTTTTGAGGAGAGGGGTGATGACGGCAGATTTGAAGGAGGGCGGACAGTACCAGAGGAGAGAGAACCATTAACAATGTCAACTAAAATGGAAGCCAGAAAAGAAAGTTGGATAGTCAGCAGTTTGGTGGGAATAGTGTCGAGGGAGCAGAAACTGGGTCTCATGGACAAGATGAGCCTGAAGAGGGCATGAGGGAGATCGGAGAAAAACTACTAAGATGCGAGTTCAGGGCCGGGGCAGGGCGGAACCTTGGGCATGGTTTGCCCCGGTGATCTCGGGAAAAGAAAAGAAGTGGCAAAAGCAGCTGATCAGATAGTCTCAATCTTGGAGACAAAGCAGTCCTTGAGCTTCTTGTACCTGTTGGAGGTGAGAGTGGAGGAGATCGGAGAGGGGTTTAACACTCTCTATAAAGCCTCATTTCTTTACATTCAACACTGCAACTTAGCAAGGTTTTTGGTAAGTAAATATTCAAGCAGAGCTGAAGATCTGATCTTAAATTCTCATTGGACTTAAGTGAATAGAAGTAAAGGGTTAGTTATTGGTTATAGGCTGAGCAAACTTGGGGGAGGGGGTGGGGGGAAACAACTTGGGGATGAAATCAGCCCCCCGAAGGATCATCGTGGATGGTGGGGTGCAGTGGGGAGGAAGCATCGGTGCCGGCCTGACTATCATTGGAGGGGAGGAAATCGGGCGATCAGAGGCTTCGGGGGGGGGGGGGGAAATTGGAGGTCTCTGATCGCAGGGGGTGGGTGAGATCAGGACGCTGAATCCAGGAGGCAAGTGTAAAGGCACAATCATCCTGGATCCAACAGTCCTTGCTTTGCTTTAGCTGGCAGGTTTTCCGAAGCCTAAGAAACCCGACCAGCCACAGTTGAATTTTAAATGCTGGTTAATTCTGAGGCACGCCAGCCTCATTAGAATATTTAAATTGTCTACCTGCCTCCTGGGAGTGGGTTGGATACCCCCACCAAGCCAACTTCTGTTACAACTGGAAGTAGGTGGGTTGTGGTCAGGATTCAGTTTTTTAACACTTTTTAATCTCCCACCTATTTTGGGGGTTAAAATTCCCTGCCCCCCCCCCAAGTGACCAACCAAGTATATATGAATCTGCCAAATACATTTCAGCCTGAATTAATCTAGGCTACTCAACTTTGGTTTAAAATATAGGGCCAATTTTCAAACATTCTATTACTGAAGGCACAAACATCTTCCCATTTCCTAATGTTAATAACTTAAAATTAAAAGTAATGTTTCCTAGACTTGTCTCGTGCACACAAGTATTTACCTACAAATGTTTCAGATTAAGTAGAAGACTTAGAGGCTATCTGATGGAGAGCTTTAAAATTATGAATAGTTTGGATAGGATAGATGTGGAAAAGATGTTTCAACTTTTGGGAGAATTGAAAACTAGGCGCCACAAATATAAGATAGTTACGAATAAATCCAACAGGGAAATAAGGAGAAGTTTCTTTACTCAGTGTTAGAATGTGGAATTTGGCTCATTTGGCCCAACTAGTCTGTGCTGGTGTTTGTACTCCACACAAGTTTCCTCCCATTCCATCCACTTCATCTCAGCCTCTCAGCATATCTTTCTATTCTCTTCTCTCGTATATTTGTCTAGTTTCTTTTTGAAAGTATCTAAGCTATTTTCCTCAACCACTTCCTGTGGTAGCAAGTTCCACATTCTAACACTGAGTAAAGAAACTTCTCCTTATTTCTCTGTTGGATTTATTAGTAACTATCTTGTATTTGTGGCGCCTAGTTTTCGATTCTCCCAAAAGTTGAAACATCTTTTCCACATCTATCCTGTCCAAACTATTCATAATTTTAAAGATCTCCATCAGATAGCCTCTAAGTCTTCTCTTTTCTGAAGGAAAAAAGCCCTAACCTGTTCAATCATTCCCGATAGCTGTAATCTTTCAATTCTGGTACCATCATTATAAATCTTTTTTGCACTTTCTCCAGTGCTTCTATGTCCTTTTTGATAGTATGGAGACTAGAACTGTGCACAGTACTCGAAGTGCGGCCTGACCTGGATCCTATACAAGTTTAACATAACTTCACTACATTTGAATTGTACACGTCTTGAAATAAATCCAATGCTTTGTTAGCATTTTTAATTACTTTGCTGATCTGCGATGCTGCTTTTAATGATTTCTTCACCTGTATCCCTAGATCCCTTTGCTCTTCTACCCCATTCAGTTCCTTATTTTCTAAGGTGTAGGTGATGTTTCTGTTTTTTCTACCAAAGTGCATCACCTCACATTTATCTATGTTGAAGTACATTTGCTACTTAACTGCCCAGTCTGCACGTTTTCTAATGTCTTTTTGCATTCTTCGCCATCCATGCCCCACCCCCAAAGTTTGGTATCATCTTCAAATTTTGATATTGAGTTACTTATTCCTAAATCCAGATCATTAGTGTAAATTATGAATAACAGTGGTCCTTGTGGAATACCACTTTCTATCTTCCTGCAATTTGAATAACTACCTTTTACCCTAATCTCTGCTTTTTTTAAACCAATTTGCAATGCACTTGCACATATTAATTTACATCATAAACAAAAAAATATGTTCTAATACTTTTCAGTCTACATACTATTTACTGGCTAAGAGGATCAACAAATAACCTGATCCTGTGCTACTGCCAATATCATTCTTGATCTAACCACTTGAAAGCATTGGCTTGGGGGATTGTTCTGCTTATTGGTGTGGGGGAGGAAGGGGGTTCTATTGATTTAGGAACCAAGCTCTCTGACTGGAACCGATCCGAATTAAATTGAGAACAAAGTTTCATGTTGGAATCTACTGTTGACTCCACTGTGTAACCCTAAAATAAGAAGGTCTATTAGTAACTGTGTTTGTCGAAATAGTTGAGGATTAAAATGGTATTTGCTTATTTGACAGTGTGAATTTCTATAAATTGTTAAAATAGTACAAGTACTAATATTGAACTTCTGCCCATCAGGTGATGCTCTAATTGCAGTGAATGATGTAGAAGTAACGACTGAGAACATTGAGCGGGTTTTATCGTGTATTCCAGGTCCAATGCAGGTATGTTTATGAATCATATATTTGCTAATATTGAAACAGTGCTCTCTCTTAAGGAAACTATTTTGCATTATTCCTTTTGACTGATGTCAACAACACATTGGGGTAAATTTTTGTCTTCGCCACATGGTTGGTAATCTGTCGAAATGGACCGCCCACCCATCCATTATGGAACCTGTCTGTTTTTCATTCCATTTAAATCATTGGAATGAAAATCAGGTGGATGCTTGTGGTAAAGACCGAAATTTACCCTAGTGACTTTTTATAATTGTGATACCACATTTTGAGAATGTTTCATTTGTTTGTTTTCTGTGTTGTTCATCCTAGATTTTTTGCAATGTCGTATTTTATAGCCATAATTATGTTTCTGTTGAATTTAATGGTATTGCTGGACACTCATTAAAGCATGTGTCTGTGTTAATATGAAAAATGTTCAATTCCCAAGGACCATTAAATAAGGATGGAGTGTATTCAGAATTAACACCCTAATGAAAATAAAATCCAATGAAAATGGCATGATATTGCAGTTTTTCCTTTGTGTATTTTATATTTTTGGATGGAAGCACCAAATGATCAGCTAAATAGCAATCATGTCTGAATTTATTTCCTTTCTCCTGGTCGCTTTCTTAAGTTAATAGCCCAGACATTGCTGTGCCAGGGCATCTAATGGCATCTGCCATTGGTTAGACTTGCCCATGCACGTTTAGGTTTTTAATTTTTTTTGCATGGCAAGTTGTTGAATGTGCAAGGGAAACGGGGCATCTGGGACCGAAGTGAACGGGACAAGCAATTGTGTATTTCCTTAACCAATATGATTTAAGGATTGAGAAATAAACAGAGGAACGACAGAGAAGGGAGTGTTTTTAATTAGTTCCGGGATGTGGGCGTCGCTGGCAAGGCCAGCATTTATTGCCCATCCCTAATTGCCCTCGAAGGTAGTGGTGAGCTGTCGCCTTGAACTGCTGCAGTCCATGTGGTGAAGGTACTCCTACAGTGCTGTTAGGGAGGGAGTTCCAGGATTTTAACCCAGCAACGATGAAGGAATGGCGATATATTGCCAAGTCAGGATGGTGTGTCACTTGGAGGGTAACTTGCAGGTAATGGTGTTCCCAAGCAACTGTTGCCCTTGTCCTCAGAGCTGGTCGAGGTCGTGGGTTTGGGAAGTGCTGCAGAAGAAGCTGTGGCGGGTTGTTGCAGTTTGTCTTCTAGAAGGTGCACACTGCAGCCACGGTGCGCTGGTGGTGGAGGGAGTGAATGTTGAAGGTGGTGGATGGGGTGCCAATCAAGCAGGCTGCTTTGTCCTGGATAGTGTTGAGCTTCGAGTGTTGTTGGAGCTGCATTCATCCAGGCAAGTGGAGAGTATTCCACCACACTCCTGATTGTGCCTTGTAGATGGTGGAAAGGCTTTGGGGAGTCAAGAGGTGAGACACTCATTGCAGAATAGCCAGCCTCTGACCTGCTCTTGTTGCCACAGTATTTATGTGGTTGGTCCAGTTAAGGTTCTGGTCAATGGTGACCCCCAGGATGTTGATGGTGGGGGATTCGGCGATGGTAATGCTGCAAAGCAACGTTACAGACGGCTCAAGGCTGAGGTCCAACAAAAAACCTGGGACCTAAAGAACAGGTGTTGGATGGAGAAAGCACAGGAGATACAACAACTGGCCAACAGCCACGATATGTGAGGAATCTTCATTGTAGTCAAGGCCACCTACAGGCCAAACTCCCAAGGCACCACCCCACTCCTGGCCAAGAACGGGGAAACACTCATCAAGGACACTGAGGCTGTCGGGGCCTGCTGGAAGGAGCACTTTGAAGATCTCCTCAATCGAGTCTCTGCATTTGACTCTAGTGTTCTCAACTCCATCCCACAGCATGGGACACGCCACCACCTCAGTGAAACCCCATCGTTGCACATAAATCCATAAAACAGCTCAAGAATAACAAGGCTACGGCTGCGGATGGAATCCCTGCTGGGCGCTAAAGTATGGCGAAGAGGCACTGTTGGCGCGGGTACATGACCTCATCTCTCTCATTTGAAGGGAGGAGAGCATGCCGGGAGATCTCCGAGATGCAGTGATCGTGACCATCTTTAAAAAGGGAGACAAGTTCGACTGTGGCAACTACAGGGGAATCTCCCTGCTAGCAGCCACTGGGAAGGTTGTCGCTAGAGTTCTCCTCGACCGATTTCTCCCTGTGGCCGAGGAGCTCCTCCTGGAATCACAGTCCGGGTTTCGTCCCCTACGGGGCACAACGGACATATCTTTGCAGCACGACAGCTGCAGGAAAAATGCAGGGAGCAGCACCAACCCTTATACATGGCCTTTTTCAATCTTACAAAGGCCTTTGACACTGTCAACCATGAGGGCTTATGGAGCGTCCTCCTCCGTTTTGGATGCCCCAAACATTTGTCAACGTTCGCCTGCTCCATAACGACATGCAGGCCGTGATCCTTGCCAGCGGTTCCATTACAGACCCAATCCACGTCTGGACTGGGGTCAAACAGGGCTGCATCATTGCTCCAACCCTCTTCTCAATCTTCTTCGCTGCCATACTCACAGTCAACAAGCTCCCCGCTGGAGTGGAACTAAACTACAGAATCAGTGGGAAGCTGTTTAACCTATGCTGCCTCCAGGCCTGGTCCAGGATCACCCCAACCTCTCTCGTTGAGTTGCAGTACGCGGATAATGCCTGCATCTGCACATATTCTGAGGCTGAACTCCAGGATATAGTCGATGTATTCACCGAGGCATATGAAAGCATGGGCCTTGCGCTTAACATCCGTAAGACAAAGGTCCTCCACCAGCCTGTCCTCGCCACACAGCACTGCCCCCCAGTCATCATGATTCACGCCGCGGCCCTCGACAATGCGGACCACTTTCCATACCGCGGGGGCCTTTTATCAACAAAGGCAGACATTGATGCGGAGATTCAACGTCACCTCTAACGTGCAGCCTTTGGCCACCTGAGGAAAAGAGTGTTCGAAGATCAGGCCCTCAAATCTACCACCAAGCTCATGATCTACAGGGCTGTAGTAATATCCGCCCTCCTGTATGGATCAGAGGCATGGACGATGTACAGTAGACACCAAGTCTCTGGAGATATATCACCAACGATGTCTCCGCAAGATCCTGCAAATTCCCTGGGAGGACAGGCACACCAATATCAGTGTCTTCGCTCAGGCTAACATCCCCAGCATTGAAGCACTGACCACACTCGATCAGCTTCGCTGGGCAGACCACATAGTTTGTACGCCAGACAAGAGACTCCCTAAGCAATTGCTCTTTGCGGAGCTCCTTCACGGCAAACGAGCCAAAGGTGGGCAGCGGAAACATTACAAGGACACCCTCAAAGCCTCCCTGGTAAAGTGGGACATCGCCACTGACAACTGGGAGTCCCTGGCCAAAGACTGCCCTAAGAGGTCAGGCGCAGGCAGCGGAAGGAGCATGCGGCAAATCAGTCCCACCCCCCCCCTTCCCCCGATGAATGTCTGTCCCACCTGTGACAGGGTCTATGGATCTCGTATTGGACTGTTCAGCCACCAAAGGACTCACTTTAGGAGTGGAAGCCAGTCTTCCTCGATTCCAAGGGACTGCCTATGAATGAATGACCATTCACGACTGGATGTGGCAGGACTTGAGAGCTTTGATCTGATCTGTTGATTATGGGATCGCTTAGCTCTGTTTATAGCACACAGCTTAGCATGCATGTAGTCCTGTGCTGCAGCTTCCCCAGGTTGGCACCTCATTTTTAGGTATGCCTAGTGCTGCTCCTGGCATGCTCTTCTACACTCCTCATTGAACCCCAGGGTTGGTCCCCTGGCTTGATGGTAATGGTAGAGTGAGGAATATGCTGGGCCATGTGGTTACAGATTGTGGTGGAGTACAATCTGCCGCTGCTGATGGCCCAAAGCGCCTCATGGATGCCCAGTTTTAAGATGCTCGGTCTGTTCTGAATCTATCTCATTTAGCACAGTGGTAGTGCCACACAACACAGTGGAGGGTGTCTTCAGTGTGAAGATGGAACTTCATGCTGTCGTGGACAGATGCATCTGTGACATGTAGATTGGTGAGGACGAGGTCAAATAGGTTTTTCCCTTGTGTCGTTCTCTCGCCACCTGCCGCAGGCCCAGCCCTTCAGCACTTGGCCAGCTCAGTCAGTAGTGGTGCTACCTAGCCACTTCTGGTGATGGACATTGAAGTCCCCCACCCAGAGTACATTCTGTACCCACTCAGTGCTTCTTCCAATTGGTGTTCAACATGGAGGAATACTGCTTCATCAGCTGAGGAAGGTCGGTAGATGGTAATCAACAGGAGGTTTCATTGCTCATGCTTGACATGAAGCCATGAGACTCCCAGGGCCACTCGGGTAGATGGGATCCTCTGAAGGTTTTCCAATGGGTTTTTTTGTGTAAATTTTTATTTTTATGTGTCCCCCTGCCCCCGGGCCCTACTCAATCCTCGGCGAGATTGGGAGCTCCTACCCGGTGCCGCCCAGATTCATGGCGTAAGTCGTTTTTTTTGCTGCCGGGCGGTCATTCCAGAACTTTTTATTTCCACCAAGTTCGGGCCCTATATGTGGTGAATTAAATGATGATAACTATCTTATAGTTCATTGCAGTGTCGTACCAATGTTCTTATTGTCATACCAGGTTTACCATTTATTTTGATAAATCAATTAGTCACAACATGTGAAGGAACATGCATCCTCACTGGTAAGTGCATGCATCCATGATTTAAGTGAATTTTACTTCTAAGGTGGTTTCACTGTATATTAAACTTTTTCTAAATCGATTTAGAAAGAAAACATCTGTTAAGTTGCTATAGATGCTTACAATTTACCAGGAAGTAGTTGTGGTGTCCTTCCCTGCAGTTGCTATCCCTGTTTCCAAAAGCAACCTTGTTGATAACACATACCTGAAGATGCACACGCACCCGACCCCATGCGGTATAGTTGTCAGTGGTCTTTGAGTGTCGTTGGCAACAGGTTCCACTGAACTTGGCATGTCAGTTTTGTTATATCTGCTTCCAAACTTAAGTTATTAGCATTGTTGCCAGTGATTAGGTGCTGATCATAATCTCAGCTGGTTCTTCAATATTATAGGGAAAGTTGTCAGGACATATAATGACCATTTTGAAAATAAAGACATCTGCAAAAAGTGGACAGCTGATGTAAGTCCCTTAGGTGTCTGTAATTCACAGATGTTACTGTTTATACTTTGTTATTTACCATAATTGTAGTATAATACTTTCAGCATAAACCACGAGCTCATTTAGACCAGCTGCAAGACCATAAGGATAGCTCACCTGTGTAGTGTGTACAACAATGCTGTTGCCATGACTTTGCCAGCCAAACCTACTGGCATAGTTTTCTGCCCTCTGATCATACAGTATCATATTCTTTTAGCCCCAACACTTAATATTGAGTTACAGGGCTGAATTTTCCATGGTGGTAGCGGGAGCGATCAATGGCGGGTTGGATAGGAAAGTTATTTTGTTTTGAGAGCGGGTCGGGAACCCGATGTTAACTTGCTCCCACACACTTTTCCCACAGGCGCATCTGTCGGCATGGAGCCAACCCAACCCCCCCCCCCCCCAGTTTTTAAATTTCCCTGCATGGCCGTGGGATTTACATAGCTCGGGAACCACATCTGTCAACCTGTTCTGTGGCCATTGCTCCAGTTGATTACTTGACAGCATGGAAAACAAACCAAAATAAAAACATGTTGATTACATCAGCTAACAGATTGATAAAGATTCTGTTCTACTTGAAAAGCTACTGTTAATTGTTCACTGGCCATTCTTGGCTGTTGCCTTCCAACTGAACAGAAATTGCAATGAATTGATCTGCACTATATATACTAAATTAAATATACCATTTAAGTAAAAGTTGTGTTGTTTCTGGTCACGTTTTTCTCAGTACATTGTGATTGTCCAGTTACAGATTAAATCAAATCATCAACCGTAACAAACATAACTAGATAAACTGAACAGTAATTGTAGTGAATTGAACTGCATTATAAAAATTACATATAGTATTTGAATAATTTTTGTGTTGTTTCTGGTCAAGTTTTTCTCACAGTATACTGTGATTGTCCAGTTACAGATTAAATCAAGTCATCGACCATAACAATTTCATTCTCATCATTCATTCATTCCACTGGTTCACTTTGCCTTCAGTCCCTGAATATGACTTAATTTAATTTTTCAGTCTGAGACTTTAGCGTGAATTTCTGCAGAGGTTCTCTCACTTGTCCATTGTTAACTTTAACAGAAGAGCTACAGAAATCCCAGAAACACATTGTTGACACCACTTGCACTGTTTTTTGGGGTTTCCGCAGCTCTTCTGCTGAACTTGCATAAGATTGTAAATCCACCCCTTTACAATTACATTTAAAATTTGCTCAATTTTATGTATTATCTATACATGCGCATCTTTTATATGTACCAGTTACTGATACAAAAGTCTATAGATTTGTGACTAAAGCATCAATAACTTCTCAATTAATGAACTTTAAAAAAAATTATGTTCTTGATCGTATTTGTAGATGGTCAGATTACTTAATTTTATTTAAATATTTCTTTGTCACTCATATATAACTTTTATTATATTATTGTATAGTAAAGATTCAATACCCACTGTGTTAGATTAAGCTTAAAATTTAATGTGGCCAGGGTCCCTTCAAGGGTCCCGACTTAAAATTCATCCGGAGTGACGTCACCAGACCTGCTCCATCTAATTGGGTCAGGTAACACGTTGGACGGGCTTAATAGGCCCCATTAAGGTAAGTTCATTTTGTTCAGCGGGATGGAGCCAGCAGCGGGGTCGGGACCCACCATGGACACTGGCAGCACCGGACCCGCCAAGGTAAGGAAAGTTCCAGCAACAGTAGCAATAAGTGTAATAAATTTGTAGAAAGAAGGAAAAACTAAAATTGAAGTATAATCAACACACTTCACTTTTCAGTGCCCCTTGTTCTGTGTACTTTAAACCATTTGCAAAAAACTGCTGGTAAAGTCAACCTGGCAACAGATATTTGTGCAGAATAAAATTGAAGTGGAAATTTATGATGTAATAGCATTTAATCCTCCCTAGAACTTTCTCATAGCTTGGATGAGGTATTGGAGAGTTACCAATGCAGCACCAGAATTGGATGGCAATTCAGATGGATATAGTTTCCTTTTAAGTTAAAACACAGTGGTATTTTTGTGCCCAATCACAAAAATGCCATCTTACAGTAAGTTATGTAATATACCC
Source organism: Pristiophorus japonicus (assembly GCF_044704955.1). Classification (NCBI taxonomy): domain Eukaryota; kingdom Metazoa; phylum Chordata; class Chondrichthyes; family Pristiophoridae; genus Pristiophorus; species Pristiophorus japonicus. The sequence goes on from NC_091978.1 coordinate 328,841,214, forward strand.
GACAGGAGACTTCCTCATTTCATATATCGCTGATTGCTCAGTGGTACATTTTAATTAATCTGGCCCCTGCATTGCAGAACATCCACTACTCATGTGCGATGTATAATCTTGTGTTTTCTGTCGATCCTGTTTCTTTTTTTTTCAATTCTCCTACTTTAAAATTCAATATGGCTTATGCTTACTGTACTCAGGCTTCCATTGCATCACATAAAACACATTGATTGGATTTAAAACCATGATTAACTTACAATATGTTCCATTAATACATTTATAACCTGCTTTCCAACTCATTTTTCTGCATTTTTGAGAAACGTAAATCTAGCCATGGTGCCAAATTTAAGAGAGTGGAAATAAGTCAAATATTTCACATTAATCAGATAGTAAATCTGTTCAGGTGAGAGACTCTTCACTATGATTCTTAGAGTTCAATTTTTCAACATTTATATTAATTACTACTAAATGAATTACTGTAGATATCACTTTCTAATTTGATCCAATCTGTTATACTGTTTATAATTGGAGTGATTTGAATATTTAACTTCTAGCTGAATAGGATCAGCTGTCTTGAAATGCACAGTTCAGTGAATAAGACCCACCACCAGATGTTCAGTATGGGAGGTGAGCTGTAATTAATAATTGAAGCGACAGGAGTCAATATCTATAAGCTGCCAACATTTACTAGAAGTTGGAACAAACTCTTATTTTCTCAGCTTTGCATTCTACTGGATTTTTTTCTTAGATTTTTAGGAGTCTTAGCAGTATGATCATACAATAGTTCTGTACTCTCTCATGCATAATGTACCAAACTGACTTTTCATAACTGAACATTCCCATTCACTTTGTAGACAAGGGGCTGGATCTTTGTTTTTTTTTGCGTTTTCGAGCCTTTCTAGGCGCAATTCACAGCGGAGCGAAAAATTTAGCGCCGGGGTAACGTTAGCACCAGAACGAGGAACTTTCGCCGAATGAAAGTTCACGAGCGTTAGTGTTGCACCACAGACTCTGAGCCGGAGTCGAAAGTTCTGGCGTTGGCGCAATCTGCTGTTTTGCGCATGCACTTTTTTTTTTCTCCCCCGCGCTTCCACCTTCTGATTTCCTGTCGCAAACACTAATGCAAGGTGCAGCCACGTCCTGTGCACGCATGTGCAGTATAACCAGGGCTGAATCAGCCATTTCACATTTTGAATTCGATGATTGAGGAGGACGAGGGAAGACAGCGTGCCAGGGGATTCAGCCACGAGGTTAGTGAAGCTTTAGTGGGGGCTGTGGGACGAAGATGGCAGGAGTTGCATCTTCAGAATGGTTCTAGACCACTGCCCACCATATCCAAGAGAATCTGGAGAAACATAGCAGAAGAAGTCTCTGCCTCGGATACTGTGGTGAGGACTGGCACACAGTACCGAAATTTAACGATCTCACCAGGGTCATTAGAGTGAGTGCCATTTTCATTCATTACTTCAGGGATAAATCTGACACACTATTTATTCTCTTGCTGTTGGTTCCTCAACACTGTGGGTTGCCTCCTAAAATGCATGAAACATAGGTAGGCTAAGTTCGGCCATGAATGATCTTTACACATTATTAAGATTGCTTTCTGAGATCTCCTAAGATGGCTCCCCACTTCAATGTCCTGATGAATCACGTGCAACTTCCAAGGCCATTAAACAGATGACCGTATTACATTCAGACAGTATGGCATAAGTGCTTTGATGGATATCTGCCACATGGACCCTCTTGCAACCATTCCCATTTTCATTTTTGCAGGCAAAGCAGTCTCGTAATCGCCATGAGCAGGTGCGGACAAGCGGTGGTCCGCCTCAGATCCTGCCACTCGCCAACATTGAGAGTGTGGCAGGCCTCATCTGCGTCACAGGTCGGGCAGCTGTAACTGGGGGCGCTGAACCCTGCTTGGATACTGAGGGTAAGTCCTGCACACTGCCCCAACCCAGCCCAGGGAATGTCCTGCAGTGCCTCTGGACCAGGTTGGGGCAATGTCCTTCAGTGCCTCTGGACTAGATATAATGTAGCAGCAGTTCTTCAAATCAGCCTGTGCTATGCAACCTTCCTCATGTCACCCTGCCCCCCTTCCCTGCTACTAACCACTCGTCCGCTGCTTTCTATTTTCAAATGACCAGCCACAGGCGCCGCATCCCTCAAGGACCCCTCCACGTCAGGCCATCGTTTGGAGGAGGAGGAGGAGGAGGCGGAGGAAGAGGAGGATACGGATAAGCCAACTCCGGTGCAGTTATCCTACGACCCCTGCTCCACTATCAGCACTCGGCTCCTCTGGGGACGACGTGACGTTCTTGTGGTTCGAGGATTTCGAGGCTTCTGGGACCAATGGCATGCAGCAACGCAGTGCTGGGGTTGAATCCCACAGGCCATCTCTCCGGAGGGTGAGTCGGCAAAGTCGGTCTGCTGACAGTTAGGCAGACGTGGAACTGGACATGGTGGGACTGTCTAGGGAGAGCATCCTAATCAGCCGTCAGCTCCTTGATGTCTTGGGAAGGATTCCCACGAGCATTGACAGTCTGAAAGCGACGATTACAGAGGTAGGGTCGCAGATTGTCAATGTGAGCCGTGATACCAGCTAGGCCATCAATGCCCACACGAGGCTGGTGGCCTCCAGCAGTGACAGTCCCAGAGAGTGTGGTGTGAACCCTTGAAGAATATGGCGCCTCCAGGGATATGGGAGGTGGCATAATTCCTCCGGATGACAGCATTCCGTCTCTCCCCCCCCCCACTCAGTCGCCAACCAAGCATCAGCGACGGTTGTCACCCAAACCACCTGTGACTGGCGATGCCTATGAAGAGGCTCGCCAGTCAGAAGCCGGGCCTTCCACATCACAAGCTGGTCCAGTGCGTCCCCAGACACCATCTCCATTGTCTCCCCCCAACACAGCAGCCCTCTAGCAGCCTCACTGCATGCCCTGGTGCCACTTTGATGAGGAGCAACAGGCAAAGGAGGGGGAAAAAGATGGCTCCAAACAATAGTGTGGCAGGATTTAATTTAATTATCACACTGCTGGATTATGTTCTGATGATCTTGAATTATCATACTGCTGATGCAGTTCATTATTTTAAATTACTTAAGTATCACAATGAAGGTTTCAAAGTTTACAATGTTCAAAAAAATTTTTCTTCACCTTAACCATTCCTGTGTAGAGTCTCATTTGCAGAATAAGAGGGGGAATAGTCAACATGGAGGGATAGAGTGGCCAGGCAACACTCAAACCTGCCGTTCACTCTTCAAGCAAAGTATTCAATTATAAGCTGCCAACGTAAGGCTTTTGCAGCGGCAAAATCTCCACGATGCTCCTCCCCTGTGGTGGTGGTGGGAGCATGGGTTCCTTGCCAGGCTCCTCTTCCTCGTCTTCCTCCGTCTCCTCATTCTCCTGAGGTGGTCCTGCAATCCCCATTGGCAATTCCTGTCCCCTCATGATGACTAAGTTGTGTAGCATGCAGCACACCACAATGAACTCCTAGATCTGCTGAGGGGAGTATTGTCGGCAGCCTCCAGAGTGGTCCAGGCATTGGAAACACTGCTTCAACACTCCAATTGTCTGATCGACGATGTTGCGTGTGGCTACATGGCTCTCATTATAGCGATGCTCGGCTTCTGTCTGAGGGTTCCATAGCGGGGTCATGAACCAGGTGGCAAGGCCTTAACCTTTGTCCCTGATTAGCCAGCTCTGGCCTTGTGCTTGACGCTGGAACATGCGACACTGCTCTCACGCAAGATGAAAGCACCATGGATGCTCCCTGGATATTGGGTATTGACTGCCATGATGTGCTGAATATGGTCGCAGACGATCTGTACATTCAGGGAGTGGAATCCGTTTTGGTTTCGGAAAACCTCTGGATTCTCTAAAGGTGCTCGCAGGGTGATGTGCATACAGTCAACGACACCCTGAACTTTGGGGAAGCAAGCAAATCATCCAAAACCTTATAGCCCTCTCATTTTGGGTCTCCCTGATCATTGGGAAGTTTATGAAGTCCATCCTGCATGCGTACAGTGCATTAGTCACCTGGCGAATGCAGCAATGTGTAGCGTGCTGCGAGATGGAGTATATGTCCCCTGCTGAGGCCTGGAAGGAGCTGGAGGCATAGAAGGTGAATCAGGTGAAATGCTCGAAACTTCCACCTGGGGCGCTAACACAGCGATGCACGCCGATTTACGACATCCTAACGGTCAAGACAGCGGCCGGCGGTAAGTTTTAGCGCCGCCGCAAAACCATTGCCGAAAGTTCCTTCCAGGCGCAAAATCTTGTGCGCCTCGATTCGCACCCAAAATAAACATTTTTGCGCCCTGCCGAGGCACTAAATGGGGCGCAAATGAACCGAAAATCCAGCCCAAGAGCTTTGGTTAAGAGTTGTCTTGGTGCAAATCCTTGGCCAGGATTCACAACTGACTACTGAGATTCATGGGCAATGATTGATTTAGTGGTCAATCGTGTGGTTAAAAATTAACTGGAAAGAGAGAACCGTAACTTATCAGAAGGAAGTTTGGAGAAATCTACAGTGTTCACATTTACAGAGGATCCTAAAGCATCAACAATCTAAAAATTAATTTCTGGCAATAGTTGGAAATATTAGTGGAGTGTGTTTTTCTTTTGGGGGCTGAGAAAATGGTAGATCGTTCCCCAGATGTGATTTAGATTCTTTTTGTATTGAATCTAACTGAAAATTGACAGCACACTGTCAATTCTTCGTACAGCTTGGCAGGCATCAGTTTATCTGAGTGGTAGCACTTGCTTCTCATGTCAGAAGATCGTAGGTTCAAGCCCCACTTGCGCATATAATTTAGGCTGACACTTCAGTGCAATACTGAGGGAATGCTACGTTGTTAGAGATGCTGTCCTTCGGATAAATGAAATCCTGGATGTTAAATATCCCATGGTACAATTCTCTAAAAAGCAAGGAGTTCTCCCATTATCCTGTTCAACATCATTTTTTGGCCAACATCATCAATACAGATTAACTAGCACCTTGCTATGCACAACCCAGATGCATCAGTAACTACACTTAAATCATTCATTGGCTGTGAACCACTTTGGAGCGTCCTGACGAAGTGAAAAAAGCACTAAAGTTTTACTACCGATATTTCTTCACTACTTTCCTCCCTCTGCCTCTGCACCGAACGACTTTTCATCCTCTGTGATTTCAATTCATCCATCTCAATTCATAGAAACATAGAAAAATAGAAGATAGGTGCAGGAGTAGGCCATTCGGCCCTTCGAGCCTGCACCACCATTCAATAAGAACATGGCTGATCATTCACCTCAGTACCCCTTTCCTGCTTTCTCTCCATACCCCTTGAACCCTTTAGCCGTAAGGGCCATATCTAACTCCCTCTTGAATACATCCAATGAACTGGCATCAACAACTCTCTGCGGTAGGGAATTCCACAGGTTAACAACTCTCTGAGTGAAGAAGTTTCTCATCTCAGTCCCAAATGGCCTACCCCCCATCCTCAGACTATGTCCCCTGGTTCCGGACCTTCCCAACATCGGGGACATCCTTCCCACATCCAACCTGTCCAGCCCCGTCAGAACTCCACACATTTCCATGAGATCCCCTTTCATCCTTCCAAACTCCAGTAAACACAGGCCCAGTCGATCCAGTCTCTCCTCATATGTCAGTCTTGCCATCCCGGGAATCAGTCCGGTGAACCCTCGCCGCACTCCCTCAATAGCAAGAACCTCCTTCCTCAGACTAGAGGACCAAAACTGAACACAATATTCCAGGTGAGGCCTCACTAAGGCCCTGTACAACTGCAGTAAGACCTCCCTGCTCCTGTACTCAAATCCCCCAGCCATGAAGGCCAACATACCATTTTGCCTTCTTCACCGCCTGCTGAACCTGCATGCCAACTTTCAATGACTGATGTACCATGACACCCAGGTCTTGCTGCACCTCCCCTTTTCCTGATCTGCCGCCATTCAGATAACAATCTGCCTTCGTGCCCTTGCCACCAAAGTTCATCGTGCTCGCTCTCCTCTGAGTTCACTAGCCTCCTATCCTCCATTAATCTCTCCCTCCATGTAAACTCCCCAACCTATATTCACGGCCAGTCCCTCGACCTTGCCATCTCTAGTGGCCTCGCTACTCCCATCGTGTCAATCGTGGATAAGACCATCTCTGATCACTTCCTCATATCGCTCTCCACCCACAACCCCCTTCCACCCCGCCACCCCCCCCCCCACCCCGAACCCTACCTCCGTCTGTGTCCGCCCCTAGGAAAACTCTGTCCCAACTCTCTTACAACTGTACTTATCAACTCCCGACTATCCAGCCTTTGGCCCTCCATTCACCATGACATTTCTGCAGCTACCGATCTGCTCAATTACACCCTCACCACTGTTATGTCTTGAATAAAGAATCTGACCAGATGCAGTAAGCTCAAAGTAATGTGTGACCGTAGTCCTTTATTACAGGTCTTCAGAGTGCCTCTCCAGCCTGTGAGGCCTCTTTATGTACAGGTGATCCCAAGGGATTGTGGGATCCCTTGGGACTCCAAGGGATGAGCCCTCTGGTGGTTAAACAAGATATTTACAGGTTTACATTTCTTCATCTCTAACGGGTCACTAGACCAACTCCCGTGGAGCAGTTTTTTTTTTACTAAGGACAGTGAGGGGTCCTGGCTCGTCCAGGTTCTAATCTGTCGGGCGGTAACAGGTGATTGCTCACTCTCGAATGCTTCCATTACCATAACTAAATCTGCGGGCTGTGCCATCTCCACCCCTGTGGTGGACAATGGCAACCTATGGAGAGCATCGGCACAGTTTTCTGTGCCTGGCCTGTGGCGGATGGCATAGTTGTATGCGGACAACGTGAGCGCCCATCTCTGGATGCGGGCCGATGCATTCGTATTTATCCTCTTACTTTCAGAAAAGAGGGATATAAGTGGCTTATGGTTGGTTTCTAATTCAAATTTGAGCCCAAACAGATATTGATGCATTTTCTTTACCCCATAAACTCATGCTAACGCTTCTTTTTCGATCATGCTGTAGGCCCTCTCAGCCTTAGACAGACTTCTGGATGCATAAGCAACCGGTTGCAATTTCTCAGATTCATTAGCTTGTTGCAATACACACCCGACACCGTATGACAACGCATCACATGCTAGTACCAAACGCTTACATGGATCATACAACACAAGCAATTTGTTTGAGTATAACAGTTTCCTAGCGCTCTCAAAGGCATTTTCTTGGCTTTTACCCCATTCCCATTCATCTCCTTTACGCAATAAAGAGTGCAGTAGTTCTAACAGTGTGCTAAGACCCGGTAAGAAGTTACCAAAGTATTTCAGGAGTCCTAGGAACGACCGCAGCTCCTTCACATTCTGTGCTCTCGGTGCGTTCTTGATTGCCTCCGTCTTCGAATCGGTGGGCCTGAAGCTGTCCGCCGCGATTCTTTTCCCCAGGAACTCCACTTCGGGCGCTAGGAAAACGCATTTCGAGCGTTTTAACCTGAGCCCCACACGATTAAGCCAACTAAGAACCTCCTCCAGGTTCTGCAGGTGCTCGACAGTGTCCCGACCTTGTAACCAAAATAGTGTCCTGGAAGACCATGGTGCACGGGACCGACTTCAGCAAGCTTTCCATGTTCCTCTGGAATATCGCCGTGGCTGATCGAATCCCAAACGGGCATCTGTTATAAATGAAGAGACCTTTGTGCATGTTGATGCAGGTGAGGCCCTTCGATGATTCCTCCAGCTCCTGTGTCATGTAGGCTGAGGTCAAGTCCAGCTTCGAGAATGTTTTTCCTCCCGCCAGCGTCGCAAATAGGTCGTCTTTGGTAGCGGGTATTGATCCTGCAGTGAGAAACAATTGATAGTTACTTTGTAATCACCACAGATTCTGACGGTGTCGTCTTCCTTGAGGACTGGAACAATCGGACTGGCCCACTCGGCGAAATGATGTCTCTCGTTGCAGCCGGTCCAGCTCGATCTCCACTCTCTCTCTCATCGTGTACGGCACCACTCTCACTTTGTGATGAACGTGTCGCACCCCCGGAATCAAGTGGATCTGCATTTTGCTCCTTGGAACTTCCCGATGCCCGGTTCGAACAGCGAGGGGAACTTGTTTAGGACCTGGGCACATGAAGTGTCATCGACGGACGAGAGCGCTCGGACGCCGTCCCAGTCCCAGTGTATCTTTCCCATCCAGCTCCTGCCGAACAGTGTGGGGCCATGCCCGGTACCACCCAGAGTGGTAAATTGTGCACCGCTCCATCGTAGGAGACCTTTACGGTAGCACTGCCGATTACGGGAATCAGTTCCTTTGTGTACATTCTCAGTTTAGTACGAATGGGAGTCAGGACTGGCCTTGAGGCTTTGCTGCACCACAACTTATCAAAAGTCTTTTTGCTCATTATGGACTGGCTCGCGCCCGTGTCCAGCTCCATGGACACCGGGAGTCCATTTAATTCAACCTTCAGCATTATCGGGGGACACTTTTTGTGGTAAATGTGTACCTCTGCCTCCTGGGTCTGAGGCTCTGGTTCGTCGTGATCCACCGTGGATCTGTCGTCTTCTGCAACATGGTGGTTTGCAGGATCAGCAGGGTTTGCAGCTCGCCTGCACATACGTTGGCGGTGTCCCATTGTTCCACAGCCCTTGCAAACGTATCCTTTAAAGCGGCATGAATGATCACCTCCACAGTGCCAACAAGATGTTAATGGCCTTTCATTCAGCACCCTTGATGGTGGACTCTGAGACATCTGCGGACGTGCAGCTGCAGGCATGTGAGTCCTGCCCTGTACGTTAAGATTTGAAAAAAACATTACTTTGTTCACAGTACTTGCAGCAGCACTCGTGTGCTGAGATTTGTTTGGTATTGCCATTGGTGGCGATGAACGCCTGGGCTATCGTTATGGCTTTACTCAAGGTTGGGGTCTCTACAGTCAAATGTTTGCGAAGTATTACTTCATGGCCAATGCCAAGTACAAAGAAGTCCCTGAGCATGTGTTCCAAGTGTCCTTCAAATTCGCAATGTCCTGCAAGGCGCTTTAGCTTGGTGACGTAGCTCGCCACTTCCTGGCCTTCAGACCACTTGTACATGTAGAACCGGTACCTCGCCATCAGAACGCTTTCCTTCATGTTTAGATGCTCCCGGACCAGTGTGACAAATCATCGTATGACTTCTCTGTGGGTTTCGCTGGAGTGAGCAGAATTTTCATGAGGCCATACGTTGGTGCCCTGCAAACGGTGAGGAGAATCGCCCTTTGTTTGGCAGCGTTCGCTTCTCCTTCCAGATCGTTGGCCACAAAGTATTGGTTGAGTCGCTCCACGAAGGTTTCCCAATCATCTCCCTCTGAAAATATCTCCAGGATGCCCACGGTTCTCTCCATAGTTGCGGTGGGGTTCGTCATCTGTATCTCGTCGCCAGTTGTTATGTCTTGAATAAAGAATCTGGCCAGATACTGTATGCTCAAAGTAATGTGTGACCGTAGTCCTTTATTATAGGTCTCCAGAGTGCCTCTCCAGCCCGTGAGGCCTCCTTATATACAGGTGCTCCCAAGCGATTGTGGGATCCCTTGGGACTCCAGGGGATGAGCCCTCTGATGGCTAAACAAGGTATTTACAGGTTTACATATATAACAACCACCACCTTTGATGCCCCTGTTAAAACAATTACTCTCTCTTGGCCATTCCCCCTGATAGAGTCCAGTTCGCTCCCTTAAGTCCAACGTCTTGAAAGCATATACCGGACAACTGGTTTAGCCATTCACCGCCAGATCTGGCTGGACCACAGAAAGCACTATTGGATCCTGCTCTCGTCTGCCAAAATCGCTCACTATTCCAGAATTATTTTGGAATGCAAAGATAAACTCCGGCTTCTATTCTCCACAGCGAACCGTCTTTTTAAACCCCTCTCCCCAGTCTCCACTCTCACTTCTGACAATAAGTGTGAAGAGCTCGTGGACTTCTTTGTCTCTAAGATTGAGACCATCCTTTCGGCCGCTTCCCTTCCTTCACCGAGCCAAACTTCCTCTAAGGATCCCCCCCGCCCTTGCTCTGATCTCTCATATTTCTCCAGTTTCTGATCAATCTCCGCTCATGACCTTTCCGAGCTCATCATGACCTTTCCGAGCTCATCCTGTCCATGAGACCCACATCCTGCTGCCTTGACCCTATTCCCAGCAAACTGCTGACCACCCAACTTGCTCTTCTGGCTCCCATGTTAGCTGACATTGTTAACGGTTTTCCTCGGGTACTGTCCCCCTCTCCCTCAAATCTGCTGTCATCACTCCTCTCCTCCAATAAACAATCCTTGACCCCTCCGTTCTCATCCAAGTCACAAATGACATCCTTTGTGACTGTGACAAAGGCAAACTATCCTTCCTCGTCCTTCTTGACTTATCTGCAGCCTTTGACACGGTCGACCACTCTATCCTTCTCCAACGCCTCTCCACTGTCGTCCAGCTGGGTGGGACTGCACTTCCCTGGTTCCATTCTTATCTATCTAACTGTAGCCAGAGAATCACCTGCAATGGCTTCATGGCTTCTCTTCCCGCCCCTGCATCATTATCTCTGATGTCCCCCAAGGATCTGTCCTTGGCCTCCTCCTATTTCTCATCTACATGTTGCCCATTGGCGACATCATCCGAAAAAACAGCGTCAGTTTCCACATGTACGCTGATGACATCCAGCTCTACCTCACTACCACTTATCTCGACCAATCCACGGTCTCTAAATTGTCAGAATGCTTGTCCGACATCCAGTTGTGGATGAGCGGAAATTTTCTCCAATTGAATATTGGGAAGACCGAAGCCATTGTTTTAGGTCCCCGCCACAAACTTTGCTCCCCTAGCCACTGACTCCATCCCTCTCCCCAACTTCTGTCTGATGCTGAACCACATTATTCACAACCTTGGTGGCATATTTGACCCTGAAATAAGCTTTCGACCACATATCCACAGCATAACTAAGACCGTCTATTTCCACCTCCGTAACATCACCCGTGACCACCCTTGCCTCAGCTCATCCGTTGCTGAAGCCCTCATCCATGCCTTTGTTACCTCTAGACTTGCTTCTTGGCTGGCCTTCCACATTCTACCCTACATAAACTAGAGGTGATCCAAAACTTGGCTGTCAGTATCCTAACTTGCACCAAGTCCTGCTCACCTATCACCCCTATGCTCTACATTGGCTTCCAGTTAAGCAACGCCTTGATTTCAAAATTCTCATCCTTATTTCCAAATCCATCCTTGGCCTCGCCCCTCTCTATCTCTGTAATCTCATCCAGCCCCACAACCCCCCAAGATGTCTGCGCTCCTCTAATTCTGCCATTTTGAGCAACCATGATTATAATCGCTCAACCATTAGTGGCCGTGCCTCCTGTTTCCTAGGCCCCAAGCTCTGGAACTCCCTGCCTAAACCTCTCTGCCTCTCTTTCCTCCTTCAAGACGCTCCTTAAAACACACCTCTTTGGTCACCTGTGCTAATTTCTACTTATGCAGCTCGGTGTCAAATTTCTAATCTCATAATACTTCTGTGAAGCGCCTTGGGACGTTTCACTATGTTAAAGGCTCTATTTCGATGCAAGTTGTTAATATGAATTGAATTTCTTTATTCTTGTCTTTCTCTTCCTCCTGGAAGTACAGGTTGAAGCTCCCTTATCCGGAACCACCCCTCGTCTGGAGCCATTCCCAGTCACCGGGTGTCTCATGCGCAGAACTCCAATATGAACAAATTGAAGTCCTTTCCTCGCTGCCAACTTCTGCAATCGCTGGCCTGACCTCACGATCCACACCCCCCCCCCCCCCCGCCCCCCCATGATCTCTCTGCCGCACTCCCAGCCCCAAGCCAGCCAGCCCCGATATCCCTTTGTTCAGTACCTGTACCATCCAATTTAACGTGACCACCCCTCGTCTGGAAAAATTCCTTATCCGGAACAGGCCGGATCCTGAGGGTTCCGGATAAGGGAGGTTCAACCTGTACTATCTTTTTGTGTACCAGACAATGGAGCAGGGAAAGCTGTGATATCTAGTCATGAGTAATCTAAGTCACTGGAATAGAGCATAATTAAGTCCCAGTGACTGTGTGTGAGGGTCATCCAGAACATTGTAATTTCACACACACACTCTGCCTAGCGTCCATGCAATTCTATCTCATGTCCATTTCCTGGACCAAGGCCTTGATTGCTGCATCTGAGAACCTTTAAGCATGCTCTCTGCCCTATTGTGTCAGTGTTCTTCCTGCTCAGAATGTCTTCCCCAGCCACTTCCAGCACCTGGTTTGGCCAGAATGCACCTTCTCTTTGAGATACAAGCTCTCTTTAAGAGGTGCAGGCTAGCTTTAAGTGGTGCTAACCTCGCAAGAACTTGAGCCCCTTGCTGAGGCTAGCTCAATGGCATGTTCAGGGCTGGGCTGCACACTATTATTTAAATTAGCAGGCAGCACGAAGTTGGCAGCTGCCTTCATCAGAAGGAACAATGGCAGGTTAATTCTCATTGCCAACCCTGTGCCTGATTTTGGACCTGGTCCAATTTCTAGGCTATATGGTTGTGAGAGTCAACTTCTATAAAAAGCAGGCAACCAGACCACTTTAGAGAGCGGCTAACACTACTGAATCAGAGTATATATCAGCAGCAGACTCACATTTGTAATGCTCTGCAGCAGTAATTAGTGTTACGAAAAGGTTCTGGTTGACTAAATGTTTAAAATTCAATATTTATGTTCTGAGCCTCCCTCCAAATTTTCATGTTGTTCCAGAACTTGTCACTGCTTTTGCTGTCCTTGAGTTCTAAAATCAACATTAAATAAAAGAAAGGCAGCTAACATAAATACAGAATATCAAGAAGTCCTTCCTAACTTGCTGAGTTGTTGCTTGGCTGCATTAATATTCATGCATACGTGCCAACTGGAGTTGTAGAAGATCAGTTAATATCTAATATACATTCTTTTGCTTTCAAAGCTACCTCAGAAAAAGATATAGGGCTCAATTTTCCCCAAAACTTTTTTTTTGCGTATTTGAAGAGTTATGTCCATTTTTTTGAGGCCCAAGGACGCCAAAAAAAAATTCTAAGTTTCCCCGTTGGACTTCTTCATTTTGGCGTAGCTTAACCTGTTCTTTAGTTTAGGGGTGGAACTTTGATCTGCGCCAAAAAGATCGGGTTGCCACGGTAACCAGGGACACAATGCAAGCTGAGACTGGAAAGTGAAACATACAGCCAGCTCGCAACACATTAAAAGTCATTGCATCAACTTAAAAACACATGAAAACACATTGCGTCAACTTATAAACACATTAAAATATATTGCAGCAACTTACCTCTCAATGCAGATCCCTGCCCTTATCCCAGGCCGAAGGACCTCCCAGTCTGCTTCTCCCGCTCCCCCACCCAACTCTAGCCCCGAGTACCTTGCTGGTCTTCTACCCTAGCCCCTCTTTCCCCCACCTCAGCCCCAATCCGCTTGCCGGTGCCAGTCCAGCTCCCCTAGCCCAGGCCGAAGGGCTTGCCGGTCTGCTTCCCTAGCCCACCCCGAGCCCCTTGCCGGTCCAGCTCCAGTTCCCCCAGCCCCAAGTGCTTTTCCGGTCCCACCCCTATCCCAGGCTGCTCCCCCGCCCCTATCCCAGGCTGAGTGGCCTCTCAGTCCGCTCCCTTGCCCCTATTCCAGGCTGAATGGCCTCCTCCCTCCCGGTCCCTGCACCTATCTACACCTGAAAGGCTTCCCCCCACCCCCCAACCATACCTAAAAAAAAGTCGTAACTAACTGAGTTACGCTGATGCAAATTGATTGGGGAAACTGTGGTTTTTTAACTTAGGCCAAAAAAAGCAGCCTGTTCCAAAAAAACGGTGCAAATCACTGGATTTCTATGGGCTCAATTTTCCCCAATCATACCTAGAATCATTGGCTGCACGTCTGTGGGACGGGGTTAAAGGGTGAATATCGGACATGAGACATTGTTCTCTTCAGTCTCCAACTCCCATTGATTTAATGCCCTTACGTTTCTGAGTCCAGCGTGGCTCTCTCCTCTCTGTCCATTCCCCTCCTTCTGCCCCCCCCCACCCCCCCCATCCTCTTGTTTTATTCAGGATGGAGAACAGTTGAGTAAGGGAAGAGAGTAAAAGGATAATTCCATCCTCCCAGTTGGGAGCTGTGCTTTCATTATAACTCCAAGTTTCATCTGGCGTTCCCTACAAGTGTGGCTCCGTGCTGGGAGTGCAGGATCTCAGAATGATCCCTTTATATAAGATGCTTTCCCTCATTCTATAAGCATAGAGAGAAAAATTAAATGTCCCCGATCAGACTGGGAAAATTGTCTATTTCCTGATGAAGAATTGTCCTCCTGAAGAGCCAATATTTCAGGGTCACTTGTCATGTTGAACAGGGATTCATATTGTTGTGATTCCTGGATGATCCCAATGCTACATCAAAGCTAAAAAGTTATGTTGCAATCAGGACTTATTTGACTCATCAGTATATTGGGATGTTTGTTTTAATTTCTCTTTCCATAGTTCCCTGTTATGTTATCCTTCCACTTAAGGATCACTATAATAAAAGTTTAATGTTGGTTAGTGAGTGACAATTGTGTAAAATATTTTGTTCAATTTACTGGAACTTTTTCTCTGCTTTCTTTCTCGATGAAGGAACGTGCGACAGATGGTGCTTTTTATTGGCCTTTGCAAGTGATTACAGCAAACTGATACTAACATTGATTCTCGCTTGTTCTTTTTAACAGGACATTTAACACTGTCATTAACTCTTCCATTGGCCTTTAAAAGCCATTAATTATATACCGAATTAGTTTTTTCTCCCTGTAATCTGGCAGTGGAGGCTGCCCTTTCAAGTGTCGAAAATTGCTCTTTCCAGAGCTTCGACATGTGTCTTTATTGCTTTAGCTGTCATAGTGGTTTTTTGTGTATTTCTGAAGCTTCTTTGTCAAGGAATTACTGATGAGTTTAACAATTTCACTTAAGCTAGCGAAGTCACAAGTGACTTTTAAATTCAATTTATGGTGCTGTCTGCCAGTTTAGTGTCCTCTGAATATAGGGCTCAATTTTGGCCAGGAGTTGGTCCATTTTTTTTTGGAGTAGGCTGCTTTTTCTGGCGTAACTTAAAAGCCCTCAGTTTCCCCAATCAATTTGCACCAGCGTAACTCATCTTAGTTATGTTTTTTTTAGGTTAGTTTTTTTTTCTCAGAAGGGGGCGTTACCAGTCACCTACGCCAGTTCCGCCCATTTAGGCAACTTTGACCAGCTAATAGTTACTCCATTTATACTTAGGCCAGCGTATGTGGCCACTTCAGAAAACCCTTGCGGAGAGATAAAGAAATCGGCACAGGTAAGTATATCGGAGGCCATTTGGCCTGGGATAGGAGCGGGAAGCGGAGAGGACATGGACCTTACCATTACCCTTAGCAATGTTTGAAAACAAAAACTACAAACCATTCTATAAGAAATAAAAAATGAAAGTCCTACCTTCATCTTCAATCTACAATTCAACTTTCTGTACTCGGCCTGGGCTAGAGACCGGGAGGCCACTCGGTCTGGGCGGGGGGCGGGAGCAATGGAACTGGCCGGCATTGGGATTCAACGGAGAGGCTGCAAGCAAATCAATGGAGGGGGTGGGTGGGGGAGGAGGGAGAGGGAGGGAGCTGGCAAGCATTGGGGGTCACAGAGAGGGAGAGGCTGCAATTCAATGGGGAGGCTTGGGGGGAGGAGCGGGGAGGAGGGATGGAGCGACCTGGCAAGCATTGGGGGCTAGAGAGAGGAGGCTGCAATTCAATGGGGAGGCTGGAGAGAGGGGGAGGGAGAGAGAGAGAGAGAGAGAGAGAGATCACAAGACTCAAGGGGGTGCGGGGAGGGAGAGGGGAGAGGACAAAAGACCTTTGGGTGTGGTCCATCCATACAGACCTTGCCGGGGAGGGGTGGAGGGGGGTGTTGGGGGAAGAGAGAACTGCGAACCTGTTCTGCCTGCTTTCCTGCCGTTTTGACCTTCTTTGAAAGTTTAACTTTAAGTATGGGGGCAATACTGACAACGCATTATCTTTTGCATGCATTCTGCATCATTGTGCTATGTAGGAGACAATTAATTAGAGCTCATCACATCAGGAACATCAGAGCCCATAGGCCTTACCCACCTCGGCAATTTCGAGTCAAGCATTCGTATCTGCACCTGAGTGATGCAGAATGTGTCAGAAGGCTGTGTTTCCGCAGAGAAGTTGTCCGTGAGATCTGTGAGTTGCTGAGACCAGACCTACAGCCGAGAAGCGGCAGGTGGACTGCTTTGTCAGTTGAAGTGAAGGTTACAGCTGCACTTTCATTCTGTGCCTCCGGATCGTTTCAAGCTACAACTGGAGATGTGTGCGCCATCTCTCAACATGCAACACATGTCTCCATTCACCAGGTCACGGCTGCACTGTATGCGCGGAGGAATGACTTTATCAAGTTCCCAATGACCGCCCAAGCAATCCATGACGGGGCTGTGGGGTTCTCAAGGATTGCTGGCTTCCCAAAGGTACAGGGCTGCATTAATTGTACCCACATCGCCTTGCAAGCACCTTTTTGAAGGATTCTGAGCTGTTCAGGAATAGAAAAAGCTTCCACTCCATTAATGTGCATCTCGTGTGTGACAACATGCATCGATGCAAGATACCCTGGCAGCACCCATGATGCATTCATCCTACGCGACAGCATTATATCTGCCATGTTTGAGCAGCAGCCAGAAGGGCAGATCTGGCTACTGGGAGACAAAGGGTATAGCCTCGCCACCTGGCTCATGAAGCCCCTACGCGTAACCTGGATGGAAGCTGACCATCGCTACAACATATCGCACATTAGGACGCACAGCATCATAGAGATGACCATTGGCATCTTGAAACAACATTTCTGATGCTTGGACCATTCCGGAGGCTACTTGCAATACTCCCCTGAGATTGTCGGTCAGTTCACTGTTGTGTGCTACATGCTGCATAACTTAGCCATCATGAGGCAGCAGCAGCTGGTAGTGGAAGAAGACCCACCTGCAGTGAGAGTAGCTGATGATAATGATTTGGAAGATGCAGCTAATGAGTAGGAGGAGGTGGAGGAGGATAATGACGAGGATGAGGAAACCATGCAAGTACCTGAGGCCGGAGCACGACAGCGAAGGAGGGCGGGCCATCGTGCTCCTTTAACAGTTGCTCGAGCCTTGCACCAGCAGCTCATCCGTGAATGCTTTACTGATGTCTGAAGGCTCAGCGACAACTATTCTACATGGACATGTTTATTTTTTGGAGCTGTTCCGTAATGTTGTGTTGTGTAAATGGAACATGATTCAGTTTTAATGTAAAATATATTTTATTCAAAAGTTTACAATGTACTTAACTTTACTGTAATAAAATTATTCGTGTCAAACTTTACTTTAATATAACTCTTTAAGATCACTTAAAAACTTTAAGATCACTTATAAAGTTGTAAATTTCCATAACTTACAAAAAACGTTCAATTTGAAAACAGTTACAACAGTAACATCATCAACGGCAGCAGCAAAGAAAGGCTGCACCTATCTCTCATCCCCTTTAGTCTAACACTGCTCGCCCGCTGCGCTTGGTCTTGGACTCTCCACCGCTCTTGCCCACAGGCGGTGACGGAGTGATTTTGGACTTGGTACGAAGCTTATTCCTTCTAACATCTTGTTTAATGCACACTTCTTGATGGGTGGCGGGGGCGGGGCGGGGCTGGGGTCAGGTGTTAATGTGGAAGGCCCGGCATGGGTCTCTTCAGAGGCTGGTGTGGGGATTGCAGTGGGAGTGGCAGTTGATTCGGTCAATGGGCACGGGTTCTGGGTATGTTCCCTTATTGCAGCAACTAACTCACACATGCCCTCCCTCATGTACCCTGACAGTGTCTCAGCCAACTGAAACATTACCTCCCTGATGGCATGTGTCATTGCCAGTGTCGTCCTTTCCACTACCTCTGACATTCCCTCCCTCATCGATACTATTCCCTCACTGATGTTCCCGGACATCGTTCCCATTTCCCGTGCCATTGCTATTACTTCTCCTGACAGTCCCGCTACCTCATCCCTTACCCCACAGATGGTGTCCAGGATTGATCGGGTAAGGTCAGTGCTCTCCGCACTCAATGACATGATCTGAACCACATCTGTTGCATCCTGCATCTCAGAGCGTGGTCGATTTCTCCTTCCTCTTACTCTGGGTCTGCCTCACGGCATCCCAGTGGGAGCTGCAGCCTCGGACGGTGGGGCCTTGGGTGTGCCTCGCGGCATCCCAGTGGGATCCGCATCCTCGACGTTTGGGCCCTGCGTGTGCCTCGCAGCATCCCACTGGGACCCGCATCCTCGGACGGTGGGGCCCTGTGTGTTACTTGCTGCAGCCCACTACTGGGATCCGGAACCTTGGATTGTGTGAAATCATGAAATGTCCCACCAGAACTAAAACCACTAGTCATGGAAGGTGTGAAACCATGGAATGTCCCACCAATACTCAAATCACTAGTCACGGAAGGGGCTGGCAACTCAATAACTGCACATGCTCCATATTCCGTATATAAGTGGCAGCTTTATCCAGCTGACCCAACTCCCCCTCACCCCAATGTTGGTCTGGAGGGTTGGCTTGGAAGATGTTCTCTTCAGGCTCGTCCGCATCTGAATCTTCTACATCTTCAGGATTGGCCTCAAGTTCTGCAAAATATAACAGAACAGTCAATAGTTAGCAGCAGAGGAGGGGGCAGGATGGGTGGCATGAGTAGGATCTCACATAGCATGCCAGGCAGCAGGTTGATTTGAAGGGCCATGATGAATTTTCAGGACTTGCCCTCTCCCTCGAGTGTGGGCCCAGCTTGTGCAGTACTGATTGTTTGTTTTTCTCCAGGCAGGACCCATCAAAGCAGCGACCCTGTTTTCCAAGGGTGTCAGTGCATGCAGATTTGGCAGGCCTCCTCCTGTTCTAGTTCTTTCCCTTTTGTTGTGGGACAATTTCTTCTGCAAAGATGAAAATGCAACTTTTTAGAGAGGGTGTCTTTCTGCTGGGTGGATCATATACAGCTGGTCACATTTACAATTGCAATTGCATTGAATAATTGAAAATATTATTTGCACTAATTACTTGACCAAGGTCCTGTCATTTCTTTTTACACTGGCTTCCAGATCTCTTGGTGTTCACCAATGAGCAGAAATCTTCTGCAACTTGGTTCCAGCGTTTCTTCTTTTTTCAGTGGCACTTTTATATGACCTCTGCTGGTATCCAGCTCCTGCCATCTGTTTTCCATGATCTACTAGTATCTCCACTTCTTCCAGCAAAAAACTTTTTGTTCTTGGTCCACGTTGCTGCATTGCTGTATTGCTGCAGCTGCTCTGAGACACTCAACACTTTTCCAATGCTCTTAGACACAGTGATTTTTCCAAACGCACAGTCCTTATTTTGCATGCAGCAGTGATTTTTCCAAATGCAGCACTCTTGGCACTTCTGGCATGCAACACTAATTTTACCAATCAGAGCACTGCTTCTTGCATTCAGCAGTGATTTTCCTACCACAGCACTCCTTCTGACACGAAAACACAAGTAGCTAGCTAGCTGTTTAAAAATGCGCATACTGCGCATGCGTGGACATCACCATTCTCCACTGCGCATGTACAGATGTCACGGCACATTTTCCAGCGCAGAACGCAGGCTCCACCCTCCGAGTCGACTGGCCACGCTGCGTGACTGCAGTGAAGAGGCCAGACAGCGGTCAAAGTTGCAAAAAATTTTTTTCCGGCGCATCTCCGAATGTACATAAGTGGCGCAACTGCGGTAAGTTACGCTGAAAAACGGGCTCGGCCAAAATTGAGCCCATAGTTTTAAGGTAGTGGGGGTTAGACATTCCAACAATTTTATATATAGAAAACCTAATCTCAGGAATTCAAAATGTTCTTCCTAAACTGCATGTTGGTGTAGAAATGTGCCTCAATGACGAGAATAGCTTTTTCAGGCATACTTCATCTGGAGGACTTCTAGATACTGCAAAGAAAATTAACAATTTTAACATCAAATTAATTTGTAGTGTGAACAGATGTTCTTTTTAAAAAAAAAACTACAAGTTTTTGAAAACCAATCTGATTTGAAACCATTTACCATTCTAATGGGAAATAGTTTGTTGCTTGCCTTTTTTTGAGTCCTCTCTTTCCCTTCCTCCCCCCCCACCCCCAAATACAGCTGCCAACCATGGACCCTCAGGAAGCAGTTACAAAATGAGGGCAGTACCAACATATTTTACTGCCTGCAGTACAGCTCTTTTAGTCTGGCATTTTTAGGCTTCTCAGGTGGCATGTTGAGTTGATGGGCAGCTTCTATAACCTGCCACCAAATCCACACACAAAAACACTGTGAATAGAGGCAGTGGATTATGTCTGTGCCTTACTGGTGTTGTTTTGTGCTCCTGCTCCTGTGAGATGTCTACCCCAAATGCAAGTTTGAACATAAACAGCCATTTGAAATATAAATGTTACATTTTTAAAATGTTGACATTTCCATGTATTAACTATTTTTCTTTTGTCAGTTTTAGCCAAGTTTGAGCACTTTTATCAACCCAGTACATGTTTTCTCTTTTCCTCTCTCATCCAGTAGGAGTTTGGGGCAATGGAGAGGTTATTTTTTATAATTTTAGAACGGATTTATTTGTCTGTGTACGTGTGGACTTCAAATAGAATTAATATT
The DNA here is from genome assembly GCF_044704955.1 of Pristiophorus japonicus. NCBI lineage: Eukaryota > Metazoa > Chordata > Chondrichthyes > Pristiophoridae > Pristiophorus > Pristiophorus japonicus. The sequence goes on from NC_091978.1 coordinate 328,861,865, forward strand.
CAGACAATTTGATGGCAAGCTCCCACAAACAGCAATGTGATAACCAGATAATCTGTTTTTAGTGATGTTGATTGAGGGATAAATATTATCCAGGACACCAGGGATAACTCCCTGCTCTTCTTAGAAATAGTGCCATGGAATATTTTACAAACACCTGAGAGAGTTTAATATAGGAGCAGGGAAGTCTTACTGCAGTTGTACAGGTCCTTGGTGAGGCCCCACCTGGAATATTGTGTTCAGTTTTGGTCTCCTAATCTGAGGAAGGACGTTCTTGCTATTGATGGAGTGCAGCGAAGGTTCGCCAGACTGATTCCAGGGATGGCTGGACTGACATATGAAGAGAGACTGGATCAACTGGGCCTTTATACACTGGAGTTTAGAAGGATGAGAGGGGATCTCAAAGAAACATATAAGATTCTGACGGGACTGGACAGGTTAGATGCGGGAAGAATGTTCCCGATGGGGAAGTCCAGAACCAGGGGACACAGACTTAGGAAAAGGGGCAGGCCATTTAGGACTGAGATGAGGAGAAACTTCTTCACTCAGAGAGTTGTTAACCTGTGGAATTCTCTGCCGCAGAGAGTTGTTGATGCCAGTTCATTGGATATATTCAAGACGGAGTTCGATATGGCTCTTACGGCTAAAGGAATCAAGGGGTATGGAGAGAAAGCAGGAAAGGGGTACTGAGGTGAATGATCAGCCATGATCTTATTGAATGGTGGTGCAGGCTCGAAGGGCCGAATGGCCTACTCCTGCACCTATTTTCTATGTCTCATCCAAAGGACGGCACCTCCGACAATGCAGCACTCCCTCAGTACTGCACTGGATGTCAGCTTAGTTTTTTGTGCTCAAGTCTCTGGAGTGGGACTTGAACCCACAACCTTCTGACCAAGAGGTGAGAGTGCTACCAACTGAGCCACAGCTAACACAACAGTGGGGGAAAAAGGTTTGACCATCTTGATCCACTTCTAATCATTAATCCAATGCCACAAATGCTGTATAAATAAAAATGATTAACAGCTTTATCTCCAATTTGTTTATATTCTATTGAAGTCTGCTGTGCAAGATGTGCAATTCAACAAGGATAAAGTAGAAAACATGATGCTCCCAGTATGATGCATTGCATTGAAATGCCTACCACCAGTGTCTAGTAGAGGTACAGTGTCTCAAATCCGGCTGTCCGAAAATTATAATTATCTGAAAACCGGACATTTTTGAGAAAATCCCATTTGATAATCAGTAAAATAAAATTCAGAATTATAGTCCAAAAACTGGCAGGCCGGACTAGTTATCGGCTTCGCCGCTATGTTTTAAATGGCGTACGATTGGTCCGAGCCTTGCCGAATGAGCCTCGACTCGACCCGACCTGACCTGACCCACGCCACCATTAGTACGCTCTTGATTTTTTTTGTCTGGAATCCTGAAAAATCCAAAATCGGCACGGTCTCTGTCCCGAGGTTGCCGGATTTGAGACGTTGTACCTGTACTGTGGAGCAGAGGGGTGAAGATTTGATCTCCTGGTTTGCTGAGTTCCTGATCTCAGGTGTACTGTGTGTAGAAGTTGGGTAGTTTCCTGCAATGGTGAGTGAAAATCAAATGGTAACTTATCGCTGGGTCTCTGTAATGCGCAGGGATCGCGGTGCACAATTAATCCGTGCCCATTTATAGTTTGAAGGCAGCACATTAAATTCATGCTACCTGCTCTTTTAAATGATTTCTGTGTGCAGCCAGCACTACCATTGGCTGTTCATTGGCTGCACGCTTCAGCAGGAAGCCCAATATCGCGAGTGCCTAGCATTATTTAAAGACAGCCTGCACCTCTTAAAGCGGAGGTGCATTATGGCTGCAAGAAGTAGTGGAGTTTTTTCAAAATTGAATCAGTGCTGTGATACTTTGAGCCATGGCTGAACATGCTGGAGACTGTATACGACGGTTTTTGGACAATGCACTGGAGGCTTTGGTGGATGAGGTAGAAAGGAGGAGGGTTGTCCTGTATCTGCAGAGGGAGGCAGGAAGCAGTGGGAAGAAATAGTGGCAGATATCAATGCCAGGAGTGTTGCTCCAAGAACATGGATGCAGTGCAGGAAGAAGTTTAATGATTTCCTGTCAAGGTGAGTAACTTTAACATCAAATGGCATATCCTACCAACTGTAGGGGTGACAACGGTTATGGGGAACAGGCAGGAAAGTGGAATTGAGGCCAAGATCCGATCAGCCATGATTTTATTGAATGGCGGAGCAGGCTTGAGGGGCCGCATGGTCTATTCCTGCTCCTATTTCTTATGTTATGTACCAATAGCCTCATCCGCTGCCAAATTCACTGCACCCCCATTACTCACCTATCAACAATCTCTATTAATCAGAACTCAATCCTAACATTCATACGTTTTACCTGACCTTCACATACTTAGCACTGTTGCAACCCTTACACCCAGAGCTCTCTCACACTGGCAGCTATTCAACCATGACAGCAACATCACACAAACACATTGAATGACACTCACTGACACACTTCCCTCTTTCTTGCAGGAGAAGGTGGCATATAACAGCAGGCAGCAGCAAAGAACTGGAGGAGGACAAACACACCTGCATGTTTTAACACACATGGAGCAAACCGTGCTGGCCATCATGGGAAGGGGCATGGTTGAGGCTGTGGCCACTGCTGGAGCACAAGCGATTGATGATGAGGGTATCGGCATACCTAATCCTCCTTCTTTCATCCCACTTCTCCCTCATCCCTCAATCTTTTCTAAGTGAGAGGCTGCAGAGGGTGTAGTAAGCACGCACGCTCCCCTCACCACAACCCAACCCTTGCCCCTTTTTGATTTCAGTTATGAAAGTACTGGAAGCTGCCCAGGCAGTGGAAGAAGAGAAAGAAGACGGTAATGAGGAAGCGACACTATCACTCAATCTTGCCCTCGCAGCCACCAGCTCAGATACTGACACCGCACATATATTAGAGGTTAGGATAGAGGAGGGTTTTTGCACATGGTGAGACTCTGGGCACAAGTGTACAGGAGGCAGAGCAGGGGTGGGGGGGCAGGATAATGCATGTGCCAGCTCGCCGGAGAGCGAGGTCGCACATTAGTTCTGCTGAAGAAGTCTCAGATGAGGACTTCAATCGGCCAGACTACAAAAGAAGGCTGATGGGTGTACACACCCAAATGCTTGGTGCACTAGAAATCCTGCCAGGAAGCCTATGCTCAGCTCAATGTCAAGGAGCATGGAGGAGTCCAGCACCAACCTGGCACAGAGCTTGAAACCCATCCTTTCCAAAATGGAATGGGTGGCTACCTCCAGCAGCGTTCTGTGGAAGCAACCATTATACAGCATCTGATGGCCGATGTCTCAACTTCCATTGCAACAGAAGCAACTTCCACCAAAGGTCTGAGTGCTGCAGTCGAAGCTCAGATTGCTGCCATCATGGCTTTAGATACCAGTGTTCAAAGGGGCTTCTAAGGCATCACTGCAGTCCATCAGCTGATTCTCCAACAGATTATTAGGATTGCTAAGGCGCCGTTGAGAGAGAGTGGCAGTGGCTCAATGGAATACAAACCTGCTGTCCTCGCTTGGGATGAGAGCATTCTTCCTCCCACTCCTACTCCGCTAGTGCCCTTGCTGTTGCCCGTCATCCAGCTAGCCCAGACTGCTACAGCTGACGCTGAGATAGTATAGTCTGAATCCGGGACTTCGAGGCTCATAGCTGCTCGAGGTCATCTGCACTCTGCTCAATTGAAGATCAGCAGCCTTCCACCACCCATGCTGCAGCCACTGGGGAAGCACCTTGTAGGAGCACTTGGACAGGCAAAGGCACATGGAACACAGGCACTAAGGGAATGCACCAGGGTGATTAGTTTATTTTTTGTGTGCATAACGTAATGTTATAATTTATAAATTTCGATTGGAATGAGCATTTTCTGCTGGCTTTTACTTTGGTGCTGCTCCTGGTATGCTCTTCTGCACTCCTCACTGGACCACAGTTGGTCCCCTGGCTTGATGGTATCGGTAGAGTGAGGGACATGCCGGGCCATGAGGTTATAGATCATGGTGGAATACAATTCTGCTGCTGCTGATGGCCCACAGCGACTCGTAGATGCCCAGTTTTGAGCTGCTAGATCTGTTCTGAATCTATCCCATTTGGCATGATGGAGAATGTCCTCAGTGTGAAGATGGGACATCATCTCCACAAGAACTGTGCGGTGGAAACTGCTACCAATGCAGTCATGGACAGATGCATCTGCAACAGGTAGATTGGTGAGTATGAGGTCAAGTAGGTATTTCGCTCATATTGATTCTTCTCACCACCTGCCGCAGGCCCAATCTAGCAGCTATGTCCTTCAGGACTCGGCCAGTAGTGGTGCTACTGAGCCACTCTTGGTGATGGGCATTGAAGTCCACCACCCAGAGTGCATTCTGTGCCCTTGCTACTCTCGGTGCTTCTTCCAAATGGTGTTCAACATGGAGGAGTACTGATTCATAAGCTGACGGAGGGTTGTAGGTGGTAATCAGCAGGAGGTTTCCTGGCCCCTGCTTGATCTGAAGCCATGAGACTTCATGGGGTCTATAGTCAATGTTGAGTACACCCAGGGCCACTCCCTCCCGACTGCTTGCCACTGTGCCACTACTTCGGGTGGGTCTGTCTTGCCGGTGGGACAGGACACACCCAGGGATGATGATGGAGGAGTCTGGAACATTGGCTGAAAGGTATGATTCTGTGAGTATGAGTATGTCAGGCTGTTGACTAGTTTGTGGGACAGCTCTCCCAATTTTGGCGCATGTCTCCAGATGTTAGTGTGGAGGACTTTACAGAGTTGACTGGGCTGGATGTGCCGTTGTCGTGTCCGAAGCCAGTGCCTTGGTCGATGCCAGGTGGTCCGTCCAGTTTTATAATTTTTCTTGTTTCTCATAGCGGTTTGTTACAACTGAGTGGCTTGCTAGGCCAATTCAGAGGGCAATTAAGAGTCAACCATATTGCTATGGGTCTGGAGTCACATATGGGCCAGCCCAGTTAAAGACGGCAGATTTCCTTCCCTAAAGACCATTAGTGAACCAGATGGGTTTTTACGATAATTCGATGGTTTCATGGTCACCATTACTGACAAAAGCTGTATATTCCAGATTTATTTATGTAATTGAAGTTAAATTTCCCAGCTGCTGTGGTGGGATTTGAACTCTCATCTCTGGATCAATAGTCCAGCTCTCTAGAATACTTGCCCAGGAACATAACCACTATGCTACTGTTCCCCTTCCTGTACTCCACTTGTTGTTGCACTTCCTTCTCTTCCTCTTCCTCGTCTCCTTGACTCCTCGCCTGATAGGTGGTGATGAGGGCTGTTCCCTCAGCGTGGCTTTCAAAAATGGCAGCGTTGGTGTCAAATTAGCGTTGCACACTGATTGACGTCATAATCCTTATGAAGACCTGTACAAACTATACTTTGGTCAATTTTATCGTCACACTTGAACTGAATCTATTTTGGGAGAGTGAAGAGGTGCTGCTGCTTTTTCCTGGTACTCCCACCATGTTTCCAGCTTACATGCTATTTAAAGTGATCAATGCATGTGCTGTCGTCAACCTGTGAATCAAGCCCCCCGCACAGTTCTCAGCCCCACTGGGATTTTTCACCTGTCACCAGGATCTCATCTGTTCCTGAACCTTCCGCATTCCTGCCCATGCTAATCAACATGCCCTCCTATTGAGACCCAAAATGCACTTCCCCAAGGTATTCCCAGTCATCAGCCGGGACTGGCTTTGTCAGTTGTCAGTTGGCAAACACTAAAAGCACATCAAGTGATTTCAACTGTCCTAAATCCAGAAACTTGGAGGGGGATCTGCTTGCTCTGCTATAGGCCAGTCGGAGGAACGGTGAGTAGCGCAAACATTGTGGGAAATTGGTTCACATTCTAATATGCACTCCCAGTCAACGGAACACAGCTGTTCTCTCCCTCTTCCCTCCTTTTAATATTGAGGCACCCCGGGTCCCCTCAAAGCTGCCTGGTTCCTTAATTCTGCCAAATCTGCAAACAGATGGGGAGATGTGCAAAAGAGAAAGGAGACAGAGGGTTGCAGAGACTTAAAAAAGAGGGAAGAGAAAGATTAGAAAACCAGTTGAAGACACGGGCATAGTGTCAACAATGATAAAATGCAAGAGTGTGACAGAAAGAGGGAGACAGAAAATGAGGTCAATGAAAAACAAAATGAAGAGAATAGAAGACCAGCAGGGAGAATAATAGAAAGAGAGATACTGTTTTTGTCTGTAAGCAAAGTCACAGGAAATCAACAAGTTGAATTTTAATTTTACTTTTCAATTTGCTTTTGACATAGCTGATTTGGTTTTGAAAACTACGCTTCGATAGAACAAGGGCAGAATATTTTAACTCATTAAGGACATATGGTCACACACTGGCTTCAGATCATATTTTACAAACTGACTCTTGATTTATTCATTAGTGGTTAATTGAGTATTTAAAATTCAATATCTTTGACATGGAAGTCGATTGTCGTGTGTTAGTTGGCATTTATCTGTAATACTGTCATGGAGATTGATAACGAGAGAGCTGGAGTTACTAGCAATGTAATGTATAGTGCAGGGTTTATATTGTCTAGTGTGGCTCCTGCAGAAGAGCTGCCATCAGTCTTAATTAAATTTGATGCTGTTGCTAGTTAGCAGATAGATCATATTTCAACAATACGGAACTTCAATTAATGTTATGGCTTGTCCCTTGATTGACTTGAGATAGGATTACTTCTTTGCGGATATTGTATATGTTTCATTTCTGTGACTAATAATTAGTTACCATTTTAGAAAACCCAAACGAATGGCATTTTACTTTTCTAAATAGGATGTGTTTTAAATTAAATACTGTAACTTTTATTAATGTAAAACTTGCACTAATCCTAAAATGTATATTTACATTTAATGCAATTTTATTAGGCTTTTTCTCATGTTTTTCTCTTCCATCAAACAATGAAATACATATTTTTAAATCAAAACTGATTCACTGTTCTATATAGGGCCCAAATTTGGTCGAAACCACGTTCCGCCTGTTTTTCGGTGGTCCCTGGGCGGTGCATGATTTTTTTTACCACCTGGGGCCGAGTGGGCGGGAGATTCTTCCACTTTTCACGGCGGTAACGGGAGCGGAGTACAGCGGGCGATAGCGGGCGGAGGAGGCCTTCCGACTCGGGAATCATTGGCTCCCAAGTTGTGCGCATGCGCGCATGGCTGTCAAGCTCCACCTCCCAAGAAGTACCGAGAGGCCAGAGTTTGCCAATCTGAGATCGCTGTGGGGGGTGAGGGGGGAGGAAAAGAGAGAGATTGCGGTGGGGAATGGGGGGGGGGGGTGGTGAGGCAAGAGAGAGATCACTATGGGGAGGGGGCGGTGAGGAGAGATCGCTTGGGGGGGTGGGGGGGAAAGAGAGACTAATAAAAATGTTGTTATACTTAATTAATAAAGGCATAAATAAGGCTTTATTAGACCATTTATATTATTGGCTAACACTAGAAAATACTACAATCCACTTAAAAATACATCAAACTGTGGAGAACTATAAAAATCTGTGTAATATCAAACAAACCTGTCAGCTCTGTGTCCATACTGCCCACTTAAGATCCACTTAAAAGCACCTTCTCCAGGATGGTATGCAGTTCTAGCGGTATGTCATGAAATTTTCACATTTGGGCAGTATGTGTGCGGTTCTACATGGGCGGGTGGGGTGGTGTGCATACCACCCTGGCGGTACGTCACTCATGATTCTTGTGCTGGGCAGTATGTCGGTGGTATGTACCTGTTTTTTGACAAAATGTGTATTTTTCGGCAGTAAGTGGGCGGTATGTCGATGAATTTCGGGCCCAATATGTTAAAAGTCCTCCTTTCTTTGCTTAGACAACTGCCATTGTTCGATTCCACGAATCGTTGACACTGTTACCCCCATTTCTGAGTTTATATTGGTTGTCATCCATATTCTACACAAGATGCTTTGATGCACCATTCCTAAATGAAATGAAATTTCAATATTCTACATTAAATAAATCATTCTTAATTGCGAACCCCAACTCCTCTAAACAGAGACCATGGTCCAGAACTTAAAGAAGGGTAACTTTGAAGGTATGAGGCGTGAATTGGCTAGGATAGATTGGCTAGGATAGATTGGCGAATGATACTTAAGGGGTTGACTGTGGATGGGCATTGGCAGACATTTAGAGACCGCATGGATGAACTACAACAATTGTACATCCCTGTCTGGCGTAAAAATAAAAAAGGGAAGGTGGCTCAACCGTGGCTATCAAGGGAAATCAGTGATAGTATTAAAGCCAAGGAAGTAGCATACAAATTGGCTAGAAATAGCAGTGAACCCGGGGACTGAAGAAATTTAGAACTCAGCAGAGATGGACAAAGGATTTGATTAGGGCAGGGAAAATAGAGTACGAGAGGAAGCTTGCAGGGAACATTAAGACGGAATGCAAAAGCTTCTATAGATATGTAAAGAGAAAAAGGTTAGTAAAGACGAACGTAGGTCCCCTGCAGTCAGAATCAGGGGAAGTCATAACAGGGAATAAAGAAATGGCAGACCAATTGAACAAGTACTTTGGTTCAGTATTCACTAAGGAGGACACAAACAACCTTCCGGATATAAAAGGGGTCAGAGGGTCTAGTAAGAAGGAGGAACTGTGGGAAATCCTTATTAGTCGGGAAATTGTGTTGGGGAAATTGATGGGATTGAAGGCCGATAAATCCCCAGGGCCTGATGGACTGCATCCCAGAGTACTTAAGGAGGTGGCCTTAGAAATAGCGGATGCATTGACAGTCATTTTCCAACATTCCATCGACTCTGGATCAGTTCCTATGGAGTGGAGGGTAGCCCATGTAACCCCACTTTTTAAAAAAGGAGGGAGAGAGAAAACAGGGAATTATAGACCGGTCAGCCTGACATCAGTAGTGGGTAAAATGATGGAATCAATTATGAAGGATGTCATAGCAGCTCATTTGGAAAGAGGTGACATGATAGGTCCAAGTCAGCATCGATTTGTGAAAGGGAAATCATGCTTGGCAAATCTTCTGGAATTTTTTGAGGATGTTTCCAGTAGAGTGGACAAGGGAGAACCAGTTGATGTGGTGTATTTGGACTTTCAGAAGGATTTCGACAAGGTTCCACAAAAGAGATTAATGTGCAAAGTTAAAGCACATGGGATTGGGGGTAGTGTGCTGATGTGGATTGAGAACTGGTTGTCCGACAGGAAGCAAAGAGTAGGAGTAAATGGGTACTTTTCAGAATGGTAGGCAGTGACTAGTGGGGTACCGCAAGGTTCTGTGCTGGGGCCCCAGCTGTTTACATTGTACATTAATGATTTAGACGAGGGGATTAAATGTAGTGTCTCCAAATTTGAGGATGACACTAAGTTGGGTGGCAGTGTGAGCTGCGAGGAGGATGCTACGAGGCTGCAGAGTGACTTGGATAGGTTAGGTGAGTGGGCAAATGCATGGCAGATGAAGTATAATGTGAATAAATGTGAGGTTATCCACTTTGGTGGTAAAAACAGAGACAGATTATTATCTGAATGGTGACAGATTAGGAAAAGGGGAGGTGCAACGAGACCTGGGTGTCATGGTACATCAGTCATTGAAGGTTGGCATGCAGGTACAGCAGGCGGTTAAGAAAGTAAATGGCATGTTGGCCTTCATAGCGAGGGGATTTGAGTACAGGGGCAGGGAGGTGTTAGTACAGTTGTACAGGGCCTTGATGAGGCTACACCTGGAGTATTGTGTACAATTTTGGTCTCCTAACTTGAGGAAGGACATTCTTGCTATTGAGGGAGTGCAGCGAAGGTTTACCAGACTGATTCCCGGGATGGCGGGACTGACATATCAAGAAAGACTGGATCAACTGGGCTTGTATTCACTGGAGTTCAGAAGAATGAGAGGGGATCTCATAGAAACGTTTAAAATTCTGACGGGTTTAGACAGGTTAGATGCAGGAAGAATGTTCCTAATGCTGGGGAAGTCCAGAACCAGGGGTAACAGTCTAAGGATAAGGGGTAAGCCATTTAGGACCGAGATGAGGAGAAACTTCTTCACCCAGAGAGTGGTGAACCTGTGGAATTTACCACAGAAAGTTGTTGAGGCCAATTCACTAAATATATTCAAAAAGGAGTTAGATGTAGTCCTTACTACGAGGGGGGTCAAGGGGTATCGCGAGAAAGCAGGAATAGGGTACTGAAGTTGCATGTTCAGCCATGAACTCATTGAATGGCGGTGCAGGCTCGAAGGGCCGAATGGCCTACTCCTGCACATATTTTCTATGTTTCTATGTTTCTGTGAAATAACCTGTATCAAGCAACAAAGACACAACAATGGAGCCTAACCAATCACTATTTTGTAAGTACATTTTCTAGTTTGTAACTGAACAATACAGACCTGGTTTGCATTGAATTAACAGACCTTGGTTTGGGCAGCATTAGGGTACCTGCAATTGGCCTCTTCGCCTATCGGTTAGGGAAGAGAAAATCATCCAGGCTTCCTGATCACAATTTTGGCTGTTGTATGCTCCACAGTCAAATAGCCTGCTGACGATATTTATCTAGGTTCAAACATAAAGAATGGCCGCTTTTCAAGACACTAGGAGGGTAATGCTCATATAAGGATAGTCCAGCACAAGTTTGGGAGTGAAGGAATAAAAATGTGGAGGTTGGAAGGTACAACAGTGTATTCCAATAATACTTTGCCTTTGATTATTGCCACCACTACTCCCACCTGTAGCATTCATCATTATTCTGCTCTGATGTCTTTTTTGAAGCGGCTGCCAATCATGGATGCCAGGAAGAGACTAAGAATAGTCTTGGATTATACATTTGCTGTTAACATTTGATAAGTAATACAAACAGAAAATGCTGGAAATAAGCAGTTTGTCAGGCAACATCTGTGGGGAAAGACATAATGGGTTATAAGCAAGTACAGAGGCAGGGAAAGGGGGATGGGAGGAAAGAACAAAAGTCTGATAGGGTGGAAGGCAGGAGAGATTATGAGCCAGACTTTCCCTAAAGGTCCTCAATGCCCGATTGCCCGCTGAGAAGCACCGCTAATATTTGGCCAAAAAAACTGGCGAGAATTTCCATTTTAAAGGTAAAAGTAAGTAGAATTAATCGCCCGGCGAGAAAATGGACGTTGTACACTCATTCTCGGTGGTTTTCTCGGCAGGTAAGTGCAAAGTTAGACAAATGGGCGGTCGTTACTACGGTAAGTAGTAAGATTTAGTCCGAGGCTGCGGTTGGGCCTAGGGAGGGGGGGGGGGGGACACTTTTTTTAAAAAAAAAGTCATAAAAGAAAAATAAACACATACAAAGCATTCCCAAGACAGTTTTATCCATAATCGCCATGTTAAAATTTAAAAAAATAAATAAAGAACTTTTAACTTGCCTTTCTTTGCAGGGCCCCCCCTTAACGCCCTGTAAAAGCAGCTTTTACGGGGCGGATCTCTCAGTGATCTGGACGTCGGCAATTGAGGCCAAATTTACACCCTGGCGGTTGTTCTCAGTGTTGCATGTGGGCGGTTTGGTCTCGGTGGACGACTTCAGATGTGGGCGATAACGTTCAAAAACTTAGGTGGAAACTCTCACTGGGCAAAAAACCAGTTGCAACGGCGAGAAAATCGCTGACTATGAAGCCGAAAGTCTGACCCTAAATGACAAACGGGATGATGGTGCAAGGCAAAAGTGGGTGGTAATGGGACAAGTAAAGAAACAAAAGATGGGTCTAGCTGAGTTCTAAATGGCAACTGCAGAATCATCACCAACAGCTGCAGTCTGGAAAAAATGGTTGCAGTGGTTAGGATCTGAAACTGCTAAACTCAAAATATGCGGTGCAGTGCCTCGAGCTTCCATTGAGCTTCATTTGTAACAATTTAGAAGGCCAAGGAAAGAGAGGTCAGAGTGGAGCAGAGAATTAAAATGACAGGTGACTGGAAACTCAGGGTCACACTTGCGGACTGAATGAAGGTGTGCCACAAAGCAATCACCCAATCTGCATTTGGTCTCCCTATTGTCGAAGAGACTGCATCGTGAGCAGTGAATACAGTATACTAAACTGAAAGAAGTGCAAGTAATTCGCTGTTTCACATGGAAGGAGCATTTGTAGGTTCTGGATGGTGGGAAGGGAAGGGGTAAAAGGGCAGGTGTTGCATCTCCTGTGCTTGCATGGGAAGGTGCAGTAGAAAGGTTGTTGGGGTTGATTGAAGAGTGGACCAGGATGTCGCGGATGGAACGGTCCCTTCGGAATGCTGAAAGGGGAAGATGTGTTTGGTGGTGGCATCAGTCGCGGATGTAGATGGGAAGAGATTGGACAAAGGGAGAAAAAATACAGTTGAGATAGAAAGAAATCAGTTCTATGGGGCAAAAACAGGCTGAAATGATGGGTCTACCAGGGCAAGTCCTGTTTGTGAATCTTGGGAAGGATGTAAGAGTGGGCTGTGCGGAGTTGGAGGGCCGTGGAGAGAAGGGGGCCGAAATTGCCTTCCCTTAAGGCCTGTTACCACCAGAAATCGGCGGCCACCCTGTTGAGTGGAATGGCCACCGATTTCTTTGCCGAATAGCCGCCATTTTGAAAATTCCGCTCCTCCAGTATCTCGGCGGTGACCCGCTCCTCCCACTACCGCGCCGCCGATCCGTCATAAGTGCGTCATCAGATCGTCATTACTGCCGACGTGCCCCCCAACGCGAAATTCCACGCAGAATATCTTGTTTTTGCCGCTCGGTGCCAATGACAGGTTTTCTGTCGGTGAATTGTGTTTGGAGTGCTTCTAAAATGGCGGTGCGGCTAACATTAAAGGAGAGGACCTACTGCCGTGGCCACCATCTTGTTTTTTTTTGTCGGCCGACTGCCATATCATGCCGGCAATTATGCCGCTGGGTTTGGTGGGCCGCCAACAGGCAGTCTGGCACCCGCTCTTGGGTGCCAGGCTGTTGGCCCGGCCGAAACCCACCCTGGTGGCCCAGTGGACCTAACTTCAAGAATCGCAGAGGCTCTCCCCATTAAGTGATGGGGAGACACGTGGTGATGTGCCAGCAAGATGACGTCATCAGCGCTACGCTGATGAGTGACAGCAGCGGACACTCCGCCCGCCTCCACTTCCGCCTCTCTACTTACTGAACTTCCGCGCACTGCCGCACTTCTGCTCCCATTGTGACTGATTTCCGGGCCGCTCAAAAAAAAAGCCAAAGAGTGGAATTTCGTACAAGAAGCCACCACATCTACTGCGGCGGAGAAAACAGTTCAAACAGGGTAAGTGCGCTGCGTTTTCGGCGGGGATTAATTTCGGCCCCAAGATCTTCAGAGGAAATGAGGTCCGTGATGGTCTAGGATATGATGACTTGATGTGAGAATGGGGTCATGGTCCGGGGCAGGTAGAAGGAGCTGTCAAAGAGTTGCCGTTTAAGATAGAGGTTGGTTTGCCAAACAACAACAATGTCACTCTTGTCAGCAGGTTTAATGACAAAAACTTGATAAGGCTGAGATCAGAAACTCACGAGGTAAACTGTTATTGTGAAATCACTTCCTATCATTCTGTCATGCTGATCCACTGGGTTTAATCTAATTTGCAACTTGTATTTATATAACCCCTTTAGTGTAAAACAATTGTTCCAAGGCATTTCATTGATGGGCATATGGTAAATGGAAGCTGGAGGTGAGAGATTAGGAGGGGTGACCAAAAGCTTGGTTGAAGAAATGGATTTTGAGAGAGTTAAAGGAGGAGAGGGAGATGAAGAGCTGAAAGGTTTAATGAGGGATTTCCAAAAAGCAGGAATGAGGCGGTTGAAGGCTGCATCACCAATGGGGGTACAGGGCACTACTTCACCATTTACAGATAACACAAAACTTGGAAGTGTAGTAAACAGTGAGGAAGATAATTATAGACTTCAAGAGGACATAGACAAACTGGTGAAATGGATGAGCACATGGCAAATTAAATTCAGTGCAGAAAAATGCGAGGTGATGCATGTTGGTAGAAAGAATGAGGAGAGACGATACTTGCCTAATGGTACAATTTTAAAGTGGGTGCAAAAGAGAGAGACCTGGATGGGTTGGTGCACAAGTCTCTGAAACTGACAAGACAGGTTAACAAAACAGTTATTAAAGCATATGAGATCCTGGGCTTTATAAATAGAGGCATAATGTGCAAAAGCCAGGAAATTATGCTAAACCTATATAAAACACTCGTTTGGCCCCAGCTGCAGTTTTGTGTCCAATTCTGGGCACTACACTTTAGGAAGGAAGTGGAGGTTTTGGAGAGGGTATAGAAGAGATTTACTAGAATGGTTCTAGGGATGAGAGATTACAGTTACGTGGATAGACTATAGAAGCTGGGGTTGTTCTCCATGGAGCAGAGAAGATCAAGAGTAGACTTGATAGAGGTGTTTAAAATCATGAATGATGTAGATGGAGTAAATAAAGAGAAACTGTTTCCAATGGCTGAAGGATTGATAATGAGAGGGCAAAGATTTAAGGCGATTAGCCAAATAAGGGGAAAAAAAATTACGCAGCAAGAGGTTAGGATTTGGAATGCACTGCCTGATGGGGTGGTGGATACTGATTCAATAGTAGCCTTCAAAAGAGAATTGGATAAATCCTTGAAGGAGAAAAAATTGCAGGGATATGGGGAAAGAGTGGGGATGTGGGACTAACTGGATTGCTCCTCGAAAAAGCTGGCTCGATAGACTGAATGGCCTCCTTCTGTGTTGTACTATTCTGTGATTAAAAGGAAGGGGAAATAAAAGGGTGTGTCAAGTTGAAGCTTTTTTAAAAAATATACATAAGTAATTGTAAAGATTAATTATGTCCTATATTGTAAGCTAATAGTGTAAATGCAATTGAAGGATTAAATTTGATAATTCACCCATTTCCTCAACATCAATTCTGTTTCCAATATTATTTTCTTTGAGTAATTTCAATCTTCCTTTTGTATGATTTCCAACAGGTGAAACTCACAATTGAAACCTTGAGCCCTGGTCCAGTAGGAACGGGTCTGTCTGTCGAGCACATTGCTAAACCAATTCCCACTGTTAACAATCTAGTGAAACTCTTGTGGGGCCAAGATACTACAGATCTCCAAATGGAAATTGGCAACATTCCTCATATTGCTATGTATCTAACTTTAAAACTGGAATCTGAAAATTCAAAGGAAGAGGTATGTGCAAGATTGTTATTATGGTGTATTATTAAAAAGTTTGGAAGGCTGATTTTGTAAAATCATTTCATAGTTTATATGAACCATATAAGTGCTTAGTAAAAGTAAGTCTGTCCACTACAATTGGTCTCCAACTAAAGTTTAATACATCATTACATTGTACACCCTGGTACAATAGTGGCTGCATTGGAGCAGTATCTGTGCAGAAACATTGTTCAATCACAAATTGCATCTATGCATCCCTTGAATGTTATTAGCATTCTGCTACTGGTGAGTTTTCTACTGACTGTTGAAAACTAATGGGATAATCTAGCAATACGGGAGGCTGATTTTTGTTTTTTCTTAAATACTTGACTTTGCACCAGCGAAATAAATGTGAGCCTTTTAGAGCATCATATTCCTTTCAAAGGGAATATCTTTCCTGATTGATATTAGAACATATATAGCTCACTTTTAGCACCAGTGTTTTAGTGCAGCATAAAGACAACATGGGGATATTTGCCTGCTCACCCCTGCACTAGACAGGAACTGCACCGTGGCTCAGAGATCAAGACTTTCTAGCTGTCGGTGGATCTTGGGGGTGCTTTAGAGTGATGCTCACCTTCAAGTCTTGAGCCTGTCCCAGACCCCTGCGAACCTGAGTGTCCACTGAGGCAACAGTGACATCTTCATGCACTCCTGCCTGGGATGACTGGTAAGTAGACCAGCAGGGAAATAAAATGAAGGCCAGGAACTTTAGGTTCAGGCCAAACACTAAGCTTAAGGGAAGTCCTGGAAATCCCATTTACGTAAAAGACGCAGAATCGCCGCAATTTGGGTCCCTGCCACTTTTTCCTTACCTTTGCACTGAGAGAACTGGACGTACCTTGGGGGCAATAGGCAGGAAAATCCACCTCCATATATAACATTCAATGGACAATATTTGCCATGGACTTGAAGGGCATGGATTTGTGTTTATAATTCCCTAACTAGATAGTTACTGTTTTGAATCAGCGATCAAAATCTAGTAGCTTTGACATAGGTGTTTCACCAGATACAGGAAGGAGAAGTGAGAGGAAAGGGTGGTCTAGAAATTCGTTTGCCCCTGAAAACTGCTGCGGGAGTCGCAATCTGCCATCACCCTGCGACCATTCAAAGGAATGCACACACAATGCTAACTTCATGTTGCCTGCTGATTAGCATGATTTCAGCAATCAGCCCAGCGTTAAACGCCGTGCTGAGTGGCTGAATGCTCAGCAGGGAGCACAATTTCGTACAAGGCTAACACTAATTAAAGCTAGCTTGCTCTTTTTAAAGGGAATCTACACATCTTAAAGGGGCGGTGCATTCTGTCTGCAGTGCCTCATTCAAGTGGCTGGAGAAGAGATTGTTTTTTTCTACTCTCAATGATTTCACAACAGGGAAGGGAGCATGCACCAACGTTCTCCATTGCAGCACAGGAGGCCTTGGGACAGGAGGTCAATTTGAGGCCAGGAGGCCCTCCAAACAAATATCTAAGGGGAGCAGACAGCAGCTGTGATGAATGACAGCAGTATAGTCCCGCAGTGCAGGAAGAAATTTAGTGACGTCACATGAGTTGTCAAGGTCAATGAATTCATCTTCAAATGCCATATCCCACCATCTGTACCACTAGCCTCACACACTGCTTAATGCACACACCCTCATCACTCACTTACCAATAATCTCTACCAATCACGACTCATACCTCACATTCATACCATGCTGCAGCCACTGAGGTAGCACTTCATAGGAGCACTAGGACAGGCAAAGGCACACTGAAGACAGGCACTGAGGGAATGCACGAGGGTGATTGGTTCACTTTATTATGTAATATTGGATGGATTGAAGATTAAAGTTGGATTTGAATGTATGTTTTGTGGTGGCTTTTTCAAAATTGTGGCCAAGAGGACGCTGAGAAGTTGAGGTGTGGGACTATTGTTGAATGGGGAATTGGGGTTATGTTCACTGGTACTGCAGTCAGATGAGCCGATTACGGACAGCCTGGGCAGATAAGGGCTGCCTGGGTTGCCTCCTCTCATCTGCTTTCTCCTCTTCCTCCTCTTCCTCAGCTTGTCACAGTATGCCTGGTGGCAAGGGCTGTTCCCTCGTGATAGCGAGGTTGTGGTGCATACAGCAGACAACGATGAATCTTGAAACGCGCTCTGGTGAGTACTGCAGGGCTCCTTCAGAGCGGTCCAGGCAACGGAAGTGTTGTTTAAGGACACCAATGGTCTGCTCTATTAGATTTCTTGGGCTCAAGTTTTGGCCTGAGTTGCTCCTATTTTTTTGGAGCAACTAGCTTAGAATGGAGCATCTTAGAAATTGCAATTCTCGGCATTTAGTTTGCTCCATTTCTAGTGAGTTAGAATAGTTTCATTTTAGAATAGTTTTTTTTTTCAAAAGGGGGCATGACCAGCCACTTGCAAGTTTAGGCAGCAAAAACTTACTCCAAACTAACTTAGAATGGAGCAAGTGCAAATTTTTGTACGCTCAGAAAAACCTTGCCTACACTTGAGAAAGTAGGCGCAGGGAACGAGAGATAGGGAGGGTAAGGGAAGTTTACAAGCATTAAACTCTTCACTTTTACAAATAAAGAGCCATCATCAATAATAAATGATAAATCAACCAATAAGTCAATAAAAAAATAATAATAATAAATACTGCAGCACCGGGAGCCCTCCAACAGCGTGCTGGGACGGGCTCCCCCAGGAGATGCTGGGCGGGCGGGCCCCGCCGGCGACCATCACTTCGGGCAGGCCCCGCTGGCGACCAGCACGTCGGGCAGAACCTGCCGCCGACATTCACTTCGGGCGGGGCCCGCCGGCGACACTCCGAGGACTTCAGGCAGGGCACGCCCCCAGCAGACAACGGACCACCGCCCAGGACTTTGTGCGGACCCCGCTGCTGACGGCGAGGACTTCAGGCAGAGCCCACCCCCAGCGAGATGCCAGGCGGGCAGGCCCCGCCGTTGCCGAGGAGTTCGGGCGGAGCCTGCCCCCAGGAGATGCCGGGTCGGCTGCCGCGGAAGAGGTAAGTACTGTCAGGTCACTCGGCCAGGGATAGGGGCGATGTCCCTTCGACCAAGGATAGGGTCATCGCCCGGAGACAGGACGTGCTGGGAGGGCCAGGAGCTACTGCGCACGTGCGCAGCTGCCAGCAATGTTTTTGGCGCAGGGCTATAGCTCTGCCCCCAGCAGCTCTTGCTGCGCCGCGCCGAGCTGGAAACGGGCCTACAGGTATCAGAGAATCGCGAGGTGAGTATTTGCCGCTTTTTCAGTTCTACAAATTAGGCGGGCCTCTCCAATGTGCACCGTTCTAGCGGGGGTCTGAAACTTGAGCTCCTTGTGGCAGCATGGCTTTCGCTATATGCATGCTGCCCACGTGTGGGTTGCGCAGCAGAATCATGAGCCAGGTGGTCAATGGATAGCCCTTGTTTCCCAGTAGACCCCCTCTAGTTTGTTGTGGTCGCTCAAAGACCGAGGGAACAGCAGACTGGTGCAGAATAAAAGCATCATGACTGCTGCCAGGACATTCACCATCGTGATATGCTCACCATCGTCATGCACCAACTGCACATTCAGCGAGTGTAACCTTTGTGATTGCAGTACATCTCAGCATTTAGATGCGCCGCCTGTAAAGCCACGTGCATCATAGGAAAGCCTGCTATCCAGGCAAAGCCATGTGCACGCTCCACTTTCTTCTCTCTGGTCAAAGAGAAGACAATGAACTCCCCTCTCCTGGCATAAAGAGCGTCTGTCACCTCTCTCATGCAGCAGTTGATGGCGCATTAGAAGATGTCGCCTGCTCCAACCTGGAAGGATCCTGACTCGAAGAAATTCAGGGCCATGGCCACCTTCACAGCTGCTGGCAGCGCTGTCCTTGCCCTGGAGTGAGGCTGCAGGTCTGGCTGCAAGAGGTGGCAGATTTCTGTGAGCGCCTTTGTAAAGTGCAGATGCCTCGCACACTGCTCCTGACTCAGGCTGAGGTAAGCGAATTGCTCTTGGAAGACTGGCGGGTGAGGCCTCCTGCTGAGAGCCCTTATCCCCCTTCCTTCTCCTGCCTCTCTGAGCAGCTTGTCCCCTTCTTTGCTGTCTCTGCTCCATCTCCCTGTCATGCTGCAAGCCAAGGGGGATGACTACTGCAGTACCCATGACTGGGAGCAAGTGGTCTGACCAGAACCCTTGAAGTCAGAACCCAGGCCTCCTTCATGTGCAGCATTACTCCCTGTCATCTCACTAACTTTAAACAACTCTAGAAAGCTGCAAACATTTCCACAAACTTACACAGCTAATAGAAATTAATCAGCAACTAACCTTAGAGTTGCTGCTGATCCCTTTAAATATCACTGTTGGGGGGGTCCTTGCTGCTGATGAACGTATGTTCAGCTGTGCGAGGTTAAGATGGAGTTAGTTCCAACATTGAGGATAAAAATCCAGCCCTGATGTTAAATATTGACTTTGTGATCTGCCTATTCTATATACTTCCGGTGCACGCTCCTAACACCCGCCCTTACCAAGAGGCCATGCAGCGGGGCACCCACCAGCAGTATCCGCGCATGCCATTTTATCACAGTGTCACCTCTAGCATCGAAACATTGGGCACTACAGAGCCGAATTTCTAGCCCAGAGTCTAGTTCTCACACCACTTGTGGCAGGCACAAAAATGACATAAATTAGGAGATCTGAAAACGTGTCTCTCAATTACCATCTTGACCAGAAAAAGTTTATAGAGCAAAGAGACCTAAAGCAGTAAGAACATCAAAATGGGACCGAAGTGTAAGGGGACTAATTGGCCCTTTTTATAGCTCTGTTAGCGCATCCAGGGAGCGCTAACGGGGCACAACGGTGTTTTTGCCCAAGAGAGGGAGGGCGCCTCTGAGGAAATTTCCTCTTAGGTTTAGTGGGCACTGTTCAGCAGTGCTGCGCTCCGCAATTAGCATTCCGGGTTGGCGCACAACTAGCGATGACTTAATCACTGTGCTTGCCGACCCCTCACTGCCCCACGTGAGGCTGGCGGTCATCCACCGCTGGGGCACCACTTAAAGAGGAGGCTATTAGCGCCCCGGGCGCCACTTTTATTTGTCAGCCGACTCTTGTGTTGGCCTGGTCAATTATGTCCCTGGTGGCCCAGTGGTAGCCACCAAAGGGCCTGCAGATTGTGCAAGGGGAGAGGCGTTGTAAGCCTGTTGGCGCTACATGGAGTAGCTGTGTAGCGCTGGCCTCCTCAGTGCGGGGAGTGCCCCTCCAAGGAAGCGGAGCGCCGGAGACAATGCTCCGCTTCCTTTGAGGGGCGCACGGCCCAATTCCACGTCGGGATGGGTCTTCTGAGCTGGGCGCAGGATGTCCAGGCCCCGGAAGGTTACCGACCCCAATCGGGGCGAAGGGCAATTTCGCGGCCAAAACATCTTAAATGCAGAAGGTAATTTTGAAATTGAATTAGAAGTGGTCGTAAAGATACAATTCTGTTGACATTTATGAACAACTATACTTTGTCGTTTAGAATATCCAAATTAACTCACTTTTTTTGCCTGCTCCGTCGATTTGTTGTTTATTCTAATGTGTCATAAATGGACTAATGCAAATGTTTTTTAATCTGTGTTAACCACCAACCGACTTCTTGAACCACCCTCCTGTGCCTCGTCCATTTTAACCTCCAATAACAAGTGCAGGAAGCTCATGGACTTTTTTATCGGCAGGTTTTGGTCACCTTACTTAAGGAAGGATATACTAGCTTTGGAGGGGGTACAGAGACGATTCACTAGGCTGATACCGGAGATGAGGGAGTTACCTTATGATGATAGATTGAGTAGCTTCCCTTTTTTCTTTATCCTACCCTGTATGCCCCTTGACATCCAGGATGCTCTCGGTTTGTTAGACCCACCCTTTTTCTTTAAGGGAACATACTTGCTCTGAACCTTCACTATCTCCTCCTTGAATGCCTCCCACTGCTCTGCTCTTACCTTCAAGTAGCTGTTTCCAGTCCACTTTGGCGAAATCACATCTCAGCTTAGTAAAATTGGCCTTTCCCCAATTGAGAACTTTTATTCCTGGTCTATCTTTGTCCTTTTCCATAACTTTATCCCAAATGTAACTGAATTATAATCACCACCACCAAAATGCTCTCCCACTGATACCCCTTCCACCTGCCTAGCTTAATTCCCTAAAACTAAGTCCAGAACCCCGTCTTGTTGGACTTGCTACGTACAGGCATTTGAAAAATTCTGCTCTAATTCTATCCCAGTTAATATTAGGATAGTTCAAATTCCCTACTATTACTGCCCTTTTGTTCTTGTACTTCTCTTAAATATGCCTACATATTTGCTCTTCTATCTCGCTATGACTGTTGCGGGGTCTATAGTACACTCCCAGCAATGTGATTGCCCCTTTTTTTTGTTCTTCAGATCAAACCATTTGGCCTCATTTGATGATCATTCTAACATATCATCCCTCCTCACAGCTGTAATTGTTTCCTTAATCAATATTGCAAACCCCCTTCTTTTTTATCCCCCTCTCTATCTCGTCTGAAAACCCTGTAACCAGGAATGTTGAGCTGCCATTCATGCCCTTCTTTTCCTCAGTAATAGCTATATCATATTCCCACATGTCTATCTATACCCTCAGCTCATCTGTCTTAATCCCTAGACTCCTTGCATTGAAGTATATAACATTTAGCACTGCCAAACTCCCTTGTCTATTTTCTAGACTTTATTTCCTCTGACTTCCAAACTCGCTTACTAATTTCTGCCTTCCATTTCCAGCTTTGCTTCTCTCCCTTCTGAATCTACTCTCAGGTTCCCATTCCCCGCCAAGCTAGTTGAAACCCTCCCCAATAGCACTTTCAGCACCCCCCACCCCCAACCCCCACGAGAATATTGGTCCTGGCCCTGTTGAGATGCAACCCGTCCGGCTTGCACAGGTCCCAATGCCTCAGGAATCTAAAGCCCTCCCTCCTGCACCATCTCGCCAGCCATGCATTCACCTGCTCTATCCTCCTATTTCTGTACTCAGTAGCATGTGATACCGAGAGTAATCCGGAGATTACTACCTTTGACGATCTGTTTTTTAATCTCTTTCCTAGCTCCCTAAAATCTGCCTGCAGAACCTCATCCCTCTTTCTACTTATGTCATTGGTGCCAATATGGACCACGATCTCTGTTTGTTCACCCATCCTCCTCAGAATATCCTGCAGCTGTTCAGTGACATCCTTGACCCTGGTACCACGCAGGCAACATACCACCCTGGAGTCACGTCTATGGCCGGAGAAACACCTGACTGTTCCCCTAACTATCAAATCCCCTATAGTACCACCATTGCTCTTCCACTCTTCTTCCTACCCCCCCATGCAGCTGAGATACTCATGTGCCGTGGACTTGGCTCTGGCTGCACTCCCCAGAGGAACCATCGTCCTCACCAGTATCCAGAACTGAAAACCAGTTAACGAGCAAGATGCACTCAGGGGGACTCCTGCCCTACCTGCCTGGTCCTCCTTGTTTGTCTGGTGGTCCTCTCTGCCTGCACACTCTTAAGCTGTGGGGTGACCACCTCCTGAAACGTGCTATCTACAAAGTTCTCAGTCTCATGGATGCACTGCAGTGATGCCAGCTGCCACTCAAGCTCCTCCCGCACACATGGTCGTCCAGGACTCGCCACATGGCACAGGATATGTATTCCATGGGACTGAGCAGCCCTGCCATGCTTCTCTTTATTAGATAATTAACTAAAGTTTTCACTGTACCAACCAATCACCTATGTGCTGTCCTGTGATGTCCCTGCTTGATTTTCTTTTTGGCTCTCTTTACCCTCTCTCTATGCTCTCAGGCCTCTGCTGCTCCTTATACCCATGCTGCTCTCATTGCTGTCGGGCCTCCACTGCTCCTTATACCTGCGCCGCTCTCATTGCTCTTGGGCCTTCGCTGTTCCTTATACCTGTGCCGCTCTCATTGCTGTCGGGCCTCCGCTGCTCCTTATACCCATGCCGCTGTCATTGCTGTCGTGCCTTCGCTGTTCCATATACCCACGCCACTCTCATTGCTGTCGGGCCTCCGCTGCTCCTTATACCCATGCCACTCTCATTGCTGTCGGGCCTCCGCTGCTCCTTATACCCATGCCGCTGTCATTGCTGTCGGACCTTCGCTGTTCCTTATACCCACGCCACTCTCATTGCTGTCAGGCCTCCACTGCTCCTTATACCTGCGCCGCGCTCATTGCTCTTGGGCCTCCGCTGTTCCTTATACCCGCACCACTCTCATTGCTGTCAGGCCTCCACTGCTCCTTATACCCGCGCCACTCTCGCTGTGCACTTGCTGCACTCGCCGCTCTTGGGCCTCTGTTACTCTCGCTGCTCTCGTTCCCAGATTCTGTTGCTCAACCAATCAGTTACCAGCTATCCTGTGATGTCACTCCCAAATTTTTTTTCTGTCCTCTCTGTGCCTGACCAGGTTCGCTGCTCTGCGACTCTGGAGCTTCTTTCCGCCGCTCCTTATACCAGCTCTCTTCTCTGTTCCCGACCAGGTTCATTGCTCTGCGTCCCCCCCCCCCCCCCCCAAAGAGCAGACTGGGCCTCACTTTAACGTCTCATCCAAAAAAAGCATGCACCATCCACGAACTGTTGCAAAATCCTAAACGCATTGATAAAGAACTTGTTATATATGTGGACTTGTATTTACTCTGTACAGCCACCAGAGGGCTCATCCCCTGGAGTCCCAAGGGATCCCATAATCCCTTGGGAGCACAGGTATTTAAGGAGGCTTCACAGGTTGGAGAGGCACTCTGGAGACCTGCAATAAAAGACTACGGTCACACTTTACTTTGAGCTCTGTGTTCAGTCTGACTCTTTCTCCATACACAACAACTGGTGACGAGATACAGATAGCGAACCCAAAGATGCAGAGAAAAGTGTCACCCTGGAGAAATTTTCGGAGGGAGATGATTGGGAAACTTATGTGGAGCGACTCGACCAATACTTTGTGGCCAACGAGCTAGATGGGAAAGAGAGCGCTGTGAAACGAAGGGTGATCCTCCTCACCGTCTGTGGGGCACCAATGTATGGCCTCATGAAGAATCTGCTCACTCCAGCGAAACCCACGGAGAAATCGTATGACGATTTGTGCACACTGGTCCGAGAGCATTTGAACCCGAAGGAAAGCGTTCTGATGGCGAGGTACCGGTTCTATACCTACAAAAGATCTGAAGGCCAGGCAGTGGCGTGTTATGTCGCCGAGCTAAGACGCCTTGCAGGACATTGCGAATTTGAAGGACATTTGGAGCACATGCTCAGAGACTTTTTCGTACTTGGCATTGGCCACGAAATCATACTTCGCAAACTTTTGACTGTAGAGACCCCAACCTTGAGCAAGGCCATAGCGATAGCCCAGGCATTCATTGCCACCAGTGACAAAGCAAATCTCTCAGCACACAAGTGCTGCTACAAGTACTGTGAACAAAGTGATGTTGTTTTTGAATCGTAACATACAGGACAGGTCACACATGCCTGCAGCTGCATGTCCACCATCAAGGGTGATGAATGCAAGGCCATTAACCCCTTGTTGGCACTGTGGGGGTGATCATCGTTTCCATTCATGCTGATTCAAAAAGTACGTCTGTAAGGGCTGTGGAACAATGGGACACCTCCAACGAGTGTGCCAGGCGAGCTGCTAAGCCTGTTAAACTTGCAAACCACAATGTTGCAGAGGAGGACAGATCCATGGAGGATCACGACCAACCAGAGCCTCGGATAGAGGAGGCAGAGGTACATATGGGGTGCACACATCCACCACGAATTGTTCCCCGATAATACTGAATGTTGAACTAAATGGACTCCCGGTGTCAATAGAGGTGGACACGGGCGCGAGCCAGTCCATCGTGGGCAAAAAAACTTTCGAAAGGTTGTGATGCAACAAAGCCTCAAAGCCAGTCTTAACTCCAGTTCGCACGAAACTAAGAACTTACACGAAAGAACTGATTCCTGTAATCGGCAGAGCTACCGTAAATGTCTCCTACGATGGAGCGGTGCACTGGGTGGTACTGGGCGATGGTCCCACGCTGCTTGGCAGGAGCTGGCTGGGAAAGATACGCTGAAACTGGGACGACGTCTAAGCGCTATCGCCCGTTGACAACACTTCGTGTGCCCAGGTCTTAAACAAATTTCCTTCGCTGTTCGAACCAGGCATCAGGAAATTCCAAGGTGCAAAAGTGCAGATCCACCTAATTCCGGGGGCGCAACCCATCCATCGCAAGGCGACAGCAGTACCGTACATGATGAGAGAAAGCGTAGAGATCTAGCTAGACAGGCTGCAACGAGAGGACATCATTTCACCGATCGAGCTCAGCGAGTGGGCCAGTCCTATTGTCCCAGTCGTTAAAAGGGACGGCACCTTTAGAATCTGTGGCGATTACGAAGTAACTATCAATCGTTTCTTCCTGCAGGACCAATACCCACTACCAAAGGCAGACGACCTCTTTGCAATGCTGACGAGAGGAAAGACGTTCACGAAGCTGGATCTGACTTCAGCCTACATGACGCAGGAACTGGAGGAATCATCAAAGACCTTCACCTGCATCAAAACGCACAAGGGGCTTTTTGTTTATAACAGATGCCCTTTTGGAATCCGATCAGCGGCGGCGATATTCCAGAGAAACATGGAAAGTTTACTGAAGTCAGTCCCACACACCATGGTCTTCCAGGATGACATCTTGGAAACAGGTCAGAACACAGTCAAGCACCTGCAGAACCTGGAGGAGGTTCTTAGTCAATTCAACCGCGTGGGGCTCAGGTTAAAACGCTCGAAGTGTATTTTCCTGGTGCCTGAAGTGGAGTTCTTGAGAAGGAGGATGACGGCGGACGGCATCAGGCCCACCAACGTGAAGACGGAGGCAATTGAGAACGCACCAAGGCCACAGAACGTGACAGAGCTGCGGTCGTTTCTGGGACTCTTGAACTACTTTGGTAACTTCTTACCGGGTCTCAGCATACTGCTAGAATCACTACATGTCTTACTACAAAAAGGGGTGAATGGGTTTGGGACAAAAGCCAGGAAAATACATTTGTAAAAGCGAGAAAACTGTTATGCTCAAACAAATTGCTTGTGTTGTATGATCCATGTAAGCATTTGGTACTAGCATGTGATGCATCGTCTTATGGCGTCGGGTGTGTATTGCAACAAGCTAATGATTTCGGGAAACTGCAACCGGTTGCTTATGCATCCAGGAGTCCGTCCAAGGCTGAGAGAGCCTACAGCATGATTGAAAAAGAAGCATTAGCGTGTGTCTATGGGGTAAAGAATACCTGTTTGGGCTAAAATTCGAATTGGAAACTGACCATAAGCCCCTTATATCCCTGTTTTCCGAGAATAAAGGGATAAATACCAACACATCGGCCCACATCCAGAGATGGGCGCTCATGTTGTCCGCATACAACTACGCCATCCGCCACAGGCCAGGCACAGAAAACCGCGCCAATGCTCTGTCGGTTTTCATTGCCCACCACGGGGGTGAAAATGGCGCAGCCCGCAGATCTAGGCATGGTTATGGAAGCATTTAAGAGTGAGCAATCACCCATCACTGCCCGGCAGATCAAAACCTGTACAAGTCAGGACTCCTTATTATCTCTAGTCAAAAGCTGTGTGCTTCACGGGAGCTGCTCCAGTGTCCCTGTGGAAATGCAGGAAGTGATAAAGCCTTTCCAGCGACGCAAAGATGAAATATCTATACAGGCAGACTGCCTTCTGTGAGGCAATCATGTAGTGGTCTCCAAGAATGGCAGAGGCACTTTCATCAATGACCTCTACAGTACCCACCCAGGCATCGTAATGATGAAAGCGATAGCCAGATCCCACGTGTGGTGGCCCTGTATCGATGCGGACTTAGAGTCCTGCGTTCACAGATGTAATACATGCACGCAGTTAAGCAATGTACCCAGGGAGGCGCCGCTAAGTTTATGATCTTGGCCCTCCAAACCGTGGTCTAGGGTACACGTCGTCTATGCAGGCCCGTTCTTGGATAGCCCGTTCTTGGATAAAACGTTCCTTGTGGTTGTAGATGCGTACTCCAAGTGGATTGAATGTGAGATAATGTTGTCTAGCACGTCCGCTGCCACTCCTGAAAGCCTGCGGGCCATGTTTGCCAAACACAGCCAACCCGATGTCCTGGTGAGCGACAACGGGCCATGTTTTACCAGTGCTGAGTTCAAAGAATTCATGACCCGTAACAGGATCAAACATGTCACATCTGCCCCGTTTAAACCAGCGTCCAATGGTCAGGCAGAGAGAGCAGTGCAAACCATCAAGCAAGGCTTGAAGAGGGTAACTGAAGGCTCACTGCAGACTTGCCTATCCCAAGTCCTGCTTAGCTACCGCACGAGACCCCACTCACTCACTGGGATCCCAACTGCTGAACTGCTCATGAAAAGAGCACTTAAGACAAGGCTCTCGTTAGTTCACCCTGATCTACATGAACAGGTAGAGAGTAGGCGGCTTCGACAAAGTGCATACCATGATAGCGCAAATGTGTCACGCGAGATTGAAATCAATGATCCTGTATTTGTTTTAAATTATGGACAAGGTCCCAAGTGGCTTCCCCGCACTGTTGTGGCCAAAGAGGGGAGCAGGGTGTTTCGGGTCAAACTTTCAAATGGACTCATTCACCGGAAATACTTGGACCAAATCAAACTCAGATTCGCGGACTATCCTGAGCAACCCAACTTGGACCCTATCTTTTTTGATCCCCCAACATACCAGTGGCAACCGGCACCACGGTTGACCACGAAGCAGAACCCATCATCCACATATATAAAACGGAAAAGAGTGACTAAAGTAAATGTTGGTCCCTTAGAAGATGGGAAGGGGGATTTAATAATAGGAAATGTGGAAATGGCTGAGACCTTAAACAATTATTTTGCTTCGGTCTTCACAGTGGAAGACACAAAAACCATGCCAAAAATTGCTGGTCACGGGAATGTGAGAAGGGAGGACCTTGAGACAATCACTATAACTCTGGAGGTAGTGCTGGACAGGCTAATGGGACTCAAGGTAGACAAGTCCCCTGGTCCTGATGAAATGCATCCCAGGGTATTAAAAGAGATGGCGGAAGTTATGGCAGATGCATTCGTTATATTCTACCAAAATTCTCTGGACTCTGGGGAGTACCATCGGATTGGAAAGCAGCTAATGTAACGCCTCTGTTTAAACAAGGGGGCAGACAAAAGGCAGGTAACTATAGGCTGGTTAGTTTAACATCTGTAGTGGGGAAAATGCTTGAAGCTATCATTAAGGAAGAAATAGCGGGACATCTAGATGGGAATAGTGCAATCAAGCAGACGCAACATGGATTCATGAAGGGGGATTCATGAAGGGGAAATCATGTTTAACTAATTTACTGGAATTCTTTGAGGATATAACGAGCATGGTGGATAGAGGTGTACCGATGGATGTGGTGTATTTGGATTTCCAAAAGGCATTCGATAAGGTGCCACACAAAAGGTTACTGCAGAAGATAAAGGTACGCAGAGTCAGAGGAAATGTATTAGCATGGATAGAGAATTGGCTAACAGAAAGCAGAGAGTCGGGATAAATGGGTCCTTTTCAGGTTAGCAATCGGTGGCTAGTGGTGTGCCACAGGGATTGGTGCTGGGACCATAACTGTTTACAATATACATAGATGACCTGGAAGAGGGGACAGAGTGTAGTCTAACAAAATTTGCAGATGACACAAAGATTAGTGGGAAAGCAGATTGTGTAGAGGACACAGAGGCTGCAAAGAGATTTAGATAGGTGAAGCGAATGGGCTAAGATTTGGCAGATGGAATACAATGTCGGAAAATGTGAGGTCATCCACCTTGGGGGGGGGGGGGAAAAAACAGTAAAAGGGAATATTATTTGAATGGGGAGAAATTACAACATGCTGAGGTGCAGAGGGACCTGGGGGTCCTTGTGCATGAATCCCAAAAAGTTAGTTTGCAGGTGCAGCAGGTAATCAGGAAGGCGAATGGAATGTTGGCCTTCATTGCGAGAGGGATGGAGTACAAAAGCAGGGAAGTCCTGCTGCAACTGTACAGGGTATTGGTGAGGCCGCACCTGGAGTACTGCGTGCAGTTTTGGTCACCTTACTTAAGGAAGGATATACTAGCTTTGGAGGGGGTACAGATACGATTCACCAGGCTGATTCCGGAGATGAGGGGGTTACCTTATGATGATAGATTGAGTAGACTGGGTCTTTACTCGTTGGAGTTCAGAAGGATGAGGGGTGATCTTATAGAAACAATTAAAATAATGAAAGGGATAGACAAGATAGAGGCAGAGAGGTTGTTTCCACTGGTCGGGGAGACTAGAACTAGGGGGCACAGCCTCAAAATATGGGGGAGCCAATTTAAAACCGAGTTGAGAAGGAATTTCTTCTCCCAGAGGGTTGTGAATCTGTGGAATTCTCTGCCCAAGGAAACAGTTGAGGCTAGCTCATTGAATGTATTCAAATCACAGATAGATTGATTTTTAACCAATAAAGGAATTAAGGGTTACGGGGAGTGGGCGGGTAAGTGGAGCTGAGTCCACAGCCAGATCAGCCATGATCTTGTTGAATGGCGGAGCAGGCTCGAGGGGCTAGATGGCTTACTCCTGTTCCTAATTCTTATGTTCTTATGTTATAGAGTCCATCCGTTCGGCGGCATCTGCTGCTTCCATCCCTTCCCTTAGCCCACCGGGCCAAACTTCCCCTAATGTTCCCTCACTGACCTAGTCTTGAAGTCGCATCTTTCTCTAGATTCTATCCCATCTCCTGCCATGGTCTCTGAGCTCATCTTTTTCATGAGACCCACCTCCTGCACCCTCAACCTTATTACCACCAAAGTGTTAACAACCGAATTTCCCTTCCTGGCCCCTATGTTCGCTGATATTGGTAACTGTTCCCTCTCTTCGGGGACTGACCCCCTCCCCTTCAAATCTGCCGTCATCACCCTCTCAACAAAACTGCCCTTTACACCCCCCCCCCCCCCACCCCCAACCTGTCCTTGCAAACTCCTGCCCCATCTCCAACCTCTCATTCCTCTACAAAGTCCTTGAATGTGTTGTCACCTCTCAAAGCCGTGCCCATCTTTCCTGCAATTCCATGTTTGAATCCTCCCAATTATGTTTCTGCCCTTGCCACAGTACTGAAACGGCCTTTATCAAAGTTAGAAATCTGACTGTAGCAAAGTGCCTTCCACATCCTTCTCGACCTGTCTGCAGCCTTTGACACAGTTGACCACACCATCCTCCTCCAATGCCTGTCCTCTGTCGTCTGCTGGGTGGAACTGCCCTTGCCTGTTTCCATTCTTATCTATTGAATCGTAGACAGAAAATCCCCTGCAACAGCTTCTCTTTCCGCTCCTGCACCTTTCCTCTGGAGCCCCCCAAGGATCTATTCTTCCCTCCTTACTATTTCTTATCTACATGCTGCCCCTCGGCAGCATCCGAAAACACATCACATTCCACATGTATGCTGATGACATTCAGCTCTATCTTACCACCACCATTCTTGACCCCTTCACTGTCTCTGATTTGTCACACTGTTTGTCTGACATCAGCAGAAATTTCCTCCAACTAAATATTGAGAAGACTGAAGCCATAGGCCAAGAAACTTAGTTAGAGGGTTCCTAAGGCGCTAATGTCAGGCGGCCGCTAAATTTAGCACCGTAAAGTATTTAGCAACCGGAACAGCAAAATTCAGATTTTGCGCCCTGAGAGTAGAGTGGACCGCTAAGGGAAGCATTCCACACTTCTTTTAGGGCGCTAGGCTGGATGCGCAATGAACATCCCGTGCTAAAGAGCAGGCTTCGTAGCGACCTCAGAAAGGCCTCCCTGCAAAAAAATAAAATCAGAACAAAAATACAAAAAACATTCCCTATACATTACTCAACCCAAATAAAGTTAGATCGCAAAAAAAATATATCAAACACACTTGCCTCATGCAGTCATTCCTTCCTTTAGCGCCCCGGGACAGTTCTGCACACCAGATTTCACTACGGAACACTATGGTGTTTGCTTCTGTGTCGATATCGGGGGTGTTGCACACTGGCTCGATGCTCCCAGGCGATGCTCGGTACCGGCACACTGAATTTGCCGAGCGACGCAAATGTCGACGCTCATGGCTGCAAACTCTTTGGTGCCTCTCGCCAACCAAATTTTTCCCCCATTATCTTTGGTCACCACCACAAACTCTGCTCCTTGACCACCATTTCCATCCCTCTCCCTGGCAACTGTCTGAAGCTGAGCCAGACCATTCTCAACTTTGGTGTTGTGTTTGACCCCAAGATGAGCTTCCGACCACACATCCGCTCCATCACTAAGACTGTCTACATCCACCTCTGTGACATCACCCGACTCCGACTCTGCCTCAGCTCATCTGCTGCTGAAACCTTCATCCATGCCTTTGTTACCTCTAGACTTTACTATTCCATTGTTCTCCTGGCTGGCCTCCCATTTTCGACACTACATAAACTTGAGCTCATCCAAAATAATGCTGCCCGTAACTTTCACCCATACCACTGTGCCGCCACCTCTGATGGGTCTGTCCTGTCCTGCTGGTGGGACAGGACATACCCAGGGATGGTGATGGAGGAGTCTGGCACATTGGTTGAAAGGTTTGATTCGGTGAGTATGACTATGTCAGGCTGTTGCTTGACTAGTCTGTGGGACAGCTCTCCCAATTTTGGCACAATGCCCCAGATGTTAGTGAGGAGGACTTTGCAGTCGAGTGAGATGTAAAACTTTAAACAAAAACAAAAAATCGCAAACTCTACCCCAACCCGCCCACCTCCAGTTTTAACGGCGGCTAGATGAGAGGTGAGCAACCAACCCGCTCCCTGGAGGTGGGTTGGTTATTTAAATATTATAATGAGGCTGTGTGCCTCAGATTTAACCTATTCAAGGTTTTCCTGGCCCCCTGGGTTTCCTGGGCCTTGGGAAACCTGGCAGCGAAAGGGAAGTGAGAATTGCTTTATGAAAGGTACATTTGTGGGCCAGGAGGAGCAGGAGCGCTTCCTCCAGCCCACAAAGCTTGCCATCCTTGGCTGCCTTCGGATTCCCCCCACCCCCGGATCTGCGACCACCGTCCCATGCTACCACTAACCCTGCTGTAGACTCCCTAGCTGCTCCTGGCCTCCGGCCTCCTCTGGAGCGTTCCCCACCTGACGGGGAGCCACGGCTGTCAATCAGGCAGGGAACCTGCTGGGAAAAAAAGATGCACGCTGTTAGATTAAAATTGCACTTTTCAGTGGTAACCCTGTATGTATGCTATGATACAAGGAGCATTGTCCTCCTTCAATGTAATGTTTGTAGAAGTCTAAAACCCTTCTTTGTCTTAGCAGCATTCATGGAGTACCAAACTTTGCCAGGGGACTGTTTAGTATTTTAATCAGTGCTAAAACCCTGCTATAGTTAAGCAAAGACTTTGAGACATTGTTGAGTTTATGCTGGAATGGAAATAGTAATAATGGGGGAAGGTAAACTATGTATAGCCTTGAAGATCAGTTTTAAGAATCTCCTTTGACTGCAATGCTTTCTTCAAGTAGAATTGAATGTTTTACGCTTCAGGAAAGAGTGCCTTTTCTTCACTTTTCCCATTTGTGTACTGAACCACACAGGCTTCTTGTTAATTTGGGGCAAAATGACAAGTGAAAGCTAGAGTTGAATAAATGCTATCTTATCCTGCTGTTGCACATTGAAAGAAGCAGATCAGAAGGACACGGGAGAATGAGGGACCTTTGACACATTTTGTCTCTTTCCTCTGGGAAAGTACAGTTATTCCTCTGTAGTGCCTCCTCTGTAACAGCAGATATAAGAACCTTTTTTTTTACAGTTAAGGTTCGTAATGATGAATATTAGTGGGTAAATAATTGGAGTTAGGGTTATAGGAGGTTCTGTGAGGGAAGCTGTGTGTGCCAATTAAGCTAGTAGTTCCACAAATCCACAAATCCACAAATCTTTTAATTTGTTTTATTGTTGTGAACTCCGAACCAATCTTTGGCATTCCCCCCCATTTTGATATTTCCTCACGTTGGACCTCGGGGTGGGTTGGGGGATGGGGGGGCGGTGGTTGGAAGAGGCTTATAGTTAAGCAGAAAGGATTCTCTTGAATGTTTAATTTTAAGTCAATTTACTACAATATGTTCCGTACAGAGATAGGTGTAATTCACACCAGGCTTTGTATTGGGTCGTTCTTTATTGCTTTAATTGAAAAATACTGCATAGACATTTTTATTTGAGTACAGTACAACGTGGTGACTTATAACAGTTTTAGGAATTAAAATTGTTGGTTATTTTTGAAATGCAAAGAAAGAGTGGTAAATGGGGATTTTTTTTCCCAATAAACCCAGCTATAGGAAAGCCATTCTTAGAAGGCTTAAGTCTGTAAAGTACAGCATTTTCATCAACTGATTTAACATACGTTGCTATAGAAACCCTTTCAAGTAACAGCGTTAATCCTCCACTACGTTAGAGCTGGGTAAATGAGATGTTACAATAGTGTTCCTGAATAGTAAAAAGGGAAGTCTTATTATGCTGGTGCTCTTTCTGTGAATCAATTGTTAAAGATTTAATTCGAGAGTACAGTCATAATCTGCAAACTGAAGTTACCTAGTTTATGTTATCAGAATGAACTACAAGGAAAAATGTTGTGTATCTTATTATCTAACTGATTTATAAAACATCTGCCGCGCAAAATTGGAATCGGTAGCGCCCATTGTTTGGGCACTGCGGGTGCTGTTTGGTACCAAAATGGCATCCGATGCAGGCATGCATGCACACTTATGGGGCAAATCGTGCCAGACGCCATATTGGTGAGAACGTTGATTTGACACCAGTGATGCCATTTTGAAGCTCAATGCCCTCTCGAGCTCACACAGCTGAACACACCTCAGCAGCAGGAAGGTTCCCCCACCAGCACTATTTAAAGGGATCCTCAACTTGCAGGTTAGTTGCTGGTTGATTTCTTCTGGCTGTTGTCTGATTCTACAAGTGTTTGGTGCTTTCTTATAGTTTGTTCAAGTTGCAAAAGTCTACAGGTACTGAAGGACTTTTTGCTGACCATGGCTTCTGCACAAACCACTTGCTGCAAGATATGGGTGCACTTGGAAGCATTCCCCTTGGTATATAGCATGACTTGAAGTATGAACAGAGGCCACGCAGAGCAGGACAAGCTTCTTGAAGAGGGAGCAAAGGGCTCTCAGCAGGAGGCCATATCTGCCAAGGGTGTTCGGGGAGCAATTCTCCTACCTGAACCTCTGCGAAGAACAATGTGTGAGTCGTCTGCACTTCTGTAAGAACAACCTCACTGAAACCTACCACCTCTTGCAGCCACAACTGCAACCACAGTGTAGGGCAAGGAATGCTTTGGCAGTGGTTGTGAAGGTGACCGTGGCCATGAACTTTTATGCGTCAGACTCCTTCCAGCATCAACTGCAATGTCTCGCAGTTTGCCGTCCACTGTTGCATAAGGAAGGTCACGGAGGCTCTCGATTCAAAGAGAGCTGATTACATTTCATTCTCTCTTGCCAGAGACAAGCAGACGGAGTGAGCTAGGATTTCAGGCTTGCCCATGGTGCAGGGTGCTATTGACTGCACTGGTTTGCGGACACCGCATATCAATTCTACCCTATACCAGAACCAAAAGGGATTCCACTCCCTCAACGTCATGACTTGTATGTCACGATTCCTTCATTCTGCAGCAGTCTGCTGTGCCAACTCCATTTCAGCTACCAACACAAAGGGTGGTTAGTGTGCGACAAAGGCAGTCCACTGATGACGTGGCTCTTTGCCCTGGTGCGCAACGCACGCATACATGTGCTGCATGCATACAATGAAAGTCATGCTGCCACACAAAACATGAGCGATCAAACCATTGGTGTGTTGAAGCAACAATCCCACTGCCTGGACTGCTCTGGAGAAGCCCTGCAGTACTCTGCAGAGCAGGTGTCAAGATTAGTGGTGGTCTGTTGCATTGTTATGCTGTTACGATGTTATAACCTCGCCATCGTGAGGGCACTGCCCCTGCCATCAGCTATATGGCGAGCAGCTGAGAAGCAGGAGCATGAAGATGAAGAGGAGGAAGGGAGGAGGTAACCTGGACCAGTAGTTCTCAAACTGTGGTCTGCGGAGCCCTGGGGGTCCACGGAGGCGTTCCAGAGGGTCCATAAAATGTTGACCAATTATTTGTTGGAGAAGGTCTCTGAAGAATTGGAGACTGTAAAAATGAACCAGTGAGGATCGGGGAGGAGGTGGAACCAGAATGTTCACATTCCTTCCAAATGACCTCATTGGTATCTGTGGAAGGAGAGCGGAGGTTGGCTGGCTGGTAATGCGGTGAAGGGCGATTGTTGTTTAGCTAATGTTAAATGTGATCTATTTCTTGTTCATTTCATATTTTTGTATACTTTTTACATTATGTGCTTTAAATAATAAAAAGCATTGACCTAATTATTCTCCAGTATACGAAAAGCTTTTAAAATTATGTACAGTCTGCTTTGTTAGAAATACTGATTTTGTATTTAGCTGTAATAATGTGAAGCTTTTCTTACTTTTCAGCAGCAAGAAATTCTTTACCAGTATCCAATGACTGATGCATCACAAAAGTTGAAAAGTGTTCGAGGAATATTTCTTACACTCTGTGACATGCTGGAAAATATAACTGGGGGACAAGTTATCAGGTGACCATAATATGTTGCTTCATTAGTAGAGTGAAAGATCTATGTTGTCACTGTTGAGCTTCTGTTGATCAAATGTGACCATTACCTTAAGAATTAACTTTTTAATTAAAATGTAATGAAATACTTGTTTTTTGTATCAGTGGTCCTCCAATTAACTATTCAGAATTCAAGATGCAAGTATGGTACAATATGTGTTTTTGGAGACTATGCCCCCTAGTTCTAGACACTCCAACCAGGCAAAACAACCTTTCAGCATCTACCCAGTTCATCCCTCACAGAATCCTATATGTTGCAATGAGATCACCTCTCATTCTTCAAAACTCCAGAGTATAGGCCCAATTTACTCGATCTCTCTTCATAGGACAACCCTCTCATCCCAGAAATCAATCTAGTGAACCTTCGTTGCACCACCTCCAAGGTCTTCATGTCCTTTCTCAGATAAGGAGATCAAAACTGTGCACAGTATTCCAGGTGTGGTCTTACCAAGCCATGTACAATTGGCGGCCCCGACCTGCAAGGACCATCAGCAGGTCGCGGCCTTCAAAGGAGCATACCACTTCAAGGTACAGCGTATGCTGGAGAGCGACGGCTGTGAAGTGGGCGACTGGATTGGACGTCACCAAAGTCCAGGTCGCTGATTGGAGCGTGGGCAGGTACAGCAGGAGCGGTGATGTCAGGGCACAAGAGCGGCGTGATAGGGGCCCAGGAGAGGTGTGAATTTGAGGCCCAGAAAAGGCAGGGCCTAGGGGCAGCACGGGCCAGCTCACACTGCAATATGTGTACTCACTAGGTTCGTGCAGCAGAGCTGGTCTCCAGTCGTCTTGGTTAATCCTTGCCACTGGACCAAGACCAAGCTCTGTCAAGCCCGTGTAGTAGTTGATGTGCAACGGCCACCACACGTTTTAAAAAAAAAAAAAAATCCCTCACAGGTATCTTCCACTCTTCAACATGTAGTTTGGGACCTGGAATATTAAGTCCTTCATTGAAACACCTGTGACCTCATCCCTTTTTGGCATGGAAGCAAGTCATCCTCGAAACGAGGGATCACCTATGATGATGATGTACAATTGTAATAAGACTTCCTTACTCTTGTACTCCAACTCCCTTGCAATAAAGGCCAACATGCCATTTGCCTTCCTGATTGCTTGCTGTACTTGCATTCTAACTTTGTGTTTCCTATATGATGACACATATCTCTCTGAACACCAACATTTAATAGTTACTCACCATTTAAAAAATATTCTGTTTTTCTATTCTTCCTACCAAAGTGAATAACCTCACATTTCCCCACGTTATACTCTATCTGCCACCTTATTGCCCACTTACTTAACCTGTCTATATCCCTTTGCAGACTCTGTGTCATCCTCACAGCTTGCTTTCCCACCTAGCTTTGTATTGTCAGCAAACTTGGCTACATTGCACTCTGTCGCTACTCTGTTTGCTGTCTGTTAACTAATCCTCTATCCATGCAAATATATTAGCCCCCAATCCCTTATCTTTTGTAACAATCTGTTATGTGGCACCTTATTGAATGCCTTTTGGAAATCCAAATATACTACATCCACTGATTCCCCTTTATCTACCCTGATAGTTACATCCTCAAAAACCTCTAATAAATTTGTTAAACACTATTTCTCTTTCATAAAACCATGTTGACTCTGCCTAATCATATTATAATTTTCTAAGTGCCACTTCCTTAATAATGGATTCCAGCATTTTCCCGATGACTGATGTCAGGCTAACTGGCCTGTAGTTTCCTGTTTACTCCCCCTTTGTGCTTGAATAAAATTACAGTGCCTGTGAAACAACCCAGAAAGATTAAACTAATGTGTCACGGTACCAGAATTCAAATTTAAGCACCAAAATTTTCCTTTCGTCTGCATTATGTAAAACAGAAGATATTTAGCTAGGGCAAACATGTGTAAATCAATCTTGGGGCTTCTGATGATTGTATTAACCTTGTCAGAACTTCCAAAATTGAATTAAAGCATTATGGACCAGATTTTGCGATAAGAATAACGGTGAGGCAAATTGCGCTCACTGTTATAATGGGGTAAATTGAACAGCAACTTCTGGCGTCCGCACAAGCACAGTTAAACGCGTAAATACGGAAGTTGCTGTCAGAGATACTCCATTCCTCCACATGGTGTGCTGTTGCAGTCCTCGCTGATTGACTCACTGAAATGACTGCAACAGCGTGTACTTCCCTAACTTCTGCACAAAGAAAAAACTGAAAAAGTTAGGGCTGGTGCATTCAAGAGTAAATTAATTTTTGACTGCGTAATAAGTGATGATTACTGCTGAACAACCTCTCTGGCCCTGAAAATTTAAATTTTGTAAGTGCGACATCTCATTTCCTCAAGAAAATTAGTGTTGTAAATTTTAATTTTTTACTTTTTCTGTCTGTCTCTTTATCTCTCTCCCTTAATCCCATCTGTATTTTCTAATATTTATTTTGTTTACTGTACATTATTTAAATCTAATTTATAATTTCCTACTTTATACTTCCTGATTTGGACTTTGCATGTCTCCATGAGGATTCTTCAATCTGATTGGTTAAAGAGCTGCTCTGCTCTAGCCCTACTCATAGGCGCCACAGATCCCCTTTAGAGAGGCGCCATGCAGAAACAGATGCCGGATTAGAATAACTGTGCTCTAAAGCCCACAAAAAACTTTGTGGCCAGCTGTCAGCGAGATGAACGGCGAGCGCTGTTCCTTCGCTGCTGACCACAAAATCTGGGCCATTATTGGGCTTGAATCATCTAATCTACAATTTCAAACATTTCAAATGTGTTTTGTTTTACATTGTATTGTTACATATTGGTGATATTTGGCATATTTCCTTTTTAATTTGAGGGCTAGTTACTCTATTTCTGCTCATGTTCAATGGTTGCCAATCAAAATTGTGGGTGCTCCTGATTTTGCTTGGACCAGTTTCATCCAAAGTAAATTTTATAAAGTGCAAGTAATTGACCAATCATGGAATGGCTTTAATAATCACCACATTAATTCACATTTCTCAAGCAGCTATATTGGCATGTAACTGCCAAATATGGTGAATATTTTGTGGAGTGTGCAAAATAGAGTAAAGATGGTCGAATCAAAATTTTGTGAATCCCAATTTACAAAACAGGGTCTAAAGATTCTGTTCGATGGCTTGACCCAAATGTGTAGTCCCCCCCTCGCCACCCCCCCCCCCCCCCCCTCCACAGCCCCACCACAGCTCATGTTCTGGTGGCAGCCCTGACATGATGGGGGTTTTGCTGGTAGTTTCCACACCCAACTTACTGATGAGAGGTTGCTTAATCTTAATATGAATGGGATGGATGTATATCTATAAGTAGGCTGAGGGGTGACCTAATAGATGTCTTTAAAATTGTGAAAGATTTTGATGGAATGCATACTGAGAGAATGTTTCCATTTGTAGGGAAGAGCATAAATAGAGGCCATCAATATAAGATAGTCACCAAGAAATCCAAAAGCAGATTCAGAAGATACTTCTTTATCCAAAGAGTGGTGAGAATGTGGAACTTACTACCACAAGGAGTGGTTGAAGCAAATAGAATAGTTGCATTTAGGGGAGGCTAGACAAGCATATGAGGGAGAAGGGAATAGAAGGTTATGCTGATAGATTTAGATGAGGAAATACAGGAGGAGACTCGAGTGTAGTATAAACACCGGCATGGCCTGTTTCTGTGCTGTGTATCCCATGTAATCCTATGTAATATCGGTGATTAATTATAAGTTTATCCATTTTAGTCAATATTTTATTCGTATCGTTTAAAAACAGACACATACTTCCCATATATGTCCATCCATTCTCATGTATTCAACTCCGGGGATATTCAACATTTAGGAAGGATAGACAAAAAGGAAAAGGTGGCGGGGTGGCATTGCTGATTAAAGAGGAAATTAATGCAATAGTAAGAAAGGACATTAGCTTGGATGATGTGGAATCTGTATGGGTGGAGCTTCGGAACACCAAGGGGTAGAAAACGCAAGTGGGAGTTGTTACAGACCACCAAGCAGAAGTAGTAAGGTTGGGGACAGCATCAAACAAGAAATTAGGGATGCATGCAATAAAGGTACAGCAGTTATCATGGGTGACTTTAATCTACATATTGATTGGGCTAACCAAACTGGTAGCAATGCGGTGGAGGAGGATTTCCTGGAGTGTATTTATTAGGGATGGTTTTCTAGACCAATATGTCGAGGAACCAACCAGGGAGCTGGCCATCCTAGACTGGGTGATGTGTAATGAGGAAGGACTAATTAGCAGTCTTGTGTGAGAGACCCCTTGGGGAAGAGTGACCATAACATGGTAGAATTCTTTATTTGGATGGAGAGTGACACAGTTAATTCAGAAACTAGGATCCTGAACTTAAGGAAAGGTAACTTCGATGGTTTGAGGCGTGAATTGGCTAGAATAGACTTACACATGATACTTAAAGGGTTGACGGTGGATAGGCAATGGCAAACATTTAAAGATCACATGGATGAACTTCGGCAATTGTACATCCCTGTCTGGAGTAAAAATAGAACGGGGAAGGTGGCTCAACCATGGCTAACAAGGGAAATTAAAATAGTGTTAAATCCAAGGAAGAGGCATATAAATTGGCCAGAAAAAGCAGAAAACCTGAGGACTGGGAGAAATTTAGAATTCAGCAGAGGAGGACAAAGGGTTTAATTAAGAGGGGGAAAATAGAGTACGAGAAGAAGCTTGCCGGGAACATATAAACTGACTGCAAAAGCTTCTATAGATATGTGAAGAGAAAAAGATTAGTGAAGACAAACGTGGGTCCCTTGCAGTCGGATTCAGGTGAATTTATAATGGGGAACAAAGAAATAGCAGACCAATTGAACAATGAACAATGGAAGACACCAAATAACCTTCCGGAAGTACAAGGAGACCAAGGGTCTAGTGAGAAGGAGAAACTGAAGGATATCCTATTGGGCGGGAAATTGTGTTAGGGAAATTGATGGGATTGAAGGCCAATAAATCGCCGGGGCCTGATCGTCTGCATTCCAGAGTATTTAAAGAAGTGGCCCTAGAAATAGTGGATGCATTGGTGACCATTTTCCAACAGTCTATCAACTCTGGATCCGTTCCTATGGACTGGAGGGCAGCTAATGTAACACCACTTTTTAAAAAGGGAGAGAGAGAGAAAGCGGGTAATTATAGACCGGTTAGCCTGACATCAGTGGTGGGGAAAATGTTGGAA
This sequence comes from Pristiophorus japonicus, assembly GCF_044704955.1. Classification (NCBI taxonomy): domain Eukaryota; kingdom Metazoa; phylum Chordata; class Chondrichthyes; family Pristiophoridae; genus Pristiophorus; species Pristiophorus japonicus. The sequence continues at coordinate 328,902,931 of NC_091978.1, forward strand.
TCAATTATTAAGGATGAAATAGCAGCGCATTTGGAAAGCAGTGACAGGGTCGGTCCAAGTCAGCATGGATTTATGAAAGGGAAATCATGCTTGACAAATCTTCTGGAATTTTTTTGAGGATGTAATTAGTAGAGTGGACAAGGGAAAACCAGTGGATGTGGTGTATTTGGACTTTCAAAAGGCTTTTGACAAGGTCTCGTAAGAAATTGATGTGCAAAATCAAAGCACATTGTATTGGGGGTAATATACTGACATGGATAGAGAACTGATTGGCAGACAGGAAGCAGAGAATCAGGATAAACTGGTCCTTTTCAGAATGGCAGGCAGTGACTAGTGGATTGCCACAGGGCTCAGTGCTGGAACCCCAGCTCTTTACAATATACATCAGATGAAGGAATTGAGTGTAAAATCTCCAAGTTTGCAGATGACACTAAACTGGGTGGCGGTGTGAGCTGTGAGGAGGATGCGAAGAGGCTGCAGGGGGTCTTGGACAGGTTAGGTGAGTGGGCAAATGCCTGGCAGATGCAGTATAATGTGGATAAATGTGAGTTTATTCACTTTGGGGGCAAAAACGCGAAGACAGAATATTATCTGAATGGTGGCAGATTAGGAAAAGGGGAGGTGCAACGAGACCTGGGTGTCATGGTTCATCAGTCATTGAAAGTTGGCATACAGGTACAGCAGGCAGTAAAGAAGGGAAATGGTATGTTGGCCTTCATAGCTAGGGGATTTGGGTATAGGAGCAGGAAGGTCTTACTACAATTGTACAGGGCCTTGGTGAGGCCTCACCTGGAATATTGTGTTCAGTTTTGGTCTCCTAATCTGAGGAAGGAGATTGGGGGAGTGCAGCGAACGTTCACCAGACTGATTCCCGGGATGGCTGGACTGACATATGAGGAGAGACTGGATCAACTGGGCCTTTATATACTGGAGTTTAGAAGGATGAGAGGGGATCCCATAGAAACATACAAGATTCTGACAGGACGGGACAGGTTAGATGCGGGTAGATTGTTCCCGATGTTGGGGAAGTCCAGAACCAGGGGACACAGTCTTAGGATAAGGGGTAGGCCATTTAGGATTGAGATGAGGAGAAACTTCTTCATTGAGGGTTGTTAACCTGTGGAATTCCCTGCCGCAGAGAGTTGTTGATGCCAGTTCAGTGGATATGTTCAAGAAGGAGTTAGATATGGCCCTTACGGCTAAGGGGATCAAGGGGTATGGAGAGAAAGCAGGAAAGGGGTACTGAGGGAATGATCAGCCATGATCTTATTGAATGGTGGTGCAGGCTCAAAGGGCCGAATGGCCTACTCCTGCACCTATTTTCTATGTTTCTATGTTCAGAGTCAAACGGGTCAAACAGGGCTGCGTCATTGCCTCGACCCTCTTTTCAATCTTTCTCGCTGCCATGCTCCACCACACAGTCAACAAGCTCCCTGCTGGAGTGGAACTAAACTACACAACCAGTGGGAACCTGTTCAACCTTAGCCATCTTCAGGCCAGGTCCAAGACCACCCCAACCTCTGTCGTCGAGCTACAATATGCAGACGACGCCTCATCTGCGCACATACAGAGGCTGAACTCCAGGACATAGTCGACGTATTTACTGAAGCGTACGAAAGCATAGGCCTTACGCTAAACATCCGTAAGACAAAGGTCCTCCACCAGCCTGTCCTCACAGCACTGCCCCCCAGTCGCCAAGATCCACGACGCAGCCCTGGACAACATGGACCATTTCCCATACCTCAGGAACCTCATCAACAAGAGCAGACATTGACGACGAGATTCAACACCGCCTCCAGTGCGCCAGTACAGCCTTCGACCACCTGAGGGAAAAGAGTGTTTGAAGACCAGGCCCTCAAAACTGCCACCAAGCTCATGGTCTACAGGACTATAGTAATACCCACCCTCCTGTATGGCTCAGAGACATGGACCATGTACAGTAGACACCTTAAGTCGCTGGAGAAATACCACCAACGATGTCTCCGCAAGATCCTACAAATCCCCTGGGAGGACAGACACACCAACATTAGCGTCCTCGACCAGCATTGAAGCACTGACCACACTTGATCAGCTCTGCTGGGCAGGCCACATTGTCCACATGCCAGACTCGAGACTCCCAAAGTAAGCGCTCTACTCGGAACTCCTTCATGGCAAATGAGCCAAAGGTGGGCAGAGGAAATGTTACAAGGACACCCTCAAAGCCTCCCTGATAAAGTGCAACATCCCCACCGACACCTGGGAGTCCCTGGCCAAAGACCGCCCTAAGTGGAGGAAGTGCATCCAGGAGGGCGCTGAGCACCGCGAATCTCATCGCCGAGATCATGCAGAAATCAAGCGCAGGCAGCAGAAAGAGCGCGCGGCAAACCTGTCCCACCCACCCTTTCCCTCAATGACTATCTGTCCCACCTGTGACAGGGACTGTGGTTCTCGTATTGGACTGTTCAGCCACCGTCATAGGACTCATTTTAAGAGTAGAAGCAAGTCTTCCTCGATTCTGAGGGACTGCCTATGATGAAGAGTGTTTTAATTTGTTGCGCATGTATTTTTGTTCCATTGAGTGTCAAATCAGGTTGAGTCGGTTGGGAATGCCAGCAGGAATGATACAGGTCAGAGTGGGAATTGAGTCAGGGCAGCCAGGGGAGTTGAATTAATAAGAATGTTACAACTTCAATCCCATGTATGAACGCCACTGATTATTTTTGAACGGTAAGTACTAGCTGTGCTGATGTGTCCAAATCTTGAGCTGCTTCCACGTGACTAACCCTCATTTAATCAAAAATCAGAGCTTTGCTTCTCTTGCCCCCTCTTAGATTTTTAAAGATCCTTTTTTGCCTCTCCCGGGAGACTACAGAGAACCTAGGGAGTAAGGAGTCTCTTGACTGGATGCTTAAGGCATCACAACTGTATGGGATAGGCTAAATGGTCTTTTCATGTTCAACCTTTTAGTTTGATTCATATGTTCAAGTATATAATCAAAGAAAATAGTGACCTAGAAAATTGCAAAGGACAGTGATGTTTACTAATAATTTTTTTTAATTGTTTACTTTTGTGCACTTCTCTTGGCTAGTTCATCATTGCTGCTGAATGGAAAACTTATTAATGTAGATTATTGGAAAGAAGGTAGCAACCTGCTACTCATCGGACTACCAGCTGAAAGGTAAAGAAGCATTTTGATGCTAATGGAATAGAAAAATCCTTCGAAGAGAAATTATTAATTCATAATGGCCTATTCATGTTCTTTTTTTCATTTTGCTCACCAAAGAAATACTTCTAATTGTAATCCCAGAAGTTCATGTGTAAATATATAATTTAACTCTGTGTGGTTTACAGTATTTGGCTCTACAAACTGTAGGACAATGTTCAATGATTTGTAGCATATTTATAAGTCTATTTTTTTAATCCATTTTATGCTCCAGCACCATTGCTTCTGGAGCCCCCCCCCCCCCCCCCCGCTATTTCTCATCTACATGCTGCCCCACGGTGACATCATCCAAAACACAACATCAGGTTCCACATATACCCTGCTCTACTTCACCACCACCTCTTTCAATCCCTCCACTGCCTCTGATTTGTCATGCTGCTTGTCCGACATCCAGTATTGGATGAGCAGAAATTTCCTCCAATTAAATATTGGGAAGACAGAAGCCATGGTCCTGGCTGGCCTCCCACCTTAAACCCTCCACAAACATGAGCTCATTAAAGATAAAACTGCTGCATGTATCCTAACTTGCACTAAGTCCCGGTCACCTATCCCCACTGTACTCGCTGACTTACATTGACTCCCAGTCCACCAACATTTTCAATTTTTAAATTCTCATCCTTGTTTTCAAATTCCTCCATGGCCTCACCCAACCCTATCTCTGTAACCTCCTCCAGCCCTTCATCTCTCCGTGATTTCTGCACTCCTATAATTCTGGCGTCTTGCGCATCCCCGATTTTCATCACTCTACCATTGGTGGCCTTGCCTTCAGTTGCCTTGGCCCTAAGCTCTGGAATTCCCTCCCTAATCATATTCAACTCTTTATCCCTCTCTTCCCTTAAGCTGCTCCTTAAAACCTTCCTCTTTGACCAAGCCTGTCCTAATATCTGATATGGTTTGGTGTCAAATTCTGTTTTGAAATACCTCCTGTGGGACGTTTTACTACATTAAAGGTGCTATAATAAATGCAAGTTGATGTCCGCTCCCCAACTCCCCCAATACAAACAGGATTTTTTGTACGATATTTTTGCTTCTAGTAAAAGAGCAGTTATGATCCATTCGAGCATTTACACATGATAAATGGCTATTCTCTCCTTCAAAGGGTACCTCTTCCACAGCTAAGGAACATGATCAAGAATGTTGTGAGAACCTTGCAGTATATGTACAACTCATTAGACAGGCAAGTACTAAACAAATAGTCATTACAAACACCAAGTTGATAGTAAATTCCAACCATGATTATGAATTTGAATTCATTAAGTGGAAAGTGAAAATACCTTGTGAGTGAGTTGGGCTTCCTTTTCACATTTATATAAGTGTACAAAAATCTCCAACTTGGTGCGAGATATTTTCACCACCTGTTCCAGTCAGGCTTGTGGAAACCTTGTCACATTGAGTCTTCCAGGTAGAGAGATCTGTGCTCAAGCCCTTGCCTATACTAATTGTTTTAGATTTATTTGAGCATTGGAATTTGGATTAAAGAGGCATAGCCAATATTTAAGTATCTTGATGTGCTATTAGTAATATGATATTGATGTCGTTGAGTGCGCCTTGATATCTAAAAATCTGTGCATTTTAGAAGAATCTAGGGAAGAGATAGAAGAGGTATTACTACACACATTTAATAATTCATTTAAAAAAAAGGTGTAGTGTCAGAGAACAGCTAACATAATACCTATATTTAAGAAGAGAGATAGAACATGTCCAGGGAACTATAGGCCAGTTAGCTTGAGGAAAAATAATGGAATCCCTACTCAAGGAGAAAAAAGAACATCTAGAAGCCAAAAATATAATAATGAATAGTCAGTATGGATTTCAAAAGGGAAAGTCTTGCTTGACCAACCTCATTGTATTTTTTCAAGAGGTAACCGAGAATAGACAAGGATAATGCAGTAGATGTAATTTATCTAGATTTTCAAAAGGCCTTTGATAAGATACCATATAATAGACTAATGAATAAGATCAGAGAATGCAGAGTCAGGGGACAAGTAGCAGAATGGATTGCTAGCTGGCTTCAAGACAGAAGGAAGAGAGTAGGTATAAAGGGTAGCTATTCAGAGTGGCAGAAGGTGGGTAGTCATGCTCCACAAGATCAGTGCAGAGACCACTGTTGTTCACAGCTTATATTAACGATTTAGACTTTGGAATCAAAGACACAATTTCTAAATTTGCAAATGATACCAAATCGGTGGGTGGGGGGGGGGGAATAGTTAATACTGAGGAGGACTGCAGCAAATTACAAGAAGACATTAATAAACTTGCAGAATGTGCATATAATTGGCAAATTAAATTCAACACAGATAAATGTGAGGTATTACATTTTGGTAGGAAGAATAGGGAGATAATTTAAGAAATCAAATAGGGAATTCAGAAGAAACTTCTTTACCCAGAGTGGTGAGAATGTGGAACTCGCTACCACAGGGAGTAATTGAGGCAAATAATATAGGTGCATTTAAGGGGAGGCTAGATAAACATATGAGGGAGAAGGGAATAGAGGGTTATGCTGATAGTTAAATGAGGAAAGACGGGAGCAGACTCAAGTAGAGCATAAAGGCTGGCATGGACCGGTTGGTCTCAATAGCCAATTCTGTGCCGTATATCCTATATAATCCTAGGTAAAATATATTTAGCATGCTCTGGAAAAATTAAATTGCAAAATTTTGTAGTTCAGCAGATAGCACAGGTGTTGGCCTTGGATCTGTGGTAGCCTTCTGACCTCTGAGTCAGAATGTTGTGGATTCCACTCCAGGCAAATGAGCACTTAATCTACGTTAACACTTCAGTGCAGTACTGAGGGGGTGCTGCACTGTCAGAGATGTCGTCTTTCAGATGAAACATTAAAACGAAGCACCGTTTGCTCTCCTGGGTGGATGTAAAAGATCCTAAGGCAGCATTCGAAGGAGAGCAAGACAGTTCTCGCCAATATTTATCCCTCAACTAAAACAGATTGTCTGGTCATTATTTCATTGCTGTTTGTGGGACCTTGCTGTGTGTATTTTGGTTGCCACATACCCAACATTACAATGGTAACTGCACTTCAAAAGGTACTTCATTGGCTGTGAAGCATTTCGGGATGTCCTGAATTTGTGAAAGGCGCTATATAAATGCGAGTTCTTTCTTTAGTGCACAGATGCACAGTGACCAGTATGACTGCTCCAAAGCAAAGTTTTTGGAATGTTTTATTCCCAATTGTTTCAGGAACTGAACTTGTTCTGTAAACAACAGCAAAGGCTTGCATTATATAGTGTCTTTAATGTAGAAAAACATCGAGACATAAGGAAAAATGAATGTCAACCTGCCAAAGGAAGAGAGATTTTGAGGGGTGACCAGAAGTTTGGTGTGAGAGATTTTAAGGAAGGTCTTAAGGATGAGAAGTGAGTGAAGGGGTTTAGAAAGGGAACTCCAGAGAGTGAGACCTACATAACTGCCAGTGGTGGGACAAAGGGAGGTGACATGCATAGACGCTGGAGTTAAAGAAACTGAGAGTTTGATGGGAACTGGAATAAATTAGGGATAGGAATGGAGCGGCCATAAGGATTTAAAGGCAAAACCAGAATTTTAAATTTGAGGTTTTGTGTGGACCAAGAGCTATTGAAAGTCACTAAGGATGGGGGTGATGGGCAAAAGGGACTTGGTGCAGGAAAGCATGTGAGCAGAAGAATTTTGGACATGCTGGTTTTTGTGAATAGTGGAGAATAGCAGGCTAGCAATGAAAGGACCTGAATAATTGAGTCTGGATGTGACAAAGGCATCTATAGTGGTTTCAGCAATGCTCCCCCCAAAAAAAAGCTGGAAAAAGAAATTGCTATTCAATTTACTGCTAACTATAGCAATCTGAGTTCTTGAGTTCCCACAGCATGCTACCCGCCACCATCTCAGCAAAACCCCAGCTCTGCACAAGGTAAAAAAGGCCATCCGTCAGCTCAAGAACAACAAAGCATCGGGAGCAGATGGAATCCCCACTGAGGCACTAAAGTATGGTGGAGAGGCACTATTGGCACGAATGCATGACCTCATCTCATCTGGAAGGAAGAAAGCATGCCGGGAGATCTCAGAGATGCAATAATCGTGACCATCTTTAAAAATAAAGGGGACAAGTCCGACTGCGGCAACTACAGAGGAATCTCCCTGTTGTCGGCCACTGGAAAAGTCATCACTAGAATCCTCCTCAACCATCTTCTCCCAGTGGCTGAGGAGCTCCTCCCGAAGTCACAGTGCGGATTCCGTCCACTACAGGGTACAACGGACATGATCTTTACGGCGCGACAACGGCAAGAGAAATGCAGGGAACACCATCAACCCTTGTACATGACCGCCTTTGACCTTACAAAGGCCTTTGACACTGTTAATCGCGAGGGACTATGGAACACCCTCCTCCGTTTTGGCTGCCCCCCAAAAGTTTGTTGCCATCCTCCACCTGCTCCACAACGACATGTGAGCCGTGATCCTGACCAACGGATCCACCACAGACCTAATCCATATCTGGACGGGGGTCAAGCAGGGCTGCGTCATCGCACTAACCCTCTTCTCAATCTTCCTCGCTGCAATGCTCCACCTCACATTCAACAAGCTCCCGCTGGAGTGGAACTAAACTATAGAACCAGTGGGAACCTGTTCAACCTTCGTCACCTCCAGGCTAGATCCAAGACCGTCCCATCCTCTGTCGTCGAACTACAGTACGTGGACGACGCTTGCGACTCGGGCAAGCCATCGTCAACAACTTCACCGAGGCTTATGAAAGGATGGGCCTTAAGACAAAGGTCCTCCACTAAACCTGACCCTGCCACAGAGCACTGCCCCCCAGTCATCAAGATCCATGGCGTGGCCTTGGACAACGTGGACCACTCTCCATACCTTGGGTGCCTATTATCAGCAAGGGCAGACATCGATGACGAAGTTCAACACTTCCTCCAGTGCACCAGCGCAGCCTTCGGTCGTCTGAGAAAGAGAGTGTTCGAAGATTAGGCCCTCAAATCTGGCACCAAAGTTATGGTCTACAGGGCTGTAGTGATACCCACCCTTCTGTATAGCTGAGATGTGGACCATATACAGTAGACACCTCAAATCGCTGGAGAAATACCACCAACAATGTCTCTGTAAGATCCTGCAAATCCCCGAGGAAGATAGACGCTCCAACATCAGTGTTCTCGATCAGGCCAACAAGCACAGCATCGAAGCAACTGACCACACTCGACTAGCTCGGGCTACATTGTTCGCATGCCTGACACAAGACTGCCAAAGCAAGCGCTCTGCTCGGAACTCCTACAAGACAAGCGAGCCCTAGGTGGGCAGAGGAAACGTTTCAAGGATACCCTCAAAGTCTCCTTGATAAGGTGCAACATCCCCACCGACGCCTGTGAGTTCCTGGCCAAAGACCGTCCTAAGTGGAGGCAGAGCATCCGGGAGGGCACTGAACACCTCGAGTCTCGTCGCTGAGAGCATACAGAAAACAAGCGCAGGCAGTGGAAGGAGCGTGTGGCAAACCAGACTCCCCACCCACACTTTCCTTCAACGACTGTCTGTCCCATCTGTGACAGAGACTGTAATTCCTGTATTGGACTGTTCAGTCACCTGAGAACTCAGAGTGGAAGCAAGTCTTCCTCGATTTCGAGGGACTGCCTATGATGATGATGGTGAAACTGCTTTTTAAATGGTTTGGTGTTCCAGTCAAAAGAGCAGATGGCATGGGGTATTTCCTTTAGTTGTACTAGGCCCAAGTTTCGAGCCGCGCCTAGAATGGCGCAGTCCCGACCTGGACGCCCGTTTTTCGCGCCACAAAGTGCGCCTAAAAAAAACCTCCGTATTCTCCACCTCCCTGCAGGTCCTCTGGCCCTCGACGCAGCGCAGCAGGAGCTGTAGGGGGCGGAGCCAGTTCCCTGCGCTGAAAACAGTGCCGGGACCTCTGCACACGCGCTACAGTGAGCACGCAAGTGCAGTAGCTCTAGGCGCCCAAAACTGTGTGGGAGGGGCCCGAAGCACGCAGCCCCTGGCCCAATGGCCTCACTGGGGCTGCGTGAATAAGGCTCCTCCCACGCCCAGCTCCTGCTTCCTCCCGACCCGACTCGACTCCCGCTTCTCCACCCCCCCTCCCGCCCCCGGACCGGACCCGACACCCGCTTCGCCACCCCCCCCCCCGCCTCCGGACTGGATCCGACCTGACCTCCCTCCTCCTGACCTGACCTCCCTCTCTCTCCCTCCCCCCGACCCGAACCGAACCGACCTCCCTCCCTCCCACCACTCCCCTGACCTTACCTGTAAATCTGGGGATGGGCCCTGCCCGAAGTCTCGGGCCCAGCCCGTTCAGCCTCCCTCCCCCTTCTCCTTTCTCCCCACCCCCCCCAATCTCCCCTCCCCACCCCCCCCCCAATCTCATCCCCCCACCCCATATCATCCCCCCCCACCCCAATCTCATCCCCCCCACCCCAATCTCATCCCCCCCCCAATCTCGTCCCCCACCCCCAATCTCCTTCCTCCCCCCCAATCTCCTTCCTCCCCCCCCAATCTCCTTCCTCCCCCCCCAATCTCCTTCCTCCCCCCATTCTCCTTCTCCCCCCCCAATCTCCTTCCTCCCCCCCATCTCCTTCCTCCCCCCCCCCAATCTCCTTCCCTCCCCCCCCCAATCCTCCTTCCTCCCCCCCTCTCCCCCCCCAATCTCCTTCCTCCCCCCCAATCTCCTTCCTCCCCCCCCCAATCTCCTCCCTCCCCCCCCAATCTCTTCCTCCCCCCCAATCTCCTTCCTCGCCCCCAATCTCCTTCCTCCCCCCCCCCAATCTCCTCCCCCCCCAATCTCCTTCCTCCCCCCCCAATCTCCTTCCTCTCCCCCCCCAATCTCCTTCCTCCCCCCCCATCTCCTTCCTCCCCCCCAATCTCCTTCCTCCCCCCCCAATCTCCTTCCTCCCCCCCAATCTCCTTCCTCTCCCCCCCCCAATCTCCTTCCTCTCCCCCCCCAATCTCCTTCCTCTCCCCCCCCAATCTCCTTCCTCCCCCCCAATCTCCTTCCTCCCCCCCCAATCTCTCTCCCCCCCCAATCTCCTTCCTCCCCCCCATCTCCTTTTTCCCCCATCTCCTTTCTCCCCCCCAAATCTCCTTTCCCCCCCCAAACTCCTTTCCCCCCCCAAATCTCCTTTCCCCCCCAAATCTCCTTTCCCCCCCCAAATCTCCTTTCCCCCCCAAAAATCTCCTTTCTCCCCTCCCCATCTCCTTTCTCCCCTCCCCATCTCCTTTCTCCCCTCCCCATCTCCTTTCTTCCCTCCCCATCTCCTTTCTCCCCTCCCCATCTCCTTTCTCCCCTCCCCATCTCCTTTCTCCCCTCCCCATCTCCTTTCTCCTCCCCATCTCCTTTCTCCACCCCCCCATCTCCTTTCTCCACCGCCCCATCTCCTTTCTCCACCCCCCCATATCTCCTTCCTCCCCCCCCAAATCTCCTTTCTCCCCCCCATCTCCTTTCTCCCCCCCATCTCCTTTCTCCCCCCCATCTCCTTTCTCCCCCTCCATCTCCTTTCTCCCCCCCCATCTCCTCCCCCCCCATCTCCTTTTCCCCCCATCTCCTTTTCCCCCCATCTCCTTTTCCCCCCCATCTCCTTTTTCCCCCCCATCTCCTTTTCCCCCCCATCTCCTTTTCCCCCCCATCTCCTTTTCCCCCCATCTCCTTTTCCCCCCCATCTCCTTTTTCCCCCATCTCCTTTCTTCCCCCCCCATCTCCTTTCTTCCCCCCCCCATCTCCTTCCCCCCTCCATCTCCTTCCCCCCACCCCTATTTCCTTTTCTCCTTCCCCCCCCATCTCCTTTCTCCCCCATATCTCCTTTCTCCCCCATCCCTCCACTTTCTCCCCCATCCCTCCCCCTGCTCCCCCCTCTCTCCCTCTACCCCCCTCCTCCCCCTCCCCTCGCTGTCAGAAACACAGACACTGACAGACAGAGAATGAGAGACACACAGACAGACAGAGAGATAGAGACACTGACAGAGACACAATGAGGGGGGCACGCTGTTGGAGGGCTCCCGGTGCTGCAGTCGGTAAGTAGAAAATGTTTTATTTATTGATTTTTTTTAAAAAATTATTTCTTCTTAATTTTTTTTGATTGATTTATTGGTTGATTTATTGATGTATTTATCATTTATTATTGATGATGGCTCTTTATTTGTAAAACTGAAGTGTTTAATGTTTGTAAACTTCCCTTTAAACACCCCCCCCCCCCCCCAACACCATTCCCTACGCCTGATTTGTAACCTACGCCTGATTTTCTAAAGTGTAGACAAGGCTTTTTCGAGCGTACAAAAATCTTCTCTTACTCCATTCTAAGTTAGTTTGGAGTAAGTTTTCACTCACGAAACTTTGAAATCAGGCGTAAGTGGCCGGACACGCCCCCTTTTGAAAAATAAATTCTGTTCCAAAGTGAAACTGTTCTAACTGACTAGAACTGGAGCAAACTAAATGACGAGAATTCCGATTTCTAAGATACTCCGTTCTACACCAGGAGGAGAATCAGGAGCAAATCATGTGGAAACTTGGGGCCACTAAAGTAAGATTGAAAGCTACTTGTAAACATCTTCTGATACTTAATATTACAGAAGTGATAATTTATTGCATGATGAGTTACTGTCATTTTGCTTATTGAATGTTTTTATGTTGTGTTCTGATTTTAAACAGTTACTGAAGTAGTTTCTTTACTTCTAAATATCTTGTCCTCCTTCAGTGCCTTTTGCAAGTTGGAAAATGTTCCCCGGTTGGACCACTTTTTCAGTCTGTACTTCCAACGAGCTATCCAGCCAGAAAAGTTAAACTGCAGCGCCAGTCTCAGTTCCTGGTGTTACAGCAGTTCGAGTGCTTTGTTTTTAGACAGTCTTCCTGGAGTTCGCTGGCTTACGTTACCCCAGGATATCAAGGTAAACTAATTTTATTCAAAGGGCAACTACAAATGTCCTGAGAAGTTAAACATTTTTAACCCTTTATATTGTACAACTTTTATCTTGGCCCTCAAATACTTATTGTATTATCATGTGGAAAAATTAAAAAAATTTCTGATGCTGCAAGTTAGAAACTGACTTCTAAAAGATACAAAAACATAGTGAGGTAAGAATTCCTTTGATCACTTGAGTGGCAACATTGCGAATTAGTTTATAAAGATTGCCTCTGTTCAGTTTTTCTTGCAAAATCGAAAAATGAGAGAATTGTACAAGGTGTGTACAACTCATTAGACAGGCAAATATTAAAAATGATCCCTGCAAGTACTAGTAATTTATAGGAAATTCCAACCATGATTATGTATTTTAATTTGTTTTCTGGGCTGGCGTCCCCCTTGCAACCTCTAAACTTGAGCTCATCCAAAACTCTGCTGCATGTATCCTAACTTGCACCAAGTCCCATTCACCCATCAGCCCGTGCTCTCTGACCTACGTTGGCTCCCGGTCCGGCAATGCCTCGATTTAAAAATTGTCCCTGTAATCATCTCCAGCCCTAAAGCCCTCCAAGATCTCTGCACTCCTCCACTTCTGGCCTCTTTTGCATCTCCAATTTTCATTACATCACTATTGGTGGCCGTGCCTCTAGCTGCCGATGCTCTGGAATTCCCTCCGTAAACTTCTCTACCTCTTCTCCTTTAATACGTGTCTTAAAACCTACCTCTTTGACTGTCCTAATATCTCCTTATGTGTTTCGGTGTCAAATTTTGTTTGATAACGCTCCTGTGAAGTGCCTTGGCACGTTTTCTAATTGTAAGGGGGAATTAGCATTCTTTTAAAAATATTTACCATTTCACCACAAATATTACTCAGAGGAAATCTTCATACATTTGTTAATGTTGTCGCTGCACATATCAATCAGAGGAACTCACTCTAGTGTTGGAAAATCCATCAAGCTTTATACCTACTATATGTTTTTTTTTATTTGTGTACTATGATCCATTGTAATCATTTATTTGAGACACTTCAGGACTTCTGTTGTAATAGAAACATCTCTGTTTTGTTACCTTATAAGCTGACTTTCCCACTGCAATATACTGAGATGGGAAATACCCAGAGGAAGAAAGCAAGCAAGCATAGTCTTGCAAACTTGTTAATTCAGCTCATTTGCTATCGTGTATTTTAATAAAGTAGATGAATGATGTCTCCATGACTGGAATATTTCAAGTGAATCCATTCCACACCAGTTCAATGTGACTTGTGTTGTATGGTTATATAGTTTTTCAAGTAACATCTTAATGTTCCCTTAATGATATTTCAAATGTTCTTTTCCTTTTAACGTGTTACTTGAACGTTACCAACTATGATCTTTAAACAGATAGTAATATTGTACTGCCTCAAAATGATGGATTTCTGCTTTGTTAATCCATATACAGCACCCTCTTTAAAAAAAATAAAGTACAGATCCAAAATAGGATAAAGAATGTGTTGTAGGAATTTTTTTTAAGATCTTCATTGCCACTCACTGGCCTTTTGCTGCTATTACATGTGAATTGCCCCAAGTCCTTTTATAAAGCAGAATGAGGAAATATTGAACGAGCGTTTAATTAAAAGGGGATAATGCAACCTGCAGCTTTTCAGTACAGCGAGATTAATTAATAAAGGAGGATTTCCATCCTGGCTGAATAAACATTGGATCGAAAATGTGTTTTTCGTGTTGTGACTAGTTTTGACAAAGTTGATTCATGGAAAGGGTGGTTGAAATTAATTGCAGCCAAAGCATTTAAATTAAAATCTTCCCAATATTTGTTTTAATTGATGTAGATTTTGAGGGTAGGGAGGAGGAGAATCTACAGTCTTACTTATTGATAGTTTTGCACCTTGGCTAGCCAGCATTTTTAGCAATTCTCAGTAAGAGCATAAGACAGTATATAATGGAAAAGGGCCATTTAGCCCATTAGACCACTTGTTCCACAATCATGTTTACCTGATCATGGGCTTTACTGCAGCTAGTCTCCCGAGAACAACCTTTAAAAACATTCCTTTCCAAATCTCCAGGCCCACAAAATCAAAGTCAGCAAATAAAAACCTTAAGTGCATATAGGATAATTCCCCGGTCTTCAAGGGGTGGATTAACAATGCTCAAGGGCTGCAAGTTGGACACCATGCCCTCCTACTTTTTCGAGGAGTTATGCCAGGGGCACCCAGATGCAGGGATACCCCACAAGGTTGGCATTGGGCTTGCACCTGAGACCCAACAGCAAACAGTAGAATACCACAAAAGGTAAATTTAAACATTTATTTAATCAACCAACAGCCAGGAATTTAGCTGTTCTGTTTTCTACTCTGTTTAGCAGACACTAGGTTCAGCCATGCAGTAGGCCAGTGCCAACCAGGAGTTCCGTGGGCCATATTAATGGCCTAGGCAGGAAATGTAGTAGTTGTTGCCAAGCACCAGTGCAAAGGAGGCTTTGCTCCATGACATTCTAAAAAATATTTGCAGCAAGTGGGATAAATGTTTGGAGACTGCATCCCCAACGTGAAGCTTCGATCAATTGAGCATTGTCTGGAAAATCAGGAGCACAGATAATCGGGTACCTGATTTTAAGGAATGGAGTATCTGGAAATTTAGTCCACTGTCTTAATTTGGTCAGTACATAGAAGTAAATGTTGATACATAAGTTATCTCCAAAGGCTAATGAGTGAGGAGTGAATTTTCTGAAAATTTACTACACCTGTGTCATAAATTCATGATTACACAACTCTGTGGTGATTAGGCTAACTATTTAAAATCTTACATTTTACATTTAAATTGGAGTTAAACAATCATTTGTTGCCATTCACATGTGCTGAGTGGAGAGGTGACTCCAAATGACTTTATAAACATTAGTTAAGTGATTTAGGTATGTATTTTCATTATTGCATCATAAATTCTAATTATTCCAATTTCAGGTGGACATTGATACTGCACTGAGTGATTTAGAATCAGCAGACTTTGGAGAACTGGTAATAAAACTATAATAATGTGCAGCATCTGAACATCATCTCTTGCAAATTCACTCTAGGTTGTGTCCAAAGTAAAACTAGTTGGCTTATATTTGCATTCATAATTTAGCACAAGTGTCTGTTTGAAAGAAGACTAATATGATGTGTTGGTGGCGAAAGAGTATAAAAACTGTACAGAATTAAGTAAATGTTTGTATAAATACAATTAAAAGTTTTTCATTTAGCATATGTCTATACTATGGTATACGATGTAGGAAACTGTATACCACACATTAGGGCTCAAATAAACAAATGAACCAAGCTTTAAATAAGACCAGGAGGAAAAACTACCGATCATAGATCATCAACCTACACAAAATATCCTATCAAATCCTTCTATTCCACATAAACAGGACCCAGCAACCAGAGAAAAATGAACAAATCAAATCGCTCAAACTATTTATTTCTAATGTTTCCTTTAAAGGTGGCCGCACCGCCATTTCCGGAAGACTTTCTCAGCTGAATTTAGTTTCCCGGGCGGGACATCGGTGGTGTGCGCTTTGATGATGCACTTGGGAGGCTTCGGCAGCAGCGAGGCGGAAATGGGGGAGCAGGGCGGCTATGGTCACCGCCGGAAAAACCCCTAATGAGAATTTTGCGAGCAGCAGCCATTCGACACTGCCGTGTGGCCGCCAGGAGGCTAAATTTCGACTCCATCCCCTCCCCCTAGTCTCTTTCAGGAGCTTGCATCGGTCAGCTAGACTTCTGGGGCCAAAATTCAGGATCCCGGAAAGGACCATTACTGCGGATTTTCGGCGGCCAATCGGCAAAATGGATTGGCCAATGCATTCTGATCGATTGGCTCCCCACCCGACGCATATTCAGCGCGAGGGTTTTTTCTGCGGTGAGGACTTCCGTTGATGGTCATCAAGATCCACGGCGCGGCCCTGGACACCGTGGACCACTTTCCATACCTCGGGAGCCTATTATCAACAAGGGCAGACATCGATGACGAGATTCAACACTGCCTCCAGTGCGCCAGCGCAGCATTCGGCTGCCTGAGGAAAAGAGTGTTCGAAGATCAAGCCCTCAAATCTGCCACCAAGCTCATGGTTTACAGGGCTGTAGTGATACCTGCCCTCTATGGCTCAGAGACGTGGACCATATACAGTAGACACCTCAAATCACTGGAGAAATACCACCAATGATGTCTCCGTAAGATCCTACAAATCCCCTAGGAGGATAGCCGTACCAAAGTTAGCGTCCTCAACCAGGTCAACATCCCCAGCATCGAAGCCCTGACCACACTCGACCAGTTCTGCTGGGCGGACCACACTGTTCGCATGCCTGACCCAAGACTCCCAAAGCAAGCACACTACTTGGACCTCCTACACGGCAAGCAAGCCCAAGGTGGGCAGAGGAAACGTTTCAAGGACACCCTCAAAGCCTCCTTGATAAAATGCAACATCCCCACCGAGACCTGGGAGTCCCTGACCAAAGACCGCCCTAAGTGGAGGATCTGCAATCGGGAGGGCGCTGAGTACCTCGAGTCTCATCGCCGAGAGCATGCAGAAACCAAGCGCAGGCAGCGGAAGGAGCATGCGGCAAACCAGTCCAACCCACCCTTTCCTTCAACGACTGTCTATTCCATCTGTGACAGAGACTGAAATTCCCGTATTGGGCTGTTCAGTCGCCTAATAACTCATTTTTAGAGTGGAAGCAAGTCTTCCTCGATTTTGAGGGACTGCCTATGATGACGATGATCCCCTTTTTAAAGATGGTCACGATTACTGCATCTGAGATCTCCCGGCATGCTCTCCTCCTTCCAGATGTGAGAGATGAAGTCATGCATTTGTGCCAATAGTGCCTCTCCGCTATACTTTAGTGCCGCAGCGGGGATTCCATCCGCTCCCGTTGCCTTGTTGTTCTTAAGCTGGTGGATAGCCTTTTCTACCTCGGGTAGCATGCTGCATGATGGAGTCGAGGACATTCGAGTGAAAGGCAGAGTCTTGGTTAAAGAGATCTTCGAAGTGCTCCTTCCAGTGGGTCCTGACTGCCTCGATATCCTTGATGAGTGTCTCCCTATTCTTGGCCAGCAGTGGGGTGGGGCCTTGGGAGCTTGGGCCGTAGGTGGACTTGACTGCGGTGAAGAATCCTCGCACACCATGGCTGTCGGGCAGCTGCTGAATCTCCTGTGCTTTCTCCACTCACCATCTATTCTTTAGTTTGCGGGTTTTTTGTTGGACCTTGGCCTTAAGCCATCTGTAATGCTGTTTTGCTGCTCCGGAGTTGGGTGGTTGTTTTAGGCTCAGAAATGCCCTGCGCTTGCGATTTATTCGCTCTTGGATCTCCTGGTCATTCTCATCAAACCAGTCCTGGTGTTTCCTGGTTGAGTGACCGAGCGTCTCTTCGCAGGCACTGGTTATGGAGGCCTGGAGGGCAGACCAAGCGCGATGGGCATTCTGCGTCTCAGGGTCATCAAGGGATGCCAGTTTAGCAGAGAGGTTCTGGCTGTATAGGGCTCTCTTAGCTGGGTCTTTGAGTGCCCCGGCATTGACTTTTTTGCGGCACTGCTTCTGATGCCATCGCCGCTTTGGGGCTATGTTGATGTTGATGATGGAACGGATTTAGGCGGTGGTCCGTCCAGCGGTCGTCGGCTCCTGTCATGGCGCAGGTGATGCACACCTCCTTGCAATCCCTGGCTCGGACGATGACATAGTCGAGCAGGTGCCAGAGGTACCCAGGCAGCAGCTATGATTCGTTCATTCTGCGCCAGACCAGTGTGCCCACCTTCTTCACAGGCTCAAATCAGGATTGTGGTTGGCTGCTTGGCGACAAGGAATATCCCCTGTCCACTTGGCTGCCCACTCCACTGCGGAACCCCAGGACAGCAGCAGAGCTTGCCTACAATGACACTCATTCTGACACCAGGTGCATCATCTAGCACTGCATTAGGATCCTCAAGCAGAGGTTTCATAGCCTGGTGGCGCCTTGCAGTACTCTCCTGAACGGGTCTCCATATTCGTGGTGGTCTGCTGAATGCTGCACGACCTGGCCATCATGAGGAGCCAGCCGCTGGAGGTCGAGCCAGCAGTACTACCTGATGATGAGCAGGAGGAGGAGGAGGATCACCGTCGCCACCCAGCCAGGAGGCATCATCGCCATCGCAACCCTGCAAGAGAGGTGCAGCTACGTCTGATATCTTCTCAATTCACATAATCTCATCCACACATGACCCTTCAGCTACCATTTTCCATGGCCATCCCAATGAGTACCTTCACACAGAATTGCCCACTCCCAAATGAAACCTGGCCAGATATATGTGCAAAAAATAAAAATTTATCAAATGATGCAAGTCAGTGAAAAAACACAACGGAACAAAAAAACTACCATAAACTAACACAATTCATTTATTTTTTACCCCTGTGCATCTCCTTCCAACACCTCTTATGCGTACCAATCCTAACACTACTCCTAAGTGTCTCCCCTGTGGCTGCATCATGGGTCTGGGAAGGATGCTGTGGTTGTTGTGTGGGAGCTACAGATATCCTTGTCGGATGCCCTCGAACACCCTTGGGCCTGAAAGGGCTGAGTGCAGACTGGGTAGGGTTCAGTCTGGCTTGGCTCGTGTCAGGCCATGCGTGGAGGCACTGGCGGAGTGGCAGGTCTGGGGCTAGGAATATTGTGATCCTGAGCGAGCACATCATCAGAATCCTAGTCCGAGGAACCTGAGTCACTCATCGGGGGTGGCAAATTGCCACCACCAGCAAGCTGAGGGAGGTAGGGTCGGTGATGTAGCACGACACCGGAAGGTGTGCCATGTTGGACCCAGCCACGAATGCAACACAGGTGTTTGGTGACATTGAGCTGAGACTGCAGGAGAGCAGCCAGAGTCTCAAATCCACCAGCGATGGCAGCAGTTTGATGCTCCTTGGCCTGTTGCCCAGAGTGCATTAGAGCATTCTGAGCTTCCAGGGCCCTGGCCATCCCCTCCAATTCAGCACCGATGCGCTCGTTCCCTCGTGCCTGTGCTGAAATGGCAACTGCCACATCACCTGCCGGTTGCGGCATCACAGCTGGATCCGCATGGTCACTCTGGGAGTCCAGCATCGCCTACACACTGGCAATGATGGGCTCCATCGTGTGCGCAGAGCCGTTGACAATGCAGGAGGCGGACTCCTCCACATTCCTCACCACTTCCAGAAGCCTCTCTAGCTCCCTTGTCAGTGCCCGCAACATCTGTGAATGCATAGCCTCCACCCTTCTTTTGTAAGCCGCTACATCGATGGCATCATCTGAGTCCTCGTCGGCAGAACTCCAGTGTGAACTCGTCCCCCCGGAGAGATTGCCTAGTCCCGGTGTAACACCCAGTGCAGACCCCTGTAAAATCTCATCTATATCACGCCGTGCACTTCCAGTATCTGAGCTGGCGCGTGTGGGTGGAAGCAATGACGCACTGGTGCCATCAGTGTCCTCCTCTTCAGTGTCTTCCACCTCAGTGGCATTTCCAAATGATAGAATCCTGTGGCTGCTCTCAGCAGGGCTTGAACCCTCAATATCCTCACTGCTGTGACTTGAAATTTCAGGGCTTATGTGGAGAGGGGTCTCATGCAGGCCTCCAGCTTGTCTACGCCATCTCTCATGACTGGCGACTGTGCTGGGTTTGCTGCCACTCGATCTGTCATCTGCAAACATAAATGGGAGAGGCCTGCCGTGAGGGGGAGGTGGGGGATTAATGCATGGAGCCTACAAATAGCAGACTACCAGAAGGAAAAGCACAGTAGGCGCTGGCGCATTCATGGTAGAGTGTGCATTCTTGGACGGTCCCACTTATCTATGCTATCAACATCGGCGTTGCCAGTACCGCAGGCCACAGATCTCATCTGCAGCATAAATGGGAGAAGTGCTGGTGTGGGGGATGAAGGTATGGAGGATGCAACTAGCAGAGTTCCATGAAGGAAAGGAACAGTAGGCACTGGCATATTCAAGGAGAGCACATTAAAGGAGGGCCTTCCTTACCCACGTTGGTGTCAGCACTACCCTCGCCCACAGGAAAGGCACCATGTCCGCCGACGAGTGCCTCAACCCCTCAACCCTCTCCAAAGGTGTGAGGACCTGCGTGTCTGCCCCACCACCACCCGTCCTTCTTTGCTCGGCTCTATTGTGAGCCAGTTTGGCCTGCAAAAGAAAGAATGGTTGATGAGTAGCACTGTGATAACGCATCAGAAATGATTGTTCCTGACATGCAGCTGTAAGTGTGAGATGAAAGAAAGCTTCCATTGCGAGAACACGCATGTATGTATAGAAACGTGAACAATGAAATGCTGCTTGAGTGACTAAACAGTTGAAGAAGCTCGCAGATGCAAGGTCAGCAGTTGGTGGAAGAGGTACTCACTTTCATAAGACAGATGATATTGTGGAATCGTTTCTTGCACTGCATGAGAGTCCTCTGATGAGTGGAGGTGCCTGAGACCTCCCCTGATATCTCCCTCGAAGCATTACTCAAGACCTCTCAAGTTGGTCTCCCCACGTCGGGATACAGCTGTCTCCTCCTGCCCTCTACACCCTGCATAAGGGTCTCCAGCTCTGCATCTGTGAAGCGGCTTGCCCTCCTTGCTCCTCTAACACCAGCCATCCTCAAAGTAAACTCCTTCCCTCCTCAGGGCCTAGCTGCAAATCCTGATCTGTAAGAAGGCCAGGGAGCAGCTGGCTTGTTAGATCCACATTAACAGCATGCTGAATTTCTCTCTGTTCAGCCTGCTTCAATTAACACACTCATACCACTGCAAAGTGCCGTTTGGAGGTGCTCGTTAGCGCAGGAACCGATTTTAAAAAAATACTTTTTTGGCTGAATATCGATTGGGGCACCGCTGAAAAAATTTCGGCGGTGATGGCCCCAAAAGATTGGGAGGTGCGCCAGCTTTCTTGCACAAGTAAATTTCGGCCCCTTCGTGTCTTAATATTTTTGGGGGCTTCATGCATGCACAACCTCACTGCCCCTGCTCAATCTCCTACTCCTGGGACCTCTCAAATTCAGGAGGATTATAAAAGGAAACAACTTCTTGCAACCGGTAGTTTAATTTTCAAGTCTGTACCATGTTTGTGTCACTAACCACACTAACTACACTCATCACATTTAAAAGATATCTGGATGTGCACTTAGAGCCGTAACCTACAGAGCTATGGACCTAGTGCTGGAAGGTGGGATTAAGCTGGGTATCTCTTTTTCAACTGGCACAGACACGATGGGACAAATGGCCTCCTTCTCTTTCGTAATGTTCTATGATTCTATCCTGTTGGCTGTGATTTATCTAGTAATTTCTAAATGTTCATTTTGTTGTAATGTTTTATTTGCTTTACATTTTCAAGAGAATGTTTTTGTAAATGCATTTAATTTCTCACAAATCAGTAAAACATACAGCACCATTAGTGTGATCTGTGGGGTTTTTTTTAATATCTGCCAAAGCACATAAGTAGAGATAACCTGAGAGGATTATTTTGAGCATGATATTTATACAAAGTTGAACAGATTGAGTAATATGTTATGAAGTCTAACCCAAGTGTTTTATAAATGTATTCAACAAAATGTTTTCACTTATCTGTTTTATCATGGTTCTAGTTGAACTATAATCTTAAAAATACAGTATTAAAAAATACATAAATCCTTATTTAAGAAGGGATATACTTGCATTGGAGGCAGTTCAGAGAAAGTTCACTCGGTTGATTCCTGAGATGAAGGGGTTGACATGAAGAAAGGTTGAGCAGGTTGGGCCTATACTCATTGGAGTTCAGGAGAATGAGAGGTGATCTTATTGAGACATAGAAGATAATGAGGGGGCTCGACAAGGTAGATGTAAAGAGGATGTTTCCACTCATGGGAGAATCCAGAACCAGGGGGCATAGTTTTAGAATAAGTGATCGCCCATTTAAAACTGAGATGAGGAGAAATTTCTTCTGAGGGTTGTAAATCTGTGGAATTCTCTGCTCCAGAGAGCTGTGGGGGCTGGATCATTGAATATATTTAAGGTGGAGATAGACAGACTTTTGAACGATAAGGGAGTAAAGGGTTATGGGGAGCTGGCAGGGAAGTGGAGCTGAGCCCATGATCAGATCAACCATGGTCTTATTGAATGGCGGAGCAGGCTCGAGGGGCCAAATGGCCTACTCCTGCTCCTATTTCTTATGTTCTTATACCAAGGGATTTGGTTAGTGGTTTAATGTAAGATAGTATAGTAATTTTTGGGTGAAATGATTATTAGATGACATTCCAGTCTTGATCTGTGGCTCATGGAAAGAGGGTTGTGCTCTGAAGATTCTAGAGGGTGCGGATGCCGTGCACTTGACCGAGCAACACACAAAGGCGCAGGGGCTAAATTGGCCCAGGATTAATAAGTTAAATAGTCTAGTAAGGGAATGGCTAAAGAAAAGGAAGAAAAGGTTTAAGAAGTACATTGAGGCTTTGAAATTAGACTTCAGTAACTAATTCCTTATGGCTTGCAACAATAACAACCACAAAAAATAGCATTTCGCCTTTAACGTGGTCAAATGTCCCAAGGCACTTCACAAGAGCATTATCAAACAAAATTTGACACCGAACAACATAAGGAAATATTAGGACAAATGTCCAAAAGCTTGGTCAAAGAGTTAAGTTTTAAGGAGGAGAGGGAGGTAAACAAGCAGAGAGGTTTAGGAATGGAATTTCAGAGCTTGGGGCTTGGGGCTTAGGCAGCTGAAGGCAAGACCACCAATTAAAATAGAAAATGCGCAAGAGACCAGAATTGGGAGAGTGAAGAAATCTCGAAGGGTTGTAGGACTGAAGGAGGTTACAGAGATATGGAGGGGGAGACCATGGAGGTATTTGAAAACAAGGGTCTTATGTTCTTATTAGTTGGTAAAGATAGCATTTAATTGACCATACAGAAGGTCCAACATTTGATTCTTTATGTGTGATGAATTAGCTGATCTCAGCTGGGGTAACAGTGGGGCGCTACATTTAGTCGGAGTACTGCTTGTTTAGAGAGGGGAAAAATAGCCAGGGTTTGTGCTCCTATTGTTGGACGTGAGTATAGGGTCAATTCTACTCACAGAAGAGAGAATGCCCTGCTGGGTGCCAAACCACACAGCACATTGAATGGAGAAGTGCCCAGAAATTTATTTCCCAAGCCGTTTGCATGATCAGGGTGCAGTCCTGGCTGTCCCACCCCTGGCAGATCTTGTGCTAGGATCGGGAAGGATGTGGAAATAGAGACAGTTGCACGCCCAAGAGGCCTGTGTCGACTCCCAGCACTGGCTCCACAACACAAGTTTGGAGAACTGCAAGAAATTTCTGGGCAGCATTCTGGAGGCAGCGACCTGTCTTAATAATAAGTCTCTGTCTCCATTTACTCTCCATTGCACCTGGGAACTGAGTGTTCACCAGGCATAGCAAAGAAGAAAGTCTTCCTTTATTTGTCTAGGCATTGGATAAACACAAGATTAGGCTTGGTTGTGATGTTGTCTGGTCAAATGACCTCCAGCACACCGATCTTTGCACAGACATGAAGAAAGGCCACTTGGGTGAGGTGCCTTTGAAATTATTGGGGTAATTTTACAAATTTGTATTCCCTGAAAGTTGGGCTTATGCTCCCTAAAAGTTTCTGTCTATTCATTTTGATGAATGAAAAGCTGTGAGGAGCATGCCCCCAAATTCCTGATATGTGTTCCTGGTGTGTGAAGCTCTGTGCTCAGAGCTCAAATTGGTAAATTAATTTATATGTCAGCTGGAGCCATTGGCTTTGTGAGAGGAGAAAAAATAGGTGGTGAAAGTTACGGTGAGTCTGACTGAATTAGAATATGTGCACAGGTGAGGAAAGGGCTGAATCATAAGACTTCTGGTGCTTTTAATGGGGCTTCTTTAGATTTATCATAAGAATATAAGAAATAAGAACAGGAGTAGGCCAAACGGCCCCTCGAGCCTGCTCTGCTATTCAGTAAGATCATGACTGATCTGATCATGAACTCAGCTCCACTTCCTTGCCTGCTCCCCTTATCCCCTTATCGTTTAAGAAACTGTCTATTTCTTAAATTTATTCAATGTCCCAGCTTCCACAGCTCTCTGAGGCAACGAATTCCACAGATTTACAACCCTCTGAGAAGAAATTTCTCTTCATCTCAGTTTTAAATGGGCGGCCCCTTATTCTAAGATCATGCCCTCTAGTTCTAGCCTCCCCCATCAGTGGAAACATCCTCTCTGCATTCACCTTGTCAAGACCCCTCATAATCTTATACGTTCGATAAGATCACCTCTCATTCTTCTGAATTCCAATGAGTAGAGGTCCAACCTTTCCTCATAAATCAACCCCCTCATCTCCGGAATCAATCTAGTGAACCTTCTCTGAACTGCCTCCAAAGCAAGTCTATCCTTTTGTAAAAATGGAAACCAAAACTGCATGCAGTATTCCAGGTGTGGCCTCACCAATACCCTGTATAGCTGTAGCAAGACTTCCCTGCTTTTATACTCCATTCCCTTTGCAATAAAGGCCAAGATACCATTGGCCTTCCTGATCACTTGCTGTACCTGCATACTATCCTTTTGTGTTTCATGCACAATTCCCCCAGGTCCTGCTATACTGCAGCACTTGGTAATCTTTCTCCATTTAAATAATTACTTGATCTTTGATTTTTTTTTTGCCAAAGTGCATGAACTCACACTTTCCAACATTATACTCCATCTGCCAAATTTTTGCCTACTCACTTAGCCTGTCTATGTCCATTTGCAGATTTTTTGTGTCCTTCTCACACACGGCTTTTCCTCCCATCTTTGTATCGTCAGCAAACTTGGCTACATTACACTCAGTCCCTTCTTCCAAGTCGTTAATATAGATTGTAAATAGTTGGGGTCCCAGCACTGATCCCTGCAGCACCCCACTAGTTACTGGTTGCCAACCAGAGAATGAACCATTTATCCTGACTCTCTGTTCACTGTTAGTTAGCCAATCCTCTATCCATGCTAATATATTACTCCCAACCCCGTGAAACATAGAAACATAGAAAATAGGTGCAGGAGTAAGCCATTCGGCCCTTTGAGCCTGCACCACCATTCGATAAGATCATGGCTGATCATTCCCTCAGTACCCCTTTCCTGCTTTCTCTCCATACCCCTTGATCCCTTTAGCCGTAAGGGCCATATCTAACTCCCTCTTGGATATATCCAATGAACTGGCATCAACAACTCTCTGCGGCAGGGAATTCTACAGGTTAACAACTCTCTGAAGTTTCTCCTCATCTCAGACCTAAATGGTCTACCCCTTAGCCTAAGACTCTGTCCCCTGGTTCTGGACTTCCCCAACATCGGGAACAATCTACCCGCATCTAAACTGTCCCGTCCCATCTTGTATGTTTCTGAGATCCCCTCTCATTCTTCTAAACTCCAATGTATAAAGGCCCAGTTGATCCAGTCTCTCCTCATATGTCAGTCCGGCCATCCCGGGAATCAGTCTGGTGAACCTTCGCTGCACTCCCTCAATAGCAAGAACGTCCTTCCTCAGATTAGGAGACCAAAATTGAACACAATATTCCAGGTGAGGCCTCACCAAGGCCCTGTACAACTGCAGTAAGACCTCCCTGCTCCTATACTCAAATCCCCTAGCTATGAAGGCCAATATACCATTTACCTTCTTCACCGCCTGCTACACCTGTATGCCAACTTTCAATGACTGATGAACCATGACACCCAGGTCTCGTTGCACCTCCCCTTTTCCTAATCTGCCACCATTCACATAATATTCTATCTTCGCATTTTGCCCCCAAAGTGGATAACCTCACATTTATCCACATTATACTGCATCTTAACCTCACATTTATCCACATTATGCTGCATCTAACCTCACATTTATCCACATTATACTGAACTTTTATCTTGTGCAGTAACCTTTTGAATGCCACTTTGTCAAATGCCTTCTGGAAATCCAAATACACCACATCCACTGGTTCCCCTTTATCCACCCTGTTCGTTACATCCTCAAAGAATTCCAGCAAATTTGTCAAACGTGACTTCCCTTCATAAATCCATGCTGACTCTGCCTGACTGAATTTTGCTTTTCCAAATGTCCTGCTACTGCTTCTTTAATAATGGACTCCAGCATTTTCCCAACCACAGATGTTAGGCTAACTGGTTTAGTTTCCTGCGTTTTGTCTGCCTCCTTTTTTAAATAGGGGCGTTACATTTGCAGTTTTCCAATCTGCTGGGACCTCCCCAGAATCCAGGGAATTTTGGGAAATTACAACTAATGCATCCACAATCCCTGCCGCTACTTCTCTTAAGACCGTAGGATGCAAGCCATCAGGTTCAGGGGATCTATCTGCCTTCAGTCCCATTATCTTACTGAGTACCACCTCCTTAGTGATTGTGTTAAGTTCCTTCCCCCCCTATAGCCCCTTGACTATCTACTGTTGGGATATTGTTAGTGTCCTCTACCGTAAAGACTGATACAAAATATTTGTTCAGAGTTTCTGCCATCTCCATGTTCTCCATTACTAATTCCCCAGGCTCGTCCTCTAAGGGACCAACATTTACTTTAGCCACTCTTTTCCTTTTGGTATTGTTTCAACAAAAAAAAATCATATACAGCAGGTGTTATACTGTGGTGTCAGAAATGAGAGCCAGGATGTAAGGTGTGATCTGCTCTTCCCAATACAGATATCTGAACAATACATGCAAAAGAGCGATTTGCAAAAACTAAACTTGTATTAATTTACTTATCTGCAATGGATGATTAATTGTTGAAGATGCCATTCTTCAAATACAATTTAAATAAAGTGAATGTATCAGTTTATCCTGTTGCCAACCTACTGTTTAATATCTAATTGGCTAGTAACCAGGAACCTATTGATCTTGTTGGTTTAATTTCAGTCTGAAGATTATTATGACATGCGACGGCTGTATGTGATACTGGGTTCCTGCCTGTTCTTCAAGGTGAGCCTGTTGATGTTTAGAAGATAAGAGTTGAGTAAAAGGTGTCAAACTGTAACTTGAAGTCTGAGCAACAATATTATCAGTATTAACTGATCTATGAACTTGACTAATAGGAGAAATGTACTGATATTGTATCTGGTTGTCAGGAAATTTGAGCAGAATGGGACTTAGAGTGGAACATAGCTGATCTTTTTGAAATATAAATAAAATACTAAACTGATATTTCTGCTACAAGGTAAAAGATTGAATTCCCAGTGGGTTAAGCAGTTATTACACAATAGACCAAACAGATTTTGCTGCATAATGAGGTTCGTGTGTTTAAAGAGAAGAGCGCTTCAACAGTATGAATGATTTTTTTGATAGATTTCATGCTGAAACCTAAATAACTAGATTTCAGTATATAATTCTATTACATTTTGTCAGACAATACCACTAAATTGTAAAACTGAGTGATGAAAGATGTAAGTGGTTGTGTTCAGATTTAAAACATGCAATATATCAAGTCTGTAATGAAACCCATAATTTTTTATCACAACACCTAAAATTTCCATTTGGATTTGAGTATCGAGCATATTTGTATTCCAAATCAGTTTCCCTGCTATTTTTTTTAAACACATATGAATGAAATTTTGTACTTGCAAGAATGAAATTGTCTACTTGCAAGTATGAAATTGTTGAGTGCATTATCGCATCACTTCTCCCTGTTGGATAAATAGGCATCCAGCGGATGCTCAACAGTTTTGAAATCTCTTCAAAATTATATACACATAACACTAAAATTACTGAACAGATATAAAAAAGATAAAACAGCAAATTAATTTGCAGTGGATGTAAAATGACCACTATATGTCATAACACAGTTGACATATTTCAGGATGCTTGACCATTTTTACCGTGGAAGAATCTGGGTGCTATTTGTATTGAGGTGTTACTTTAAAATTAAATGGAGTTCCTAGAGGTTTAACATCCACTTTGCAGTGAGGGAGAGAAGGAGGTGAAACTGTGATATTTAAAAATGTCCAAACAGCCAGTAATACATTGACTGCTGATGTTGATGGGTTGACTCCTTATCTTCACCTGGTTAAGGTGAATGAGACAGTCATAAGGAGATTGTGAGACATTGGTTCAGGGAAGAGAAGAGGCCAAGAAAGCCCATTGAATGCCTGCCACAATGTGAGGGGAAAAGTTGTCCACATTCGGGAACTTTGGATTACCACAGAGATGTCTATGGCCAGAGTTTGGCTGAAATACATAGGGATGACAGAAGTGGACATCTGTTCATCCTTGCCATTTGATGATTTGATAGGAAATTACATAGATACTGAAGTTATAGACAAGCAACTTGGGGAAGAGTAAGCTAGAGCATGTCAGAGAAAAGTGTCCTTCAATTAGCATCCAGATCATACAGCTACAGGGTCCAACTATCCTGCATCCCAGGTTACGTACAACTAGATATTGAGCAGTATGGGCAAACACCTGGTCATAAGAGATACAAGGTGCACTTATGGGAGAGACAATAAGCACAGATCTGAACTTTATAGCAATCCTTTGCTAACCTTACTCTCTTGCATTTTTATTGTATTTTAAGGGTTACTTGATTGGCAATCATTTGCCCAAAGATGACCTCCTTGACATTGCACTTTATTGCCAGCATTATTGCTTACTACCCCTAGCAGCGGAGCAAAGGATTGGTCAGCTGGTTATATGGCGTGAGATGTTTCCATATCGGCACCTTCTATCAAGTCACGAACCGATCATTGAGGGCTACCAAGAGCCAAAAGGAAGATACTTTTTGCTAATTGTTGGTTTGGTATGCCTTCATTTATGTTTATATATTTTTTCT
Organism: Pristiophorus japonicus; assembly: GCF_044704955.1. NCBI lineage: Eukaryota > Metazoa > Chordata > Chondrichthyes > Pristiophoridae > Pristiophorus > Pristiophorus japonicus. The sequence goes on from NC_091978.1 coordinate 328,931,809, forward strand.
TCTGATGTGTAGTGTAGTACAATTGCAATGCAAGGATGAAAAAGAAAGCTATTGTTTATGTATTGTTGGGCTATAGACATGTATGTGATAGTTCAGTTACTGATGTCATTTCTATTGTCATAGAAGTATGATGAGCCCACATTTTTTTGTGGCAACGTGCCCGAACGTTCTAAGTACGGGATTAAAATTCCAGTCGCTGTAAGGGGCGTGGGTCAAATCCCACCGCTGCCAGATCTTCAGGCGTTGCATATCCGGCACAGACACTATGGGCCCAAGTTTCCACATGTGCCTAGAACGGCGCAGTCCCGACCTGGACGCCCGTTTTTCGCGCCACAAAGTGCGCCTAAAAAAATCCTCGGTATTCTCCACCTACTTGCAGGTCCTCTGGCCCTCGGCGCAGCCAGCACGAGCTGTGGGGGGGCGGAGCCAGGTCCCTGCGCTGAAAACAGTGCCGGGACCTCTGCACATGCGCGCTACAGTGGGCACGCAAGTGCAGTAGCTCCATGCGGCGAACTGTGTGGGAGGGGTCCGAAGCACGCAGCCCCTTGCCCTGGCTGAATGGCCTCACTGGGGCTGCGTGAATAAGGCTCCTCCCACGGCCAGCTCCTGCTCCCCCCCCCCCCCCCCCCCCCGACCAGACCCGACACTCGCTCCCCGTCCCCCTCCCCCCGCCTCCGGACCAGACCCGACACCCGCGCCCCCCCCCCCCCCCCCCCCCCCCCGACTGACCCGACCCGAGATCCTGTTCCCGCTCCCCGCCTCGACCGCGCTCCTGTTCCCGCTCCCCGCCCCCCCCGACTGGACCCGACCCTACCCGCGCTCCCGCCCCCCCCCCACTGGACCCGACCCACTCCCGCTCCCGGACTGGATCCGACCTGACCTTCCCCCCTCCCTCTCCCTCTCTCCCTCTCTCTCTCTCTCTCTCCCTCCCTCCCCCCCTCTCTCTTTCCCTCCCTCCCCCCCTCTCTCTCTCTTCCTCCCTCCCCCCTCTCTCTCTCTCCCTCCCTCCCTCCCCCCTCTCTCTCTCTCTCTCTCTCTCCCCCCCCCTCTCTCTCTCTCCCCCCCTCTCCCTCTCTCTCTCTCTCTCTCTCCCCCTCTCTCTCCCCCTCTCTCTCCCTCTCCCTCTCTCTCCCCCCCTCTCTCTCTCTCTCTCTCCCTCTCTCTCCCTACCGAACCGAACCGAACTTCCCCGACCCAACCCAACCCAACGCCACCTACCTGTAAATCTGGTGCTGGGGACGGGCCCTGCCCGAAGTCTCGGGCCAGCCCGTTCAGCCTTCGGCCCCAAAAGGCCTGCCTGAAGCACTTTCACACAGGTAGGAAGATGGTTTATTTAATCTTTTCTTTGCTTATAAATGTTTATTCAGGTTGGATTTATTTGTATAATATTTGTATAAGTATAAATAAGGATTTATTATAGAATTTAATGACTTCCCTTCCCCCCCACCCCCCCCCCCCCCACCTCGTTCTGGACGCCTAATTTGTAACCTGCGCCTGATTTTTTTAATGTGTAGAACAGGTTTTTTCAGTTCTACAAAAATCTTCACTTGCTCCATTCTACTTTAGTTTGGAGTACGTTTTCACTGTGGAAACTTTCAAATCAGGCGTCAGTGGCCGGACACGCCCCCTTTTGAAGAAAAAATTCTGTTCCAAAGTAGAACTGTTCTACCTGACTAGAACTGCAGAAAAAAAAATGTGGAGAATTGCGATTTCTAAGATAGTCCGTTCTCCACCAGTTGCTCCTAAAAATCAGGCGCAAATCATGTGGAAACTTGGGCCCTATGTTCTGTGTTGTAAATTTCTATGATTCTAAGCAAATGTGCAACCACCTTCTTAATTAGGAGAGTTTTAAATAATTTAGGTTATTCCATATAAATAGACACTAGTTTAGTCCAACAGCATGAACCATCTCTAACTGTAAAAAAAAAAATAAAGCATTAGCACAAGCTTGAACAGCACAAATATGGAATATGTAAGGTCCACTTGTCTTATCAAGTACCATGGGCTGATCCAATTTGCATAATATGCTGCAGGAGGTGAATTATAGATAAAATATGCAAGAAAATAAAATGTAAATTTTTTTCAGAAAAGTTGAAGGCAATTGTGTGAAACTCAGAATATCAATCCAATTCCAAAACACATATAACTCAACTCGGCCAGTTAGATTCTAAGATGACATCTTCATGGTACCAATAGCTCAGGAACCACTTTGCTCTGCAGAATAGTTGTCATTTATGCCTGTAGTTATCTTTATAGTATTCAATTCCATTTTGATTGACATAACATTAACTACGTGAGGAGTCTGTGGATTTCTTCATGGCCAGAATCAGTAGCATCTGTTGCCTCTGCTTTCCTAACCCTTCTCTACCTTACCCCTTTGACTCCCAACTTTCCTTCCAACTGAATCCTTCCCATGCCAGCTCCTGACCACCCAACTTTGCTTCCTCAACCCCATGCCTGATGACGTTACATTCATATCCTCCCACATGGTTCCTACACCCTTTAAAACTCCCATCTTCACCCTGCTTAAAAATGCTATCCTTAACCTTCCATCCTCTCCAACTACTGGTTTGTCTTCAATCTTCTCTTTCCCTTAAGTCTTGAAACATATCGTTGCTTCACAATTATTCTCAAATCATTCCCACAAATTCCTGTTCAAGACTCTTCAATCATGCTTTCACCCCACCTGCAGCACTAAGACTGTGTTGGTCAGTCATAAATAACATTCTCCTGAATCTCCCAACTAACTTTGACACTGTCAATCACTCTATCCTATTCCAACATTTCTCCACTGTGCACTTTTCTGGCACTGCTCTTGATATGTTCCACTCCTGACTGTCATACTATAGATATTATATTCCCTCCAACAGCTTTTTATACTTTACCCATCTGTTTATCTCTTGTGTATCCTAAGGCTCTACTTGTAGTCCTTTTCTCTGTCATTTTTAGAGTACCCTAGATGATGTTATCCTGAAGCACTAAGTCAGCTTCCACAGTTGGCTTTGCCTCCTCACGTTAAAGATTTGCATTTATTTTTCACGACCTCAGAATGTCCCAAAGTGCTTTACAGTCACTGAAGTACATTTGAAGTATAGTCACTGTAATAATGTAGGAAACATGGCCGCCAATTTGTGCACTGCAAGGTCCTACAAATAGCAATGTAATAATAACCAGATAATCTCTCTCCGTGGTGTTGGTTGAGGGATAACTATTGGACAGGGTATGGGAGAGAACTCCCCTGCTCTTAAAAGTAGTGCCATGGGATTGGCGGCACCTTCGACAGTGCAGCACTTCCTCAGTACTACACTGAGTGTCAGCCAACATTTTATGCTCGAGTCTTTGGAGTGGGACTTGAACCCACAACTTTCTGACTCGGAAGCGAGAATGCTAACACTGAGCCACAGCTGACTTATTTGTAACCCCTATGTGGGAGGACTTTGCAACTTTAAAAAAAAGGGGTTTATGTATAAAATAATAGGAAACAAATTTTATTTTGTTTGCTTCAGAATGTAGAATTTGTGAGTATTGTGTGATGCTGAATTTATAATAATTTTCTATAAGGAATATTCAAACAGTAGAAATAGGAAAAATCATACTAGCTTTCAATGGAATAATTTATATATCACATTTGGAATTGATTTGGTACTGGCTAGAATACCACAATAATTGGTTCCTTTTGATGACTATTATATGCATCAGTTCTAGGTTTAAAAAGTTAGAATAAATTGAAGAATCATAGAATCATCACACAGCACAAATGGAGGGCATTCGGCCTGTCGTGTCTGGGCAAGCTCTTTGAAAGGTATCCACTTAGTCCCACACCACTGCTCTTTGCCCATAGCCTCAGAAATCTCCTTTTGATCAATAGTATTTGGACCTTTTCATTAATAGTATTTGATATGAAGATCTTTTAGTATTTGAAATGCAAAGATTAATTAAGGCTTATATTTCTTCAGAGGTACTTTATGCTGTGTGTGCTGCTGGAAGCAGGAGGATGTGCATCCAAAGCAATTGGAAATCCAGGGCCAGACAGTGTTTATGTTGACCAAGTGAAAGCAACCTTACTTCAGCTTGAGGGACTAGAAGCCAGTATACAAGATAGGCTAGGTAGTCCGACCACTCCATGCCTATCATGTGCTGATTGGTTCCTTCCTTCTCGTGACAAGTTTGAAAGTCTCAGCAATTCTCCTATCATCAGCAAGTTGCAAGGTACATCTAAATCAACTCAATCATCAACAAGCCGAAGGACACTATTTGGAGACTCAAGCCTAAGGATGCAGAAGTCTAGTCCTCCAAAGAGTAATAGTGCCTCTGACAATGGTGGTGAAAGACACGGAGATGCTAGTTCCTTCAGTATGAACTTTAGTCCATATTCCACATCTGACATGATTAAGAAGCATCCGCGAAGAGAGTCCCAAGGTTCTGGTGGATCCGAGGGCAGTGGAAGTATATTTAAGGTAAGGGGAGAAATCTGAAGAGGTGTATAATCATGAAATTTCGGTGTGGAATTTACATATTTCAGTATTCTCCAATTCTTAAGTTATTGCTTTCAGTATATTAGACTAGAAATTCATGGCCTCTGGCAATGTAAAACCACTGTTTTCTGGGCAGGTGGAGAGAAATTCAGGTTAGAAACTGTTTTTACCCCTTTTTTTTCCCCTCTTTGTGAAGTTTCATTGCAGCGGGTGGGAGGCACATCAGAAGGTGAGATGTCACCAGCAAGAACATAAGAAATAGGAGCAGGAGTAGACCATACGGCCCCTCGAGCCTGCTCTGCCATTCAATAAGATCACGGCTGATCCGATCATGGACTCAGGTCCACCTCCCTGCCCGCTCCCCATAACCCCTTATTCCCACCAGTTCCACCTCCTTTGCATGAAAAGCTAGGTAATCCATCCACTCCATTGCCTAACCCAGAGCAATCAATTGCCATTCAGAAACCAACAAGTGTCAATTCATTTATCTTTCTAAAAAGAAAATGGGATATTTGACTGGAAATTACCCCTTCCCCTGTGGAGTGGGCTTACTTATGCTAATGACCATGCACTTCAAGCTTTTACAGGACTAGGTACAGGGTCGGTATTGAGTGTGTAGACACTGAGGAGTGCAAGTGCTCAGGTTTGGATAGAGGCTTCAGGCAAGAATAAATTTCATTTGAGCTTGACTATGGTATGATGCAACCAGCACCTGAAGCTGTTGCAGGAGGTGTTTGTCTAGTTTCCCAACAGGTCGAGCTTTCAGTGCAAGCAGTGTGGTCCAGAATACCTCAATATTGTCTTGGTGAGCTTTGTGTGTACTGACTGTGCAGTGATACTCTTGAGTATAGATGCCCTCCTCTTTCCATGCTGCTCTAACAACTTGTTATAGTCAGGATTGAGGGTGGGTGGGGGCAGGGAGAGAGAGATCTTGCTGCTATGGTAGAGAGATAAAGGAATTTTTAAAAACGTTTTTATAAATCCTCAGAGCCACCACATCTGGTCTTTCCTATCCCCTAGTCTTAACCCTGCACTCTCTCCCGTGGTCAGCCCTTGCCTTTCCCCCTTCAGCCTGTCTCTCAGTCCTTCTCAGGTTTCCAATTTCTGTGCAGTCTGTCCATTTTGCAGCAGCTCCCAAATGATCTCATCCTATCTGCATCTCACTGTGTTTCAGCCCAGATATCTATCTCTCATCCAGTACATACTAACTGGCATTTTTCTGCATGCCCTGGACTTTATAAAGTAAAATGTTTGAAGATGTAAAGAAACATGTGTGAGAGGCATATGGAAAGTGAAAGACAAACCGGAAAGGAGGTGGAGGGATGGACAGATTTGCAGGAAGTGAGAGAAAAAGAATAAGAAATAGACAGAGACTTCTAGTGAAGGCTACAAGAGAAATATGAGAATACTGACTATCCATACCCATTCCTACAAAAAAAATCTTAAATGCCCCTAAATCCATACAAATTTAGGGGCGATTATCTGGTCAGGTGCACTGGTAATACCAGCACAAATCAGGTGAGCAGACCTTGGGTCTTATTTTTGCCTGATGCACACAAGGCATCATTCTGCACTTAAGAGCAGAGGCACATTGTTTTACAATACACTCCTTAAAAATTAAAGAAGCTAGATTAGTTACCTGATGCCATCATATTCCATTTTCAGTGCCAGGCATCAAATGTGCCGATATTCAAGGTTTAAGTCCGAGAGTCACCATTTTGACATAGCCCAGTTTATGTGTCAGCTTTTGCTAATGAAAATCAGCATGGACTGGATTCCTGTTCCCTTAATATAGCTCTTATGACAGTCCTGCTGCTAATGGAAAGGATTTCAGCCACTGATTACTGTAGGCACAGGAGTTCCCACCTACTGCATGCAAGAGTCAGAATCTATTCCATTAGCAGCAAGACTGAAATAGGAATAATACTGAGGGAAAAGCATTGGAACAGAAGTCAGCCATTTAGCCCCTCGATCCTGTTCTGCCATTCAGTCAGATCATGGCTGATCAGTACCTCAACTTCAAGTTCCTGCGTTTCATCCATATCCCTTGGTACCATTATCTAACAAAAATCTATCGATCCACGTCTTGAAAATATCAATTGACGCAGCATCCACAGTCTTCTAGGGGAGAAAGTTCCAGATTTCCACCACCCTTTGTGCTTCCTGATTTCACTCCTAAATGGCCCAGTTCTAATAAGTTTATGTACCCTTGTTCTGGCTTCCTCCATAGAGGAAATAGTTTCTCATTATCTGTCGAATTCCTTTATCATTTTAAATACGTCAATTAGATCACCCTCTCAACCTTCTAAACTCTAGGGAAAACAGTTAAGTTTAGGCAGCCTTTCGTTATAACTTAACTGTTTAAACCCGGTATCACCGAAAAATGTCAGTTGGGAACTTTATTTGCCTTTGGGGTGTTGATTAAACTCTTGGACACCCTGGGAAGTATTAGATTATTCCTTTCAACACTGAAGTCAATGACAACTTTAGCCCTAAGTATCCTATAAGTTATTGCATAATCCACAAAAGTTGAAATTAGTATTATATGCCTGCGCATAAATTGTGCTCTCCATTTGTGCCAACGGTGGTAATATTATTTCCCTTAGAAATGAATATTAACTAAAAGTTGGAATCTAAGAGGACAAGATAAACTTCACAGCCACATGTTTCTGCTCTCAATGTTTTTACCAAAGCACCATTGGGAGTGGCCACTGCACTGCCGAATGAATAAGAGTTGCTGGCCTAAGAATAAAATAACCAAATAGATTATTGACTGAGGTGAGCATTAGGCCCTCTGGTGAATCACAGAATGATAATGTGACCAGTCCTAAAGCTTGTGATCTGCACTTGGTCGTTAAACTGTGTCTCAGTTGATATTCCATTGAGATTCCCTATGCTCTTATTGAGTAACAGATTATTTATGTTTCAACACTTAGTGATTTTCTTCATAAGCCTTCTTGAAAGACATTTGCAGCAGTAAAAATTCTAATTACTTTTGGCAAGGTGGCTGTTCATACAATATTTTTTATAACTGCAATAATCGCACTGTCTCTGCTGGGCATCACCATGCTAAACAGTAGCCATTGTTAGTGTAGACTCACATAGTAAAAGTACTTATGAAAAATTAATGTAGAACATTACTAACAAATGCTAGCCAAAGATTTTTATTAGCTAGTTACACTTTGGATATAAAGGTAACTGCTAAATTAAAGTTGTTTAATTTTCACCTTTTAGTAATTTTACTTCGTATAAATTCATTAAAAAATCTAATAAAATTTCAGAACAAGAAGAAACAAAGCTTTCCCAACCCATTTTATATGGGAAGCATGAAGAAGAGCCTTTCTGAGACAGAGACTGAGGAAATGTACAATATAACTAAGTAAGTTTAAAGCTGTTTTTAGTAAAGATGTTTAATGCACTTTATTTTATGCTATTGTAAGTTAAAACCTGCTGTGACTTTTACTTTTAGTTTCCAGACTTGGTTTCAGTTTCTCACTTTATTGTTCATTGTTCTGCTTATTTGCTTACTATCTGGAACAAAGAGCCTGAGATGCACACACTTTATGATATGAGATGCATCAATGAAATTCTTAATGATATGTACTTATTGTGGAGGATGTGGTGCGTTAAAAATAGTGCATGCACAATGCAAACGTCAAATGTGATATATTTCAGGTATTGCATGTAACGCATGGGTTTATGTGATTTTAGTGCTTCATTTAAAAAAAAATTGAATTCCTGTACCTTAACAACATTGCATTTATTAAGTATCTTTAAAGTTGAAAACCTACCAAGATGCTTTAAAGAGGAGAAATGGACACCAAGCAGTCATGGAAGACCTGGGAGAGATGATCAAAAGGATAGGTGCTGCGGCCATTAAATGTGGAATGAGAAGCAGTAAAGTGGGAGGATTTAGGGAGAAACTCGGAGTATAATGAAGATGACTGAAAACTTCGCCCCCAAAGTGAAGCAGAGAGATGTAGTGATGCACATGATACCAGAATCATAGGATCGAAGAGCATGGGCTGGGATGTAGAGCTAGAGATAGTTGTAGAGGTAAAGTTGGTTGAGGTCATGAAATGCTTTGTAAATGAGATTGAGGATTTTGAATTCAGTGCATTGGGAGTCAAGACACCAATGGAGATTGCTGAGGAATGGCAAGCAGGACTTAGTGTGGGACATGATGCGGGCAACAGTTTTAGACAGATTGTCGTTTGTCATTAGTAAAGCTGTATCCAAACACAGGCCAGCGAAGAGGGTGTTGGAAAGATTTAAGTAATGAAAGTGTAGACAGAGATTCAACAACAACAACTTGCATTCATACAGTCCCTTTAACATAGGGTAATCATCCCAAGGCACTACACAGATGTGTAATCAGACAAAAATCAACATTGAGCCGAAGATGGAGATATTGGGAGGGTGACTAAAAGCTTGGACAAAGAGCTGGATTTTAAGGAGTCTTAAAAACGGAGGAAGAGGTTTAGGGAAGGTATTACAAAGCTTATGGCCTAGAAGGTTGAAGGCATGGAAAAAAGGGAGTGGGGACGCACAGGAGACTAGAGTTGGAGGATCACAGAGTTCTTGGAGGGTTGCAAAGCTGAAGAAGACTATAGTGATAGAGAGGACAGAGGCCACGAAGGAATTTGAACACGAGGACAATTTTAGGGGTGGAGAACGTATGGAAAAGACCAGCTGATCCATGTAGCCAGTCCCATACAATTATGCATCAGGTCAAGAGACTCACTTCCCCAATTGGGTGCCATGGAGAAGGACGATGATAGAGGTGGAAGTAGCAGGTCTTTGTGAAAGAGAGGACATGGGATCGTAAAATCAGCTCGGGGTCAAATAGGGTGGCGAGGTTGTGAACAGGCTGAGACAATGGCCAGTGAGGGGGATGGAATTGCTGTCGAGGGTACGGAGTTGGTGGCGGAATCCAAAGACAGCCAATTAGTGAGTGATTTTGGCAAAGGAGGGCAAGAAAGAAAGACTTGCACTTATATAGCTCCTTTCATGACCACTGGACATTCCAAAGAGCCTTACAGCCAATTAAGTACTTTTTGAAGTGTAGTCACTTGTAATGTAGGAAACGAGGCAGCCAATTTGCGCACAGCAAGCTCCCACAAACAGCAATGACCAGATAATCTCCTTTAGTGAAGATGATTGAGGGATAAATATTGTCCAAGACCCCGGGGAAAACTCCTCTGCTCCTCTTCGAAATGGCTTAGATTTTTGCACTCAAGTCCCGGAATGGGACTTGAACCCACAACCTTCTGACTCGGCAAGGCTGCTACCATTGCCATCGGCTGACAAGCATTTGCTGCACTATATATGGTCCAACCATATCTGACGATAGATGGCTGAGCTCTGGTGCCAGGTACAGTCAAGTCTACACCATTTGGACTAAAGGAGTGAAATTGAGGGCCATATCGGGGGAACGACCAATGTGGGAGAGAGTGGCGGCCAAGGGTATCAAAAGTGGAGGTGAGGGAGTGGTTGTTCAAATTGACAGCTCAAGTATTGTGGTGAATAGAGGGCCAAAGGCTAGACAGTTGTGAGTTTGAAAAGAGTTTTTCCAGGGGTGGATATAGAAGGAAGTAGGGTTGGAAAGGGATGAGGACTATGTGCAGTGAGGGATGCAAGGAAATCGTTGGATATGGCTTCAGCTATGATTGAGGCAATGAGAGATGGTAAAATCAAGGTGGCAGCCATGAATATAGGTAGGCGAGTTTGTTTGGTGAGAAAGATTAATGAAGGACAGTAAAATCAAAAGCGAGGACAAGGGGATTTGAGATGGAAATGAAATCAATGAAGATGAGCATGGGGAGGAAAGGATATCGAACTCAAAAACTCAGGATGGGGGTCAAGGGGTGAGCAGGAGAGAATGAGGATTTTAAAGGAAAAACGATGTGGAAGGTGGTGAGGTGTTCAAAGGAGAAGTTGCCAGAGGAGTAGGGTATGAGACCAAGGCATAATTTGGTAATGAGGGCCACAGCAGCACTGCAACGGTTTGGTTGGGACAGGCAGTGGAAAAAGAGGCATTAGTAAGAAGAAAGATGTCACCATCCATGAGCCAAGTTTCTGTTGAAGCCATGGTGTCCATTGTCTGCAATAAGGTCATAGATGGCAGTAATGGAAGTGAGGTGAAAGTGAGCAGTGTTATGGAGATTAAAGTAAACGATCATGATGAAAGCTCTTTACCAGGTCAAACATGACACTGAGATTTCACATTATCTAGTTCAGCCTGAGAGTAGTTTGGGAGAGGGAATGATGTTGGAGGGATCAGAAACACGGAAGTTGCATTTATAAAGTCCATAAGCTCTTAGCACTTGGAGACAAGGAAGGAGTAGGAGATGGTGTTTTATTGTTGATGAGAAACTTGGAGTTTTCCTTGCTTTGCAGCATGATCCTGAAGTAGTAGAGGTATTTGCTGTGAAGAGGGAGGTGCAGTGCTTCATGAGATGGTTAAGCCACATTTGTCAACAATGAACCAGACCAGTCATGCACCGGGTGCACTCAAATATTTGGCCTTTAAACCTGAGGAAACGGAGGTAGAAATTATACCAGGGAGCAACAGTGAAGATCAGAGACCATTAGTTACTTGGTGGGGATTAGGGGATCAATAGTGGAGCTAAGTTCTGGCGAGTGACTTGGCTAGATCAATATTGGCAGCAGTATCCTGACAAGTGAAGGACCAGAAGACAGTAAGTTGGGAATTAATGTGTTGATGAGGGAGCTGTGGGGATAGGTGTATGGAATTAGAAGTGGGAAAGGAGATGTAGGCAGTAAAGGAGTTACCTAAAGTTATGAGATGTCCATGTTGATTGAAACCTTGGAAGCTGTGAGCTCTTGCATAATGACGAGGTCAAATGGGTGGATGTGGATGGTGGAGACAATATGTAGGAGGAAGACTGAGTTGAAATTAAAGCAGAGAAGTGAGAGAGAATCTAAATGGAGTATAGAAAGTTAAAATCATCTGGTGTGGAAGCTAAGCAAGGAGGATCTTGGTGAAGAAATCACCGTGAGACTTGAGAGGACGGTAGACAATGTGCTTAATGAACAAATGGAGGTGATCCATAGTAAGTGCTTCCTTGTAGAGTTAGCAGGACTAAGTTTACAAGTCAGGGCTGCAGGTGGGGAGCTGTGCCCACCAGTAGCACATATTGGAAATCTGATGGCACAGATGGTCCACTATTTTCCACCATTTGGCCAGAGGTTTGTGGACGGCATATGGCCAAATTTGTGATGAGCGTAGCCAATGTGCAAGGCTCCCACCTACAGTGTGAATTTGTAAAATTACCCCCAGTGTCTCCTTCAATTACATGATGGACTGCTTGCGCACACAACCATATAAATGGCAATATTGTCAATGATTTCTACATTTTTCAGTATTTCCTCAAATGAAAATGTAATATTGCTTATTTGATAATGAAGTACCTAAGAAAATTGGTATCCAGCCTTGTTAAAGATCTACTATCTTATGTTTTTCAGGTTGACGTCAGGCTCAGAAAACACTCTATTTCACTATATTTCTTTGGAAACAGTACAGGGAATATTCATAACGCCCACACATATAGAAGTTGCACAGCTCAATGGATCTACTCACTCACAACTAATCAAAAACTTCCATCGTTGTTGCTTATCAATACGGTCAGTCTTCCAACAGACCTTGGATAAATGGGTGAGGTTATTTAAAAATATATAGTAATTGGGTTTGTACTGATATTTGCAGCATAGGTACTGCATGGACATCAGTAAATGCACTGAAGATTCAAACAACTGAGTGATGCAGTATAAGCAGTCTCTTCACCTGTTGGAGGAGAGTTTGAACCCAGCCCAATTATCCTCACTTTCCTGGCTGTGAAGGTCCAAAGTGAAATAAATCGATTCAATTCAGCTTGTAGTGGATGCCGGTCCATAACAATGCCCGTAATTCAACAACAATTCAGTGAGAAGTGTAGAAAAGCATTCCAGGAGCAGCACCAGATATACCTAAAAATGAAGTGCCAACCTGGTGAAGCTACAGCACAGGACTACATGCATGCTAAACAGTGGAAACAGCTGCTATAGACAGAGCTAAGCGATCCCACAACCAACGGATAAGATCAAGACTCTACAGTCCGGCTGCATCCAGTCGTAAATAATAATAACTTTTATTTATATAGCGCCTTTAACGTAGTAAAACGTCCCAAGGCGCTTCACAACAGTCTTACAACATGTTGGATATTGACAAGGGAGGGAAAGAGAAAAAGCGGGGGAGGGAAAGAGAAAAAGCGGGAGAGGGAAGTGTAAAAGAGGTAAAAGGTTCAGGTCTGAAGATGGTAGTGGACAATTAAACAGCTAATGGGAGGAGGAGGCTTTCTGAATATCCCCATCCTCAATGATAGCAGAGCCTAACACGTGAGTGCAAAAGGCAAGGCTTCACTTCACAACCATCTTCAGCCAGAGTGGATGATCCATCTCAGCTCCTGAGATCTTCCACCATCACAGAAGCCAGTCTTCAGCCAAATCAATTTATTCCATGTGATATCAAAAAATGGCTGAGTGCACTGGATACAGCAAAGGCTGTGGTCCCCAACAACATTCCGGCTGTCCTGCTGAAGACTTGTGCTCCAGAACTAGCCATGCCTCTAGCCAAGCTGTTCCAGTACAGCTACAACACTGGCATCTACCTGACAATGTGGAAAACTTCCCAGATATATCCTGTCCACAAAAAGCAGGACAAATCCAATCTGGCCAATGACAACAACAATAATATACATTTATAGATAATATATTTCAAGGTGCTTCACAGAAACCTTATCAAAAAACAACATTTTGACACCGAGCCATATAAGGAGATGTTGGGGCAGATGACCAAAAGATTGGTCAAAGAGTTGGGTTTTAAGGAACGTCTTGAAGGAGGAAAGAGAAGTAGAGAGGCTGAGAGATTTAGGGAGGGAATTCCATAGATTAGGACCTAGGCAGCTGAAGGTACCGCCGCCACTGCTGTAGCAATTAAAATCAAGGATGTTCAAGAGGCCAGCATCGGTGGAGCGCAGAGATCACGGGGTATTATAGGTCTGGAGGAGATTACAGAAATAGATACCCATCCATTAATTACTGGCCCATCAGTCTACACACAGTCATCAGCAAAGTGATGGAAGGTGTTGTCGACAGTGCTACCAAGCAGCACTTACTCACCAATAACCTGCTCACTGATGTTCAGTTTGGGTTCAACCAGGACTACTTGGCTCCAGTCCTCATTACAGCCTTGGTCCAAACATGGACAAAAGAGCTGAGGTGAGAATGACGGCCCTTGACATCAAGGCAACACTTGACCGAGGCAGCATCAAGGAGCCCTAGTAAAATTGAAGTCAATGGAAATCAGGGGAAAAACTCTCCAATGGCTGTAGTCATACCTCGCACAAAGGAAGATGATTGTGGTTGTTGGAGGCCAATCATCTCATCCCCAGGACATCACTGCAAGAGTTCCTCAGGGCAGTGTCCTAGGCCCAACCACCTTCAAGTGCTTCATCAATGACCTTCCCTCCATCATAACGTCAGAAGTGGAGATGTTTGCTGATGATTGCACAGTCTTTAATTCCATTCGCAACTCCTCAGATAATGAAGCAGTTCATGCCTGCATGCTGCAAGACCTCGACAACATTCAGGCTTCAGCTGATAAGTGACGAGTAACATTTGCGCCACGCAAGTGCCAGGCATTAACTATCTCCAAAAAGAGAGTTTAACCACCATCCTTTGACAATCAATGGCATTACCATTGCTGAATCCCCCACCATCAACTTCCTGGGAGTCACCAGTGACCCGAAACTTAACTGGACCAGTCACATAAATACTGTGTTTACAAGAGCAGGTCAGAGGCTGGGTATTCTGCGGCGAGTGACTCACTTCCTGACTCCCCACAGCCTTTCCACAAGGCACAAGTCGGGAGTGTGATGATTACACTCCACTTGCCTGGTTGAGTGCAGCTCCAACAACATTCAAGAAGCTCGTCACCATCCTGGACAAAGCAGCCCATTTGATTGGCACCCCATCTACCACTTGAAACATTCAGTCCCTGCACTGTGCCTGCAGTATGTAGCATCTACAAGATGCACTGCAGCAACTCGCTAAGGCTTCTTCGGCAGCACCTCCCAAACCCATGACCTCTACCACCTAGAAGGACAAAGGCAGCAGGTGCATAGAAACGCCATCATCTCGAAGTTCCTCTCCAAGTTACACACCATCTTGATTTGGAAGTATCTCGCTATTCCTTCATCGTCGCTGGTTCAAAATCCTGGGACTCCCTCACTAACTGTGGGAGAACTGTGGGAGTACCTTCACCACACGGACTGCAGCAGTTCACCACCACCTTGTCAAGGGGAATTAGGGATGGGCAATAAATGCTGGCCTTGCCAGCGGCGCTCACATCCCATGAACAAATAACACAAATATTGGCAGTTTTACTCAGAGACCACTTGTTCCATTATATCTCAACTAGTGTTACCAACTTTGGTGATTTTCCCTTTAGTTTCAACAGATTTTACTCTGACGGGTTTGAGTTGCTATTATGATATAGGGAATTGTCTACCTTAGCCTGTCAAACAGCCAACTAAGCTTGCCTGGTAAGGGAACAGAGTTGAGTGATGGTCAATACTAGCATTTGAACTGTGTGCTTCTGAATTAAATGGCTCACAGCTTCCTGCTGTACATCCTTTATTTTTCTCACCCAATTTTCGATGTATTCATCAAGAAAGTGAATTTGTATTAATGACCTGGATGAAGGGACCAAGTGTCATGTATCCAAGTTTACTGACGATACAAAGCTTGGTGGGACAGTAAGCTGTGAGAACACAAAGGGACCGAAATTGCCCCATGCTGGGTTTGAGGCGGTCATTTTGCTGAAAGTGATATTTTTGCGTTGCACATGAAGCACATACAGATTTGGGCTCTTTGCTGAAAAAAAATGTTGCCTGCAGTAACAGAGCGTTCGTGGGGCCCTCAGCATATCAGCATCTCTTTTAAGGGGAGGGCCACTGCGAACTCTGTAGCTTCTTTAGTGATGCCAACTGAAAAGTCAGTGAACAGAAAAAAGATGCGGATGTCGCACTAACACCTCCCCTTTAAAGGTGGCTGGAGCATCGCAGCTTCTTGCACCGAGAAGCTGTCGATAGCATCGCCCCACCAACCCTCGTGTCTCTGGAGGGGCGCAAAGGGGTTGGTGCAGGGCGATAAGGAGTCGGCGCGCGCGGCGAGGAGGTCACCACCATGCGTGCGCCACACCAATGCGCTAATCGAGGGACGAGGCACAAACCATTTTTTGCCGGTGGAACTTCGAGGGCAATTCTGCACGGGTTAATGTGGCTGGCGCGCTTACTCATTGGTGCCCCGTTAGCGCTGGCCAGCAGCGCTAACTGGCCCTCCGCAAAAGGGCAATTTCAGCCCCAAAGAAGAGTCTGCAATGGATATAGATAGAGTAAGTGAGTGGGTGAGTGGGCAGTAAGGTGGCAGATCGAGTATAATGCAGAGAAATGTGAGGTTATTCACTTTGGTAGGAAGAACAGAAAATCAGAACATTTTTTAAATGGTGAGAATCTTTTAAATGTTGGTGTTCAGAGAGATTTGGATGACAACGTACAAGAAACACAGAAAGCTAGCATGCAGGTTCAGCAAGCATTAAGGAAGGCAAATGGCATGTTGGCCTTTATTGCAAGGGGGATGGAGTATAAGAGTAAGGAAATCATGCAACAATTATACAGAGCCTTGGAGAGTCCACACCTGGAGTACTGCGTCTATTTTTGGTGGTCTTATCTAAGGAAGGATATACTTGCCTTTGAAGCGATGCAGTGAAGGTTCACTATATTGATTCCTGGGATGAGAGGGCTGTCTTATGATGAGCGATTATG
Organism: Pristiophorus japonicus; assembly: GCF_044704955.1. Taxonomy (NCBI): domain Eukaryota; kingdom Metazoa; phylum Chordata; class Chondrichthyes; family Pristiophoridae; genus Pristiophorus; species Pristiophorus japonicus. Next base: position 328,948,169 of record NC_091978.1, read on the forward strand.
TAGAATGGGCCTATACTCTCTGGAGTTTAGAAAATGAGAGGTGACCTCATTGAAACATACAAGATTCTGAAGGGTATTGACAGGGTAGATGCTGAGAGGTTGTTTCCCTGGCTAGAGAGTCTAGAACTAGGGGGCATAGTCTCAGGATAAGGGATAGACCATTTAAGATCGAGATGAGGAGGAATTTCTTCACTCAGAGGGTTGTGAATCTTTGGAATTCTCTGCCCCAGAAGGCTGTGGATGCTGAGTCTTTGAGTATATTCAATGCTGAGTTACATAGTTTTTGAGGCTAGTAATTGCCCTCCGCCCCAAACAGGACGGATAATTCAAATTAAATGAATATTCTCCACCCGAATCCATAGGGCGGAGATAAGAGGGAAATTGGCCTCTTTAACTTTTTTTAAAATCCTTGCGGCGGTGTTTGGCGTGGCTGAAGGGAGGAAGTGCGCCGGGAGCGTGGCAGAAGGTGGGTAATCTCATGCTGACATCATCAGCGCAGCACTAAGCATGATAGCGCGATGCTGATGATGTCAGCATGACGCAGATGTACCGCGTTGTGTTGACTCGTAGCATTGGCCCTCTCCTCCAGTTACAGGGTAGGGCCGCTGCGAGCTCTGCAGCCACTTTAGTGGTGCCCACTGGGCCACCAAGGAGAGCTTCGGCCGGGCCAGTGGCCCCGCACCCAGGATAGGGTGCCCCTATCCCATGGCCACCATTGTCGGGCTAATTTCAGAGTCGGCCAACAATTAAAATAAAATGGCGGCTGCGGCGGTGCACCCTCCCCTTTAAGGGTGGATGCGCTGCCCAGCCACTGGTAGCTTCCCACCGGAAAAAGCTGTCAGGGGCACCGAGTGGCGGTGGCTCCGCTACCTCTGGGCAACTTCCCTTGCAGGGCGGAAAGGGGTCACTGCCAGGCGGTAAGGGGTCGGCACATGCCCGACAGGGTGGGCAAGTGGGCGCTATCCCCAACCCAGGGGCAATTTTGGGTAGGTTGGCCCATCCGCCTGCCTCCAGTCAGAAAGATCTTACCACATGGACTTTAAAGGGGGGGGGGGGCAATTTCGGCCCCTTGGATTCTTGGGGAATCGAGGAATATGAAAAGCGGGCGTTCAAAGTGGAATTGAGGTCGATGATCAGCCATTATCTTACTGAATGGCGGGCAGTATGACTTACTCCAGGTCCTATTTTTTATGTAATGTTCTTATGTTCTAAAGACTTCCAATCACCTTCTGTGCGCTAACCTGCAACATGTGTGCTACCGTTTGATAAGTCCATTATCAGCACTTAAGTCTTAGAACCAGACAAAGTGGAGACGTTAAATTAACGGGAATTCTTTCAGTATTTGGAGATGTGCATAGTAATTTGCAGAATATAATCTGACATAACCACTGATTTTTTTAAATATATTTTTAATAGGAAAGGAAATATCCAGATATTATCCACAATTCAACTCAAATAAATCTCAGGAAAAGTAGCTCAGGACTTGGTCCATTGAAGGAACATGGTGTCTTATTCCAATGTAGTCCTGAAAACTGGACTGACCAGAAGAAGCCACCAGCTATCATGTCCTACTGGGTTGTTGGGTGAGTCAGCAAGACCTTGATCAATAGCTATGATGTTTGGAGTTCTAATTTCTCAGTTTGTTCTTTTCACTCAACGCCTAATTCTTCTTTTAGTTTCACTGGTGGCATCCACGATAACTAACTAAACTGCTAGGATTCCCGAATGTTTTTCAGATGTTACATAGAATATAAGAAATAGGAACAGGAGTAGGCCATACGGCCCCTCGAGCCTGCTCCACCATTCAATAAGATCATGGCTGATCTGATCATGGACTCAACTCCACTTCCCCGCCCGCTCCCCATAACCCCTTATCCCCTTATCGTTTAAGAAACTGTCTATTTCTGTCTTAAATTTATTCAATATCCCAGCTTCCACAGCTCTCTGAGGCAGCAAATTCCACAGATTTACAACACTCTGAGAGAAGAAATTTCTCCTTATTTCAGTTTTAAATTGGCAGCCCCTTATTCTTAGATCATGCCTTCTAGTTCTAGTCTCCCCCATCAGTGGAAACATCCTCTCTGCATCCACCTTGTCAAGCCCTCTCATAATCTTATACTTTTCGATAAGATCACCTCTCATTCTTCTGAATTCTAATGAGTAGAGGCCCAACCTACTCAACCTTTCCTCATAAGTCAACCCCCTCATCCCTGGAATCAACCTAGTGAACCTTCTCTAAACTTCCTCCAAAGCAAGTACATCCTTTCGTAAATATGGAAACCAAAACTGCATGCAGTATTCCAGGTGTGGCCTCACCAATACCTTATATAGCTGTAGCAAGACTTCCCTGCTTTTATACTCCATCCCCTTTGCAATAAAGGCCAAGATACCATTGGCATTCCTGATCACTTGCTGTACCTGCATACTAATCTTTTGTGTTTCATGCACAAGTACCCCCAGGTCCCGCTGTACTGCGGCACTTTGCAATCTTTCTCCATTTAAATAATAACTTGCTCTTTGATTTTTTTCTGCCAAAGTGCATGACCTCACACGTTCCAACATTATACTCCATCTGCCAAATTTTTGCCCCCTCACTTAGCCCGTCTATGTCCTTTTGCAAATTTTGTGTGTCCTCCTCACACATTGCTTTTCTTCCCATCTTTGTATCGTCGGCAAACTTGGCTACGTTACACTCAGTTCCTTCTTCCAAGTCATTAATATAGATTGTAAATAGTTGGGGTCCCAGCACTGATCCCTGCAGCACCCCACTAGTTACTGGTTACCAATCAGAGAATGAACCATTTATCCCGACTCTCTGTTCTCTGTTAGTAAGCCAATCCTCTATCCATGCTAATATATTACGCCCAACCCCGTGAACTTTTATCTTGTGCAGTAACCTTTTACGCGGCACCTTGTCAAATGCCTTCTGGAAGTCCAAATACACCACATCCAATGGTTCCCCTTTATCCACCCTGTTCATTACATCCTCAAAGAATTCCAGCAAATTTGTCAAACAGCACAGAAACAGGCCATTCGGCCCAACTAGTCTGTGTTGGTATTTATACTCCACAATAGTCACACCCCCGCCACCATTCCATCTGCCTCAGCTCTTTCTATTCTCTTTTCTCTCATGTACTCATCTTTCATAAATATAAAAACAGACCGTAAAAGCTTTTACAGGTACAATAAAAGGAAGAGAGTAGCTAAAGTAAACAATTGGTCCCTTAGAGGCTGAGACTAGGGAATTAATACTGGGGAACAGGGAAATGGCAGAGACTTTGAACAAATATTTTGTATCAGTCTTCACGGTAGAAGACACTAAAAGCATCCCAATAAGATAATCAAGGGGTTATAGAGAGGGAGGCACGTAAAACAATCACTATCACTAGAGAAAAAGTACTAGGCAAACTAATGGGACTAAAGGTGGACAAGTCCCCTGGACCTGATGGCCCACATCCCAGGATCTTAAAAGAAGTGGCTGCAGAGATAATGGATGCATTGGTTGTAATCTACCAAAATTCCCTGGATTCTGGAGAGGTCCCAGAGGATTGGAAAACTGCAAATGTTACGCCCCTATTTAAGGAAGGTGGGAGACCGAAAGCAGGAAACTATAGACCAGTTAGCCTAACATCTGTCATTGGGAAAATGCTGGAGTCCATTATTAAGGAAGTAATAACAGGACATTTGGAAAAGCATAATACAGTCAAGCAGAGTCAGCTTGGCTTTATGAAAGGGAAATCATGTTTGACAAATTTGCTGTAGTTCTTTGAGGATGTAACGAGCAGGGCAGATAAAGGGGAACCAGTAGATGTAGTGTATTTGGATTTCCAGAAGGCATTCAGTAAGATGCCACACAAAAGGTTACTGCACAAGATAAGAGCTTACAGCGTTGGGGGCATGGATAGAGGATTGGCTAACTAACAGAAAACAGAGAGTCGGGATAAATGGGTCATTTTCAGATTGGCAAACTAACTGTGGGGGGTGCCACAGGGATCAGTGCTGGGGCCTCAACTATTTACAATCTATATTAATGACTTGGACGAAGTGCAACGTAGCCAAATTTGCTGATGATACAAAGATCGATGGGAAAGCAAGTTGTCAGGAGGACACGATGAATCTGCAAAGGGATATAGATAGGCTAAGTTTGGCAGATGGAGTATAATGTGGGAAAATGTGAGTTTATCCACTTTGGTAGGGAAAATAAAAAAGCTAATTATTATTTAAATGGAGGGAGATTACAAAACGCTGTGGTACAGAGGGATCTGGGGGTCCTTGTACATAAAACACACAAAGTTAGCATGCAGGTACAGCAAGTAATTAGGAAGGAAAATGGAATGTTGGGCTTTATTGCAAGAGGGTTGGAGTATAAAAGTATGTAAGTCCTGCTACAACTGTACAGGGCATTGGTAAGACCACACTTGGAGTATTGTGTACCATTTTGGTCTCCTTATTTAAGGAGGAATATACTTGCATTGGAGGCAGTTCAGAGAAGGTTCACTAGGTTGATTCCAGAGATGAAGGGATTGTCATATGAAGAAAGGTTGAGCAGGTTGGGCCTATACTCATTGGAGTTTAGAAGAATGAGAGGTGATCTTATTGAAACGTATACATTTCTGAGCGGGGTTAACAGGGTCGTGAATGTGTGGAATTCTCTACTCCAGAGGTGGGGTCATTGAATATATTTAAGGTGGAGATAGACAGAATTTTGAATGATGAGGGAGTCAAAGGTTATGGGGAGCATGCAGGGAAGCGGAGTTGAGGCCAAGATCAGATGAGCCATGATCTTATTGACTGGCAGAGCACGCTCAAGGGGCCAAATGGCCTTTTTCTGCTCCTATTTCTTATGGGCTAGTTTCCCTAATCTGCTTTTCTGGTGCCCTCACCCGAGATGCGCCGTTTTTGTCCGCCTCCAAGCGCACCGAAAAAAGACGTCGGTATTCTGGCCGCTCCCCAGCCTCTCTTCGGTCGTGGCGCAGTGTGGCCCAATGAATTGGGGGCGGAGCCAGGTCCCGGCGCTGAAAACCGTGCCGGGACCTCTGCACATGTGTGCTTGAGTCTGTGCGCATATGCAGTAGCTCCTGGCAGGCCAAATCTGTGAGTACGCGCTGCAGGCTGTGTGGGAGGGGCCTGAGCACACCGTCCCTAACCCTGGCCGAATGGGTTCCCTCATCGGTGGCCCACTGCGTTCCCTAAGGTAGGACTTCTATTTTTTATATGTTATTTACTGATTGATTTTGGTGCTTTAGGTGCAGGGTTCCTTCTATTTTTTTATTTGTTATTTATTGATTGCTTATTACTTTGGTCTTGGTGCTTTAGGTGCAGGGTTCCTTCTATTTTATTAATTAATTGCTTATTACTTTTTGTGCTTTGTTTGGTGCTTTAAATGTAGTTACTTGCGCCGAATCCTTAACTCTTAAGGTTTTTCTGTACTGACAGAAGTGGCAACATACGCTGGCCTAAGTTAGTTTGGAGCAACTATTTGCTGGCCAAACACCTAAAACAGGGGTAAGTGGCTGGGAACACCCCCTTTGAACTAAACTGAACAAAAAAAACCTAACTAACTCACTTACACTAGCGCAAATTAAATGGCTAGAATTGCAACTAAAAAGATAGTCCAGAAAAATCAAGTTGCTCCAAAAAAAAAAAGGAGCAACTCCTGGGGAAACTTGGGCCCATATGTTCTTATCTAGTTTTTTTTTTAAAGCATCTAAGCTATTTGCCTCAACCACATCCTGTGGTAGTGAGTTCCACATTCTAACAACTTGTGAGAAATTTCTCACGAATAAGAAATTTCTCCTTATTCCCCTATTGGATTTATTAGTAACTATCTTGTATTCATGACCCTTAATTCTGGTTTCTCCCACAAATGGAAATATTTCATATCTATCTTGTCCAACCCAATCATAATTTTAAAGACCTTTATTAGGTCATCTTTTCTGTAACCTCAATCTTTCCTGATGACTATAATCTCCAGTTTTGGTACCAACCTTGTCAATCTTTTTTGCACTTTCTGCAATGCTTCTATGTCCTTTGTATAGACAGGAATTGCACATAATACTCTTAAGTGCAACCTGACAATGGTCCTATACAAATTTAGCATAATTTCACTACTTTTGGATTCTATACTCCTAGAAATAAATCTGTGTGCTTTGTTTAATTGTTTTTCTAAGCTGTGATTCTGTTTTCAATAATTTGTTTACCTGTATCACTATATCCCTTTGCTCATCTGCCTTATTCAGTTTTTTAAATTTTCTAATGTGTAAATGATGTTTCTATTTCTACTACCAACATACATTACCTCACATTTCTAATATTATCTTGTATTATGTAGCATTCTTCCTCTGTTAGCTATACCCCCCAGTTTTGTATCATCTGCACATTTTGCTATTGTGAAACAAGTCTAAGTCCAAACCATCAATGTAAATTATGAATAACAATGGTCCCAGCACTGATCCTTGGGGAACACCACTTTCTACCTTCCGCCGATCTGATAACAACTTTTTACCCCCACTCTCTGCTTTCTATTTTGTAGCCAATTTGCTATCCATTCAGCTATTTATCCCCTGACTCCACATGCCCTAATCTTTGACATGAGCCTATTGTTTGGTACCTTATCGAAGGCCTTTTGGAAAACTGTTCAAGTTTTAATAACATCTGAGAAACGGGGGCTTGAGATGTGTTTTTCCTATTTGGATCATTTGTTTTAATTTGCCTGCCCAATTTTCTCACCCTGTAGTCTCCAATCACCTTTCTTCGCTCGGAGAACTGTTCCCAGGTCTGCTCCAGTGTCAGTCACTAGGAATTGCACAACAGTAATAGACCAGCTCGCCAATTTTCATTCTCTTCCTGTAGGGAACATTTGGCCTCCGCACAGCACTTCCACACAGTTGCCTAATTTAGATTGTAATTCAATGTGAGGAATTGTGAACATAATCATCAATTTTAAATAGATTGTGTTAGTTGACTTTGAATTTAGTTCGTCAATTCCCTTGATTTGTTTTACTTATTAAAGTAATGTTTTGTCAGTGATTGAAAGGAAACTGTGAAAGCATTTTGTATAGAAATTGTGTTCAGAAAATAAGTTGTTTACCTGGTTCAGCACATATATCCAATCAGTGGCTGATCTAACATACACCAGGTAGGTCCCAGATTCAATCCCAAATCTGTGCTGAGCTAACTGATCTCAACTGCGATGGTGACAGGTTGGTTACAATTTGCCTCAGCACTCCTGGGTTGGACAGCAGAAAAGCTGACCAGCATTCTTGCTCCTGATTTCTATTCCGTTACCTTATTGGAAGTGTGAATGTGTCAGGTAAGATCTGCCATTTGAACCTGAGGCTTAAGTGGGGAAACTGTGGTCGCTTCCTGCCAGGAAAAATCCTGCTGGGAACACCAGCCAGGGCCAGAAAATGCCCAGCAAAGTTTTAATAATTTTTTTTTTTAGTTTCCTTGTGGGGCAAGAGGAGCAGGAATGCTCCTCCGGGCCTCACAAGGAAGCCTTGGGTCGTCCCAATCAGGGGAGGAAGCCTGAGGCAGGGAGCACTTGTGTCAAGGACCATACCCGAGTTCCCAGTGACGGTCTACTGCCGCCTGATTTTAATGACCAGGCAGCCGCTTCCCAGTGACTTCCTGGATGGTTTGAGTTTGCTAATGGGCCTGGCGGTTAAAATTATCTGAGCCTGCCTGCTGCTGTTCCTGCTTGCTTTAATATATATATATAGGAATCACTAACCGTACATAGCCATTCTTTATATAGTCAGTAAATTAACTTTTGCCCAAGAAACTGTAATAGGATATTACCAAATTCATCCAATTTTCTTTCTTTGCTGTAGTCCTAGTGATAGGAAGCTACTGGCAAATTTCAAAGAAGTAAAGGTGGTCCACAACCAATATTCGCTTTAAAAGATTTTTGTGCATGGCACCTTTAAATTTGTTGTGCAGCCTCCTGCGCACGCGCAGTATCTTGGAGAGAATGGCACGTGTGCAGCCTGCATGATACCTTCCCGATTGCTGCGCAGTTATTGAGGGAACATTGTCCACAACCTGATCTACCCACTGGATCACCGTCAGTGGGAAAAACAAGATTATGTAGAAACTTCTCTTACCTGCATTATGGTGAATTAGCCTTACCACTATAGATGTTTCAAGCTCTGTGTCCAATATAACAGCATGCTGCTGTGTGTTTGAATGATGATGCAATTTATGTCTTCGTGAGGGTTTATGTAATTTGTCATCATGAGTTTGTAAAGAAATGAATAGGATACCAGATATTTTTAAGAATATGTGCTTTCGGAGACTGGGGATATATTGAACTGTAAAACCTTTACTGCACAGGAATAAAATTTTGACTTTCTGTAAAGTTTATGAACAGAACGGAGTCACATATTTTTAGTAATATGTTTTTGTTCTTTTCATTGCAGAAGACTTTTTATAGATCCTCATCCTCAAGAGTTGTATGTGTGTTTCCATGATTCCGTGACAGAGGTTGCTGTAGAGCTTGCTTTCAGACTCTCATTTGGATTGGTTACATAATGTAAATACTGGTCTACTAGAAACCCTTTGGGTGCAGTTCATTGACGCATTCCAAAATGTATTGAAACGTAGGTTTGTAAAAGAAAACGATCCATAATTTTCCTCTGGATATTTCATCAACTAGATTCTGCATCTGAAACAATCGCAAGTATTTTTGGTGAACCTGTTAATAAAACAAGTACTTTGATTTAAAATTCTCCAAAGGAAGGGAACTTTCAGCAGCACTTTCCTGTAATTATGAACTCTTGTTTCTTATCTGAAAGGGAATAGCAAAGATATTGTGATTTATTTATACAACAAAGCCATAAATCCTTTTGGCTTGTCATGATGTAAATGTAATTGCAATTTAAATGGAAGGGTATAGATTTGTAATGCGTTCATTTCTTACACATATATGTAAATGTAGAATCAGTTTCTGAACTATTACTTGAAATGTGCCTTTGAAGATAAATGCAGATATTCACATTTTTCATAAATAACATTATCATCATAGGCAGTCCCTCGGAATCGAGGAAGACTTGCTTCCACTCCTGAAGTGAATTCTTTGGTGGCTGAACAGTCCAATCCGAGAACCACAGACTCTGTCACAGGTGGGACAGACAGTCGTTGAGGGAAGGGGTGGGTGGGACTGGTTTGCCGCACGCTCTTTCCGCTGCCTGCGCTTGATTTCTGCACACTCTCGGCGTTGAGACTCAAAGTGCTCAGCGCCTTCCTAGATGCACTCTCTCCACTTAGGGCGGTCTTTGGCCAGCGACTCCCAGGTGTCAGTGAGGATGTCGCACTTTATCAGGGAGGCTTTGAGGGTGTCCTTCTAACGTTTCCGCTGCCCACCTTTGGCTCGTTTGTCGTGAAGGAGCTCCGCATAAAGCACTTGCTTTGGGAGTCTTGTGTCCGGCATGCGAAATATGTGGCCCGCCCAGCGGAGCTGATCGAGTGTGGTCAATGCTTCAATGCTGGGGATGTTAGCCTGGACGAGGACACTGATGTTGATGCGTCTGTCCTCCCAGGGGATTTGTAGGATCTTGCGGAGACATCGTTGGTGATATATCTCCAGCGACTTGAGGTGTACATGGTCCATGCCTCTGAGCCATACAGGAGGACAGGTATTACTACAGCCCTGTAGACCATGAGCTTGGTGGTAGATTTGAGGGCCTGGTCTTCAAACACTCTTTTCCTCAGGCGGCCAAAGGCTGCACAGGAGGCGGTGTTGAATCTCCTCATCAATGTCTGCTTTTGTTAAGAGTCTCCCGAGGTATGGGAAATAGTCCACGTTGTCGAGGGCCACGCCGTGGATCTTGACTGGGGGGCAATGCTGTGCGGCGAGGACAGGCTGGTGGAGGACCTTTGTCTTACGGATGTTTAGTGTAAGGCCCATGCTTTCGTATGTCTCAGTAAATATGTCGACTATATTGTAAATTGCCTGGTTTGGAAAAGGTAATAAATGCAGCAACTAAAACATTAACCTGATCAGTCAACATTGTATTGTTTTATTCCTTGAGTGACAATACAGAAACCAATGATGCAGAGCATCCCGTGCTCTAAACAATAGAAAGAAGTTTGACAGTATCAGGAAAATGAAAGAAAAACACTTGATTCTGTTTGTATAAAGGCATTGACAAAGGAATACTTACAAAAGGTAATATACTCTCGAGAATGCCATTGCTTTACACTGGTGGACTGCTTCACAGGAAGGTGATTTTAATCCGGAGGATGCTACTTGAGGAGCCAAGTCAAATGACCTTTCTGACTACAAAAACAAGACCACAGAGGAGAGACTTGAAGTACTATGTGGACATTAATTGGAAAAGGTGGTTTTAAAATTCAAAATTTGTTTTAAGTTTTGTCTTTTTCGGATTGAATTTTGCACATGCAAATCCCATTATTTGGGATCTGTGTATTTGCATTAAGAATTTTTTTTTAAATACACACACCTTCTGCAAATTCAATCCTATTCTCCCTCCCATAAATATAATACGTAATCTTTTTCTTATTCCTTGTTATTTGCAGTGTCTTTCAAATTATATCACATCTCCATCATCGCCTATTTTCTTTTGCGATTTGGCCGCCTTTGCTAATTGCATTTTTGTATTAAAGAAAATGTGTTAAATTCGTTAGTTATTGTCATTGCAGACAGTACTTCCTACATTGGCACAATAGAGGTACACAATCTTCATCCTGAATGCAGCCATGGTTGAGCTTTGTAGTAAAATTACAAAAATAATTTATCCCACATCAGCTTGCTTTTATATGGCACCTTTAACATAGTAAAACATCCCAAGGCACTTATATATAAAATAGAAACAGAAAATGCTGGAAATACTCAGCAGGTCAGGTAGCATCCGTAGAGAGAGAAGCAAGAGTTAATGTTTCAGGTTTGTGATTTTTTATCAGAACTGGAAAATGTTAGTAATGTAACAGGTACACAGCAAGCACAAAGGGCAGGGAAAAGGAGGAGCAGAGGAAAGAACAAAAGGAAGGTCTGTGATAGAGTGGAAGGCAGGAGTAATTTAAATGTCAAAAGGGATGACAGTGCAAGGTAAAAGGGTGTGGTAATGGGATAAATAAAGAAACAAAATATTGGTCTATTGGAGCTGTAAATGGTAACACTGTGTATAAGTCATGGCGCGGTGGGGGGTGAAGTGGTGCCCCGCGGGGGTGAGGCATGGTGCGGCGATGCCCAGCGGGGTGCGGAGGTGTCCCCACGAGCTGCAATGCTTTTGAAGTATCAGTGAGTTAGATCAGTAATGACTGCCATATTAAGCTCTGCCACGTCATGGACCAGGCAAATGCAGGCACTCTATGGAAGGGGTTCACACTGCAGTTTTATCTCCTAGATGCTGACCGAGCACGAGTCCTCAAGGTTCCTGTTATTGTTTAGTCACACGAGAAAGGAATGTTATGAATCGTGCCATTCAAGTGTAGACTGAACGTGTAGATTGTGGAGGGATGTGATCAGGGCCCAGGGGAGGCGTGAGTTCGGGGCCAGGGGCCCAGGGGCAGCACGGGCCAGCCCACACTACGATATGTGTGCGCACTAGGTCCGTGCAGCAGAGCAGGTCTCCATTTGTCTTGAGTAACCCTTGCCACTGGACCAAGACCTAGCTCGGTCAAGCCCGTGTGGTGGCTGGTGTGCAACTGCCCCCACACGTTACAAAAATTCCCGCACAGGCATCTTCCACCCTTCAGGATGTAGTTCGGGTTCTTCATTCGAAACACCTGTGAACTCATCCTTTTTTTGGGGCGTGGAAGCAAGTCATCCTCATTTCGAGGGACTGCCTATGATGAAATAGTAACAGCAGAATTATTACCAGTACCTGCTGTTTGACAAAATGGGAGCAATGGTTATGATATGAAATTATTGAACTTGATGTTGAATCCAGAAGACTCTAAAGTGCCTAAAGGCATGGGAAGGTGCCCTGGGAAGGGGAGCGGTTGTTGGAGGTGATGGAAGAATGGATCAGGATGTCGCCAAGAGAATGGTTCTTTCAGAATGCTGAAAGGGGAGGGGATGATGTGTTCAGCGGTGGCATCCCGATGGAGGTGGTGGAGAATTATCCCTTGAATGTGGAGACTGTTGGGGTGGAAGGTGAGGACAAGGGGAATCTCCAACACGCCCTCTTCCCACAGCACCTTTCCATGCAAGTGCAGGAGATGCAACATCTGCCCTTTCACCACCTCCCTTCCCACCATCTAGGGCCCCAATCGCTCCAGGTGAAATGGTAATTTATTTGTTGTACTTTCAATTTAGTATAACGTATTTGCCTTTCACGACCAAGCGCAGATTGGGTGATTGCATTGCTGAACACCTTCATCAGTCCACAAGCGTGACCCTGAGCTTCAAGACGCTTTCCATTTAATTGTTCATCCCACTCCGCTCTCGGCCACATATACTGTTCCATTACTGCTCAACGGAACCTAGAGGAACAGCATCTCATCTTTCAATAAGGCGATTTACAACTCAACATTAAGTTCAACAATTTCAGATCACAACTACTGCTCCCATTTTTTCAGACAGCAGGTGCTGGTGATGATTTTGCAGTTGCCATTTACAACGCTTCTAGACCCACCCTTTTTGTTTCTTAACTTGTCCCATTACCACCGCCTTTTGCTTTGTACAGTCATAGCTTGTGTCATTTAATCTCCTGCCTTCCACCCTATCACAGATCTTACCGTTTGTTCTTTTCTCCCCTCCCTGCTTTCCCTGACCTTGCACTTGAGTAAAACCTGTCACATCTCGAACTTTTTCCAGTTCTGACGAAAGGCCATTGGCCTGAAACGTTACCTGTTTCTCTCTCCACAGCTGCTGCCTGACCTGCTGGGGATTTCCAGCATGTTCTGTTTGTCAGAATTCCAGCACCTGCAGTATTATTCCTTGTATAATAAAAGCTGTGTGATGGAAAGTCGTGCTTCGTCACAGAGCCAGCGAACCTCACTGCTCTATGTGCACGCTTCACTCTCCGACGAAGACGAGGCTGCAACGCACCACGTGTCTGCTGTTTCTCTCGTGCCGCGACGCCAGTTGCAATCGCTGGCCGCGTGCTTTTTGTTTAATATATATTTTTCCTCCTGTGTATATCTCTTTCTTGCCGTTAACCATGGCTGGTGGGGCGAATATTTTTGACGTAACGTCTTTTGTCAAAGACCTACTGGCTGGCGGTATCGCCGCTGCAATTTCCAAGACGGCAGTGGCACCGATCGAGAGGGTCAAACTGCTGCTCCAGGTCCAAGCGTCAAGCAAGCAGATCCGCGTCGACCAGCAGTACAAGGGAATGGTTGACTGCATAGTTCGCATACCGAAGGAGCAGGGTGAGCGGAGGAACCAAACAAATGTCGGGAAATTATTCACGGGTCAATTATTCACTTATACGGCTGGGTGAAAGATAGGCGAATTGACGGGCTTGACGCGTCACTTTGCTGGTTTATAATTTTTATCAAATTGTAAATTCGCTCGTCCGACCTCAGATTCTGCCTTCTTTTGAAATATTTTAACCCATTTGAATGGCCTATAAGCCCGACGTGATAAATGTTTCGAAAGGCCGGGTTTACAAGGAGTCCAAGTGCTGTGTAAGCTGCGCTCGCGATTCTGCCGCTTTCCCGCTGCCAGCGAAGCGCCGTCAGTCCGGAAAGCGGGGCGGGAGAGGGCGAGTTTCGGCTAACACCCATCACCATCCTAGTTGGTCTCGTTCTGCTCCTGCCGCAGTCAGTGAAGGGGCGACATTTCCGAGATGACAGCAACCCAGAACTGGTGGCATCGGACAGGTGGTCAGGATTGAGATTGTATTTGCATATAAACGAGTGCTTCATTTTTTTTTAAAGAAAGTAAACCCATTTAGATGAATAGTTTGATGGGCCCTTTTCGGAGTGACTTGCATTGGTTTGAAGTATGTTGCATTTTTAAAATAAAAATTCCAAATAAGTAAGACTTGGCGGGCCTTGAATTGACAGCCACACGATTACACATACACGTGAGTACCATCTGGAGATGGGTATGTTTTCCTATAAATGGGAACGAATTGGGCAGTGATCTACAATGTCGGACATGGCAGAGAGTGAAATGGGGAACCATGTTATAGAATAGACTAGTCATGTTGAACCCAAGATAAATTTGTATTAGCTGATCATATGGAGATGGTACCCTGCATTACCATTGTTGCAAATATCTCTTGCAATATTACCTCCATATCTCTGGTTGTAAAAAGGGCCAGTTGTTAGACTGCTCCTTCACTCAATTGAAAACTCTCTCTTGTGCTTCTCTTTTTTTAAAACCATGTGTTCCAGTCACTTTTCCCCCCTCTGCTCTGATATTAGGCCATCTACCTTTTGCATCCCATTACATTAACCTGAATTGCAATTTTCTGGTTCCCAATTAGGTTACGTTCCTTCACAAGTCCAAAGCTGCATCTGGACCTCTGAATAAGTATAGAAACATAGAAACATAGAAAATAGGTGCAGGAGTAGGCCATTCGGCCCTTCGAGCCTGCACCGCCATTCAATGAGTTCATGGCTGAACATGCAACTTCAGTACCCCATTCCTGCTTTCTCGCCATACCCCTTGATCCCCCGAGTAGTAAGGACTACATCTAACTCCTTTTTGAATATATTTAGTGAATTGGCCTCAACAACTTTCTGTGGTAGAGAATTCCACAGGTTCACCACTCTCTGGATGAAAAAGTTTCTCCTCATCTCGGTCCTAAATGGCTTGCGCCTTATCCTTAGACTGTGACCCCTGGTTCTGGACTTCCCTAACATTGGGAACATTCTTCCTGCATCTAACCTGTCTAAACCCGTCAGAATTTTAAACGTTTCTATGAGATCCCCTCTCATTCTTCTGAACTCCAGTGAACACAAGCCCAGTTGATCCAGTCTTTCTTGATATGTCAGTCCTGCCATCCCGGGAATCAGTCTGGTGAACCTTCGCTGCACTCCCTCAATAGCAAGAATGTCCTTCCTCAAGTTAGGAGACCAAAACTGTACACAATAATCCAGGTGTGGCCTCACCAAGGCCCTGTACAACTGTAGCAACACCTCCCTGCCCCTGTACTCAAATCCCCTCGCTATGAAGGCCAACATACCATTTGCTTTCTTAACCGCCTGCTGTACCTGCATGCCAACCTTCAATGACTGATGTACCATGACACCCAGGTCTCGTTGCACCTACCCTTTTCCTAATCTGTCACCATTCAGATAATAGTCTGTCTCTGTTTTTACCACCAAAGTGGATAACCTCACATTTATCCACATTATACTTTATCTGCCATGGATTTGCCCACTCACCTAACCTATCCAAGTCACTCTGCAGCCTCATAGCATCCTCCTCGCAGCTCACACTGCCACCCAATTTAGTGTCATCCGCAAATTTGGAGATACTACATTTAATCCCCTCGTCTAAATCATTAATGTACAATGTAAACAGCTGGGGCCCCAGCACAGAACCTTGCGGTACCCCACTAGTCACTGCCTGCCATTCTGAAAAGTACCCATTCACTCCTACTCTTTGCTTCCTGTCTGACAACCAGTTCTAAATCCACGTCAGCACACTACCCCCAATCCTATGTGCTTTAATTTTGCACATTAATCTCTTGTGTGGGACTTTGTCGAAAGCCTTCTGAAAGTCCAAATACACCACATCAACTGGTTCTCCCTTGTCCACTCTAGTGGAAACATCCTCAAAAATTCCAGAAGATTTGTCAAGCATGATTTCCCTTTCACAAATCCATGCTGACTTGGACCTATCATGTCATCTCTTTGAAGCAAGGGTGGAGGTGGGTAATATAATAGAGGTGGAAGTAGTCGGACTTTGTGATGGAGCGTGTACTTGGTGGGAAACTGAGCTCAGCGTCAACTAGAATGCCGAGATTGCAAACAGTGTGGTTCAGCCTGAGACAAAGGCCAGTGAGGGGGATGGAATTACTGGCGAGGGTTCCGAGTTTGTGCTGAGGACCAAAGATGATGGCTTCAGTCTTCTCAATATTTAACTGGAGACAATCTGGCTCCTCCAATACTGCAGATCAGACAAGCAGTCTGGCAACACAGAGGCATTGGAGGGATCGAGAGAGGTGATGGAGAGGTAGAACTGTGTGTCATCAGCGTAGATGTGGAAGCTGATCCCATGGCTGTAGATTGTGTCACCAATGGGTAGCATGTAGATGAGGAAGAGGAAGGGGCCAAGGACAGATTCTTA
This sequence comes from Pristiophorus japonicus, assembly GCF_044704955.1. Taxonomy (NCBI): domain Eukaryota; kingdom Metazoa; phylum Chordata; class Chondrichthyes; family Pristiophoridae; genus Pristiophorus; species Pristiophorus japonicus. The sequence goes on from NC_091978.1 coordinate 328,964,382, forward strand.
GGAAACTCTGGGTGTAATAGTGCAGGGTAGGAAAAGAAGCTATTGCTAGAGGTGTTGTGGCTATGGTAAGATAGAACCAAGCGAATGCAATTCCTCTGAGCTGAACAAGCGAGGAAAGGCATTGGAAAACAATAGTGTTAGTCGAAGTTGTCATTTGTGATCTCGGTTAGGGCTGTTTTGAGTGCTGTGGTCGGGACGGAAACCAGACTGAAGAGATTTAAACATGGAGTAGCGGGAAAGATGAGCATGGATTTAGGAGGCCACAGCACGTTTCAGGACTTGAGAGGAAAGGAAGGCTGGAGATGGGGTGGCAGTCAACAAGAACAAGGGTGAGGGTGGTTTTTTTGAGGAGGAGGTGGTGACAATGGTTTAGAAAGTGAGAAGGACAGTACCTGAGGTGTACAACACCAGCTAGCATGGGGAATCACAAAGGGAAATTGGCTATCAGAAGCTTTGTGGGAATGAGGTTAAGGAAGCCTGCAGACATGGCCCTAGACGCTACCAATGTTGTCCCTTAGCAGACCCATCAAGAAGTATACTTGAGCAACCAGACTAAAACTAACACTGCCCTCTGGGAGTATGGCAGAGAGCAAATATCAAGTAAAACTAAATCTGCAATCTGATCTTCCATTCACTTGACCAACACAGCGCTGCAATGTTTGAGCATTAAGAACATAATTATGAAAACAAGGTCATTGAGCTCATCTAGTATACTGTATCATCCACAAAAAGCAAACAACTGCAGATGATGGAAATCTGAAACAAAAAGGAAATGCTGGACATGCTCACCAGGTCAGGCAGCATCTGTGCGGAGAACCTGTGTCTCAGTTGCAGAGCTAGTTTTGAAGAAGGGTCTATATCCTAAAGATTAACGGGTCTATTCTCTATCTTGTTCCAGAAGACAATCTATTTCTCATAGAAACATAGAAAATAGGTGCAGGAGCAGGCCATTCGGCCCTTCTAGCCTGCACCGCCATTCAATGAGTTCATGGCTGAACATGAAACTTCAGTACCCCCTTCCTGCTTTCACGCCATACCCCTTGATCCCCCGAGTAGTAAGGACTTCATCTAACTCCCTTTTGAATATATTTAGTGAATTGGCCTCAACTACTTCCTGTGGTAGAGAATTCCACAGGTTCACCACTCTCTGGGTGAAGAAGTTTCTCCTTATCTCAGTCCTAAATGGCTTACCCCTTATCCTTAGACTGTGACCCCTGGTTCTGGACTTCCCCAACATTGGGAACATTCTTTCTGCATCCAACCTGTCCAAACCCGTCAGAATTTTAAACGTTTCTATGAGGTCCCCTCTCACTCTTCTGAACTCCAGTGAATACAAGCCCAGTTGATCCAGTCTTTCTTGATAGGTCAGTCCCACCATCCCGGGAATCAGTCTGGTGAATCTTCGCTGCACTCCCTCAATAGCAAGAATGTCCTTCCTCAAGTTAGGAGACCAAAACTGTACACAATACTCCAGGTGTGGCCTCACCAAGGCCCTGTACAACTGTAGCAACACCTCCCTGCCCCTGTACTCAAATCCCCTCGCTATGAAGGCCAACATGCCATTTGCTTTCTTAACCGCCTGCTGTACCTGCATGCCAACCTTCAATGACTGATGTATCATGACACCCAGGTCTCGTTGCACCTTCCCTTTTCCTAATCTGTCACCATTCAGATAATAGTCTGTCTCTCTGTTTTTACCACCAAAGTGGATAACCTCACATTTATCCACATTATACTTCATCTGCCACGCATTTGCCCACTCACCTAACCTATCCAAGTCACTCTGTAGCCTCATAGCATCCTCCTCGCAGCTCACACTGCCACCCAACTTAGTGTCATCCGCAAATTTGGAGATACTACATTTAATCCCCTCGTCTAAATCATTAATGTACAATGTAAACAGCTGGGGCCCCAGCACAGAACCCTGCGGTACCCCACTAGTCACTGCCTGCCATTCCGAAAAGTACCCATTTACTCCTACTCTTTGCTTCCTGTCTGACAACCAGTTCTCAATCCACGTCAGCACACTACCCCCAATCCCATGTGCTTTAACTTTGCACATTAATCTCCTGTGTGGGACCTTGTCGAAAGCTTTCTGAAAGTCCAAATATACCACATCAACTGGTACTCCTTTGTCCACTTTATTGGAAACATCCTCAAAAAATTCCAGAAGATTTGTCAAGCATGATCTCCCTTTCACAAATCCATGCTGACTTGGACCTATCATGTCACCATTTTCCAAATGCGCTGCTATGACATCCTTAATAATTGATTCCATCATTTTACCCACTACTGAGGTCAGGCTGACCGGTCTATAATTCCCTGCTTTCTCTCTCCCTCCTTTTTTAAAAAGTGGGGTTACATTGGCTACCCTCCACTCGATAGGAACTGATCCAGAGTCAATGGAATGTTGGAAAATGACTGTCAATGCATCCGCTATTTCCAAGGCCACCTCCTTAAGTACTCTGGGATGCAGTCCATCAGGCCCTGGGGATTTATCGGCCTTCAATCCCATCAATTTCCCCAACACAATTTCCCTCAGTTCCTCCTCCTTACTAGACCCACTGACCCCTTTTATATCCGGAAGGTTGTTTGTGTCCTCCTTAGTGAATACTGAACCAAAGTACTTGTTCAATTGGTCTGCCATTTCTTTGTTCCCCGTTATGACTTCCCCTGATTCTGACTGCAGGGGACCTACGTTTGTCTTTACTAACCTTTTTCTCTTTACATACCTATAGAAACTTTTGCAATCCGCCTTAATGTTCCCTGCAAGCTTCTTCTCGTACTCCATTTTCCCTGCCCTAATCAAACCCTTTGTCCTTCTCTGCTGAGTTCTAAATTTCTCCCAGTCCCCAGGTTCGCTGCTATTTCTGGCCAATGTGTATGCCATTTCCTTGGCTTTAATACTATCCCTGATTTCCCTTGATAGCCACGGTTGAGCCACCTTCCCTTTTTTATTTTTACGCCAGACAGGAATGTACAATTGTTGTAATTCATCCATGCGGTCTCTAAATGTCTGCCATTGCCCATCCACAGTCAACCCCTTAAGTATCATTAGCCAATCTATCTTAGCCAATTCATGCCTCATACCTTCAAAGTTACCCTTCTTTAAGTTCTGGACCATGGTCTCTGAATTAACGGTTTCATTCTCCATCCTAATGCAGAATTCCACCATATTATGGTCACTCTTCCCCAAGGGGCCTCGCACAATGAGATTGCTAATTAATCCTCTCTCATTACACAACACCCAGTCTAAGATGGCCTCCCCACTAGTTGGTTCCTCGACATATTGGTCTAGAAAACCATCCCTTATGCACTCCAGGAAATCCTCCTCCACCGTATTGCTTCCAGTTTGGCTAGCCCAATCTATGTGCATATTAAAGTCACCCATTATAACTGCTGCACCTTTATTGCATGCACTCCTAATTTCCTGTTTGATGCCCTCCCCAACATCACTACTACTGTTTGGAGGTCTGTACACAACTCCCACTAACGTTTTTTGCCCTTTGGTGTTCTGCAGCTCTACCCATATAGATTCCACATCATCCAAGCTAATGTCTTTCCTAACTATTGCATTAATCTCCTCTTTAACCAGCAATGCTACCCCACCTCCTTTTCCTTTTATTCTATCCTTCCTGAATGTTGAATACCCCTGGATGTTGAGTTCCCAGCCCTGATCATCCTGGAGCCACGTCTCTGTAATCCCAATCACATCATATTTGTTAACATCTATTTGCACAGTTAATTTATCCACCTTATTGCGGATACTCCTTGCATGAAGACACAATATGTCCTTCTAGAATTTTGCTGTACAGTGGCCCTTTTTGTTCTTTGCCTTGGGTTTCTCTGCCCTCCACTTTTCCTCATCTCCTTTCTGTCTTTTGCTTTTGCCTCATTTTTGTCTCCCTCTGTCTCCCTGCATAGGTTCCCTGTATGCCATGAACTTAACTTGGAAATTTGCTTCTGGTGAACTTTGCACTTGTTTCTAGCCATTTGGGATTAAACTACATCTGTACTCAAATCTAGGCTGAATAATTAGTGCAGTCACGATGGAATTTTTTTTTAAATTCCACAGGTTCGTATTGATTTTATTATAGTTAGTTCATAGTTTTATGATTGCTGATATGCATCAGTTTTCTTATTTATGAATATTATACCATAGGATCTCACAGCACAAATGGAAGCTATTTGGCCTATCGTATCTTTGAAAGAGCTATCCAATTAGTCCCACTCTCCTGCTTTTTCCCCCATAGATTTGCATTGTTTTCCTTTTCATGTATATGTTCAATTCCTTTTTGAAAGTTACTATTGAATCTGCTTCCACCGCCCTTTCAGGCAGTGCATAACAAGTCATAGGTTAAAAAAAATCTTGTTTTTTTTTGTCAATTATCTTAAATCTGTGTCCTCTGGTTATTGACCCACCTGCCAATGCAAACAGTTTCTCCTTATTTACCAGAGATGCGGCACACCAATATGTGCGGGCTAGAGAAGCAAGGATTGTTTGCCTTAGAACAGCAATGGTAAAGGGAAGATTTAATAGAGATGTTCAACATTATGAAGGGTTTTGATAAAGTAAGTAAGGAGAAACTGTTTCCATTGGCAGGAGGGTCGATAACCAGAGGACATAGATTGAAGATAATTGGCAAAAAAAAACAGGGGGAGATGAGGAGAATTTCTTTTACACACAGAATTGTTATGATCTGGGATGAACTACCTGAAAGGGTGGTGGAAGCAGATTCAATAGTAACTTTCAAAAATTAATTGGATAAATATTTGGGAGGAGAAGAAATTGCAGTGCTGTGGGAATTGAGCAGGAGAGTGGGACCAATTGGATAGCTCTTTCAAGGTGTTGTATAATTCTATTCTATCAAAACCTTCAAAATTTGGAAGACATAGTATATCTCCTGTCAATTTTTTCTGCTGTAGCCAAACATCTATATAATTACTAGAGTTAAGTAAATAGCACACATTAATATTTGAAATGCAGGTTCTAATGGTATTCAGTGCCATTCGTAACTCCTCTGAAAATGAAGCAGTCCATGACTGCATGCAGCAAGACCTGGATGACATTCAGGCTTGGGCTGATAGGTGGTAAGTAACATTCGCGCCACGCAAGTGCCTGTCTACCCACCGCCCCTTGTCATTCAACGGCATTATCGTCGCCGAATCCCTCTGGGGGGGTCACCATTGACCAGAAACTTAACTGGACCAGCCACATAAATACTGTGGCAACAAGAGTAGGTCAGAGGCTGGGTATTCTGCAGCGAGTCTCTCACCTCCTGACGCCTTTCCACCATCAAAAGGCACGTCAGGAGTGTGATAGAATACTCGCCATTTTCCTGGATAAGTGCAGCTCCAACAACACTCAAGAAGCTTGACACCATCCAGGACAAAGCACCCCATCCACCACCTTAAACATTCACCGCCGTGACTGCAGTGTGTAACATCTACAAGATGCACTACAGCAACTTGCCAAGGCTTCTTCAGCAGCACCTCCCAAACCCACCACCTCTACCACCTAGAAGGACAAGGGCAGCAGGCACATGGGAACACCATCACCTGCAAGTTTCCCTCCAAGTTACGCATCATCTTGACTTGGAAGTATATCGCCGCTCCTTCAACATCACTGAGTCAAAATCCTGGAACTCCCTCCGTAACAGCACTGGGAGTATCTTCACCACGCAGACTGCAGCAGTTCAAGAAGGTGGCTCACCATCACCTTCTCGAGGACATTTAGGGATGGGCAATAAATGCTGGCCTTGCTAGTGACACCCACATCCCATGAACGAATTAAAAAAAAAACATCTTTATACTGTATCTCAGTATACATCCTTTGACAAGTTTCTATCTCAACCTGTGGAGTCTGAATTTAAACTGCAGTTTTGTCAAATGTAAATTCCTGTGGAAAAAGTGCTTTCTTTGTCTTCAATGTTAAACTATCCAGTTAGCTACCCTCAGCCTCTCCTCTCTTGTGTCAGCTATGCCTCAGTGAGTAACATTCTCGCCTGAGTCAGAAAGTTGTGGGTTCAAGTCCCACTCCAGGGACTTGAGCACAAAAAAATCTAGGCTAACACTGCAGTTCAACCGAGGCCCCGTCTGCTCTCTAAAGTGGATGTAAAAGATCCCATGGCACTATTTCGAAGAAGAGCATGGGAGTTATCCCCGGTGTCCTGCCAATATTTATCCCTCAATCATCATAACAAAAAAACAGATTATCTGGTCATTCATCATCATAGGCAGCCTCTCGGAATCAAGGAAGACTTGCTTCCACTCTTAGAATGAGTCCTTAGGTAGCTGAACAGTTCAATACTAGAGCCACAGTCCCTGCCACAGGTGGGACAGACAGTCGTTGACGGTAAGGGAGGGTGAGACAGGTTTGCTGCGCGTTCCTTCCGCTGCCTGCGCTTGTTTTCTGCATACACTCGCCGATGAGACTCGAGGCGCTCAGCGCCCTCCCAGATGCACTTCCTCCACTCAGCGGTCTTTGGCCAGAGATTCCCAGGTGTCGGTGGGGATATGTCGCACTTTATCAGGGAGGCTTTGAGAATATCCTTGTAACATTTCTTTTGTCCACCCTTGGCTCGTTTGCCATGAAGGAGTTCCGAGTAGAGCGCTTGCTTTGGGAGTCTCGTGTCTGGCATGCGGACAATGTGGCCTGCCCAGCGGAGCTGATCAAGTGTGGTCAGTGCTTCAATGCTGGAGATGTTGGCCTGGTCGAGGACACTAATGTTGGTGCGTCTGTCCTCCCAGGGGATTTGTAGGACCTTGCGAAGGCATCGTTGATGGTATTTCTCCAGCAACTTGAGGTGTCTACTGTACATGGTCCATGCTTCTGAGCCTTACAGGAGGGCGGGTATTACTACAGCCCTGTAGACCATGAGCTTGGTGGTAGATTTGAGGGCTTGGTCTTCGAGCACTCTTTTCCTCAGGCAGCCAAAGACTGCACTGGCACACTGGAGGCTATGTTGAATCTCCTCATCCATGTCTGCTTTTGTTGATAGGAGGCTCCCGGGGTATGGGAAATGGTCCACGTTGTCGAAAGCCGCACCGTGGATCTTGACGACTAGGGGGCAGTGCTGTGCAGCGAGGACAGGCTGGTGGAGGATCTTTGTCTTACGGATGTTTAGCATAAGGCCCATGCTTTCGTATGCCTCAGTAAATACGTCGACTATATCCTGGAGTTTAGCCTCTGAATGTCCGCAGACGCAGGCGTCATCCGTGTACTGTAGCTCGACGACAGAGGTTGGGGTTGGCCTGGAGGTGGCAAAGGTTAAAACGCTTCCCACCGGTTCTGTAGTTTAATTCCACTCCAGCGGGGAGCTTGTCATTATCACATTGCTGGGAGCTTGCTTGTGCGCAAATCGGCTGCCGCGTTTCCCACTTGACAACGGTGACTACACTACAAAAGCAATTCATTGGCTGTAAAGTGCTTTGAGACGTCCAATGGTTGTGAAAGGTGCTATATAAATCCAAATGTTTTTTCTTGTCCAGCCCTACACCACTGTTACGTCTCTCCCACATGCTCTTCAACCCAGATCTCATGCATGAGACTCACTACTTGCTCCCTTGACTCACTCAAGATTTTGCTGTTTATCATTCTGCTCCCTCCCCTTGACTCAATGTTTGTTGAAATTACCAAGTACTCTCCTCTGGCATAGTTCTCCTATACCCTGACCCTTTCCTTGCCACAATCTCTCTGCTCTCTCCAACGATTGCCCTCATTTCCAACCTCCTCTCCCTCGCTAATGTTCTTGAACATGTATGTCATTGTCACTCAACACTGTGCCTACCTCTCCCATCGCTCTCCGTTTGAATCCTTTCGGCCCTTCATGCCAACAGTGCTATGACCTTCCCTAGTCAAAGGCATCAGTAATATTCCATACAATTGCCACCATGCTGCATTATCTTTCCTCCACCTCTCTTCAGCCTTTAATATTGTTGGTCAACTCATTCTTAATAACATAAGAAATAGGAGCAGGAGTTGGCTGTATGACCCTACAGGCTTGCACCACCATTAAGTAAAATCAAGACTGATCTTCGACCTCAACTCCCGCACTATCTCCATATCCTTTGATTGCCTTAGAGTACAAAAATCTATCAATCTCAGCCTTGAATATACTCAGCCACATCCACAGGCCCCGGGATAGAGAATTCAAAAGATTCATAACCTCTTGAGTGAAGAAATTTCTCCTTATCTCAGTCCTCAATGGCTGACCCCACTTAGTAGATACCCTATAAGCCCTCTCAGTATGTTTCAATGAGATCACCTAAACATGATCGTAGGTCATCTGATCACTACGAGTCCCTTAGGGTTCTAAAATGGCATCCGCGGGGCGCTAGCACACACTTAACGTCCGCTGGAATTATGCAGGGCAGGCAGATCATGGTGTCAGTCAGCGTACAACGCTGATTTGACAGCAGCACTGCCATTTTGGAGCTCCACGCTCCAGCCGACATCCTCTCTTAACCTCGCACAGCTGAATACGTGTTAAGCAGCATGAAGGATCCCCCACCAGCACTATTTAAAAGGATCATCAACTACTTGCTGGTTTATCTTTTCTGGCTGTTTGTACAATTCTGCACATTTTTAGTGCTTTCCACAGTTGTGTCAAGTTTCAAAAGTCTACAAGTGTGGCAGGTGCTGAAGTACATTTTGCTGACTTCAAGGATTCTGCACAGACCAGTTGCTCCCAGACATGGGTGCACTAGTATGCCTTCCTCTTGGAATCGAGCATGACTGGAAGAATGAGCAGAGTCCACACAGAGCATGACAAGTTGCTAGAAGAGTGAGGAGGGGGAAGAAGGGCAGGAGGCCATATCCTCCCAGGGTGTTCAGGGAGCAATTCTCCTATCTGAATCTCAACGACAACCAATGTTTGAGATGTCAGCGCTTCACTAAGGAGGTCATCATTGAAATCTCCAACTGCTACAGCCACAACTGCATTTTCAGAGCATGGCAAGGACCGCATTGCCGGTGGTTATTAAGGTGACCGTGGCTATGAACTTTTATGTGTCTGGTTCCTTCCATACTAGAAAATGTTAGCAACATTTTGCAGTGTGCAGTGCACTATTGCCTAAGAGAGGTCACTGAGGTTCTCTTTTCAAAGAGCAATAACTTTATTTCATTCCCTCTTGCCAGAGAGGGGGAGTTAGAGCAAACAAGAGGGTTTTCAAAGATTGCAGGTTTCCCCATGGTGCAGGGTGCCATTGCTTTGCACATGTGTCATGTCAACTCTGCAACGTACCTGAACTGAAAGGGATTCCACTCCCTCAACGTACAGCTGGTGTCTTACCAAAGAGAGTGCATCATGCAGGTCAACGCTTGGTATTCTGGCCACAGAGATGATCAGTGTTCCCACTTAGCTGCAAAACTATCTGAACCTCCTGCGCAGGCCACTTTCCGGTTTCTTAATGTAAAAACCACGCAAGCACGGATGTTTGAAGGGACCACGCACCCAAAAAAATGTTGGAGGGAACATTGGTCACGATGCGTTCATCAGTCTGCTATCCCAGCTATATTTCAGCCACCACGGCAAACCAAACGGTTTCTACTGGGTGACGAGGGCTATCCACTGACAACATGGCTCATGACTTCGGTTCACAACCCTCACACACGAGTAGTATGCATTCAGTGAGAACCATGCTGCCATGAGAAATCTGATAGAGCAGATAATTGGCGTGCTGAAGCAACAATTCTGCTGCCTGGATCGCTCTGGAGTGGGTCTCAAGATTTGCGGTGGTATGTTGCATGCTCCACAACCTTGCCATCGTGGGCAAGCAGCCCTCGCCACCACCACCACCACCACCATCAATCAGGCGAGAAGCTGAGGAATAGGAGCTGGCACGGCGCTATTCTTGCTCCCTGCCCTGGCAGCAGCACACTTGTGCCCAGTGTCTCACCACGTGCAGATCCCGCCTCTGCCATCATCTTAAGAGATACGCAGTGTCAGTATCTGAGCTGGTGGTTGCAAGTGTGAAATCGAGTGATGATGTGACATTATCATCACTGTTTTTTTGGTCTTCCACCACTTACTGGGCAGGTTGTAGTTCTTGGGTATCTAAAAGAAAAAAGGGAGTATGAAAAGGTTGTGGTAAGGGGAGAGGAGAAAGTAAAAAGTGCATGCTTACACCATCTGCAGCTTGTAAACCAAAAGAGTTTATGGTATGAGGGGGAAGTGGGATGTGAGAAAGGGGATACCATCATTTTCAATGGATTCAGCCAACTGGTGGGCATGGCCTCAGCAATGGCCCTTTCCAAAATGTCCAGCACCATCACCTCCATGCGGTTTAGAACATGGGTACGCCTCTTCCCCTTCCTGTTAGATCCAGCTGCCTCCATTTATGCGCCACCTTCTGCAAGAGAGAGGGAAGTGCATCAGTGAGTGTCATGCACTATGTTTGGGTGACGTGGCTGTCTGTCATGGTTGAATAGCTGGTAGTGTGTACAAGGTGTGAGATATGGGTGTGAGGCGTGCAACAGTGCTAAGTGTGTGAAGGTGAGGTGAAGCAGATGAATGTTAGGTATGAGTCCTGACTGATAGAGATTGTTGGTAGGTGAGTGATGGGGGTGGTGAATGAAGCAGTGGTTGAGGCTAGTGCTGCAGTTAGTAGGATATGACATTTAAAGAAAATCATTCGCTGGCCTTGACCATTCGTGTGAGGTCATTAAATTTCTTGCGGCACTGCATCCAGGTCCTTGGGGTTAAACTCTGGTATTGATCTCTGCGGCTATCTGTTCCCACTGCTTTCTCTTCGTGTGTTTGAAGGGCCTCCAACCCCCTGTTGATACAGGACATCTCTCCTCCTTTCCATTCCCTCCACCAAGCTCTCCACTGCTGTGTTTGAAAACGTTGCTGTAAGTTCTCCCCCATGGTCAGGCATTAGTGCTGTGCAACAATCAACATCACAAATGATTACCTCCAGCAGCCACAATGTATCTTCCCTTTAAAAGGTCCAGGTTAGCTTGAAGCAGTGCAGGCTAGCTTTAAGGAGTGCTAGGAAGTAACAATATTGGCCCCTGTGATGACATGGTTAGTAGTGGCTGCACGCAGAAATCACTATAATGAGCAGGCAGCACGAAGTTGGCATGCTGCCTGCATTATGCTGGGCGCAGGGTAATTGCGCTTAAAACTAAAAGCGATGCATCCCTGGAAGTGCTATTGGGGGCTCTAAGGATCCGGAGGGAGATACTCTTCCTTACAGGAGGAAGAGCAGGTGGTTGCCCAGAAGGTAGCAGCAGAAGCTGCCCTCCTAGATTCAATGCAGAAAGCAGTTTAATGACCTAAGCAGGGCAGGAAAGGTGAGTACAGTGCCACATTCATCAACAACCTGAGGTGCGTATCACACTAATCCACTCGATCTGCCTTCTCATTCCTACTCCAGCATATCACTCCTCATACCAACTTTCTTTGTAGGCTCACCCATCCCTTTCTGTCTATGCACTTACATCCCCATCTATCCACAACCAGTGTCACTCATACTCATCCTTATGCAATGTCAAGCCTATCCCTCATAGTCACCCTCAACAAATGCTCTCCATCCTTTGGCGAACGCATGCCATTACTCTCAGTCATAGGTCACTTCTTTCCCTCCTTGCAGGAGAAGAGAGCATAGAACTTCAGGGATTGACAGAGAACCGGACATGGCCCTCCTGCCAGCTCTCAGTAGACATTTGCAGAGGAGGAGGCGCTGGAGATCATAATGTGCGTAATACTACTTGCACTTCGATGGGAGAACTTAGATAATTTGGTTTTCATACGGTGACTTGCGCTTCACAAGTGAGAAAGAGCAGTTAGTGCACCATGCTGCCCTGTCTCCCAATGGCCAAGTCTGCTCCTGCAATGTTAGCCAGTGGCTTAGTTGGTAGCACTCTCACCTCTTGAGTCAGAAGGTTGTGGGTTCAAATCCTACTCCAGAGACTTGAGCACAAGAATCTAGGCTGATACTCCAGTGCAGTGCTGAGAGAGTGCTGCATTGTCGGAGATGCCATCTTTCAGTTGAGACGTTAAACTGAGGCCCTGTCTGCTCTCTCGGGTGGATGTAAAAGATTCATAGAAACATAGAAAATAGGTGCAGGAGTAGACCATTCGGCCCTTCTAGCCTGCACTGCCATTCAATGAGTTCATGGCTGAACATGCAACTTCAGTACCCCATTCCTGCTTTCTCATCATACCCCTTGATCCCCCTAGTAGTAAGGACTTCATCTAACTCCTTTTTGAATATATTTAGTGAATTGGCCTCAACAACTTTCTGTGGTAGAGAATTCCACAGGTTCACCACTCTCTGGGTGAAGAAGTTTCTCCTCATCTCGGTCCTAAATGGCTTACCCCTTATCCTTAGACTGTGTCCCCTGGTTCTGGACTTCCCCAACATTGGGAACATTCTTCCTGCATCTAACCTGTCTAACCCCGTCAGAATTTTAAACGTTTCTATGAGGTCCCCTCTCATTCTTCTGAACTCCAGTGAATACAAGCCCTTTCTTGATAGGTCAGTCCCGCCATCCCGGGAATCAGTCTGGTGAACCTACGCTGCACTCCCTCAATAGCAAGAATGTCCTTCCTCAGGTTAGGAGACCAAAACTGTGCACAATACTCCAGGTGTGGCCTCACCAAGGCCCTGTACAACTGTAGCAACACCTCCCTGCCCCTGTACTCAAATCCCCTCGCTATGAAGGCCAACATGCCATTTGCTTTCTTAACCGCCTGCTGTACCTGCATGCCAACCTTCAATGACTGATGTACCATGACACCCAGGTCTCGTTGCACCTCCCCTTTTCCTAATCTGTCACCATTCAGATAATCGTCTGTCTCTCTGTTTTTACCACCAAAGTGGATAACCTCACATTTATCCACATTATACTTCATCTGCCATGCATTTGCCCACTCACCTAACCTATTCAAGTCACTCTGCAGCCTCATAGCATCCTCCTCGCAGCTCACACTGCCACCCAACTTAGTGTCATCCGCAAATTTGGAGATACTACATTTAATCCCCTCGTCTAAATCATTAATGTACAGTGTAAACAGCTGGGGCCCCAGCACAGAACCTTGCGGTACCCCACTAGTCACTGCCTGCCATTCTGAAAAGTACCCATTTACTCCTACTCTTTGCTTCCTGTCTGACAACCAGTTCTCAATCCATATCAACACACTACCCCCAATCCCATGTGCTTTAACTTTGCACATTAATCTCTTGTGTGGGACCTTGTCGAAAGCCTTCTGAAAGTCCAAATATACCACATTAACTGGTTCTCTCTTGTCCACTCTACTGGAAACATCCTCAAAAAATTCCAGAAGATTTGTCAAGCATGATTTCCCTTTCACAAATCCATGCTGACTTGGACCTATCATGTCACCTCTTTCCAAATGCACTGCTATGACATCCTTAATAATTGATTCCATCATTTTACCCACTACCGATGTCAGGCTGACCGGTCTATAATTCCCTGTTTTCTCTCTCCCTCCTTTTTTAAGAAGTGGGGTTACATTGGCTACCCTCCACTCGATAGGAACTGATTGGAAAATGACTGTCAATGCATCCGCTATTTCCAAGGCCACCTCCTTAAGTACTCTGGGATGCAGTCCATCAGGCCCTGGGGATTTATCGGCCTTCAATCCCATCAATTTCCCCAACACAATTTCCCGACTAATAAGGATTTCCCTCAGTTCCTCCTCCTTACTAGACCCTCTGACCCCTTTTATATCCGGAAGGTTGTTTGTGTCCTCCTTAGTGAATACCGAACCAAAGTACTTGTTCAATTGGTCCGCCATTTCTTTGTTCCCCGTTATGACTTCCCCTGATTCTGACTGCAGGGGACCTACGTTTGTCTTTACTAACCTTTTTCTCTTTACATATCTATAGAAACTTTTGCAATCCGTCTTAATGTTCCCTGCAAGCTTCTTCTCGTACTCCATTTTCCCTGCCCTAATCAAACCCTTTGTCCTCCTCTGCTGAGTTCTAAATTTCTCCCAGTCCCCAGGTTCGCTGCTATTTCTGGCCAATTTGTATGCCACTTCCTTGGCTTTAATACTATCCCTGATTTCCCTTGATAGCCACGGTTGAGCCACCTTCCCTTTTTTATTTTTACGCCAGACAGGAATGTACAATTGTTCTAGTTCATCCATGCGGTCTCTAAATGTCTGCCATTGCCCATCCACAGTCAACCTCTTAAGTATCATTCGCCAATCTATCCTAGCCAATTCACGCCTCATACCTTCAAAGTTACCCTTCTTTAAGTTCTGGACCATGGTCTCTGAATTAACTGTTTCATTCTCCATCCTAATGCAGAATTCCACCATATTATGGTCACTCTTTCCCAAGGGGCCTCGCACAACGAGATTGCTAATTAACCCTCTCTCATTACACAACACCCAGTCTAAGATGGCCTCACCCCTAGTTGGTTCCTCGACATATTGGTCTAGAAAACCATCCCTTATGCACTCCAGGAAATCCTCCTCCACCGTATTGCTTCCAGTTTGGCTAGCCCAATCTATGTGCATATTAAAGTCACCCATTATAACTGCTGCACCTTTATTGCATGCACCCCTAATTTCCTGTTTGATGCCCTCCCCAACATCACTACTACTGTTTGGAGGTCTGTATACAACTCCCACTAACGTTTTTTGCCCTTTGGTGTTCTGCAGCTCTACCCATATAGATTCCACATCATCCAAGCTAATGTCCTTCCTAACTATTGCATTAATCTCCTCCTTAACCAGCAATGCTACCCAACCTCCTTTTCCTTTTATTCTATCCTTCCTGAATGTTGAATACCCCTGGATGTTGAGTTCCCAGCCCTGATCATCCTGGAGCCACGTCTCTGTAATCCCAATCACATCATATTTGTTAACATCTATTTGCACAGTTAATTCATCCACCTTATTACGGATACTCCTTGCATTAAGACACAAAGCCTTCAGGCTTGTTTTTTTAACACCCTTTGTCCTTTTAGAATTTTGCTGTACAGTGGCCCTTTTTGTTCTTTGCCTTGGGTTTCTCTGCCCTCCACTTTTCCTCATCTCCTTTCTGTCTTTTGCTTTTGTCTCCTTTTTGTTTCCCTCTGTCTCCCTGCATTGGTTCCCATCCCCCTGCCATATTAGTTTAACTCCTCCCCAGCAGCATGAGCAAACACTAGGACATTGGTTCCGGTCCTGCCCAGGTGCAGACCGTCCGGTTTGTACTGGTCCCACCTCCCCCAGAACCGGTTCCAATGCCCCAGGAATTTGAATCCCTCCCTGCTGTACCACTGCTCAAGCCACGTATTCATCTGCGCTATCCTGCGATTCCTACTCTGACTAGCACGTGGCACTGGTAGCAATCCCGAGATTACTACTTTTGAGGTCCTACTTTTTAATTTAGCTCCTTAAATTTGTTTCGTAGGACCTCATCCCTTTTTTTACCCATGTCGTTGGTACCAATGTGCACCACGACAACTGGCTGTTCTCCCTCCCTTTTTAGAATGTCCTGCACCCGCTCCGAGACATCCTTGACCCTTGCACCGGGAAGGCAGCATACCATTCTGGAGTCTCGGTTGCGGCCGCAGAAACGCCTATCTATTCCCCTTACAATTGAATCCCCTATCACTATCGCTCTCCCACTCTTTTTCCTGCCCTCCTGTGCAACAGAGCCAGCCACGGTGCCATGAAGTTGGCTGCTGCTGCCCTCCCCTGATGAGTCATCCCCCCCCCAACAGTACCCAAAGCAGTATATCTGTTTTGCAGAGGGATGACCACAGGGGACCCCTGCACTACCTTCCTTGCACTGCTCTTCCTGCTGGTCTTCCATTCCCTATCTGGCTGTGGACCCTTTCCCTGCGGTACGACCAACTCGCTGCACGTGCTACTCACGTCATTCTCAGCATCGTGGATGCTCCAGAGTGAATCCACTCTCAGCTCCAACTCCGCAAAGCGGTCCGTCAGGAGCTGGAGGCGGATACACTTCCCGCACACGTAGTCGTCAGGAACACTGGTGTCGTCCCTGAGTTCCCACATGGTACAGGAGGAGCATAACACGTGACCGAGCTGTCCTGCCATGACTTAACCCTTAGATAAGCAACAACAATGCTAAAGTTTACTCACTGTTATGGAAGAGAAAAAAGAAAAACTACTCACCAATCACCAGCCAATCACTTACCCCCTTGGCTGTGATGTCACCTTTCTGTTTCTTTCTACTTCTTTTTTGTCTTCTCCCTGTAGCTGCACAAGTACGCCTTTTATAGGCCTCACCAACGGACCTCCTCGACGCTGCTCCAGATTGCCGCCGACACTGGGCCCCGGACTCCCTGCTGTGCCTTTTATAGGCCTCACCAACGGACCTCCTCGACGCTGCTCCCGACTGCCGCCGACGCTGGGCCCCGGACTCCCTGCTGTGCCTTTTATAGGCCTCACCAACGGACCTCCTCGACGCTGCTCCCGACTGCCGCCGACGCTGGGCCCCGGACTCCCTGGTGTGCCTTTTATAGGCCTCACCAACGGACCTCCTCGACGCTGCTCCCGACTGCCGCCGACCATGGCTGTTCTGAAGCAGAGGAGTTATCCCCAGTGTCCTGGCCAATATTTATCCTTCAATCAATATCATTAAAAAAACAGATTATCTGGTCATTATCACAGTGGTATTCATGGGAGCTTGCTGAGTGCAAATTGGCTGCTGCATTTCCTACATTACAACAGTGACTACATTTCAAAAAGTACTTAATTGGCTGTAAAGTGCTTTGGGATGTGAAAGGCACTATATAAATGCAAGTCTTTTTTGTGCAGGTGGTGCAGTCTTTGGCAGGTCCCTCACGGGCTCTAAAGCCCAGAGGACCTT
The DNA here is from genome assembly GCF_044704955.1 of Pristiophorus japonicus. Classification (NCBI taxonomy): domain Eukaryota; kingdom Metazoa; phylum Chordata; class Chondrichthyes; family Pristiophoridae; genus Pristiophorus; species Pristiophorus japonicus. Next base: position 328,981,188 of record NC_091978.1, read on the forward strand.
GGCCAAGGGCATCTGAGCAGTCAGAGCAGGGATCTGAGAAGCCTGCCTCTACTTCTGGTGAAGCCACAGTGGTTGCAATGTAGACGTGCTAGGAAAAGGAAGAGTAAAGATTTGTAGTTGCACATGGGAGTGTTACACATTGTTAAGTTTCTGTTTTATATTTGAGCTACATAAATATTATTCTTTTGCACCACTTTCACGTCTTACCCATTCTTGGTTGCTGGCTGATAAGTGGCCTTTTCAGTTATGTGATGATGAGTGGGGAGACATGAGTTGACGACAAGCAATGGGTGGCTGTGAAAGGGAGGCTTGGTTGTTTGCAGGACTGCCTTGTGTTAGTGGCATTGGAGGGGAGGGAGTGGGTGGCAAAAGTGGCTTTTGCATGTAGTAGTTAGATGGGTGCTTTGATGGAACCTAAGTGAACCTCGCAATGCACATCAATGTGCGCTGCTGGTTATGCGTTGCCTGCATCAACTTCTGTCTCCTCCTCTCCCTCCTCCTGCTTACAATCGTCTGAAGAGGCTCTTTTCTCTGCAGGTCCAAACCTTGTTGCTGCACATGTTGTGCAGAGCGCAGCACATCACAACCATCCTGGAGACCGTGACAGGTACGTACTGAAGGGCACCTCCAGATCAGTCTAAGCACCTCAAGGACATCTTCAGCATGCCGATTGCTTGTTCGATAACACATCTGGTGGTCATATGGCATTCATTGTATTGCTCCTGGTTCTCATTCCTCAAGTTTCTGAGCGGTGTCGTCGGTCATGTTTTAAGTGGGTATTCCTTGTCTCCGACCAGCCTGCTGATTACTTTGGTTCGAGGTGCGAAGAAATCAGGGAGGATAGATTGCCGCAAGACAAAAGCATCTTGGCAGCTGCCTGGGAATCTTGCGCACATCTGCAAAAACATGTTTTTAGTGGTTGCACACCAGCTGCACATTGAAGGAATGGAAACCCTTGCAGTTGGCAAATACTCGTGGGTGATCTATAGGTGCTTTAATTGCAGGAAAACTTGACATAATTGCCACCCTAAACAAGCAATCAGTCACCTGTCTGATGCATTTGTGTGCCACCGACTGAGATCCTGCAAATGTCACCGGAAGACGCAAAAGAGGGCAGTGGTGACTTTTACAGCCACTGGTAAATCATGGCCACCAGGTCCAGTTGGCAACAGGTCTTGTTCCAGCAGGCTGCAAATGTCAGCCACCACCTACCGTGACACCCTGAGCCTCCTGAGACACTGGTGGTCTGACATGTCAAGGAAATATATATCCTCTGCCATAATACCGGATAAGGCCTCCTGCGAGCTGCAACTCTCTACTGATCTGTGATCAGCAGGCTGTTGCTCACGCTAAACCTGCTGCTGCTGGTCATCTTGGTCCTAATCTAAGGTTTAAAGTAACACAACCTAAGCAATACCCATGCTGATGTGACAGATCAGAGTTTCAAATTGCAGATCAGACCTCAAGTGTAGATGACAGCTCCAAAATATGTGAAGTAACCTCCAGATTTTGTAAAGTAACCTCTTGGCACAAGTACTGTGAAGAAACCCTTTCACACAAGCAGGTAGAAAAGCAGCTGTGAGTACTTATTGGCATATGGTGTTCAGAGAGATATAGGTGTCCTCGTACAGGAAACACAGAAGGTTAGCATGCTGGTACAGCAAGCAATTAGGAAGGCTAATTGCATGTTGACCTTTATTGCAAGGGTGTTGGAGTATAGGAGTAAGGAAGTCTTACTACAATTGTACAGGGCTTTGGTGAGACCACACCTGGAGTACTGTGCAACAGTTTTGTTCTCCTTATCTGAGAAAGGACATACATGCCTTAGAGGCGCTGCAACTAGGGGGCATAATCTCAGGATAAGGGGTTGGCCATTTAAGACTGAGATGAGGAGGAATTTCTTCACTTTAGGAGTTGTGAATCTTTGGAATTCTCTACCCCAGAGGGCTGTGGCTGCTGAGTCGTTGAGTATATTCAAGGCTAGATAGATAGATTTTTGAACTCTTAAGGAATCGAGGGATATGGGGATCGGGCGGGAAAGTGGAGTTGAGGTCAAAGATCAATCATGATCTTATAGAATGGAAGAGCAGGCTCGAAGGGGTATATGGTTCACTCCTGCTCCTAATTCTTATGTTCTTACATTATTTCCCAGTTATGTCTTCATCCTCCTCAATTGCCACTGTGTTCTCGCCTTGTTTTCACTGGCAAATTTTAGGAAGCCCGGGAAACCCATAGACCCAATGTTGACTGCAAACCTTTGTCAATATCGCTTTAATTGAGCAATTAACATACCTCAATTGTCAACTCATCTCTCCTGAGGCCAATTTCTACGTCAAAGTCTCGATCAGGATGTTCCAGCTCTACTAAACTTTTGCCTCTATTCACACATTTTATGGTCCCGAAGTTGTACAGAAAAGATTGGTGTTTAAGATTAACGAGGCATAGAATGTATTATTATAGTTCGGTACAAATAACTTAATCTCTAAATGTAAACAGTGTGACCTAACCCAGAAAGCACACAGTTTATGGCCTTTGTACAGACACACCTTATACTGCATTGTCAACAGCCACCCCACGTTAAAAGAATTCACGCACAGGCATCTTCCACCCTTTAAAATGAAGCTCGGGACCTGAAACATCAGGCATCAGTCACCTTCGAACACATTTTAGTGTGGAAGCAAGGCATCCTCGACTCCGGGGGACTGCCTAAGAAGAAGAAGATTGTCAGCTATATCTGCATACTTTTAATTCTAAGGCCTAGTATTTGGCCTCATTAGCGCCTCTCGTTGTTGCCCCCAGGAGGCGATAATGAGACGCAAACCGGGATGCGACCGGGCGCGGCGATAACCGGGAGTTTTGCGACAGCAGTACAGTATTATATCCCGTGTATATATGTCCCGCAACCCTACGGATGACAAACTGATCCACCTCGGTGTCTTCAACCCAGGGTCGGTAAGGATACAGATCTCTGGGGAGACATGATCGGCAGAGAGGGGGTAGGGAAGACCAACTCCAGTGGTACCCTGCTCCTGACAAAATGCCTAGAACATGACCTTGTCATCACTAACACCTTGTTCCGCCAGAGGGACAAGTACAAGGCATCGTGGCAATACCCTCGCTCCAAACGCTGGCACCTGCTCGACTACGTCCTCGTTCGAGCCAGGGATCGCAAGGATGTATGCATCACCCGCGCCATGACAGGAGCTGACGACTGCTGGACGGACCACCGCCTAATCCATCCGTCATCCACATCAATATAGCCCCAAAGCGGTGACGGCAGCAGAAGCATGCCGCAGAAAAATCAACGTCGGGGCACTCAAAGACCCGGCTAAGAGTGCCCTATACAGCCAGCGCTTCACTTCTAACCTAGCAACCCTGATGACCCCGAGACGCAGAATGCCCTCCAGGCCACCATAACCAGTGCCTGCGAAGAGACGCTCGGTCACTCAACCAGGAAACACCAGGACTGGTTTGATGAGAATGACCAGGAGATCCAAGGCTAATAAATCGCAAGCGAAGGGCATTTCTGAACCTAAAACATCAACCCAACTCGGGAGCAGCAAAGCAGCTTTACAGACGGCTTAAGGCCGTGGTCCAACAAAAACACCCGTGACCTAAAGAATAGATGGTGGGTGGAGAAAGCTCAGGAGATTCAGCAGCTGGCTGACAGCCATGATGTGCAAGGAATCTTCACCGCCATCAAGTCCACCTACGGCCTAAGCACCCAAGGCCCCACCCCACTGCTGGCCAAGAACAGGGGACACTCATCAAGGATACCGAGGCAGTCAGGACCCGCTGGAAGGAGCACTTCGAAGATCTTAACCGAGACTGCCTTTGACACAAATGTCCTCGACTCCATCCCGCAGCATACTACCCGCCACCATCTCAGCAAAACCCCCAGCACTGCACAAGGTAGAAAAGGCCATCCGTCAGCTCAAGAACAACAAGGCAGCAGGAGCAGATGGAATCCCCACTGAGGCACTAACGTATGGCGGAGAGGTACTATTGGCATGAATGCATGACCTCATCTCTTTCATCTGAAAGGAGGAGAGCATGCCGAGAGATCTCAGAGATGCAGTAATCATGACCTTCTTTAAAAAAGGGGACAAGTCTGACTGCGGCAACTACAGAGGACTCTCCCTGTTATCAGCCACTGGGAAAGTCATCGCTAGAATCCTCCTCAACCGTCTTTTCCCTGTGGCTGAGGAGCTCCTCCTGGAGTCACAGTGCGGATTCCATCCACCAAGGGGTACAACGGACAGGATTTTTATGGCGCGACAACTGCAAGAGAAATGCAGGGAACAGCACAAACCCTTGTGCATGGCCTTCTTTGACCTTACAAAGGCCTTTGACACTGTTAACCGCGAGGGACTATGAAGCGTCCTCCTCCGTTTTGGCTGCCTCCCAAAAGTTTGTTGCCATCCTCCGCCTGCTCCACAACGACATGTAAGCCGTGATCCTGACCAACGGATCCACCACAGACCCAATCCACATCTGGACTGGGGTCAAGCAGGGCTACGTCATCGCGCCAACCTTATTCTTGATCTTCCTCGCTGTAGTGCTCCACCACACATTCAGCAAGCTCCCCGCTAGAGTGGAACTAAACTATAGAACCAGTGGGAACCTGTTCCACTTTCGTCGCCTCCAGGCCAGATCTAAGACCGTCCCATTCTCTGTCATCGAGCTACAGTTCACGGACGACGCTTGAGTCAGCGCACATTCAGAGGCTGAACTCCCAAGTCATAATCAACATCTTCACCGAGGCGTACGAAAGCATGGGCCTTACACTAAACATCCGTAAAACAAAAGTCCTCCACCAACCTGACCCCGCCACACAGCACCGCCACCCAGTCATCAAGATCCACGTCGCTGCCTTGGACAACATGGACCACTTTCCATACCTTAGGAGCCTATTATCAGCAAGGGCAGATATTGACAACGAGGTTCAACACCGCCTCCAGTGCGCCAGCGCAGCCTTCTGCCGTCTGAGGCAGAGAGTGTTCGAAGATCAGGCCCTCAAATCTGGCACCAAGCTTATGGTCTACAGGGCTGTAATGATACCCGCCCTTCTGTATGGCTCAGAGAAATAGACCATATACAGTAGGCACCTGAAATCACTGGAGAAATACCACCAGCGTTGTCCCTGCAAGACACACCAATGTTAGTGTCCTCGATCAGGCCAACATCCCCAGCATCGAAGCACTGACCACACTCGACCAGCTCCGTTGGGTGGGCCACATTGTTCGCATGCCTAACACAAGACTCCCAAAGCAAGCGCTCTACTCTGAACTCCTCCACAGCAAGCAAGCCCCAGATGGGCAGAGGAAACGTTTCAAGGACACCCTAAAGCCTCATTGATAAAATACAACTCTGCTTGATTGGCGGGCTGATTGGGTGGGATCATGTCTGCCGTCATGAAGAATGTAAGGTTTTTCTTCTTTGCAGAGCCATCAGCGATGGCACTTCCCTTTAAGGGAGGGAAGGAGTCTTTTGATGCGGCAGTGCTGCTACACTCAACGCTCCGCCTGTTGCCGATTGCGCTCCAGGAAGAAGTTTTTGCACTAGGAAAGGCAAAGCACATGGTAGATTGACACTAAGGGAATGCACAAGGTTTATTGCTTTACGTTTGAATGCAATATGGCATGATTTCATTTATAAATTTGGTTTGGAATATTTAAGCGGACCAGAGAAGGTAATGTGCAGAACGATTGGTGAATGGGAAATTGGGTTTCAGTTACTGGTTGCACTTAAATTAGTTCTTCACGGACAGCCCGTGCAGAAAGGGGCTGTCTAGGATGCCTCCTCCCTTTCTCTTTCTCCTCCTCCTCATGCTTCTGCTCCTCAGCTACTCGCCACATAGATGGTGGCAAGAGCTGTCTCCTCATGATGGCAAGGTTATTCAGCATTCAGCAGGTACAGGTGCAGCGTCACGAATCCGAGACTGCGGACCACTTGGTGGCAGGGTGTCTGGAATCCTTAAAAAGGTCCGGAATCCAGACCTGACGACCCTGTGACCTCGGGGCCTCGCCGCTGCTGCCTTTACCTCAGGGCTTCCTCGCCGCTCCGCCTGATGACCTCCTTGTCGGGGCCTGCCCTACAACCTCCTCGGCGGGACCCACCTGACAACCTCCTCGGCGCGGCCGGCCCACCCGAATACCTCCTCGACGGTTCCAGCCCGACAACCTACTCGGCGGGGCCGGCCTACCCAAACACCTCGGCGGGACCAGCCCGATAACCTCCTCAGCGGAGCTTGCCCGGCCGAACTCCTCGGTGGGGCCGGCCCACCCGAACACCTCCTCGGTGGGGCCGGCCCACCCAAATACCTCCTTGGCGGGATCTACCTGACAACCTCCTTGGCGGGGCCGTCCCGCCCAAACACCTCGGCGGGGCCAGCCCGACAACCTCCTTGGCGCGACCGGCTCGCCCTACTACAACCTTGGCGGGGCCAGCCCGCCCGATGACATCCTTGGCGGGACTCGCCCGACGGCCCAAGCAGCTCTTCGGCGGGAATCCCCCCCACCTTTCTGACATTCCAAAATCCGGAAATACCCGAACCTGGGCTCAGTTGTTTCCAGATTCGTGACATCAGAAAACAAATCAAAAATCTGGAAAAGCTCGGAATCCGGAACGGCCTCGGTCCCGAGGGTTCTGGATTTTAGACGCTGCACCTGATCCACCAATCTTGACACCTGTTCTACCAAGTACTGCGGGGCTCCTCCAGAGCAGTCCAAGCAGTGGAAGCGTTGCTTCAGTACGCTAGTTGTGTGCTCTATCGCATTTTGTGTGGCAGCATGACTATCATTGTATGCATGCTGTGTGCGTGGGTTGCGCCATGAGCCGTGAGCCATGTCGTCAGCAGATAGCTATGGTCGCCCAGTAGCCACCTTTCGGTTTGCCATGGTCGCTCAAATGCAGATGGTACAGCGAACTGCTGCAGAATAAAGGCATCATGACTGCTGCCAGAATAACAGCATTGACCTACATGATTCTCTGTCTAATCGTACAGCAGCTGGATATCGAGGATCGATATCCCTTTCGCTTCCGGTATGTGGCAGAGTTGACATGTGGTGTGCGTGCAATCAGTGGTACCCTGCACCTTGGGGAAGCCTGAAATCCGAGCAAAGTTGAGTGCTCGCTCCACCGGCTGGTCTCTGGCAAGAGAGAATGAAATGTAGGTAGCCTTCTTTCAATAGAGAGCCACAGTTACCTCACTTACGCAACAATGCATTCAAACTGTGAGATGTTGCAAATATCTTCAGGACCAGCCTGGAAGCAGCCAGGCACATAAAATGTCATTACCAATGTCACCTTCACAGCCACTGGTGATGCCATCCTTGCCCTGCTCTGAGGGCTGTAGTTAATGCAGTTGGTGGCAGATTTCAATGAGGACGTCCTTATTAAAGCACAGATGTCTCACTTACTGTTGAAGTTCAGATAGAAGAATTACTCCCTGAGCACCCTGGCCGGATATGGCCTCCTGCTGAGAGCCCTTCTCCCCTTTGCTCCTCCTCCCTCTTGTAGCAGCTTGTCCTGTTCCACGTGGCCTTTGTTCATTTTCCCAGTTATGCTGTATTCCAATGGGAATGCCTATTACCGCACACATGTCTGGGAGCAACTAGTTTGTGCAGAATACTTGCAGTCAGGAAACAGTCCTTTAGCACCTGCTACACACTCCTTGTCGACTTTTGCAACTTGAAAGAACTATAGAAAGCAGCAAACATGTACAATTGTAGCAATAGCCAGAAGAAATCAACTAGCAACTAACTTGTAAATGTTGATGATCCCTTTAAGTAGCATTGGTGGGAGGTCCTTCCTGCTGCATAATGCATGTTCAACTGTGTGAGGCTAAGAGAGGGCATTGGCTGCAGTGTTGAGCCCCAAAATGACACCGCTGGCGTACCGAGCCTAATTTTGCTCCCACTGTTTTTAAAACTAAACAATTTTGGAAATCTAGTCAACTATGTGTTCCTTATAGTGCACAGACGCAAGGCAAATCAGTGACAAAATTGAGTGCATTCTACATTATTACAGGTCATTGATACATTGCACAGATAAATCCTGGCCATCTCTCCATCAAGTTTTGATTAATAGTATTGCTAAAGCTGTCCCATAAAGCAGCTCTCATATTTGCTAAGGCCCTTCCATCTTATACCCTCCGTAAATTTGAGGTAATCCAAAACTATGCAGCCCATATCCTAACTCGCATCAAGTCCTGTTCACCCATCATCCCTGTGCTCACTTACCTAGATTGGCTCCCGGTACGGCAATGCCTGGATTTAAAAATTCTCATCCTTGTTTACAAATTCCTCCATGGCCTTGCTCCTCCATATCCTGTAACCCCTTCCAACCCTACACTGTCCGAGATGGTCGCACTCCTCCAATTCTGGCTTCTTGCGCGTCCCCAATTTCCATCACTCCACCATTGGCGGCCGTGTCTTTAGCTGCCTTTGGATGTTTTACTACGTTAAAGGAACTATATAAATGCATGTTGTTGTTGTTAGCAATCCTGTACACAAGGTCTGTTCCTGCCATCCATGTTGGAGGTAAATTTTAACGGCATGATTTGATTTTGATATTAAATCAGTTGCATTAGTCAAATTGAAAAAATCAAAGTACAATGGGGAACATTTTCGTGGACCTTCAGCCAGCACTTTATGGAAGACACCGCAGACATTTCTCAATTCCACCCTCTACCTGAGGTGAATGCCACAATGGAGCTGTAAATGGCCCTGGTGCCTGCCCTAATTACCCTGACTCCAGGAAATGATTTAGGATCAGGGAACAGGTATGAGGCGGATGGAATTCCTGTACCATCAAAGATCTACCACCATTACGGCAAAGAGGAAAATCTATCCTATGCTTTCCTCCAAACTAATTAAAATGAGCTTTTACTCTTGTGATCTGTGGAGCATGTATATCATTTAAAGAATGAAGAAAACCCAATCACATATTTTGGCCACAAACAATATTTCAGGTTCAAAGATGATAGGTCCAGAAATTCAGTCCCGTCCATTTTTGGTGCTGCAGGGTACATACCCTGCGCCATAATTTTGAGGCCTGAGGCTCCCCAGATTTTGGAGCCGGCGCATCTTAACAGTCCGCTGACTAAGATTAGTGAAAAATCGGGCTGTTGTTTGTGTCGCAGCAGCTCTCTGGTAGGTGGATCCTAGGTTGGATCGAGGGGTGGGATAATGTGTGTCCAGGGATTAGGGCGAGGCAATGTGGGTCCAGGGATCGAGAGGGGAGTTAAATGTGAGTTTGGGAGGAGCAAGTGTGCTTACATTCAGGTACGTTATTTACCTTTGTTGTAGGCAATCCCTAGGGCTGGTTTCCCCGAGTACAGCCGGAGCTAGTTACTTCAAGGACGCCTCTTGTTTTTTCTCACCCAATATGGCAGACAGTGTGCATGCACTTTCTGCTGCTAGTTTGGGGACTTAATAGGCTGCTTAGAGCCTGGAAAAAAAATGGTGCAACATGGCCCAATTTCTAGGACATAAAACTGTTTTACATAGCAATGGCTTGACTAATATGTTGGTCTCCAAAAATGGACTACTTTTAGCAGAGCCCTTTGAAATTTAAACTGCTGTAATTTTTAGTATCTGCAAATTCTTTTGACATTTTCAATTTCCATATTTGAAAACACTTCTTACACGGAAGTTCTTTCTGTTTAGGATTTCTGAGTTATTGGCGTGGCAACTTAGCGAATGTGATTCGATATTTCCCAACTCAGGCTCTGAACTTTGCCTTCAAGGACAAATACAAGCAGTTATTTATGGCAGGAGTTGACAAAGAGAAACAGGTACGATTCGATGACACAGTATTATCACAAATGCCTGGAATATCATTTTACTAATGCTGAACATGCTATAGCTCCTTCTGTCTTGGATGAACAAGTAGCATATGCAATTAAAACAGTAATGATATGTGGATTTCCAGGGAAGAGTCAGAGATACTTTTATTCATTAACTTTGTTGAGGACCGCAATCCTAAGCAGTGTCTTGTTTGAGCAACTCTCAAGATTGCAACTCTCAAGTTTGCTGCAGTGTGCTGCACCATGAAGTGATGTGGTCTGTACTTGCACAGCCCACGTAGGGAACTGCTAATTTCAGTTATGCCACTTTGGGCAGGACAGTCTGCAAGTAAAGGCTTGATACTTCGCCAAAGGTGCATAGAATGGTCATAGAGTCATAGAATAGTTATAGCACAGAAGGAAGCCATTCGGCCTGTCGAGCGTGTGCCAGCTCTCTGGAAGAGCATTTCAGCTAGTTCCATTTCCTCACCCTTTCCCCGTGGCCCTGCAATTTATTTTCCTTCAGGTGCATATCCAATTCCCTTTTGAAAGCAATGATTGAATCTGCCTCCACCACCCTTTCATGCAGTGCATTCCAGATCCTAGCCACTCACTGCGTAAAATAGTTTTTCCTCGTGTCACCTTTGGTTCTTTTGCCAACCATCTTAAATCTGTATCCTCTGGTTCTCGACCCTTCCACCCATGGGAATAGTTTCTCTACTCTGTCTCGACCCCTCATGATTTTGAACAGTTCGATCAAATCTCCTCTCAACTTTCTCTACTCTAAGGAGAACAACCCCAGCTTCTCCAAGGTATCCACGTAACTGAAGTCCCTCATCCCTGGAATCATTCCCCGTAAATTTTTTCTGAACCCGCTCTAAGGCCTTCATATCCTCCCTAAAGTGTAGTGCCCAGAATTGGACACCATACTCCAGCTGAGGCCATTGTCTTATAAAGGTTCATCATAACTTCCCTGCTTTTGTACTCTATGGGTAGAAATTCACCTCCGCCCGAAATGGGGCGCGCCTACTGTCTTTGAAGAGTTGCGGCAGCCTATCCATCAAAATTCAGCTCTTCAAGGGTTTTTTCTCAGCGGGGCGGAAGTGGCCTCAATATGGGGGTGGAAGTGGTGGCGGGACCGAGTGTCTGCCACTGTCAGTCATCAATTAAATGGGAGAGCCGCTGCAAACTCTGCATTCATTTTAGTTGGGTCCACTGGGCCACCAGGGAGGGTTTTGGCCAGGCCTAGCCTGGCACCCAAGCAGCCTGTTGACGGCCCGGCCAAACCCGTGGCCATAATTGTCGGCCCAACCTGCTAGTCGGTCGACAAAAAAAAACATATCGATGGCAGCGCCACCTCCCCTTTAAGGGCAGCCGCGCCGCCATTTCACAGAGAGTGTACCGACAGCAAAAGTTGTCGGCACCAGCCTGCGGCAGCGCCACTCCAGCAGGGCAATTTCAGGTAAGAGGCAATTTTGGTAGAGCAATTACGCGAGGGGGTCCCCGCCAAACAGTAAGGGGTCGTAGTGTGCACGGCGGCGGGAAAACGGGTGGAACGGTCTTGGACACAGCTCCGCTCCTGAGGAAGGGCAATTTACAAAATGGTAGCCCCTTCACAGAGAATCGGTGGCCCAGGATCTCGTATGCTTTTCTAACCGCTTTCTCAACCTGTCCTGCCAACTTCAATGATTTGTGCACATATACACCCAGGTTTCTCTGTTCATGCACCCCCTTTAGGATTGTACCTTTTAAAGAAAGAAAGACTTGGATTTATATAGCGCCTTTCATGACCACTGGATGTCGCAAAGCACTTTACAGCCAATGAAGTGCTTTTGGAGTGTAGTCACTGTTGTAATGTAGGAAACACGGCAGCCAATTTGCACACAAACGAGGTCCCACCCAGCAATGTAATAATCACCAGATAATCTGTATTTTTTTTGTTATGTTGTTCGAGGGATTGGCCAGGACACTGGGGATAACTCCCATTCCCTTCTAAATAGTGCAATTGGATCTGTTACATTCACTTGAGAGAGCAGACGGGGCCTCGGTTTAACGTCTCATCCGAAAGATGGCATCTCTGACAGTGCAGCACTCCCTCAGCATTGCATTGGAGTGTTAGCCTAGATTTCTTTTTGTGCTCAAGTCCCTGGAGTGGGACTTGAACTCACAACCGCTAGTTTATATTGCCCCTCCTTGTTCTTCCTACCAAAATGTATCACTTCTCACTTTTCTGCGTTAAATTTCATCTTTTATTTATTTGTTCCATCCAGGATGTGGGCGTCGTTTCAAGGCCAGCATTTATTGCCCATCCCTATTTGCTCCTGATAAGTCGCCTTCTTGAACTGCTGCAGTCCTTGTGGTGAGGGTACTCCCACAGTGCTGTTGCGGAGGGAGTTCCAGGATTTTGACCCAGCGACGATGAAGGAATGCGATATACTTCCAAGTCAGAATGGTGTGTAACTTGGAAGGGCACTTGCAGGTGATGGTGCTCCCATGCGCCTACTGCCCTTTTCCTTCTAGGTGATAGAGGCCACGAGTTTGGGAGGTGCCGTCGAAGAAACCTTGGCGAGTTGCTGCAGTGCATCTTGTAGATGGTGAACATTGCAGCCATGGTGTGCCGGTGGTGGAGGGAGTGAATGTTTAAGGTGGTGGATGGGCTGCTTTGTCTTTTTGAGTGTTGCAGTTACACTCATCCAGGCAAGTGTAGAATATTCCATCATACTCCAGACTTGTGCCTGATACATGGTGGAAAGGCTTTGGGGAGTCAGGAGTTGAGACACTCGCCTCTGACCTACTCTTATTACCATAGAATTTATGTGGCTAGACCAGTTAAGTTTCTGGTCAATGGCTACTCCCCAGGATGTTGATGGCGGGGGATTCGGCGATGGTAATGCTGTTGACTGTCACTGGACAGTGGTTAGACTCTCACTTGTTGGAGATAGTCATTGCCTTGCACTTGTGTGGCGCGAATGTTACTTGCCACCTAGCAACCCAAGCCTGAATGTCGTCTAGGTCTTGCTGCATGCGGCAAGGACTGCTTCATTATCTGAGGAGTTGAGAATGGAACTGAACACTACAATCATCAGTGAACATCCCCACTTCTGATCTTATGATGGAGGGAAGGTCATCGATGAAGCAGCCGAAGGTGGTTGGACCTAGGACACTGCCCTGAGGAACTCCTGCAGCGATGTCCTGGGGCTGAAATGATTGGCCTCTAACAACCACAACCATCTTCCTTTGTGTTAGGTATGACTCCAGCCAATGGAGAATTTTCCCCTGATTCCCACTGATTTCAATTTTCTTAGGGCTCCTTGATGCCACACTCGGGTCAAATACTGCCTTGATATCAAGGGCAGTCACTCTCACCTCACCTCTGGAATTCAGCTCTTTTGTCCATGATTGGACCAAGTAATGGGGTTGGAGCCAAGTGGTCTTGGCGGGACACAAACAGAGCATGGATGAACAGGTTATTGGTTCACTTGATAGCACTGTCGACGACACCTTCCATCATTTTGCTGATGATTGAGAGTAGACTGATGGGGCGGTAATTGGCTGAATTTGATTTGTCCTGCTTTTTGTGGACAGGATATACCTGACCAGTTTTCCACATTGCCGGGTAGATGCCAGTGTTGGAGCCATACTGGAACAGCTAGGCTAGAGGCACGGCTAGTTCAGGAGTACAAGTCTTCAGCATGACAGCCAGGATGTTGTCGGGGCCCACAGTTTTTGCTGTATCCAGTGTACTCCGCCGTTTCTTGATATCACGTGGAGTTATTGGCTGAAGACTGGCTTCTGTGATGGTGGGACCTTAGGAGGCCGCCAATATGGATCATGCACTTGGCACTTCTGGCTGATGATTGCAAGCGCTTCAGCTTGGTCTTTTGCACTCGTGTGCTGGGCTCTGCCATCATTGAGAATGGGGATATTTGAGGAGCCTCCTCCTCGCGTTAACTGTGTAATTGTCCACCACATTCACAACTGGATGTGGCAGTATTGCAGAGCTTTGATCTCAACCATTCATTGTGGGATCGCCTAGCCCTGTCTATAGCTTGCTGCTTCTACTGTTTAGCATGCATGTACTCCTGTGATGCAGCTTATTTGAAGATTGCACTTCAGTCCCCCGCTCCTGATCTTTGGGCATCCTGTGCGGAGGGGAATGAGCAGGTCAGAAGGCCTCCTCGTAGGACTGCTCCTGGGCATAGCCAAGGTGGCCATTAACCGGTCCAGGCAGCGGGCAGTCGAGGGGGTCGTTCAGCCCGACTGCCTGCCTCTCTTCCGTGGTTACATTCGAGCCAGCGTGTCCCTAAAGATGGAGCACACAGTGTCCAATGGTATGCTCGCAGCCTTCCGTGAGAGGTGGGCGCCGGAGGGACTGGAGTGCATCATCACCTCCAGCAACCAAATTTTAATTTGACCATATTACAAAAAGTTTTATTTGTTAATTTGTCGGTTCTAGTGCCCCTTTAATAAGGGGGCACTTGATTTATAGGTTCAACAAAATAGTTGTGATGCAGCTTCTCCACCTCATTTTTAGGTACGCATGGTACTGCTCTTAACATTCTCTTCTGTACTCCTCATTGTACCAGGGCTGGGCCCCTGGCTTAATGGTAATGGTAGAGTGAGGAATATGCCTGGTCAGGAGATTACGGATTGTGGTGGAATACAATTCTGCTGCTGCTGATGGCCCACAGCGCCTCATGGATGCCCAGTTGTTCTGAATCTATCCCATTTAGCACGATGGTAGTGCCACACAACATGATGGAGAATGTCCTCAGAGTGAAGACGGGACCAGGGTTGTGCAGTGTTCACTGCTACCATTGCTGTCGTGAACAGATGTATCTGCGACAGGTAGATTGATGAGGACGAGGTCAAGTATGTTTTCCCTTGTGCTGGTTCTCTCACCACCTGCCTCAGGCCTGTCTGGCAGCTATATCCTTCAGGACTCGGCCAGCTCGGTCAGTAGTGGTGCTACCGAGCCACTCTTGGTGATGGACATTGAAGTACCCCACCCAGAGTACATTCTATTCCCTTGCTACCCTCAGTGCTTCTTCCAAGTGCAATATGGAGTAGTACTGATTCAGCAACTGAGGGAGGGCGATGGGTGGTAGGTTTCCTTGCCCATGCTTGACCTAAAGCCATGAGACTTCATGGGGTCCGTAGTCAATGTTGAGGACTTCCAGGGCCACCCCCTCCCGACTGTAAATCACTATGCCGCCACCTCTGATGGGTCTGTCCTGCCGGTGGGACAGGACATATTCAGGGGCGGTGATAGAGGAGTCTGGGACATTGGCTGGAAGGTATGATTCTGTGAGTATGACTATGTCAGGCTGTTGCTTGACTAGTCTGAGGACAGCTCTCTCAATTTTGGCACAAGTTCCCAGTTGTTAGTGAGGAGGATTTTGCAGGGTTGACTGGGCTGGGTGTGCCATTTTCGTGTCCGAAGCCGGTGCCTAGGTTGATGCCGGGTGGTCTGCCCGGTTTTATTCCTATTATTGTTGTTCGACGCGGTTTCTTACAACTGAGTGACTTGCTAGGCCAATTCAGAGTCAACCACATTGCTATGGTCTGGAGCCACATATAGGTCAGACCGGGTCAGGCAGCAGATTTCCTTCCCTAAAGGACATTAGCGAACTAGATGGGAATTTATGACAATATGATAGTTTAATGGTCCCCATTATTGATACTAGCTTTTTATTCCAGATTTATTTAATTAACTTAATTTAAATTCCCTAACGGCCTCTTAATTACTGGTCCAGTAATTCCTGTGAAGTTCAAGAACGTCCACCCTATCACAGATCTTCCCTTTTGTTCTTTCCTCTCCTCTCTCCCACCCACCTATCCCTGCCCCTGCACTTGCTTAAAATCTGTTACATCTCTAACTCTCTCCACAGATGCTGCCTGACCTGCTGAATATTTACAGCATTTTCTGTTCTTATTTCAGATTTTCAGCATCCGCAGTCTTTTGCTTTTCCTGTTTAAAGTACTTCTCCAATCTGTTTCTGCAAACATTATATCTGTAGTTATACAAATATACTATTTATAAATGTTATCAAATTCCTGATGTCATGAAAACCCATTTCATGTTTTCTTCTCTTCAGAGCTGCTCTAGTGATGTCACAAATGAAAAGGAGCCACCTGCATCTCAGTTTCTTAGGGACAACATTTTGCTGGTCTGGGGCACACACAAAGTCATTTGACCCCAGGAAATACTCTTATCTTATACCTTTGCATACTCCATTAGCATGTTTGACCAAAGCTGCGTAGCTCCAAGTTGGCTCCTAGATTCAGGAGGGCAAAAGTTTGGCAATTTGTTTTAGCAAATCTGTAGACATGTAAAATGACTAAATTTAATTTGTACATTAAAGTTCATTTTCCACTGTTGCACTAGCCAATCAACTTTAATACGAATGTGCTTACTTTCCCAGAAATATCTCATGGCTGGATCATCAAGAAGCAGTGACTGCTGTGATGGATGTTAAGCTGTGCATTGCAGCTTCTGTTACTCTTTTCTTGTTTAGCTTTGACTTTTATCTTTATTATTTTTCATAGTCTTTTGTTTGTTTTGTAAGTCTGAGAACATGTAGAGGTTTGGTTGCTTGATTACAATTAAGTTTTAAAACTTGTACCTGACCTAGAGTCTAGTGGGATAAATTTTTGTAAAACTTGCAAGTAAATATCAGTGACTTCAGCAAATATTGAGTAGATGAGAGATCGAAGCACCATGTTCAAAAGTCTTGACAATTGTTGAGAAAACAGTCCATGAGTAGCTGTGATGAAAAGTGTTTATGTTCCGTTCAAATGTTCATTCACAAGTGTGAGAATAAATATTTTTCATGTTTCAGTTTGGCAAATGGTTCTTAGCAAATTTAGCGTCTGGAGGAGCTGCGGGTGCCACATCCCTCTGTTTTGTGTATCCCCTGGATTTTGCACGAACACGCTTAGCTGCTGACATCGGCAAAGGTAGGAATCTTTTGAAAGAAATTTCCAGCCAGTTACTGTAACAGCAGCTCGTACAGTCAGTATTCAGTCCACAGAGAGCTGAGCATTTTGGGAAGTTGGGAGGCCGTGAGGAGGGCATTGGAATAGTTGAGACTCTGAAGGTTTATCTTTGGGGGACTAGGGAGGTAACAGTGTGGAGATGGAAAGAAAAGCCATTGCTGGAGATAATCTGGCTACGATTGGACAGGCAACAATGGAATCAAGTAAGGGCAGTTCCACTGACCTGGACAACGGAGGAGAAGCATTGAAGGAATGTGGTGTGGTCAACCATGTTAAAGGCAGGAGTAAGATCGATCAGGGACAATGCACCATGGTCACAGTCACAGAGGATGTAATTTGTGATGATGGTTAGGGGAAATAGCTGTATTGTGGCAGGGCTGGAAACCTGAGTGCAGAGATTCAAATAGGGAGTTACAGGACAGTTTGGCATAGATTTGGGAAGCAACTATAGTCAACGACTTTGGAGAGGAAACATAGAAACATAGAAAATAGGTGCAGGAGTAGGCCATTAGGCCCTTCGAGCCTGCACCGCCATTCAATGAGTTCATGGCTGAACATGCAACTTCAGTACCCCATTCCTGCTTTCTTGCCATACCCCTTGATCCCCCTAGTAGTAAGAACTACATCTAACTCCTTTTTGAATATATTTAGTGAATTGGCCTCAACAATGTTCTGTGGTAGAGAATTCTACAGGTTCACCACTCTCTGGGTGAAGAAGTTTCTCCTCATCTCGGTCCTAAATGGCTTAGCCCTTATCCTTAGACTGTGACCCCTGGTTCTGGATTTCCCCAACATTGGGAACATTCTCCCTGCATCTAACCTGTCTAAACCCGTCAGAATTTTAAATGTTTCGATGAGATCCCCTCTCATTCTTCTGAACTCCAGTGAATACAAGCCCAGTTGATCCAGTCTTTCTTGATATGTCAATCCCGCCATCCCGGGAATCAGTCTGGTGAACCTTCGCTGCACTCCCTCAATAGCAAGAATGTCCTTCCTCAAGTTAGGAAACCAAAACTTACACAATACTCCAGGTGTGGCCTCACCAGGGCCCTGTACAACTGTAGCAACACCTCCCTGCCCCTGTATTCAAATCCCCTCGCTATGAAGGTCAACATGCCATTTGCTTTCTTAACTGCCTGCTGTACCTGCATGCCAACCTTCAGTGACTGATGTACCAAGACACCCAGGTCTCGTTGCACCTCCCCTTTTCCTAATCTGTCACCATTCAGATAATGGTCTGTCTCTCTGTTTTTACAACCAAAGTGGATAACCTCACATTTATCCACATTATACTTCATCTGCCATGCATTTGCCCACTCACCTAACCTATCCAAGTCACTCTGCAGCCTCATAACATCCTCCTCGCAGCTCATACTGCCACCCAACTTAGTGTCATCCGCAAATTTGGAGATACTACATTTAATCCCCTCGTCTAAATCATTAATGTACAATGTAAACAGCTGGGGCCCCAGCACAGAACCTTGCGGTACCCCACTAGTCACTGCCTGCCATTCTGAAAAGTACCCATTTACTCCTACTCTTTGCTTCCTGACTGCCAACCAATTCTCAATCCACGTCAGCACCCTACCCCCAATCCCATGTGCTTTAACTTTGTTAAAGGGAGATTGGAGATGGGGTGGTAATTTGCAAAGAGAGAAGGGTAAAAGGTGGGCTTTTTGAGGAGGATGATGAAGGCGACTTTAAAAAGAAATGCGACAATACTCGTGAAGTGTGAACAATTTACAATGTCAATTGGCATAGAACCCAGGAAGACAGCAGTTCAGTGGGAATGGATTCAAGGGAGCAGGAGGTTGGTCTCAAAGGAGGAGATGAGCTATAAGAAGGCATGAAGGGAGACGAGTGCGAAATTGCAGAGATGCAGGTTCGGGACTAGGGCAGGGAAGAAGATTTGGCTTAATTGGAAAGAAAAAGAGTGAAGCAGCTGAACAGATGGTCTCAACCTTAGTGACAAAGAAGTCCATGAGCCCCTCACACTTGAAGCGGACAGTGAAAAAGGGTTTAAGGAGATGGTTGGTAGTGGAGAAAAGAAACCAGGGGTTTCATTTGCTCTCCAGGATGATCCTGGAATAGTGAGTGGTTTTGGCAGAGGAGACTGAGATAGGACTTGATGTGGTCCGGCCAGATCTGGTGATATGATAGCTAAACCAGTTGTGTGCCAGATACCCTGAAGTCTGTGTCTTTGGAATTGAGGGAGTAAAGATAGGTACAAATCAGAGGGAATGATCAGGATGGAAGAATAAAGGTTTTTCTGGAGACATGAGCATCAAAGATGGAAGTGATGGAGTGGTTGAGCAAATCAACAGCTGCAGAAGTATTGTGGTGAGTGGAAGGCTATCAGCTAGGCAGTTAGAATTTTGTAAGTGCAAAGGTAAATGGCTTTGGGGGGTGGTGTTAAGTATCTTATATTGCCAGATGCAGAAGGAAGTGGGATTGGAAGGAGAAAGGGCATGTTAGCGATGAGAGAAACAAAGAAATGGTCGGAGATGGCTTTGTCAGTGATCAAGACCTTGAGAATAGAGAGGCTGTGAGACATGGCCATGAATATAGGTAGGAGCTTATATTAGAGGGAAAGGTTTAGGGAGGACAGAAGGGCAGTGAATTCACAGGAGAGAATGCAAGGAGAACTGAGAAGGAAATTGAAATCACAGAGGATGAGGTGTCTCAGTTCAGAGGCTGAGGTGGGATAGGAGGAAGGATATGTCATTGAGAAACCTGGGGTGGGGCTTCGGGGCACAGTAGAAAATTAGTATTTTGGAGGAGATGAGAGTGGTATGAAGAGGTGATGTGCTCAAAGGAGGATATGGTTGTAGAGGAGCAGAGAGAGATCCTTGGTGATAAGCACCACACTGCCATCACAGCAGTTTGAGTGGGGCAGATGGTGAAAGGTATAGCCTGGCAGGAAGGCTTAGGTAAGAGACAAGGGGGCCGAAATTGCCCCTTTTTTAAAAGCCCGTTACAGTAACGGGCCTATAAGACCTTTACGACCAGGGGCAGGTAGATGGGTGCGACTCATTCGCAATTGCCCCCGGGCCCCACCCGGCACTCCAACCCGTTGTCGGCCCTTTAAGTGAAGGGGAGGAATGTTGCTACGCGACAGTGCAACCCGGCACGTCCACGTCGAACATACATCATTGCTGCGCTGACGGACACCACCCTGCTCCCGATGCAAACCCGCCCCTACATCACCTCAAACAGCGCCCCAAAGCGGTGGGAGACGGTGACAAAGTTAAAGATCTGAATTTCCCGCCTCTTCCCTCCGACTCCCGACGGGCGGTAATCATTCAAATTATCCGCCCCACCTGTGAGCCAAGTTTAATTTAAGCCAGGATGCCAATGGAGTCATCCATAATAACGTTGTGGATGGCAACAGCCTTGATTACGAGTGAACAGACATTCTGGCAAGAAATTCAGACAAAGACCGTGATTGATCTGTTGGTAGGGTCCAAGGGGGTAATGATAGATAGAGTGAGCAGAAAACCTAGGAGATTGGGAAGGTTAGCCCACAGCAGGTGTGTTGGGCAAGGAGGTTGAGAGAGGAGGAAGCTGAAAGTGGCATAGAGGGTTCCTGTGGGTTTATTTAAGGGAGATTCAGATCTCAAATGGCAGCAGGAGTGCAGAAAGGCAGAGTAATGGTGATGGTTTGGGATAGGGATTGGGTATAGGGAAAAATACCCAAGAGAGGAGAAATGAAAAGTGGCATGACTGGGTAACCAAAAGTGGCATGACTGGGTAACCATAAGTGGAAGAGACGGGAGAGAAGGGTCCAAGATATACGAAGAGGGGAAAAGAGAAAGATAGAAGTAATGGACTTTTGTCCGGAGTGGCAGCCAAACTGCATGCAAATGGATGTAGGGAATTCGGTGCATGGCAGAGATTAGACCAGACACGTCCTGTTTGTGAACCTCTTACTGTCATTGATGTATGCTTGAGGTTACTAACCACCAGGTGGCGCCACTGTCGGAGGTCATTGGGCTGTACCCACGTGTGTGCGGCCCAGGTATAAAAGGCAAGCCATCATGCGATGTAATCACTTTGGACCCTAATAAAGCAGTGCCAGGTTTGTACCTGTGTTAGTTTACAGTATTCAGTCTATCGAGTTATTACATACATAACATTTGGTGACGAGGTAACTTAAGAACCTTCGCATGCAAAAATGAGCACAATTGGAATTCTGGAGAGGTTCGTGGGGGGAGAGGACTGGGCAGATTATGTAGCTCGCCTGGACCAGTACTTCGTGGCCAACAAAATGGAGGAACCACTGACGCAGTTAGGCGCAGGGCGGTCTTCCTCATGGTTTGCGGTCCGAAAATCTATGGACTCATAAAGAATCTTCGCTCGCCTGCAAGTCCAACGGACAAGGACTATGAGGAATTGTGTGCTCTGGTACATGACTATCTCAAATTCTACACTCACGTTCATTCTGAGGGCCAGGATGTGTCGGAATTCGTTGCCGACCTAAGACGTCTAGCTGTACCGTGTAAGTTCGAAAACACCTTGGGAAACATGCTGTGGGGCTTCTTTGTAATCGGCATCAACCACGAGGTGATCCTGCGTAATCTACTGGCAGCGGAGACGCTGGATTTGAGCAAGGCCATCACGATTGCCCAGGTATGCATGACGACGGACAAAAACTTGAAGCAGATATCATCGAAAAATCGGAACTCGGCAAGTACTGTAAACAAGATTGTATTGTCGTTTGGCAGAGCTGCTTATGGCAGAGCCTACTCGACTGCGTATGCGAAACCTATGGCTGCCCAAAGTCCGCCAACAGGAATTAATCCGATTTCACCGTGTTGGCGTTGTGGGGGCAATCATCGGCCTCATCAGTGTTGGTTTAAACAGTACATTTGTAAAGGTTGTTCGAGACAGGGGCATCTCCAGCGCATGTGTCCGCAACTGAGCAAGTGTGCTGCGACACACCACGTGGAGGATGATGACCAGTATAGCGCGGATCCGGATATGCAATCTGAGATACCAGAGGAGGAAGTAAATGGACTGATATCAGAGGAGGAAGTGTATGGACTGTATTCGTTCCTAACAAAGAGCCAACCGATAATGATTAATGTGAAACTTAACCGTGTGCCGGTACCGATGGAATTGGACACGGATGCGAGTCAATCAATAATGAGCCAGAGGACATTCGACAAGCTGTGGGATACTAAGGCTCTGAGGCCTAAGCTGAATCCAGTCAATGCCAAGTTGCGTACGTACACGAAAGAACTCATAATGGTGATTGGCAGTGCAGTAGTCAAGGTGTCGTATGATGGTGCGGTTCATGATTTACCATTATGAATTGTTCCAGGCAATGGTCCAACGCTGTTCGGCAGGAATTGGCTAGAAAAAATCAAATGGAATTGGAATGATATCAAAGCGTTGTCGTCGGAGGATGATACTCCATGTGCTTAAGTGCTGAGCAAGTTCCCCTTGCTGTTTGAACCAGGCATCGGCAATTTCACAGGAGTCAACGTGCAAATCCACATGGACTCGGATGCAAGATCCGTCTATCATAAAGCTCGGGCGGTTCCGTACATGATGAGGGAGAAGGTCAAAATCGAACTGGACAGACTCCAGTGTGAAGGGGTCATATCACCAGTCGAATTTAACAAATGGGCCAGCCCCATTGTTCCTGTATTGAAAAGTGATGGCACTGTCACGATTTGTGGAGCCTATAAGGTTACGATCAACCGATCAATACCCGTTATCGAAGGCTGATGACCTGTTTGCAATGCAAGCCGGGCGGAACTTGTTCACTAAACTGGATCTGACGTTGGCCTACATGACACAGGAGCTGATCGAGTCGTCGAAGAAACTTGCGTGCATCAACACCCATAAAGGACTGTTTATCTACAACAGGTGTCCTTTCGGAATTCGCTCGGCTGCAGCCATATTTCAGAGGAACATGGAGAGTCTACTGAAGTCCGTTCCTAGAACCATTGTATTCCAGGTCACATGACCGAACATTTGAACAACCTGGAAGAGGTCCTACATCGTCTGGACAAAGTGGGACTCAGACTGAAACGTTCGAAGTGTATCTTCATGGCACCGGAAGTCGAATTCCTGGGGAGGAAAATTGTGCTGACGGCATCAGGCCTATGGACTCGAAAACCAAGGCCATCAAAAATGCACCCAAGCCTCAGAATGTGACGGAACTGCATTCGTTCCTTGGTCTACTCAACTACTTCGGTAATTTCCTACCTAGATTGAGCACTTCATTAGAGCCACTGCACATGCTGCTAAGAAAAGGCGACAACTGGGTTTGGGGTGCGACTCAAGATAGAACTTTTGAGAAAGCTACTAATCTGCTTTGCTCTAACAAGCTGCTGGTACATTATGATCCGTGTAAGCGTCTAGTATTGTCCTTCATCATATGGAGTTGGTTGCGTGCACCAACAAGCTAATGAGTTAGCTAAACTACAACCTGTTGCGTATGCTTCTAAAAGTTTGTCAAAGGCGGAAAGAGCCTACAGCATGGTGGAAAAAGAAGCATTAACCTGTGTGTATGGGGCTAAAAAGATGCATCAGTACTTGTTTGGTCTTCGGTTTGAACTGGAGACAGATCACAAGCCACTCATTTCATTGTTTTCGGAAAACAAAGATATCAATACCAATGTATCGTCCCGCATCCAGAGGTGGACGCTGACATTATCTGCCTATCATTATGTCATTCGCCATAGACCTGGCACCAAGAATTGTGCCGATGCACTGAGCTGTCTGCCGTTGCCCACACTGGAGGTGGAGACGCCACAACTTGCAAACCTACTGTTAGTTATGGATGCTTTTGAAAGTGAAGGAACCCCTGTCACGGCTTAACAAGCTAAGACCTGGACCAGCCAGGACCCGATATTATCAGTTGTGAAACGTTGTGCCCGTAGTGGTGATTGATCTGCCATACCCAAGCAAATGGGTGATGAGACCAAACCTTACAACCGTCGCAAAGACGAACTATCCATTCAGTCAGATTGTTTACTGTGGGGTAATCGTGTTATGCCGAAGAAAGGCAGAGAGAAATTTGTACATGATCTACATAGCACTCATCCCGGTATTGCTATGATGAAAGCCATTGCCAGGTCTCATGTATGGTGGCCTGAAATTGACTCTGATCTGGAATCATGTGTGCATCAGTGCAACACTTGCATGCAGCCAAGTAATGCACCAGCAGAATCGCCGCTGAGTCTGTGGTCGCGGCCATCTAAACCATGGTCCAGGATCCGCATTGACTTTGCAGGTCCCTTCCTGGGAAAGATGTTCTTAATTGTGGTGGATGCATATTCCAAGTGGATAGAGTGTATAATCATGTCATCCAGTACATCCACAGCTACCATTGAGAGCCTTTGTGTCATGTTTGCCACTCATGTTCTACCTGACATCGTTGTAAGCGACAACGGACCTTACTTCACTAGTCTGGAGTTTCAAGAGTTCATGAAACTCAATGGTATCAAACATATGAGGTCAGCACCATTCAAACCTGCATCTAATGGTCAAGCAGAGCGTGCTGTCCAAACCATCAAGCAGAGTATGAAACGTGTAACTCAAGGTTCACTGCAGACTCGCTTGTCATGCATATTGCTTAGTTACAGGACAAGACCCCACACGCTTAACGGGGTCCCCCTTCTGAACTATTGATGAAGAGAGATCTCAAGACCAAGCTCTCTCTTGTCCACTCTGACTTGAACGATCATGTTGAATACAGACGTCAAAGTCAGCAGTGGTATCATGATCGCGCTGCAGTGTCACGCGACATTTCTGTGAACGATCCTGAGTATGTACTAAATTATGGTCAAGGTCCCAAGTGGATCGCCGGTGACAGAGTGTTTATCGTCAAGCTCAAGAATGGGCAAACATACAGGAAACATGTTGATCAGATAAAGCTGCGTCACACGGATGAACCGGAACAATCTGAGGAAGACACAGTGACCAACCAACCTACCCTCAGTCATCAGAGGACTCTGCTGTCATCAATGAATCTGAACTTTTAATCCCTGACATGGTCATTGCCGCTCCCATCAGATCGGCTACCTAGCCCCCAGTCATAACAGACTCAGAATGCTCACCCAAGGCTGGAGTTAAACAGAGACGATCAACTTGGGAGCGGAAAGCCCCGGACTGTCTCAATTTGTAAAAAGACTGTTACAAATAGGGGGATATTGTCATGTATGTATGCTTGGGGTTACTAGCCACCAGGTGGTGCCACTGTCGGAGGCCATTGAGCTGTATGCACTGGTGTGCGGCCCAGGTATAAAAGGCAAGCCATCATGTAATGTAATCATTTTGGGCCCTAATAAAGCAGAGCCAGATTTGTACCTGTGTTAGTTTACAGTATTCAATCTATTGAGTTATTATATACATAACACTTACTTCAGGTGCCTTGTAGCAGAAATTGTTACACTCAGTACACTTCGTACCTTCATGTTACAATAAAATGTTGCAATACCTAATTAAGCAATTGTCAGCTCATAGGTGCGAGACTTCACTGGATCAACAATTTCCGCTGCGTTCTGTGGGTAAAGGCACTGATTCCTGGGCTGTCTTGATTCTTTGATATTTACTGGATAAAGCCACCAATCCCTGGTCTCTGGTGATTCCCTAATGGTTTACTAGATTTACATTTTAACTCACAATCCCTAGTCTATGCTGATCTATCTCTGATTGTTCAATAACTAAGCAGTTAATAGTGCATACAATTCCAGAAGGCATTTGACAGGGTGCCGCATAAAAGGTTACTGCACAAGATAAAAGTTCACGGGGTTGAGGGTAATATATTAGCATGGATAGAGGATTGGCCAACTAACAGAGAACAGAGTCGGGATAAATTCTCTGGTTGGCAACCAGTAACTAGTAGGGTGCTGGGACCCCAACTATTTGCAATCTATTAACGACTTGGAAGAAGGGAGTGAGTGTAACGTAGCCAAGTTTGCTGATGATACAAAAATGGGAGGAAAAGCAGCGTGTGAGGAGGACACAAAAAATCTGCAAAAGGACATAGACAGGCTAAGTGAGTGGGGAAAAATTTGGCAGATGGAGTATAATGTTGGAAAGTGTGAGATTATGCACTTTGGCAGATAAAATCAAAGAGCAAGTTATTATTTAAATGGAGAAAGATTGCAAAGTGCCGCAGTACAGCGGGTCCTGTGCATGAAACACAAAAGGATAGTATGCAAGTACAACAAGTGATCAGGAAGGCCAATGGTATCTTGGCCTTTATTGCAAAGGGGATGGAATATAAAAGCAGGGAAGTCTTGCTACAGCTGTATAAGGTATTGGTGAGTCCACACCTGGAATACTGCGTGCAGTTTTGGTTTCCATATTTATGAAAGGATGTACTTGCTTTGGAGAAAGTTCAGAGAAGGTTCACTATGTTGATTCTGGGGATGAGGGGGTTGACTTATGAGGAAAGGTTGAGTAGGTTGGGCCTCTACTCATTAGAATTCAGATGAATGAGAGGTGATCTTATCGAAACATATAAAATCATGAAGGGGCTTGACAAGATGGATGCAAAGAGGATGTTTCCACTGATGGAGGAGACTAGAACTAGAGGGCACGATCTTAGAATAAGGGGCCGCCCATTTAAAACTGAGATGAAGAGAAATTTCTTCTCTCAGAGGGTTGCAAATCTGTGGAATTCACTGCCTCAGAGAGCTGTGAAGCTGGGACATTGAATACATTGAAGACAGAAATAGACAGTTTCTTAAACGATATGGGGATAAGGGGTTATGGGGAGCAGGCGGGGAAGTGGAGCTGAGTCCATGATCAGATCAGCCATGATCTTATTGAATGGCGGAGCAGGCCTACGCCTGTTCCTATTTCCTATGTTCTTAGGTTCTTATGTAAGTGTCTCTAGTCCTTTGCTAATGCAGGTTCCATTTGCTTGGATTCTTGTACACAATCTAACAGCACAGTTGTCATGTATGTAACCACAATGTAACACCACTGTATTACTGTAAACACACAAGCTAGATGCACACCTTGACCACAAGGGGTGAACTTGTGGGAGACACTCCTTACCTGATCCCCCAGGTATATAAAGGGAGGCCCTACACAGGGTCATCACTTGTGGAGTGCTGTGAATAAAGAGTTGAGGTCACAGAGTGACCTTGTCCCCAGAATGTGCCTCGTGTGGTTTCATGCTGTAGGATAAGGACTTTGGGGTTGGGTGCGTGTTGCAGCAGGGCAATGCTGAGGGTCAACTACAATCTGTGACTCATGCCTCCAGGTCGCGCTCTCAAGCAGAACGGGGATATGGGATGGTCGAGAAAGAAGCGCTCGCATGTCAGACAGCAAGGCTGTCAATGCCAACGCATCAGCCCGCATACAGCGATGGGCTTTCATGCTGGCTGCTTATGACTACTCCATCCGTCACCGGCCCAGCACTGAAAATTGCGCTGACGCGCTCAGCAGGCTTCCACTGGCCACCACTGAGGGTGCAGCGGAGCATAGCGCTGAGATGGTCATGGCTGTCGTTGCCTTTTACAGCGCAGGCTCCCCCATCACAGCCCGCCAGATCAAAATCTGGACAAACAGAGATCCCCTCCTATCCCTGATTAAGAAATGTGTCCTGACTGGGGATTGGGCGCCCGCATACGGAGCATGCCCTGAGGAGGTCAGACCGTTCCACAGACAGATAGATGAGCTCTCCATCCAAGCCGACTGCCTACTATGGGGCAGCCGGGTAGTTATGCGCCAAAAGGGCAGGGAGGCATTCATCCCGGAACACCACAGCGAGCACCCAGGCGTTGTGCTGATGAAGGCCATTGCCCGGTCACATGTTTGGTGGCTTGGAATTGATTCAGACCTGGAACACTGTTCGCAGGTGCACGACGTGTGCCCAGCTGGGTAATGCCCCCAGGGAGGCCCAGCTTAGCCCGTGGCCCTGGCCCACCAGGCCATGGTCACGCATTCATGTTGACTACGCGGGCCCGTTCATGGGAAAAATGTTCCTTATTGTGGTTACTTAAATGGATCGAGTGCATCATTCTGAATTCATGCACGTCATCCACCACCGTGGAAAGCCTACGTGCGATCTTTGCAACCCATGGCTTGTCGGACATCCTGGTTAGTGATAATGGCCCATGCTTCACAAGCTATGAATTCCGGGAGTTTATGTTGGGCAATGGCATCAACCACGTCAGGACTGCGCCGTTCAAACCGGCCTCCAATGGCCAGGCGGAACGTGCGGTCCAAATCATTAAGCAAGGTATGCTCAGGATTCAAGGAACCTCCCTACAATGCCGCCTATCGCGCCTCCTGCTGGCCTCTAGATCCCGACCGAACACACTCACGGGAGTCCGCCGGCAGAGCTACTTATGAAACGGACACTCAAAACCTGGTTGTCCCTCATTCACCCAGTCCTAACCGACATAGTTGAGGGCAAGCACAAGTCACAAAACGAGTACCATGACCACAATTCAAGGGAGAGATGTATAGAAATAAATGATCCTGTATTCGTCCTCAATCACGCCATGGGGCCCAAATGGCTTGAGGGTACTGTAATTGACAAAGGGGAATAGGGTCCTCTTGGTAAAACTCAACAATGGTCAAATATGCCGTAAGCATCTGGACCAAGTAAAAAAAAAGGTTCAACATCGACACGGAGGAACCTGAAGAAGACCATGAGATGGAGCTCACACCACCGCCAGTGAACGAGCAACAAGAGCAATCAGAAGAATGCACAGTCCCTGCGGTCAGCCTGGACAGGCCAGAATCACCACAGGTGACAGACACTCACGTCAGTGTCCCAACAACCAGAGCCCCAACTGCGGCGCTCCACGAGGAAGCGTAGACCACCTGAAAGACTAAACCTATGATCCTAACAAGACTTTGGGGGGGGGGGGGAGAAGGTGATGTCATGTATGTAACCACAATGTAACATCACTGAATTACTGTATACACACAAGCTAGATGCACACCTTGACCACAAGGGGTGAACTTGTGGGAGACACTCCTTACCTGATCACACAGGTATATAAAGGGAGGTCCCAGGCAAGGTCATCACTTGTGGAGTGCTGTGAATAAAGAGTTGAGGTCACAGAGTGACCTTGTCCCCAGAATGTGTCTCGTGTGGCTTCATGCTGTAGAGTAAGGACTTTACAACAGTGAAACACAGCGGTGAAACCCTTGAGATCCGAGCATCAGCCCCTTAAAGCTGTTAGTTCAGGTTACCCTGTGACAGCTTTGCTTTTTATTCTTTATAGCATGCAGGACATTCCAAAGTGCTACACAAAACCAATACATTACATTTGAAGTGCAGTCACTATTGTTTTATAGACAGACATGACAGATAATTTGTGGACAACATGGTCCCACAAAGAGAAAATGAAATGAATGACCACTTAATTTGGTAGTGGTGGTTGAGGGAAGGAATGTTTCCGAGAACAAGTCTCCTGTTCAAATATTGTCATGCAATATTTTACATACATCTAAACCACATGAACAAATTGGCAAGGGATCGTGTTTAATATCTCATCTGCAAAAACAGCAATGCAACACTCGTCACTACTACACTGAAGTGTCAGCTTAACTTATGTGCTCAAGTTCTAGAGAAGGCTTTAGAACCTTACTCAAGTAAGAGTGCAACCCACTGAGCAAATCTAAAACTGAGTATATAATTAATTTGTATTGTACAATCACTAGACTCACTAGCCCAGCATCTTGAAATGCATTCAAGAGAACTTTTTTTAGTCACTATGTAGCAAGCTCAACACGAGAGGGGGTGGTCTTGGATTTAGTTTTGGGGAACGAAGCTGGGCAGGTTGAAGGTGTATTCGTGGGAGAGCACTTGGGTCCCAGTGACCATAATTCAGTCAGATTCAAATTAGTTATGGATAAGGACAAGAATAGGCTTGGAATAAATGTTCCGAATTAGGGAAAAGCTAATTTTGCTAAGTTAATGAAATATTGGCCATGGTGGACTGGAAACAGCTACTTGTGGGTAAATCAGTGTCGGAACAGTGGGAGTCATTTAAGGAGGAGATCCGGAAGGCTCAAGCCAAACATGTACCCTTAAAGAAAAAGGCTGGGGAAAATAATTCTAGAGCCCCTTGGATGTCTGGGGACTTAACAGGAGAGGATTAAGAAAAAAAGGGACGCTTATGTCATATATCAATGGCTAAATACTTTAGAATCTTTAGAGGAATATAGAAAGTTAAGAGGCAAAATTAAAAAGGATATTAGGAATGCTAAGAGCACGAGAAATTCTTGACCAGTAAAATTAAGGAAAACCCTAAGATGTTCTTTAAATATATTAAGAGTAAGAGGGTAACTAAAGAAAGGCTAGGGCCTATTAGAGACTATGAGGGTAATCTTTTTGTAGAGGCGGAAGATGTTGGGAGGGTTCTTAATGAATACTTTTCACAAAGGAAAGGGGCAATGCAGAAACTGCTATCGAGGAAGAGTGAGATATTCCGGATGAAATAAATATAGTGAGAGAGGAAGTATTAAGGGGTTTAGCAGCTTTGAAAGTAGCTAAGTCCCCAGGCCCGGATGAAATGCATCCCAGGCTGTTGAGCAAAGTAAAAGAGGAAATAGCAGAGGCCTTGACCATCATTTTCCAGTCCTCTTTGGATCTGGGCATGGTGCCGGAGGTTTGGAGGACTGCTAATGTAATACCCTTGTTTAAAAAGGGAGAAAGGGATAGGCCGAGTAATTACAGGCCTGTCAGCCTAACCTCAGTGGTGGGAAAATTATTGGAAAAAATCCTGAAAGACAGGATTAATCTGCATTTGGAAAGGCAAGGATTAATTAGGGACAGTCAGCATGGATTTGTTAAGGGAAGATCATGTTTGACTAACCTGATTGAATTTTTTGAGGAGGTAACCAAGAGGGTCGATGAGAGTAGTGCGTACAATGTATATATGGACTTTAGCAAAGCTTTTGATAAAGTCCCACATGGTAGACTGGTCATGAAGGTTAAAGCCCATGGAATATAGGGCAAAGTGGCAAGTTGGATCCAAAATTGGCTTGGAGATAGGAAGCAAAGGGTAATGATTGATGGTTGTTTTTGTGATTGGAAGGATGTTTCCAGTGGGGTTCCGCAGGGCTCAGTACTGGGACCCTTGCTTTTTGTGGTATATATCAACGATTTAGATTTGAATATAGGGAATATGATTAAGAAGTTTGCAGACCACACTAAAATGGCTGTGTGGTTCATAATGAAGAGGAAAATTATGGGCTGCAGGAGGATATTAATCTACTGGTCAGGTGGGCAGAGCAGTGGCAAATGGAATTTAATTCAGAGAAATGTGAGGTGATGCACTTTGGGAGGGCTAATAAGGAAAGGGTATACACATTAAGCGGTAGGCCACTTAATAGTGTAGATGAACAAAGGGACCTCGGAGTGCTTGTCCACAGATCCCTGAAAGTAGCAGGTCAGGTGGATAAGGTGGTTAACAAGGCATACGGAATGCTTGCCTTTATTGGCCCAGGGATAGAATATAAGAGCAGGGAGGTTATGCTTAAATTGTATAATACTTTGGTTAGGCCACAGCTGGAGTATTGCATGCAGTTCTGGTCGCTGTATTATAAGAAGGATGTGATTGCACTAGAGAGGGTACAGAGGAGATTTACTAAGATGCTGCCTGGGATGGAGAATCTTAGTTATGAGGACAGATTGGATAGGCTGGGTTTGTTCTCATTGGAACAGAGGAGGTTGAGAGGAGACGTCATTGAGGTGTACAAAATATTGAGGGGCCTGGACATAGTGGATAGTAAGGGTCTATTTCCATTGATGGAGGGGTCTATTGCGAGGGGGCATAGTTTTAAGATGGTTGGTGGAAGGTTTAGAGGGGATTTGAGGTGCGGGAGCTTCTTTACACAGAGGTTTGTGGGGATCTGGAACTCACTGCCTGGAAGAGTGGTGGATGCAGAAATCCTCACCACTTTTAAGAGATGGTTGGATGGGCACTTAAAGTGCAGCAACCTGCAGGGTTACGGACCTAGAGCTGGTAATTGGGATTAGACTGGATGACCTTCTATTGGACGGAGCAGATATAATGGTAAGTACTGCAGGGAATCGAATACGGCCAGGGTGATCTCCTGGACTAGTTTCGATCGCCTGGATGGATCGGGGAGGAATTTTCCCAGATTTTTTTCTCCCTAAATTGGCCTGAGTTTTTATCTGATTTTTGCCTCTCCCAGGAGATCACATGGCTCCAGTTGGGGTGGAGTGTAGAATGTTTTAGTATAAGGGGTGTCGCAGTTGTGGTGAGGCGGATTGATTGGGCTGGGTGCTCTTTGCCTTTCCGTCATTGTTCATAGGTTTATATGTAACCTTTAGGGCTGGTGACCAAGGGACGTGTGGCTCTTTGTCGGCCGATGCGGACAGGGTGGGCCGGAATGGCCTCCTTCTGCACTGTAAATTTCCATGTTTCTATCTTTCATCTTCACAATTATCCACTAATTTTATATAGGAATTTGTGCATTGTAACTAACATAGCTTTTAATATAACTAAAGATGTTCTTTTAAACTGTAGGTCCTAAGGAGCGGCAATTTACAGGTCTTGCTGATTGCCTCGTGAAAGTTGCAAAGCGAGATGGCCCCCGGGGACTTTATCAAGGATTTGCTGTTTCAGTAAATGGCATCGTTGTATATCGAGCTTCCTACTTTGGATGCTATGACACAATCAAGGTAACTTTTCAAAAACATTTCTGTTCAGAATGAGTACGGTGTATTCTCCAGCTATGTATTGACATTTTAAGTAAGCTTTGAGGGTTTCTTTACTCTTTATTTACTGTACATATGTTTGACATCTGTGTTTCAGACTACTCTAGGATCCAGGGTCCAGAGATGTCTAGGCAAATCCATAGAATCAAATAGATAACCTTTTTCAGTTTATTTTAGCTACTGGTTTTATGTATAACCTGTTGTGATCTTCCTTGTCTTTGGAAAGCGTAAGAATATCAATAAAAGACATCGGGGTGGAAATTTGGCTGTCTAGCGTCTCAGTTAGCGGCCCGGAGGGGCGTTAATGCGGGCGTAATAGCTTACCGGTACCGGTGGGCGAAGGAGGAGAACTCCTAGACGCTGGGGCAAGAGGTCTTACCCCCCCAAAGCTTTACCGGCAGCAACACTCATACCTGGACCTGTCGGAGGAGCAGTGTGTCAGAAGGTTGGAAAATTTAGTTGAGGCTTACTGGCGCCGAAAAACGTTAGCGCCTGGCTGCTGACTTTCAGTCAGATCATGACGTCAGTCCCGGTGCAACGACCACACTAGTGCCCCGCTGGCTAAATTAGGTGCGTCCGCTTCATTTAATGACCGCCCCAATCACGTCTGAAAAAACAGTCGGTCCACCCTTCCATAGTCGTTAACTGGTGGCTACTTAAAGGGATTTTTTTTTTAAATGGACATGATCACTGCATCTCTGAGATCACCCGGCATGCTCTCCTCCCTCCAAAGGAGAGCGATGAGGTCATGTATCCACGCCAACAGCGCTGCTTCGCCATATTTTAGCGCCTCAGCAGGAATTTCTTCTGCACCCATAGCCTTGTTATTCTTGAGCTGTTTTATGGCTTTGCCTACCCCATGCGGCGTTGGAGTTTCACTGTGCTGGTGGTGGGTTGCATGCTGCGGGATGGAGTTGAGAACACTTAAGTCAAAGGCAGAGTCTCGATTGAGGAGATCTTAAAAGTGCTCCTTCCAGCGGGCCCTGACAGCCTCTGTGTCCTTGATGAGTGTTTCCCCGTTCTTTGCCAGGAGTGGGGTGTGGCCTTGGGAGTTTGGACCGTAGGTGGCCTTGATGAGGAAGCACTTCACTTAGAGATCATAGTCAGTGCAAAATTTACACAAAGCACGGTGCGTGTGCCTCCCAAGTTTGCAGTGGCAGACAGACATAACATTACAGCTTGCTAACCGAAGTTGAAAACTTTAATGGGGACATTACAATGCTGCCAGCGTCGCATTCTACATGATCTTGTAAGGTGGCGTCAAGAGAGAAGGGCTGTTGACCATGTCGGTGGGCGAAGGAGGAGAGCTCCTAGATGTCAGGGCAAGAGGTCTTACCCCCCCCCATAGCTTTACCGGCAGCAATCCTCATACCTGGACCTGTCGGAGGAGCAGTGTGTCAGAAGACTGCGCTTTCCAAAAGGAGGTAGTTACAGAGATATGCCATCTCCTGCAGGCAGACCTGCAGTCTCACACCAGGACTACTCTGTCCGTTGCAGTGCAGGTCAGTGTGGCATTCACCTTCTATGCGTTCGGCTCCTTCTAGGCTGCATCAGGGGACATATGCAGGATCTCACAAATCACAGCACATTGCTGCATCCGCGACGACACACAGGCTCTCTACACACACAGAACAGACTTTATTATCTTCCCGATGACCAGGGTGAAATTTAATGAACGCTCACGTAGGTTTGCCAGGATAGCAGACTTCCCAAGGGTTCAAGGAGCAATTCACTGCCCGCACGTGGCCTTGCGAGCACCATTTCAGAATGCAGAGGTATTCAGAAACAGAAAGGGATACCATTCCCTAACTGTGTTGCTGGTGTGCGACCACACGCAGCACATCCTCACAATGCTCGCTATCCTGGAAGCACACATGATGTGTTTATCCTGCAGGGGAGCACTGTGCCATGACTGTTTCAGCCACCATGGGAAGGCCGAGGCTGTCTGCTCGGTGTCATGTATGTACATTCTGTTTATAGCCACCAGATGGCGTCATTGCTGCTCAGGTATAAAAGGCCAGTCATTTTGAGAGTCAGACACTTTAAGCCTGAATAAAACAGAAGCAAGGTTGTACCTTGCTTGGTTAAACAGTACTCAGTTTGAACCTTTATTGCGTACATAACATTTGGCGATGAGAATACAAGAACCTTTGTTTGCAAAATGAACACGATTGGATTTTTGGAGCAATTCGTGGAGGGAGAAGATTGGGCAGAGTTTGTGAGCCTTTTGAACCAGTACTTCGTGACCAACAAAATGAAGGGGGTCGACAATGCAGATCGGCACCGGGCCGTGTTCCTCACTGTGTGCGGTTCAAAGATCTACAGTCTGATAATCTACTCATCCCTAGTGATCCAACAGAGAAAATGTATGAGGAGTTGTGTACATTGGTATAGGAGCACCTCAAACCAGACAACAGCGGCATCATCATCTCGAGATACAGGTTTTGTACACTTTTTCGATTGGAGGGCCAGAGAGCGGCAGAATTCGTTGCCGACCTGAGACATCTAGCGGGACCGTGCAAGTTGGGGACGGTGTTGGCAGACATGCTGCGGGACTTCTTTTTTATCAGTATCAACCACAAGGTGATCCTGCGCAAACTTCTGGCGGTGGAGGAGTTGGATTTAAAAAGGGGCATCCAGATCGCTCAAATCATGTAGGATGACGGACAGGAGTCTAAAGCAAATAGCGATGAAGAACCAACCCTCGGCAAGTACTGTAAATGCGATTGATTCGGCGTTCGACAGAGCGGCACATAGCAGGGCCTATCCGCTGTGTTCGCAAAACCTGTGGCTGACCAAAGTCCGCCAGCGGGAACATGTTGGCATTGTGGGGGAAATCATTGGCACCAGCAGTGCCGATTTAAGCAATATAGTTGCAAAGGCTGTCTGAGAGTGGGGCATCTCCAGCGCAAGTGTCCGCAGATGAGCAAGCAAGCTGTGACACACCACGTGGAGGATGAGAGTCAGACTAGCGTGGATCCGGATACGCAATCTGAGATGCCAGAGGAGGAAGTGTATGGACTGTACTCCTTCATAACCAAGAGTAAACCAATTTTGATTAATGTGAAGTTTAACGGGATACCGGTATCGATGGAACTGGACACGGGGGCGAGTCAATCGATCATGAACGAGAGGACATTTAATAAGCTGTGGGATACTAAGACTGTGAGGCTCAGGCTGAGCCCTTTTAATGCCAAGCTGCGCACGTACACCAAAGAACTGATAAAGGTGATTGTCAGTGCACAAATTAATGTGTCATATAACGGTGCGGTTCATGAGTTACCGCTGTGGATTGTTCCAGGCAATGGCCCAACGC
The DNA here is from genome assembly GCF_044704955.1 of Pristiophorus japonicus. Lineage (NCBI taxonomy): Eukaryota > Metazoa > Chordata > Chondrichthyes > Pristiophoridae > Pristiophorus > Pristiophorus japonicus. Next base: position 329,016,969 of record NC_091978.1, read on the forward strand.
TGCTCGGCAAGAGCTGGTTGGAAAAAATCAGATGCGACTGGAACAACATAAAGGCGTTGTCATGAGAGGAAGATACGTGTGCCCAAGTATTGAGCAAGTTCCCCTCGCTGTTCGAACCGGGTTTCGGCAACTTCACGGGAGCCAAGGTGCAGATCCACGTGGACTCAGATGCAAAACCCATCCATCATAAAGCTCGGGCAGTGCCGTATAAGATGAAGGAGAAGATCGAAATTGAACTGGACGGACTCCAGCGTGAAGGAATCATATCACCGGTCGCATTTAATGAATGGGCCAGCCCCATTGTTCCTCTGCTGAAAAGTGATGGCACAGCCAGAATCTGTGGCGACTACAAGGCTACGATCAACAGGGTTTCGAAACAAGAACAGTACCCGTTACCGAAGGCTGATGACTTGTTTGCGGCGCTAGCCAGAGGGAAGTCGTTCACAAAACTGGACTTGATGTCAGCCTATATGACACAGGAGTTGGTCGAGATGTCGAAGAGACTTACGTGCAATAACATGCACAAAGGACTGTTTATTTACCACAGGTGCCCTTTCGGAATTCGCTCGGCTGCAGCAATATTCCAGAGGAATATGGAAAGTCTACTGAAGTCCTTTCCCAGAACTGTCGTGTTCCAAGATGACATCTGAATGACATCCTGATCACCGGTTGTGACTCCAAGGAACATCTGAACAACCTGGAAGAGGTTCTACTGCATTTGGATAGAGTGGGACTCAGCCTGAAATGCTCGAAGTGCATCTTCATGGCACCGGAGGTCGAATTCCTCGGGAGGAAAATCGCCGCTGATGGCATCAGACCTACCGACGTGTAAACCAAGACCATCAAGAATGCACCCAAGTCGCAGAATGTGACGGAGCTGCGTTTGTTCCTGGGTCTACTCAACTACTTTGGTAACTTCCTACCTAAAATTGAGCACCTTACTAGAACCACTGCACATGCTATTGAGAAAAGGTGACAACTGGGTGTGGGGTGCATTGCAAGACAGAGCTTTAGAGAAAGCCACCAATCTGCTTTGATCGAACAAGCTGCTGGTACATTATGACCCATGTAAACGTTTAGTTTTGGCCTGTGACACATCGTCATATGGAATTGGTTGCGTACTCCAACAAGCCAATGAGTCGGGGAAACTTCAACCTGTCGCGTGTGCATTTAAAAGTTTGTCTAAAGCAGAAAGAGCCTACAGTATGGTAGAAAAAGAAGCTTTAGCGTGTGTGTACGGTGTTAAAAAGATGCATCAATACCTGTTCGGTCTGAGGTTCGAATTCGAGACTGATTACAAGCCAATCATTTCTTTGTTTTCCGAGAGCAAAGATATCAATACCAACGCTTCATCCCGCATCCAAAGGTGGGCGCTGACATTATCTGCCTATGATTATGTCATTCCCACAGACCTGGCCCAGAGAATTGTGCCGATGCTTTGAGCCGGTTGCAGTTGCCCACAACTGGCGGATCTAATGTTAATCGTGGATGTTTTTGAGAGTGAAGGAACCCCTGTCACGGCTCAACAAGTTAAGACCTGGACCAGCCAGGACCCGATTTTATCGGTGGTAAAGGGTTGCATCCTCAAAGGGGATTGGTCTGCCATACCTAAGCAAATGTGCGAGGAGGCCAAACCGTACATTCGTTGCAGGGACGAACTGTCTATTCAAGTAGATTGCATATTGTGGGGCAATCACGTTGTAATGCCCAAGAAAGGGAGAGAGAAGTTCGTGCGTGAGTTACATGGCACACATCCTGGTATAGTGATGATGAAGGCCATCGCCAGGTCCCATGTATGGTGGCCAGGAATTGATTCTGAGCTGGAAGCATGCGTGTATCAGTGCAATACTTACATGCAGCTCAGCAAAGCACCAGCGGAATCGCCGCTGAGTCTGTGGTCGTGGCCATCCAAACCTTGGTCCAGGAGCCATGTAGATTTTGCAGGTCCCTTCCTGGGCAAGATGTTTTTAGTGGTGGTGGACGCTATTCGAAGTGGATAAGATGCATAATCATGTCATCCAGCATGTCCACGGCAACCATAGAGAATCTCAATGTCATATTCGCAACACATAGTCTGCTTGACATAGTGGTGAGCGACAATAGGTCGTGCTTCACCAGTCAGGAGTTTCAGGAGTTTGTGAAACTTAATGGCATAAACATGTAAGGTCAGCACCGTTCAAGCCTGCGTCCAACGGGCAAGCTGAACGTGCAGTACAAATTATCAAGCAAAGCAGACCCACTTGTCTTGCATATTGCTGAGTTACAGGACAAGACCCCATACACTCACAGGGATCTCGCCTGCTGAACTCATGATGAAAAGAGGTCTTAAGACCAAGCTATTTCTGGTACACCCGGATTGAAATAATCATGTTGAATACAGAAGACAAAGTCAACAAGGGTACCACGATCGCGCAACTGTGTCACTCGAGATTTCTGTTAATAATCCTGTATATGTGCTGAACTATGGTCAGGGTCCCAAATAGATCGCCGGTCATGGCCAAGGAGGGCAACAGAGTATTTGTTATTAAGCTCAAGAATGGGCAAACTTTCAGGAAACACATGGATCAGACAAAGCTGAGGCACACAGAAGAATCAAAACAGTTAGACGAAGAAACCCCTCGACAACCAACCAACCTACAAGCAGTCTTCAGAGGACTCACGGGTCATCAGTGAACCCGGAATTGCCATCACGGACCTGTTCAATAAAAATGGACTTGCAATTCCTGACATGGCCACTGCCACTCCCAACAAATCAGTCATCCAGCCATCAGCCACAACAGACCCCTCACACTCACCCAAGGCTGGAATCGAACTGAGACGGTCAACCTGGGGGCACAAAGCACTGGGCCCGTCTCAATCTGTGAAAGACTGTGATAAGATCTCAGAGGGAGGTGTTGTCATGTATGTACATTCTGTTGGTAGCCACCATATGACGTCATTGTGGTGCTGCTCAGGTATAAAAGGCCTGCCATTTTGAGAATCAGACACTTTGGGCCTGAATAAAGCAGAAGCAAGGTTGTACCTTGCTTAGTTAAACAGTACTCGATTTGAACCTTTATTGCATACATAACACTCGGGGACAAAGGATATGGCCTGGATACCTGGCTAATGACGCCCCCCCCCCCCACCCCTTCGCAACACCTCCATAGAACCGGAGGGATGCTACAATGAGAGCCATGCTGCCACCCACAACATCATCGAGCAGACAATAGGGCTGCTGAAGCAGCGATTCCGATGCCTGGACCGCTCTGGAGACAGCCTTCAATATTCCCCTGCGCATGCTGCACAAATTGCCCATCATGAGGGCCCAGGCCCTGCCAGTGGGTTTTGAAAGCCCACCTGAGGAGGAAGAGGAACAGGAGCCTGGCGAGGCTCCAAATGTCCAGCAAGATGAGGACCAGCATCAGCCACGGAGGAGGCAGCATGCCAACAGTGCTGGCACAAGGGTCACGCGGCAGCAGCTCATAATGCATCGGTTTGCTTAACTGGAAGAAACTGAGTGATGCAGCTAATAATCATCACGAATTGTGCAACAATGTCACATCTCCATCACAAGTCCACAGTCATACACCAGAGGCTGAAGGAAACAGTCAAAATAACATTTTATTTACCTCCCTCAAACAACCCCAAAAATCCCACAACCGCAAATATTAAAAGCTGGAGCTAACACCCCTTCAAACACCAGAATACTTCATCATCATAGGTGGTCCCTCGAACGAGGATGACTTGCTTCCACATGAGTTCACAGATGTTTCAATGAAGGACCCGATATTCCAGTCCTGAACTCCAGTTGAAAGGGTGCAAGATGCCTGTGCGTGGATTTTTTTAATGTGTGGTGACCGTTACACAACAGCCACCACATGGGCTTGACAGAGTTAGGCCTTTAACCAGTGGCAAGGGTTAACCAGGACGACTGGAGACTTGCTCTGCTGCACGGACCCCTAGTGCGCACACATATCACAGTGTGGGCTGGCCTGTGCTGCCCCTGGGCCCTTGGCTCTTCTGGGCCCCATACCCTCAGTTGCCGTACCTCCACCACGATCTCTCGCTGCTCATCTACCACAAACATTCACCGCACCTTTGCCACGATCTCTCAGCGCTCCTCCACCACAAAACACTCGGCGCACCTCCGCCACAACCTTCCTGCTCGTCTGCTGTACCTGGGCCCCGCCGATGCTCCTGGCTGTGCTCCAAACAGCGACCTGGGTTCTGGTGACGTCACCCAATCACCCACATCGAAGTCATCGCATACCTGGACCCCCGACCTGCGAGAGAAGACCTCCGTTGGTCGGGAAGTATAAGAGCTGGAGCAGCATACCACTGCCACCGCGAGCTGGTCCAGGAACTAGAATACCTAATCACCATGAACAACATATGTACAAATGCCCCTGCCAGTTCTCATTCTACAACAGTATCCATGTGCCATCTTAGCCACTGCCGCTTACAACAGTAGCAGGCGTGCAAGAACACCAAAGAAATTTAGACAACCATTTGTAGTCAACAACGACATATTCCCATGGGTAACCATGTGTTTTCTGCAGGCATTTGCCACCCCTCTGACTCACCCTCCTCCCGCGCCTACTGCTCCCCCTCAATGTTACCTCCCTGTCTGCAGCAAGGCCGCTTGAGGGCTGCTCCGTGTCTATGGGAGACAGGACAGAAGGCCTAGCAGGATGCCCTGGACCAGCTGTGTGCCTGGAAGGTCCGGCTGCTGACTGCACCAGGTTAGAATGGTGGCAGCAGTCTCGGATGGCTGGGGTGCAGGCCGTGGCAGGTGCAAATGCAGAATGGCAGTAGTGGGTGATGGAATGCTGTCATCCTGAGGAAGGACATCGTCATGTATTCAACCAGCATTGTAACCCATGTATAAACTGACAAGTTGTACACTGTGAGAACAATGACCACTAGGTGGTGAACTTTTGGGAGACACTCCTAACCTGGACCTTCAGGTATAAAAGGGGAAGCTCCACCCACCTTCATCACTTGAGTGCTATGGAATAAAGGACAGGTCACAGACTGACCTTCTCTCAAGCATGGGCCTCGTGCATTTATACTGTATAGTAAGGACGTATCAATGGCGACGAGAAACTGGGATTTAAACCACGCGAGCATGGCCACTAGCAGAACAGACGAGAGGTACTGTGTTAAGGAATGGTTGGGACAGAGAATCAACATTGTTAAAGCAGCACGCAGTTCTCCAGGCAGACAAGGGCAATTGGGCATGCCCCAATATGTAGTCGAGCCCAGAGGGGGAGTTCGGCAGAGACAATGGCTAGCTGAACGGCGATTCACGCCATTGCAAGGGACAGTGCGGCCAGTAATGGGGCCATCAACACCTGTCAGAGACGATCGACTGGCAAGGGACCTTTTGTTTCCAACAACAGCTCATGTTGGAGGTGTGGAGGCACACACTCAGCCGGAGTTTGCAGAGATGAGCAAAATACCTGTAGAAATGGCAGAAATGAACGCTGGGAGAAATCGCTGGAAGCTGAAGTTCAGCGAGTTCATGTGGAGCACGTATACAGTTCATACGCTCAAGTTGCTGTCATGAACTGGAAATGGGGCGACGTCAGTGTAATTTCCTCTGTGGAGCGAGTATCATGCTCACAGATCCTGGACAAATTTGACTCACTGTTTCAACCCGGCATTGGCACTTTCATGGGGGCCAAGGTAGTGATTCACATAAACCCAGACACCAAGCCAGTACACCACAAGGCCAGAGCAGTGCCGTATGTGATGCGGGAAAAGATAGAAGGCGAATTGGACCGCCTGCTGAGGGAAGGCATCATCTCGCCAGTCGAATTCAGTGACTGGGCGAGCCTGATTTTGCCGGTGCTCAAGGCGGATGTGTCGGTCAGGATATGTGGTGATTACAAGACCACCATCAATCGGGTGTCACTCCAAGACCAGTACCCGCTACCGAGAGCGGAGGACCTCATTGCGACGCTATCCGGTGGCAAACTTTTTTCAAAATTGGACCTGACCAGCTTACATGACCCAGGAGCTGGCGAGTGAGTCGAAGAAGCTGACCACCATCACGACACACAAGGGGTTGTTTGAGTACAACAGATGTCCGTTCGGGATTCGCTCGGCCGCCGCGATCTTCCAACGAAATATGGTAAGCCGCCTCAAGTCGATTCCAGGGACGGTGGTTTTTCAGGACGACATCCTCATCACGGGTTACGATACTGAAGAACACCTCCACAACCTGGAGGAGGTGCTACGCAGACTGGACCGGGTAGGGCTGCGACTGAAAAAGACGAAGTGCGTCTTCCTAGCTCCAGAGGTAGAATTCCTGGGGATGAGGGTAGCAGCAGACGGGATCAGCCCTGCTGCGTCCAAGACGGAAGCGATCCAGAGAGCACCCAGACCCCGTAACACGACGGAGCTGCATTCGTTCCTGGGCCTCCTGAACTATTTTGGTAACTTTCTTCCCAAATTGAGCACGCTGCTAGAGCCGCTACACGTGCTCCTACGCAAAGGTCACGAATGGGTCTGGGGGGACAGCCAGGAAAGGGCTTTTAATAGAGCATGCAATTTGTTATGTTCCAACAATCTGTTAACGCTATATGACCCATGTAAGAAACTTGTGTTAACGTGCGATGCGTCGTCCTATGGTGTCGGGTGTGTGTTGCAGCATGTCAATGCCAAGGGTCAGTTACAGCCGGTAGCTTATGCCTCCAGAAGTCTGTCCCAGGCAGAAAGGGGCTATGGGGTGGTAGAAAAGGAGGTGCTTGCATGTGTATATGCGGTAAAGAAAACGCACCAGTACCTGTTTGGCAGGAAGTTTGGAGACAGATCACAAACCCCTAACGTCCCTTTTGGCTGACAACAAGGCCATAAATGCAAACGCATCGGCCCGCATACAGAGGTGGGCACTCACGTTAGCCGCCTATGACTATACAATTCAGCACAGACCGGGCACCAAAAACTGCGCCAATGCACTCAGCAGACTCCTACTAGCCACCACTGAGGGGGCTACCGAGCATGCTGCTGAGATGGTCATGGCTGTTGAAGCTTTCGGAAGCGAAGGCTCACCCGTGACAGCCCATCAAATAAAAGTCTGGACAAATAGAGACCCGCTATTGTCTTTATTCAAGAAATGTGTCCTGAATGGGGACTGGACAGCCACGTACGGGGCATGCCCTGAGAATTTAAACCATTTCACAGGCGCGGGGATGAACTCTCGATTCAGGCCGATTGCCTACTGTGGGGAAACTGCGTAGTCATGCCCCAGATGGGCAGAGAGGTGTTCATTTGAGAACTCCACAATAAGCACCCGGGCATTGTCATGATGAAGGCAATTGCCAGGTCACACATTTGGTGACCAGGGATAGGCGCAGATCTGGAACTTTGTGTTCGCAGGTGCAACACGTGTGCCCAACTGGGCAATGTGCTCAGAGAAGCCCCCTTTAGCCCCTGGTTCTGGCCCACCAAGCCTTGGTCACACCATGTGGACATCCATGCAGGTCCTTTCATGGGAAAAATGTTTTTGGTTGTAGTAGACGCCTACTCCAAATGGATCGAGTGTGACATTTTAAATTCAAGCACATCCTCTGCCACGGTAGAAAGTCTAAGGGCAATGTTCGCCGCCCACGGTCTACCGGATATCTTCGTCAGCGACAATGGCCCATGCTTCACAAGCACTGAATTCCAGGACTTCATGGCAGGCAATGGAATTAACCATGTCAAAATGGCACCGTTCAAGCCGGCCTCAAACGGCCAGGCAGAACGAGCAGTGCAGATAATCAAACAGGGGATGCTCAGAATCCAAGGGGGTTCCCTACAAAGCCGCTTATCGCGCTTCCTATTGGCCTACAGATCCCGACCACACTCGCTCACAGGGGTTCCACCTGCAGAGCTGTTAATGAAAAGGACGCTCAAAACCCGGTTATCCCTTATACACCCCACCATGAAAGAAATTGTCGAGAGCAGGCGCCAGTCACAATGTGACTACCATGACAGGAATGCGAGGGCGCGATGTATTGATGTAAATGACCCTGTCTTTGTTCTCAACTACACTGCAGGGCCCAAATGGCTCGCAGGCACAGTGATTGCAAAAGAGGGGAATAGGATTCTGGTTGTTAAACTTACCAGTGGACAAATCTGCCGCAAACACGTGGATCAAACAAAAAGGAGGTTCAGCAACCCCATAGAAGAAGCAGAGGAAGAACACTCCACCACAGGTCACCGAACACCAGAACCAAAGGGAGGAGAGCCCAGTCACTGTGGGCAGTCCGGACAGGCCTGAGGCACCTCAAACAGCAGACACTCAGGCCAGCGCCCAACAACCGGAACCCCAGCTCAGGCGCTCTACAAGAGAGCGTAAACCACTAGAGAGACTCAACTTGTCATCCCAAGAAGACTTTGGAGGGGAGGTGATGTCATGTATTCAACCAGCATTGTAACCCATGCATAAACTGACAAGTTGTACACTGTGAGAACAATGACCACTAGGTGGTGAACTTTTGGGAGACACTCCTAACCTGGACCTTCAGGTATAAAAGGGGAAGCTCCATCCACCTTCATCACTTGAGTGCTATGGAATAAAGGACAGGTCACAGACTGACCTTCTCTCAAGCATGGGCCTCGTGTGCATTTATATTGTATAGTAAGGACGTATCAGAAATAACCTTCCATTTCCAACGGCCCACTGCCAATCCTCCGGGGCGTAGCCACAGCATCCGGAACAATATCTGCAAGCACAGATTGCTGGTCTACTGCGGCACCGTCTGTTCCCCGTCCGACTGTGGGGATTACAGAGAGGATGGCAGTAGTCGTTGTTTGCATGGCGTCACTCTGAGACTGCATCAGAGCAGACTGAGCTTGAAACGCAGCAGAGTGCAAGCTAGCAAATACTGACTGCATGACATCACAAAGACCTTGAGTGGCTTCGGCCTGTGATGTCATGGCTGATGCCCCGTCAACCATTAGACGCGCCATCACCTCTGGGACCCCACTGTCGCTCTTTGAGCCCACTTTCCGGTTTAACTGGCCAAGGATGGGCTCATTAGACTGCTGAGAGGCATTGGCAATGCTTGAGGCGGCCTCCACCACATTTACAGCAAGTGCATCCATGCTCTGCGGGACTCTCTCCAATGCACCGATAAGCTCGCGGTGCATCTGCATGGACACCCTGGACATAGCCTCCAAATCCAGGTCCTCATCTGCTTGTCTCTGAGCAGGACTCTTGGGCTAACTTACCCTTTGGAGAGTTGGTCCCCGAGCTTCCCATCGCGCTGGGCATTGCTGCAGGCCACTGGACCAGGAATGTCCAGGTCTACAAACCCCAGGAAGACAGGTTCTTCCACTGAGCTGGTCTCCCCACTCGTTGGCACAGGTGGATCTCGCTCTGTCGCCACACTGGTCTCGATTTCCTCCTTATTATCCCTGTCGTGGGAAGCGGAGCAGGCTGCCGCTTTTCTGGCTGATCATCTGTAAGCACAAAGCAACAGAAGTGTGGTTAGCAGCTGGGGAGGGGGCAGGAAGGCAAGAAGGAGGGGGCATCGTTACTTTGGAGCTATATGTTGTAAGGCATGTGGGCTCAAGGGTAAAGATCTCACAGAACATGCCCATTTCATTCACAAACCGTCACTGTCAAGCGGGAGCTCTGCCTCGCCAGTCGCTACCGCTACAACTGGTGCGCCCATGAGGGCAGACACTCGGCCCTCCACCTCGGTGAAGTCCTGGAGGTCGGGCTCTCCTCCGCCTATCCACTGCTGCTCTCTTCGATTGTAGGCGAGTTTGGCCTTCAATGACAAAACAAGAAGTTGTTTGTGAGTCTGTAGCTACTCATGTGCTGGATGTGTCTGCAGTAAGTGACTCATTACTAATGTCCCGAGGTGTGCATCTCTGCCTCTCAGCCTGCGTGGCACACACAGTGGATGTGTTAACGATGGGATTGGGAGACAAAGAGTTACGTGTACGTATGAGGCTGAAGGCCTGTGACTGCATATGAAGAGTTAAAAGGTGTTGGCTGAGTCGGGAGATCGAAGGTGAGAGACGTTTGGATGGGCAGGACATGTCTGGTGATGCGATAAAGAACTTTTAGGGTGACTCCAGCAACGAGGAGCATGACCTGGTACACATAGAGAAGGGGTGGGCACTGCAAAGCCTTTACATTGTGTGAGACAGTGAGGCTCACATGAATGCATTTAAAGGTGAATGGAAAGGGTACTCACTACTGTGGTTGTTGAACTTTTTGTGACATTGTGTCGCTGTTCTGGCCACCGTGTTGAGGGCAGAAACATGCTGGACCACCTCCCTCCACAGCCGCCTTAATACCGTTGGCTACCCCTCCAGGCTGTAGCGCATTGCTGCGCCTCTCCACTGCGAGAAGCGGTGTGCTCGCTGTCGTCCTCCTTGCTCCTCCATTTTCCTGCTCTGAAGACACTGAGGAGGTGGAGCTGCGGATGCGCATACTTACCTTGACGCACCTTTAAGACTTGGCGCTTCCCGAGATGTGAATCGGACTTCAGAGCATGCACAATGGTTTTCAAAATCGATCGTGAAGATTTTCAGTAGCACCCACTCTCCGCGCCCCCACCCCCCCCCCCCCCAGGTCAGGTGTGTAACAGCTGCAACAGCTGATTTAGCGCCCCTTTCAGCTCTTGGTCCAATTCAAGCAAATTTCTCGGCGGGAGGCGCAAACCTTTTAAATGCGCTATACTCACCGCTCCGCCTGAATTAACATCTCAAAATGGTCGGTACCAAATTTCCACCCCATTGACTTAAGCTTCAATTCTTCAATTGCCAAACAAATCTATTCAACAATAAAAGAAAAAGTGATAGTAACATAACATTTATTTTTAACAGTCATTATTAAGCTTAGCTAGCTCCTTGGGTGGTAGAAAATAATATTTTTCAACTACTGTGCTAAACTGTAATATTAACAATATTCTTACATAACAGTTCCTTTTTCTCACTATGGAAGTTAGACTGTCTATCTTTTTATGAAGGCTTTGCACAGATTCCAATTTGAACATGATAGATTGCTAAATATCTTCAAGTGGGACCCAGTAGCAAGCAGATTAAAATAACTGGTGAATTTTAAAAAGCTGCCAATCAAACACTTATTTGAATACATCCCACAAGATGCATGTATTTGAATTGAATGGCTTAGCTCCTCCCTCAAACACACATGGCAATCTGAGGACCACTAGATTAACCAGGTGGTTTTATCAACTGCTATGTACAGCTGATATGCACCCACATGAAGAGATTCATGCAGGTGTGTACCAGATTCCCTGATGCTTTTATACTGCGGCAGTCCAAAATTCCAAGGCTAGACGCTCCACTTTTTTTGCATGCTTAACACCCACTTAACGCCCATTTTCCGTTGAAATTACGTCTAACGTCCAGATATTGCCCATTTTGGCACAAAATGGAAACTGACGGGCATTTTTAGGAAACTTATCGCTGAGCGTTACTTTCCCCATGTGTTTAACGCCGAGAAAAAATATTACCGCTCGCCCACTTTTTTTGGGCGGAATCATCAGAATGGGCTAAATCAACAGCCATAATATCGCCCAGCGTTAATTTCCGCACTGATTTAACGCCGAGATTCAATAATACTGCCCGCCCATTTTTTTTGTCGTAAAGAGCATATTTACCAAAACTAGCAGTCATGAGATCGCCCTCCGTCAATTTCACCACCTCGCACACATAGCACGCACAATATCGCTTGCCCAAAAAAACGCCCAGAAAAAGTGGAACTAACCGGAACTAATCACAGCGTTATGGACGCCATGTTCTACATCACATGTCGCATCCTTTAAAAGGCTGCTGTGCTTCAACCTCAGCGGAGTTCGGATGTACTCTGCAGGTCGTTGGAGTTGATGTGAACATCTCTACAAACATCTTGACCATATTGTGACCGATTGAAATTGAATAGGTGTCTTCATCGGGATATTCCTTGTTTGTGACCAATCAGTGGAAAACAGAGAGCTCTTGCAATAGGGCCTGTCCTTTCTCACCCTCGCTTGGTGACCAATTACATGCAGCAGCCTCGAGATCGCCAAAGGAAGCTCCACAGCATTATATGCCCAATATAAGATGTGATAGACTAATGAGGAAGATCAGATGTTACACCCCCCGCAAGTACCAGGAGAAGCATTCTTACGTCGACTTGCCTGACATCACCTGCCTTAGGAGACTGCGCTTCCACAAAGAGGTTATCACTGAAGTATGCCAGCTGATAAGGGGAGATCTGCAGCCTGCCAACACCATCAGTACTGCACTGTCGAGGTCAAAGTCACCGTGGCACTGTCGTTCTACGCTTCGGGTTCTTTTCAGGCCACAGCTGGAGACATTTGCGGACTTTCTCAGCATGCCACACATCGCTGCATTAGATAGGGCACTGAAGCCCTGTACGCATGCAGGAGGTACTTGAACAGCTTCCCTTTGACCAGGGAGGCATAGAGTGAGAGGGCTCTAGGATTCTCCAGAATTGCAAACTTCCCCAAGGTGCAGGTAGCAATAGACTGTATGCACATCGCGATGCGGCACCTTTTCAGGATGCAGAGGTTTTCAGGAACTGCAAGAGATTCCACTCCCTGAATGTTCAACTGGTTCTCGACCACCAGCAAATTATACTGGCAGTAAATGCTCAATTTCCGGGCAGCATCCATGATGCTCACATCCTGTGTGAGAGCACTGTATCTGACTTGTTTAACAATCAATCACAAGGTCAATGCTGGATGCTTGGTGACAAAGGATATGGCCTCGCCACCTGGCTGATGACCCCCTTGCGTGACACCCACACCGAAGCCGAAAGGCAATACAACGAGACTCCGAGTGGCTCTGTGGCTATCGTGGAGAAAACCATTGGAGTGCTGAAGCAGCGCTTCAGACTCAGGAGGCGAGCTCCAATACCATCCTGAGCAGATAGCTCAATTCGTCGTGGTGTGCTCCATGCTGCACAACTTGGCTATCAGGAGGGGACAAGAATTGCCTGATGAGTCCACCTCACCAGAGAGAGGAAGAGAAGGATGAGGAGGCGGACGCTGACATCGGCCCAGACAATCAGGCTGACGCTGAAGCCATGCCCCCGCCCCCCTGTAGACCGCATGAAAGGGCCCGTGGTAGCATGATTCCTGAGGCAGCGGCAGTCGGCGAGAGGCGGGAGCAGCGTGGTGTCGGGAGGCCTATAAAGGCCCAGCGGGTAATCCTGAGGCGGTGGCAGTCAGCGAGAGGCGGGAGCAGCGTGGTGTCGGGAGGCCTATAAAGGCCCAGCGGGTAATCCTGAGGCGGTGGCAGTCAGCGAGAGACGGGAGCAGCGTGGCGTCGGGAGGCCTATAAAGGCCCAGCGGGTAATCCTGAGGCGGTGGCAGTCAGCGAGAGACGGGAGCAGCGTGGCGTCGGGAGGCCTATAAAGGCCCAGCGGGTAATCCTGAGGCGGTGGCAGTCAGCGAGAGGCGGGAGCAGCGTGGTGTCGGGAGGCCTATAAAGGCCCAGCGGGTAATCCTGAGGCGGTGGCAGTCAGCGAGAGACGGGAGCAGCGTGGCGTCGGGAGGCCTATAAAGGCCCAGCGGGTAATCCTGAGGCGGTGGCAGTCAGCGAGAGGCGGGAGCAGCGTGGTGTCGGGAGGCCTATAAAGGCCCAGCGGGTATTCCTGAGGCGGCGGCAGTCAGCGAGAGGCGGGAGCAGCGTGGTGTCAGGTGGCCTATAAAGGCGTGCTTGTGCAGCTCCAGCCGGGAGAAAAAGAAAAAAAGAAGTAGAAAGAAATCAAAAGGTGATGTCACAGCCAACGGGGTAAGTGATTGGCTGGTGATTGGTGTGTAGCTTTTTTTTTTATATCAGTAAGTAACCTGTTAACATTGTTGTCACCAAATTAAGTGTGTCTAAGGGTTAAGTCAAGGCAGGAGAGTTCGGTCACGTGATATGCTCTTCCTGTACCATGTGGGAACTCAGGGACACTTCCGGTGTCCCTGACGACTACGTGTGCGGGAAGTGTATCCGCCTCCAGCTCCTGATGGACCGCGTTGCGGAATTGGAGCTGAAGGTGGATTCACTCTGGAGCATCCACGATGCTGAGAATGACGTGAGTAGCACGTGTAGCGAGTTGGTCTTACCGCAGGTAAAGGGTCCACAGCGAGATAGGGAATGGAAGACCAGCAGGAAGAGCAGTGCAAGGAAGGTAGTGCAGGGGTCCCCTGCGGTCATCCCCCTGCAAAACAGATACACCGCTTTGAGTACTGTTGAGGGGGATGACCCACAAGGGGAGAGCAGCAGCAGCCAAGTTCATGGCACCATGGGTGGCTCTGCTGCACAGGAGGGCAGGAAAAAGAGTGGGAGAGCGATAGTGATAGGGGATTCAATTGTAAGTAGAATAGATGGGCGTTTCTGCGGCCGCAACCGAGACTCCAGGATGGTATGTTGCCTCCCTGGTGCAAGGGTCAAGGATGTCTCGGAGCGGGTGCAGGACATTCTGAAAAGGATGGGTGAACAGCCAGTTGTCGTGGTGCACATTGGTACCAACGATATAGGTAAAAAAAGGGATGAGGTCCTACGAGACGAATTTAAGGAGCTAGGAGCTAAATTAAAAAGTAGGACCTCAAAAGTAGTAATCTCGGGATTGCTACCAGTGCCACAACCTAGTCAGAGTAGGAATCGCAGGATAGCTCAGATGAATACGTGGCTTGAGCAGTGGTGCAGCAGGGAGGGATTCAAATTCCTGGGGCATTGGAACCGGTTCTGGGGGAGGTGGGACCAGTACAAACCGGACGATCTGCACTTGGGCAGGACCGAAACCAATGTCCTAGGGGGAGTGTTGGCGAGTGCTGTTGGGGAGGAGTTAAACTAATATGGCAGGGGGATGGGAACCAATGCAGGGAGACAGAGGGAAACAAAATGGAGACAGAAGCAAAAGACAGAAAGGAGATGAGTAAAAGTGGAGGGCAGAGAAACCCAAGGCAAAAAACAAAAAGGGCCACTGTACAGCAAAATTCTAAAGGGTCAAAGTGTAATAAAAAGGCAAGCCTGAAAGCTCGGTGCTTCAATGCGAGAAGTATTCTGCACCCAGGAGGGAGCTCTGAGCTAGTTAGAGTGGATGAGAGCTCAGATGAACAAGACCCCAAGAAAGAATGCAAAAGGCAGGAGGCAACAGAGCAGAGTAGCACTGGGGTAAGTGTAAACCACAAGGTGATAGGAAGGGACAATATGTATGAATATAAAGGTGCTGGAGGAGGGGTCAAAACTAAAAACCATGGTTTAAAAACTAGTATTAAAACACTCTACCTAAACGCACGCAGCATTCGAAATAAAGCAAATGAGTTGACGGCACAAATCATTACAAATGAGTATGATTTGGTGGCCATTACAGAAACGTGGTTGCAGGGTGGCCAAGACTGGGAATTAAACATATTAAAAATATCTGACAATTCGGAAAGATAGACAAGAAGGGAAAGGAGGTGGGGTAGCTCTGTTAATAAAGGATGATGTCAGGGCAGTTGTGAGAGATGATATTGGCTCTAATGAACAAAATGTTGAATCATTGTGGGTGGAGATTAGAGATAGTAAGGGGGAAAAGTCACTGGTGGGCGTAGTTTAAAGGCCCCCAAGTAATAACTTCACGGTGGGGCAGACTATAATCAAGGGAATAATGGAGGCATGTGAAAAAGGAACGGCAGTAATCATGGGGGATTTTAACCTACATATCGATTGGTCAAATCAAATCGCACGGTGTAGCCTTGAGGAGGAATTCATAGAATGCATACGGATTGTTTCTTAGAACAGTATGTTACAGAACCTGCAAGGGAGCAAGCTATCTTAGATCTGGTCCTGTGTAATGAGACAGGAATAATAAACGATCTCCTAGTAAAAGATCCTCTCGGAATGAGTGATCACAATATGGTTGAATTTGTAATACAGATTGAGGGTGAGGAAGTAGGCGAAAGTAGACTGGGAACACAGACTAAACGGTGGCACAATTGAGGAACAATGGAGGACTTTTAAGGAGCTCTTTCATAGTGCTCAACAAAAATATATTCCAGTGAAAAAGAAGGGCGGTAAGAGAAGGGATAACCAGCCGTGGATAACCAAGGAAATAAAGGAGAGTATCAACTTAAAAACCAATGTGTATAAGGTGGCCAAGGTTAGTGGGAAACTAGAAGATTGGGAAATTTTTAAACGACAGCAAAGAATGACTAAGAAAGCAATAAAGAAAGGAAAGATAAATTACAAAAGTAAACTTGCGCAAAACATAAAAACGGATAGTAAAAGCTTTTACAGATATATAAAACGGAAAAGAGTGACTAAAGTAAATGTTGGTCCCTTAGAAGATGAGAAGGGGGATTTAATAATGGGAAATGTGGAAATGGCTGAGACCTTAAACAAATATTTTGCTTCGGTCTTCACAGTGGAAGACACAAAAACCATGCCAAAAATTGCTGGTCACGGGAATGTGGGAAGGGAGGACCTTGAGATAATCACTATCACTAGTGGGGTAGTGCTGGACAGGCTAATTGGGACTCAAGGTAGACAAGTCCCCTGGTCCTGATGAAATGCATCCCAGGGTATTAAAAGAGATGGCGGAAGTTATAGCAGATGTATTCGTTATAATCTACCAAAATTCTCTGGACTCTGGGGAGGTACCAGCGGTTTGGAAAGCAGCTAATGTAATGCCTCTGTTTAAAAAAGGGGGCAGACAAAAGGCAGGCAACTATAGGCCGGTTTGTTTAACATCTGGAGTGGGGAAAATGCTTGAAACTAGCATTAAGGAAGAAATAGCGGGACATCTAGATAGGAATAATGCAATCAAGCAGACGCAACATGGATTCATGAAGGGGAAATCATGTTTAACTAATTTACTGGAATTCTTTGAGGATATAACGAGCATGGTGGATAGAGGTGTACCGATGGATGTGGTGTATTTAGATTTTCAAAAGGCATTCGATAAGGTGCCACACAAAAGGTTACTGCAGAAGATAAAGGTACGCAGAGTCAGAGAAAATGTATTAGCATGGATCGAGAAT
Source organism: Pristiophorus japonicus (assembly GCF_044704955.1). Lineage (NCBI taxonomy): Eukaryota > Metazoa > Chordata > Chondrichthyes > Pristiophoridae > Pristiophorus > Pristiophorus japonicus. The sequence goes on from NC_091978.1 coordinate 329,033,942, forward strand.
TGGCTGGCTAACAGAAAGCAGAGAGTCGGGATAAATGGGTCCTTTTCGGGTTGGAAATCGGTGGTTAGTGGTGTGCCACAGGGATCGGTGCTGGGACCACAACTGTTTACAATATACATTGATGACCTGGAAGAGGGGACAGAGTGTAGTGTAGCAAAATTTGCAGATGACACAAAGATTAATGGGAAAGCGGGTTGTGTAGAGGACACAGAGAGGCTGCAAAGAGATTTAGATAGGTTAAGCGAATGGGCTAAGGTTTGGCAGATGGAATACAATGTCGGAAAATGTGAGGTCATCCACCTTGGAAAAAAAAACAGTAAAAGGGAATATTATTTGAATGGGGAGAAATTACAACATGCTGCGGTGCAGAGGGACCTGGGGGTCCTTGTGCATGAAACTCTTTTTGAGTTTATCTGTGAACATAAAAAGACATTAAACCGTGCCACCCGCCCTGGATGACACAGCAGACATTTACAAGGCCCCTTTTTTTTTTCCTTTTCTTTTTTTTGGTTTTTTTTTTGGGGCGCTAAAATCACAATTTTTCCCCAGTGCCCCCTATAAAAGGGAAGGGGGACACTAAAAGCACCGGCAATTAAAACAAATTAAACTTTAAAACGTAAAATCAAATTAAAATTTGGTTGCCGGGCGTGATGATGCACTCCGAAGGCCGCGAGCGTACCGGTGGACACCGCGTGCTCCATCTCCAAGGACACCCTGGACCGGATGTAAGAGCGGAAGAGAGGCAGGCAGTCAGGTTGAACGACCCCCTCGACCGCCCGCTGCCTGGACCGGCTGATGGCACCCTTGGCCGTGCCCAGGAGCAGTCCTACGAGGAGGCCTTCGGACCTACCCGCTCCCCTCCGCACAGGGTGCCCAAAGATCAGGAGAGTGGGACTGAAGTGCAGCCAGAATTTCAGGAGCAGCCCCTTCAAATAATAAAACAGGGGCTGCAACCTTGTGCATTCCATAAAAACATGGAACACGGACTCTTCCAGACCGCAGAAATTGCAGGCGGCCTGGGAGTCCGTGAACCGGCTTAAAAATTTGTTGCACGGCACTGCTCCGTGCACCACCCTCCAGGCCAAGTCCCCGATGAATAGTGGGAGGACCCCTGCGTAGAGTGCCCTCCATCGGGGACCCCCGCCTCCTCCGGACGGCAAGATGGTACGCCATGGCGTGTCCAGACAGCCGGCGAGGATGGCAAAGTTGAGAGTGTGCAGGAGCAGCCCGTACAGGAAACCCCTTCGCGCGGAACTGAAAGGCACAGAGGGGATTTCCCCGAGGCGGCTCAAGTTGTGAGGCGCCGGCCCCCGAGGGAGGTTCCGGGGTTTTGCGCCGATGATTAATTCCGTCCGGATGGGGGTCAGTTCGGACGGGATCTACCCACGTGCTTGAGCCTCCTCGATGCACCTAACAGAGTCAGGGCCCAGAGCTGTTTTTAGCGACTCGATGGCTTCGGCCGCGTGGCGGACGTCGGCTGAATTTAGGCGCCGCGCCAGCGTGTCTGGCACCATCCAGCCCGCTCCTCCGCCATCGAGCAGGTCCCTGACCCTGGTCACCTCACCAGCCACAGCCCTCTCTTCCGACCGCCACATACAACCTCGGTCGTGGAGGTACGGATTCCCGAGCAGCGGCTCCTGCAGGACGGCCGCCACTCCAGCCGGCGGAGAGCTGCGCTTGGTGGAGACTTTGTTCCAGACCCTGATGAGTTCCCTGTAAAAGACAGGCAGCTCCCGGAGGGCGGTCCTGACACCCCCCAAGTTCACAAACAGGAGCTGCGTGTCGTAATTGAGGTCGCGCTGCTGGCGGAAGAAATACGTCGCCAGAGCACATCACCTAGGAGCGGGCTCGACGTAAAGGTATCTCTGCAGGGTCTGAAGACGGAAAGTCGCGAGCTGGGCGCTGACGCACACCAACGACTGACCGCCCTCCTCAAGCGGGAGACTCAAGATCGCAGCAGAGACCCAGTGCTTCCTGTTGTTCCAGAAGAAGTCCACCAGCTTCTTCTGTATCTTGGCGACAAACGCAGGGGGAGGGGTCAAAGTGACCAGCCGGTACCACAACATTGCGGCCACCAGCTGGTTTATGACTAGCGCTCGACCCCTGTAGGACAGCACTCGGAGCAGTCCTGTCCAGCGCCCTAGGCGAGCGGCGACCTTGGCCTCCAGCTCCTGCCAGTTCGCCGGCCAGGCTCCCTCGTCGGGGCTAAGGTAGACTCCCAGATAGAGGAGATGGGTCGTGCTCCAGGCAAAAGGCCTGAGCTCCTCCGGCAGGGAGTCCACCCGCCACTGACCCACCAGGAGTCCGGAACATTTCTCCCAGTTGATCCTGGCGGAGGACGCAGCCGAGTAAATCTCCTGGCACTCACGCATCCTCCGCAGGTCAGCGGGATCCTCTACCGCGAGGAGCACGTCATCGGCGTAAGCCGAGAGGACGACCCCCACGCCCGGCCCTTGCAGAGCCAGTCCCGTCAACCTCGTCCGCAAGAGGCGCAGGAAAGGCTCCACGCAAACGGCGTATAACTGGCCGGATATGGGGCATCCCTGGCGCACCCCTCTCCTAAAGCAAAGGGGCGCCGTCAAGGACCCGTTAACCTTAATCAGACACTCCGCGGCGGCGTACAAAAGTCGGATCCGGGCGACGAAATGCGTCCCGAACCCGAAAGCGCGCAGAGTTCCGAGCAGATAGTCGTGATCCACCCTGTCGAACGCCTTCTCTTGGTCGAGGGATAGGAAGGCGACCGACAGACCAGCCTCCTGGGAACAATGGATGAGGTCCCGGACCAGATGGATGTTATCGTGGATTGTCCGGCCCGGGACCGTGTAGGACTGGTCGGGGTGGATCATGTGGTCCAGCACGGCACCAAGGCGAGCAGACATCGCCCTGGCGAAGATTTTGTAGTCCGTGCTGAGGAGGGAGACCGGGCGGCAGTTCTTAAGGAGGCGGAGATCGCCCTTCTTAGGCAGCAGGACAATGACTGCCCTGCGCCAAGAGAGGGGCATCTCCCCGGTCGCCAGACTTTCCCCCAGGACCCGCGCGTAGTCGCTCCCCAGGACGTCCCAGAACGCCCTGTGGAACTCCACGGTCAGCCCGTCCAGCCCCGGGGATTTTCCCCTCGAGAGCCGGTCGAGGGCACCGGTCAGCTCCGCCAGGCTTAGCGGAGCTTCCAGATTTTCGGCGCCCTCCGAGCTGACCTTCGGCAGGTCCTCCCACAAAACTCTACGCGCTTCCTCGCTGGACGGATCCGGAGAGAACAGAGCCCCGTAATATTCACGGGCCCTGTTGTTGACGCCCTCCGGATCCGAGACGAGAGAGCCGTCGTCGGCCAGCAGCGTCAAGAGCTGCTTACGGAGACTCTGCCTTTTTTCCAGCGAGTAGAAGAAGGGGGAGCCGCGGTCCAGATCCCGCAGGAACCGGATCCGCGACCTCACGAACGCGCCTCGGGACCCGACGAGCTGCGGGTCCTTCAGCGCGGCCTTCTTCGCTTCGTATACCGTCCGCAGGGCCGGGTCCTGGACGACTTGACCGAGACGGGCTTCCAGGTCGAGCACCTCTTTTTCTAGGCGCCCGACTCTGGCCGCCCGCCTCTTGGTCGACCCCCTCGCGTACTCTTGACAGAAGACGCGGACGTGAGCCTTGCCCACGTCCCACCATAGCCTCAAGGAGGGGAAGCCCCCCTGCTTCCTTCTCCAGTCGGACCAGAATCGACGGAATGAGTCCTGGAACCGCACGTCCTCCAGCAGCCGGTTGTTAAAGTGCCAGTACGCGGACCCCGTCCTCGCGTGGAGCGAAGCGAGCTCCGCCCACACCAGGTGGTGGTCCGAACACGGCACCGGCCGCATGGAGGCCGCCGGGACGCAGGAAACGTATGCCCGAGACACGTAAAGGCGGTCGACTCTAGACCATCCTACTCCAGGCCTCACCCAAGTAAAGGCGCTGGAGTCGGGGTGGAGATTTCGCCAGACGTCCACCAAGTCGAAGGACCCGACCAGGTCCCTCAACTTCTCCATCGCCATCATGCACTGCGGGGCACCGGAGCGGTCCCTCGCCTCGAGGGTGCAGTTAAAATCCCCCCCGAGGACAATGCAGTCGCCGACGTCGACGGAGCCAAGAAGAGCGGACACCTCTTCAAAGAAGCGCGTTTGCTGCGGGCCGGGCTGAGGGGCGTACACGTTCACGAGATGGAGCGGCACGTCCCCCAGGCGAACCGTTACGTGCAGCAAGCGGCCTGGCACGGGCTCCTCGACCCCCAAGATCTCCGGCTGAAAATGCGGGCCCAGCAAGATGGCCACCCCACTAGAAATGGCGGTGAGGTGGCTCATGCGGACCTCTCCTTGCCATTCCAGGAGCCACGCGGCTTCGTCTCCCGGAACGGTGTGGGTTTCTTGCAGGAAGCACACCGCATATTTCCCCTCCCGCAGGAGCGAAAAATTGTCAAATCTACGGCGTGCCCCTCTGCCGCCGTTGATGTTGAGGCTGGCTATGGTTATCTTCATGGCAAAAGCATAGTGCAACCTCTACCTTAACCTATTGTGGGGGGGGGGGGAGCGGAGTCTTTTGTTGAACTCCATTCCCTCCGCAGCCCAGCGAGGAGTCCCTCGAGCTCGCGCAGCTCAAGGTGTTGCGCCTTTGTCAAGGGCCCGCCCGCGGCCAAGGTTTTAACGGCGGCGCGGACAGACCCCTTGATCAGCTCTGGCTCGGACCATTTTTCCAGGGCCAGTCGGGCTTGGTTGCAGCGACCCCGTCTCTGGGCCAAAAAGTCCCGGAGTTCCTTTGCAGGAATGAGGATGGTCTCGGCGGCGGCCGCGAGCAGATCCACCGCCTCGCTGGCGGTGGTCTCTAGATTTTCACCCGCGTCCCCCACCGAGTCCCCGTCCTCCTCCGGGAGGTGACCGCCAGCAGCCGGCCCATCGACCACACAAGTTACGGCAAATGACCCGGCCGCTCCAACCGGCCCTGGCTCTGCCCCGATCCCACCCCCAGGCGGCAGAGGAGACCCCACTGGGCTCTTTTAAAAATGGTGCTGGGTCGGGAAATGACAGCGGAAGGGGTTCCCCCTCCGCCCCAGGAACCGGGGAACAAGGAGAGACCCGGCCATAGGAAATCCCCAGGCTCCCCAAGTGCTCCAGCTCCAAAGCAAGGGGCGAGGGTGGGTGTTCCTCCCCCTCCCCGCTGCCACCCCCCGGCCCAGCATCTACAGTGTCATAAAAAACATTTGTTTCGGTTTCTGCCGGGTCGAGCGACTCCCGGGGGAAGTTGGGTATTGGCTGGGCGGGCTCAGGTTCGGCCTTTTCGGCCCCGCCCGCCTCAGTCCCCGGGACGCCCGGCCCGGCGGCAATGCATTCCTCCGCGGTCCCCACGCCCCCCACGACAGGCAGATCTTCCACGCCATCCCCGGGAGGCAGAGGCTGGGCAGCCTCGACTGTCTCACCCTCCCCGGGGACAGACTCCTCCCGCTTACGACGCTGCTTGGGGGCGCTGGTGGGGGACGCGGGACACGCGGCGGGCACCGACTCCTCCGCGGAGGGATGTTGTTCCTCCTCCGCCTCAACGGAGCGGCGCCTCCTTTTGTTGCTGGAGGTGCGCTGAGGCAGGGAGACCTCCATGTCTGCTGAGGTCTCCCGCTCCGCCCCCCCTTTTTCTTTTCTTGCCCGCGCCCGGGCCCCTCTGCGGTGTTGTTCAAGGGCTCGGGCACGGGCTCAGGGCACCCCGCGCTCGCCGGTGGCTGGGTTGGGCCGAGCGCGGTGGTCAATCTTTCTGGCGCACTGAGGGGACCCGCCTCTAGGTGTTTCTCCTTGTTCCGCGCCTTCTTTCCGTTCGGACGCTCTCCCTCCCCCCCGCCGGAGGCCCTGAAAACAAAGGCCTCCGACGATGCCCGCGCACCTACGGCTCCCGGCACGCGGACGCAACTAGGGGGAGGGGTGGCGGCGGCGCCAGCCTTGGCCGCCTTCGGTGGTTTGGCGGCCTTGGAGGCAGGGCAGTTCTTGCGAACGTACCCCACCTCCCTGCAGGCATGGCACCGCACGCCGTCCGACGTCCAAAAGACGCGGTAGGCAGTCCCCTCGTGCACCACATTAAAGTTCCCCTCCGTCGTCTCCTCCCGCGCCAGCCGGACAAAGAGCTGGCGGCGGAAGGAGAACACGTGGCGCAGGCTGCTCTCCATGAGGCCGAGCGGTATGGGGTTGATCCCTGACCTTACCTCCCCCAGTTGGTGTAGGTGAGGGAGGAGGAGCTCAGTGGGAACAAAGGGCGGGACGTTTGAAACGATGACCCTCTGCGCGGTGGCCTCGAGTGGGTCCACCGGCAGGAACGTCCCGCCCACCATGAGCCCCTTTTCGAGGGCCAGGGACACCGCCCGCTCCGACCCCAGGAAGAAAACAGCCTTCCCAGACATCTTGGAGGCCGCGACAATGGCCGAGGGGCCGACTACCCCAGCCATCGCCCGCACGCACTCCTCAATGCTCATTGTGGGGTGAGTGTAGCTCTTGACCCCGTGTTTTCTGGTAATTAATCTGAATGGTGGCAGGGCAGCGGGTGGCGCAGGAGGTGCCGTGGAAGCGGTTGCCACCTGCGCATATGTCTTCGCTGGCCCTGCCACCGGCGTGGATGGGGTCGCCATCACGGGGTCCCTTTAAGGGCTACACCCACCCCAAAGTCACAGGCCTTAGTGGTCTTAATTGGCCTCTTATCTAAAAGACTGAGCAGAGGAGCTCTTAACGAGGCACCTCTCCCCTAGTTGGCAATTGGGGAGGGGCCTTGCTCCCTCTGCTCAGTTGTCTCAATTGTTTTGTTGTTTTTTTTTTAATTTAGGAGGAAGGGGTCTCAGAGAGAGAGGGGAGAAACAGAGAGTAACGGAGAAAGAGAGAGGGGGGTGGGAAGCGGGGGGAACTGCGAGGGGAGGTCTCCCCTCGCAGCTGTGGGTGGGTGCACTCCCCAGATGGCAAAACACAAAAACACAGTCTTTGGATTGGTCTTCAGGTGGGGGGAGAAGACGTCTTCACCTGGGGCAGCTAGAGCCACCAGGCACACACTCCTAACGATGTTCAGTGGGTGATTAATGAAATCTTCAGCCTGGTAGCTCCAGCTATCCCAGGCTAGGCATTTGGGGGGGGGGGGGTTCAGTTGTGTGTGGGGCCTAGTTGTAGCAAGGCCCCCACACACACTTCCACACACACACACCCCCCGCGATGTTCCGGCCCTCAGTGGTCTTCTTTCCTTCCCCCACCGATACAACAAAGTCTCTTGGGAAATGCACCCACACCCACCTGTAGAAATAGTAGAGTCTCCCTCCTTCCACACTGGATGTTGTTTTGGTCTTTCCCCCTCTCTCCAACTCCTTGTAGAAATGGTAAAAGTGAGTAAAAGTTTTCTTTTCTCCTCCTCTCCCTCTGGGTGAAAGTTGGTGGTGAAGCCCCTTCCTTCCTTCTCTTCCTGGGCTGTTCTCAGGGCTCTCCAGGCCTTCCAGGCAGGAGCTAAAGTTGGAAGCTGCTCCTCTCACTGCTTACAGCTCCAACTGAGCAGGACACGCCTCCACTGCTCCACAATTGGTCCTTGTGCATGAATCCCAAAAAGTTAGTTTGCAGGTGCAGCAGGTAATCAGGAAGGCGAATGGAATGTTGGTCTTCATTGCGAGAGGGATGGAGTACAAAAGCAGGGAGGTCCTGCTGCAACTGTACAGGGTATTGGTGAGGCCGCACCTGGAGTACTGCGTGCAGTTTTGGTCATCTTACTTAAGGAAGGATATACTAGCTTTGGAGGAGGCACAGAGACGATTCACTAGGCTGATTCCGGAGATGAAGGAGTTACCTTATGATGATAGATTGAGTAGACTGGGTCTTTACTCGTTGGAGCTCAGAAGGATGAGGGGTGATCTTATAGAAACATTTAAAATAATGAAAGGGATAGACAAGATAGAGGCAGAGAGGTTGTTTCCACTGGTCGGGGAGACTAGAACTAGGGGGCACAGCCTCAAAATACGGGGGAGCCAATTTAAAACCGAGTTGAGAAGGAATTTCTTCTCCCAGAGGGTTGTGAATCTGTGGAATTCTCTGCCCAAGGAAGCAGTTGAGGCTAGCTCATTGAATGTATTCAAATCACAGATAGATAGATTTTTAACCAATAAGGGAATCAAGGGTTACGGGGAGAGGGCGGGTAAGTGGAGCTGAGTCCACGGCCAGATCAGCCATGATCTTGTTGAATGGCGGAGCAGGCTCGAGGGGCTAGATGGCCTACTCCTGTTCCTAATTCTTATGTTCTTATGATATCTGCCTTACGTCAGGAGCTCAACAATGATCGCTTTGCCTGAAAGAAGATTGGTGTTATTTACAAGGCTAACACACTGCTGGGTGTGCAGGTAATACATCAATGATGGGCATCACCTTGGTGAGAGTTAAAGTTTAAGTTGATTGAAGTTAAGTGTAATTATACCCTTTGATGTTAAGGAATCACCAGCATGTAACGTTGCAGCTCTGTGAGCCAATGCGCTGCAAGGTTTTGTTAAATAAAAAACATTTAAACCACACATTAGCCTGAAATCATCAATATTTCTGTACAAACCAACCCTCGCTTCATTGCGGGGGGAGGTGATGGCCGAAACGCTGCTTGGATGGACACGGGAGAGGACGGTCCCGAGGTGAGAACATGCTCCAAGCCAGAAGCAAGATGTTGCTGCTGGCTCTCGTGTGGTTGGAAATGGGGGTGTGGCACCTTGGGGTGCAGTGCCACGCTCCAGGAGCACTGGAAGCCTTCTGCCACCAGTGTCCCTGACTACCAGCTCCAGGGCCACCTCCATCCCTTCCATGTTCTATCTTATTTGTTGGACAAAAACTCGGTGCCAAATATGTTCTTGGTGCTTAGTAAGCTTTTTGCTACTGGTGAATCTATTTCGTGCCTCCCACAACAGCCAGACAAGCACACACCACAGCCACACACTCTTTCAATTCCTCTGAGCTCCCTCTCTCTCTGTCTCTTCTTCTGCGCATGTCTTGATGACCCTTGACCTCCTGAATCACGGGAATCGAGCGTTGCCATGCCGTTGCTAAGGACGGCCACACTTTACGGCAAAAGGTCAAAAAAATTTAATCCTACCGCCCATTTCATATCGCTCGTGGTAATGCCCATTTTCAAAAATGGAGACTGGGTGCTTTGAGAATGGGCGAGAAGCCGGCAATCTGAAAACCTTTTTTTACCGCCCACGCCGGAAATAATGCCCATTTTTGTCGATAAGCGCAAGAGTGGAGGTTCTAGCCCCAAACCTCTTCGTACCAGGAAACAGAATTAAGAGCTGGCTTGTAGGAGACAAGTGATACCCCCTTCAAACTTGGTTCTTGACACCTGTGAGGAACCCTACAAGTTGGGCACAAGTACGCTACAACAAGAGCCATATGACCACCAGGTGCGCCATCAAGCAAGCCATCGGCATATTGAAGATGTGATTCAGGTGCCTAGATAGGTCTGGATGTGCCCTTCAATACTCACCAGCAAGGGTGTCCAGAATGATAGTTATGCCTGTAGCCTGTACAACATTGCGCGGCAGAGAGGATTAGAGGATGACCAAGGCGAACATTAATCATCTTCTGATGACAAGAACATTGAAGAAGAGGAGGAGGAAGAGGACGACGAGAAATATGAATATGGGGCACCTCTCACCAGACCAGCCACATACGTTGCTGCCAGTACTGTGTTCAAAGGATTAGCTAATGACTTGCGCAGGATAAAATAAAAAATGAAATCCTCCATCCTGCTCCCACCACGCTCTCTCTTCTCCCTGCCCCCCCCCCTCCCCCTTGCACAAAATAGTCCTTACTCCCAATAGGTTCCATCATGTATTGACATTCATCATGAAGAAAGTGAAAGGTACTCTGGACGCAATAATAGGCAAGACAAGGAAGTGGTGTTAATCATAACTTTCATGTGCTGTAAAGGAAATTTTTAACAACATTTTGTTAAACACCCATGTGCATACTTTTGAATTACAATTGCTTTCGCTTACGCTTCCTGTTGCTTCTATGTCGTGCATCCCTTGTGGCTTCAGCAGAGGTAGAGACTGGCTGTTCAGATCTCTAACCTGACTGCTGAGATGCTTTTGGCCTGCGACCACTGGGTTTTAGAGCCCCTGAGGGCCCTGCCAAAGATTGCGGCACCTGCATCTGTGCAGGAGCAGATTCGGCAGGATATAGGTGAATCAGCAAATGTACTCACTTTTCCTGACCAGGTTATTAAACTGCTTTCTGCAATGCATCCAAGACCGGGGCACAATGTTCTTGTTGCTCACCTCCTCAGCTACCTCCAACCACACCTTGTTGATAACAGCAGCAGGTTTCTTTCTCCCATTGCTGTGAAGAATTATGTCCCTCCTGTCAGCTGTGGCTCAGTGGGTAGCACTCACACCTCTGAGTCTAGAAGGTTGTGAGTTCAAGTCCCAGTCCAGGTACTTGAGCACAAAAAAAATCTAAGTTGACATTCCAGTGCAGTGCTGAGGGAGCGTCATTCCGATGAGATGTTAAACCGAGGCCCTGTCTGCTCTCTCAGGTGGATGTAAAAGATCCCATGGCACTATTCTGAAGAAGAGCAAGGGAGTTATCCCCGGTATCCTGGCCAATATTTATCCCTCAATCAACATAACAAAAAAGCAGATTATCTGGTCATTATCACATTGCTGATTGTGGGAGTTTGCTGTGCACAAATTGGCTGACAACGTTTCCCACATTACAACAGTAACTACACTCCAAAAGTACTTCATTGGCTGTGAAGCATTTTGAGATGCCCAGTGGTTGTGAAAGGCGCTATATAAATCCAAGTATTTCTTTCCTGTTCCTGACTGCACCCAGCAGTAATTCAATGGAAGCATCATTTAATCTGGGTGCAAGCATTGCTCTTCGTGAATCCATGTTAAATACGTCCTAGTTCCTCCAAATTCCATTTTTAAATTGGCCCCTTAAATAGTCGACTTTAGATTGGGGGTACACATCACGCCCGCTGCACATCTTTGAGACACGAAACACGGAAGGAAAAATGTAATGAATCAAATCACCTTGAAATCAGAGAATCCGACCGCTATGCTTTCTTCCAGGTTTCGCGCACGCTGTTCTCTTCTCCCCTTGATCCCGCCACCCCCCTCCCCCCCCCCACCCCCACCAGCTCAAAACTTGTCTTTGCTTTAATATTCGGCCCGTGTATGATGACAATTTAAAAAGCCAACACCATGCTTCATTTTGTCACACAAGCCATTTGAGTTCTGATGCAGTGTGCTGCAGATTGTTAGGTCACAGCTCTTCATTGTGATTTTCACATTCTTTGTTCCCGATCTCAGCTGGGCCACCTGTAGAAAATTTAATTTTTCCCAGTAGGAGGGAGGGAAACTAAAAAGGCATGTCAACTTATTCACCATTTATATATCTAGTAGCAAGTCAGATTAGCTGAGATGTAGTAGATGGTGACTGTTGACAGGGAATAGTGGGAAGATGAAGAAAATGGGGACCAAAAAAGGCAATAAAAATGACCATATACTGTAAGTACAGACCTTGTAGGTGGATTCATTTAAACAGCAGATAGACACTAACTCACTAATAACCTGCTCACTAATGCTCAGTTTGGATTCCGCCAGGACCACTCAGTTCCAGACCTCATCACAGCCTTGGTCAAAAACATGGACAAATGAGCTGTTGACGACACCTTCATGGAACCTCCTCCTCCCATTAGTTGTATAATTTTCCACCACTATTGACTGGATGTGGCCTTTAAAGAGGAGCTGGTTCGGGTACAGTTGAGGCACATTCCCACGAGGGGGAAAGGTAGGGCAACTAAAGTCAGAGCTTCCTGGATGACAAAAGAGATAGAGAGTAAGATGAAGCAGAAAAAGAGGGCGTATGACAGATGTCAGGTTGAGAATACAAGTGATAACCATGCTAAATATAAAAAGTTCATATACCTCCAAGTCTCTGTTCCTACACCTCCTTTGGAATTGTAACCTTTAGTTTATATTGCCACTCCTCATTCTTCCTCCCAAAATGTATCACTTCGCACTTTGCTGTGTTAAATATCATCTATCATATATCCGCCCATTCTATCAGCCTGTTTATGTCCTCTTGAAGTCTATCACATCCTCCTCACTGTTAACTATACTTCCAAGTTATCTGTAAATTTTGAAATTGTGCTCTGTGCACCCAAGTGCAGGTCATCAATATATATCAAGAAAAGCAGTGATCGTAGTACCGACCCCTGGGGAACACCACTGTGTACCTTCCTCCAGTCCGAAAAACAACAGTTCACCATTAATACCTGTTTCCTGTCACTTAGCCTTGCTGCCACTGTCCCTTTTATTCCATGGGCTTCAACTTTGCTGGCAAGCCTATTATGTGGCACTTTATCAAATGCCTTTTGGGAGTCCATGTACACCACATCAATCACATTGCCCTCATCAACCCACTCTGTTACCTCATCAAAAAACTCAAGTTAGTTAAACACGATTTGTCTCTAACCAATCTGTGCTGACTTTCCTTAATTAATCCACACTTATCCAAGTGACTGTTAATTTTGTCTCCTGATTATTGTTTCTAAAAGCTTCTCCACTACCGAGGTCAAAACTGACTGGCCTGTAGTTGTTGGGTTTATACTTGCACCCTTTTTTGAACAAGGGTGTAACATTTGCAATTCTTCAATCCTCTGGCACCATGCCTGTTTCTAAGGAGGATTGGAAGATTATGGCCAGTACCTCTGCAAATTAAACCTTTACTTCCCTCAGCATTCTAGGATACATCCCGTCCGGTCCTGGTTACTTACTATTTTAAGTACTGCCAGCCTTTCTAGTACCTCCGCTTTATCAATTTGTATCCCATCCAGTATCTCAACTATCACCTCTTTCACTGTGACTTTGGCAGCATCTTTTTTCTCCAGTCGTGAATGGTGGTGGAAAATTAAACAACTAATGGGAGGAGGAGGTTCCATGAAGGTGTTATCGACAGCTCCTTTGTCCATATTTTGGACCAAGGCTGTGATGGGGTCTGGAATTGAGTGGTCCTGGCGGAATCCAAACTGAGCATCAGTGAGCAGTGAATAAGTACCGCTTATAACATTGTCGACGACACCTTCCATCACTTTGTTGATGATTGAGTCGGCTGATGGGGCGGTAATTGGCCGGATTGGATTTATCCTGCTTTTTGTGGACAGGACACACCCGGGCAATTTTCCACATTGTCGGGTAGATGCCAGTGTTGTAGCTGTACTGAAATAGCTTGGCTAAAGGAGATCAAGTGGAAATGGGGGGATGTGCACGTAATGCCATCTGTGGAGTGAAGTTCATGCTCACAAGTCCTACAACAATTTGAGTCACTATTCCAACCTGGCGTTGGGATGTTCAAAGGTACCAAAGTAATGATACGCATCACCCTGGATGCCAGGCCAGTACACCACAAAGCCAGAGCCGTGCCGTATGTGATGCGGGAGAAAATTGAGAGCAAATTGGACCGTTTGCTGAGAGAGGGCATCATCTCGCCCGTTGAATTCAGCGACTGGGCAAGCCCCATCATTCCCGTCCTAAAGGTGGATGATTCTGTCAGGATCTGTGGCGACTACAAGGCCACTATCAATCGGGTGTCCCTACAAGATCAATACCCGCTCCCGAGAGCGGAGGATCTTTTCGTCACGCTGGCAGGCGGCAAGCTGTTTACCAAGTTGGATCTCACTTCAGCCTACATGACCCAAGAACTGGCCGACGAATCTAAACTACTGACAACCGTCACTATGCACAAGGGACTGTTTGTTAACAACAGGTGCCCGTTCGGCATTCGGTCAGTGGCCGCGATTTTTCAAAGAAACATGGAAAGCCTGCTCAAATCCATTCCTGGAACAATCATATTTCAGGACGACATCCTCATCATGGATCGTGACACCGAGGAACACCTCCACAACCTGGAGGAGGTGCTACGCCGACTGGACTGGGTAAGCCTGCAACTCAAGAAGTCTAAATGTATGTTTTTGGCTTCTGAGGTTGAGTTCCTGGACAGAAGGGTTGCTGCAGATGGGATTCAGCCCACCGAATCCAAAACTGAGGCAATTCGACGAGCGCCCAGACCCGGCAACACATCGGAGTTGCGTTCATTTCTGGGACTCATGAACTATTTCGGGAACTTTCTGCCGAACTTAAGCAGGTTGTTGGAGCCGCTTCATGTGCTCCTGCGTAAGGGTTGTGATTGGTTTTGGGGGGACTGTCAAGAATGGGCTTTCAATCGGGCGCGGAACCTACTTTGTTCAAATAAGTTATTGACCCTGTACGACCCCTGTAAGAAATTGGTTCTGACATGTGATGCATCGTCCTATGGAATTGGGTGCGTGTTGCAGCAGAGTAATGCTGAGGGCCAACTACAACCTGTGGCTTATGCTTCCAGGTCACTCTCAAGCAGAACGGGGATACGGGATGGTTGAGAAGGAAGCACTCGCATGTGTCTATGGTGTAAAAAAAATGCATCAGTATCTTTTTGGCAGGAGGTTCGAATTAGAAACAGACCATAAGCCATTAACATCCCTGTTGTCAGACAGCAAGGCTGTCAATGCCAATGCGCCAGCCCGCATACAGCGATGGGCTCTCACGCTGGCTGCTTATGACTACTCCATCTGGCACCAGCCTGGCACCGAAAATTGCGCTGATGCGCTCAGCAGGCTTCCACTGGCCACCACCGAGGGGGCAGCGGAACAAAGCGCTGAGATGGTCATGGCCGTTGATGCCTTTGACAGCGCAGGCTCCCCCATCACAGCCCGCCAGATCAAAATCTGGACAAACAGAGATCCCCTCCTATCTCTGATTAAGAAATGTGTCCTGACTGGGGATTGGGCGCCCGCACACGGAGCATGCCCTGTGGAGGTCAGACCGTTTCACAGGCGGATGGATGAGCTCTCCATCCGAGCTGACTGCCTACTATGGGGCAGCCGGGTAGTCATGCCCCAGAGAGGCAGAGAGGCATTTATCAGGGAACTCCACAGCGAGCATCCAGGCATCGTGCTGATGAAGGCCATTGCCCGGTCACATATATGGTGGCCGGGAATTGATTCAGACCTGGAACACTGTGTTCGCAGGTGCACGATGGGTGCCCAGCTGGGTAATGCCCCCAGGGAGGCCCCGCTCAGCCCGTGGCCCTGGCCCACCAGGCCATGGTCACGTATTCATGTAGACTACGCGGGACCGTTCATGGGAAAAATGTTTCTCATCGTGGTAGATGCGTACTCGAAATGGATCGAGTGCATCATTTTGAATTCGTGCACGACATCCACCACTGTGGAGCGTCTACGTGCGGTCTTTGCAACCCACGGCTTGCCGGACATCCTTGTTAGCGATAATGGCCCATGTTTCACAAGCTAAGAATTCCGGGAATTCATGTCGGGCAATGGCATCAACCATGTCAGGCCAGCACCGTTCAAGCCGGCCTCCAATGGCCAGGCGGAACGTGCGGTCCAAATCATTAAACAAGGCATGCTCAGGATTCAAGGACCCTCCCTTCAATGCCGCCTATCGAGCCTTCTGCTGGTCTATCGATCTCAACCGCACTCGCTCACGGGTGTCCCGCCCGCTGAGCTACTTATGAAACGAACACTCAAAACTCGGTTGTCCCTCATTCACCCAGTCCTGACCGACATAGTTGAGGGCAAGCGCCAGTCCCAAAACGAGTACCATGACTGAAATTCAAGGGGGAGATGTATTGAAATAAACAACTCTGTATTTGTCCTCAATCTCGCCGTGGGGCCCAAATGGCTTGAGGGTACTGTAATAGACAAAGAGGGGAACAGGGTCATAGAAACATAGAAACATAGAAAATAGGTGCAGGAGTAGGCCATTCGGCCCTTCTAGCCTGCACCGCCATTCAATGAGTTCATGGCTGAACATTCAACTTCAGTACCCCATTCCTGCTTTCTCACCATACCCCTTGATCCCCCTAGCAGTAAGGACTTCATCTAACTCCTTTTTGAATATATTTAGTGAATTGGCCTCAACAACTTTCTGTGGTAGAGAATTCCACAGGTTCACCACTCTCTGGGTGAAGAAGTTCCTCCGCATCTCGGTCCTAAATGGCTTACCCCTTATCCTTAGACTGTGACCCCTGGTTCTGGACTTCCCCAACATTGGGAACATTCTTCCTGCATCTAACCTGTCTAACCCCGTCAGAATTTTATATGTTTCTATGAGGTCCCCTCTCATTCTTCTGAACTCCAGTGAATACAAGCCCAGTTGATCCAGTCTTTCTTGATAGGTCAGTCCCGCCATCCCGGGAATCAGTCTGGTGAACCTTCGCTGCACTCCCTCAATAGCAAGAATGTCCTTCCTCAGGTTAGGAGACCAAAACTGTACACAATACTCCAGGTGTGGCCTCACCAATGCCCTGTACAACTGTAGCAACACCTCCCTGCCCCTGTACTCAAATCCCCTTGCTATGAAGGCCAACATGCCATTTGCTTTCTTAACCGCCTGCTGCACCTGCATGCCAACCTTCAATGACTGATGTACCATGACACCCAGGTCTCTTTGCACCTCCCCTTTTCCTAATCTGTCACCATTCAGATAATAGTCTGTCTCTCTGTTTTTACCACCAAAGTGGATAACCTCACATTTATCCACATTATACTTCATCTGCCATGCATTTGCCCACTCACCTAACCTATCCAAGTCGCTCTGCAGCCTCACAGCATCCTCCTCGCAGCTCACACTGCCACCCAACTTAGTGTCATCCGCAAATTTGGAGATACTACATTTAATCCCCTCATCTAAATCATTAATGTACAGTGTAAACAGCTGGGGCCCCAGCACAGAACCTTGCGGTACCCCACTAGTCACTGCCTGCCATTCTGAAAAGTACCCATTTACTCCTACTCTTTGCTTCCTGTCTGACAACCAGTTCTCAATCCATGTCAGTACACTACCCCCAATCCCATGTGCTCTAACTTTGCACATCAATCTCTTGTGTGGGACCTTGTCGAACGCCTTCTGAAAGTCCAAATATACCACATCAACTGGTTCTCCCTTATCCACTCTACTGGAAACATCCTCAAAAAATTCCAGAAGATTTGTCAAGCATGATTTCCCTTTCACAAATCCATGCTGACTTGGACCTATCATGTCACCTCTTTCCAAATGCACTGCTATGACATCCTTAATAATTGATTCCATCATTTTACCCACTACCGATGTCAGGCTGACCGGTCTATAATTCCCTGTTTTCTCTCTCCCTCCTTTTTTAAAAAGTGGGGTTACATTGGCTACCCTCCACTCCATAGGAACTGATCCAGAGTCAATGGAATGTTGGAAAATGACTGTCAACGCATCCACTATTTCCAAGGCCACCTCCTTAAGTACTCTGGGATGCAGTCCATCAGGCCCTGGGGATTTATCGGCCTTCAATCCCATCAATTTCCCCAACACAATTTCCCGGCTAATAAGGATTTCCCTCAGTTCCTCCTCCTTACTAGACCCCCCGACCCCTTTTATAACCGGAAGGTTGTTCGTGTCCTCCTTCGTGAATACCGAACCAAAGTACTTGTTCAATTGGTCCGCCATTTCTTTGTTCCCCGTTATGACTTCCCCTGATTCTGACTGCAGGGGACCTACGTTTGTCTTTACTAACCTTTTTCTCTTTACATATCTATAGAAACTTTTGCAATCCGTCTTAATGTTCCCTGCAAGCTTCTTCTCATACTCCATTTTCCCTGCCCTAATCAAACCCTTTGTCCTCCTCTGCTGAGTTCTAAATTTCTCCCAGTCCCCAGGTTCGCTGCTATTTCTGGCCAATTTGTATGCCACTTCCTTGGCTTTAATACTATCCCTGATTTCCCTTGATAGCCACGGTTGAGCCACCTTCCCTTTTTTATTTCTATGCCAGACAGGAATGTACAATTGTTGTAGTTCATCCATGCGGTCTCTAAATGTCTGCCATTGCCCATCCACAGTCAACCCCTTAAGTATCATTCGCCAATCCATCTCAGCCAATTCACGCCTCATACCTTCAAAGTTAGCCTTCTTTAAGTTCTGGACCATGGTCTCTGAATTAACTGTTTCATTCTCCATCCTAATGCAGAATTCCACCATATTATGGTCACTCTTCCCCAAGGGGCCTCGCACAACGAGATTGCTAATTAATCCTTTCTCATTACATAACACCCAGTCTAAGATGGCCTCCCCCCTAGTTGGTTCCTCGACATATTGGTCTAAAAAACCATCCCTTATGCACTCCAGAAAATCCTCCTCCACCGTATTGCTTCCAGTTTGGTTAGCCCAATCTATGTGCATATTAAAGTCACCCATTATAACTGCTGCACCTTTATTGCACGCACCCCTAATTTCCTGTTTGATGCCCTCCCCAACATCACTACTACTGTTTGGAGGTCTGTACACAACTCCCACTAACGTTTTTTGCCCTTTGGTGTTCTGCAGCTCTACCCATATAGATTCCACATCATCCAAGCTAATGTCCTTCCTAACTATTGCCTTAATCTCCTCCTTAACCAGCAATGCTACCCCACCTCCTTTTCCTTTTATTCTATCCTTCCTGAATGTTGAATACCCCTGGATGTTGAGTTCCCAACCTTGTTAAACTTAACAATGGGCAGATATGCCGTAAGCATCCGGACCAAGTAAAAAAAGGTTCAGCATGGACACTGAGGAACCTGAGGAAGATCATGAGATGGTGCTCACACCACCGCCAGTGAACGAGCAACAACAACATTCAGCAGCATGCACAGTCCCGGCGGTCAGCCTGGACAGGCCGGAATCACCACAGGTGACAGACACTCACACCAAGGCTCAACAACCCAACTGCGGCGCTCCACGAGGGAGCGTAGATCACCCGAGAGACTTAACCTATGATCCCAATAAGACTTTGGGGGGGAGGTGATGTTATGTATGTAACCTCTATGTAACACCACTGCAATACTGTATATACTTAAGCAATGTACATCTTGACCACAGAGGGTGAACTTGTGGGAGACACTCCTGACCTGGTCATCCAGGTATATAAAGGGAGGTCCCACGCAGGGTCATCACTTCTTGGTCCTGGACCTTGTCCATAGAATGTGCCTCGTGTGGGTTTTGTGCTATTGAGTAAGGACATTACACTATGAAAAGCCTATGTATATTTTTAGCTCTCTGTCAGACATAACATTCCAACATGGTTGCAGCTACAACTGACTGGTTCCCACAGCTCGATCCACCTCTACGCCTCTTCCTTACTGTTGGCTAATATCCAACTTTCGTTAATTCACCCAACAGCTTCCCTATTCGACTATAGCAATCCTCTTTCTCACCCAAGGCTGTTTGGGTTACAGCTTACTCACAAACTTTAATTATAAGCAAAAGGGTTACAGGCCTAATATAATTCAGGTAATCATTGCATACAGTTGATGATTACAGACTTTCACATTTAATTCTTACACAAAATTATAAATCCATTACTGATGATTATAAGATACTCATGATTATAAAATAATAAAACAAGTATTCTAACAAACACCTAATCCATGATAGTCTTACACCATTAAAATAATTTGTTCCAGTTAACACTATTAATGCATGTTTGGTTTCTTCCCAACAGTTTACCACAAAAGTCAGCTTTGCTATGCAAGCTTAAACTTACGTGAATTTAGGCTTGATCTTATGAACAGAATATATGGGATAGTGGACCACAATGAACCCTTGTACCACAAGGGCATGCAAATTGTATGATATATTGGATTATGCACTGGAACCGGTGGACAAGCAGCACACTGATAGGCTGTACTCAGGCTAAGTAACTAATTTGAATTTGATGCAAAATGACTTTCTATAAAATAACAAATGATTTCACAACTCTTCAGTCTAAATTTTCCAATCTAGTTGGAATCCTGCTATGTTAGTGCCAGTGCAGCATGTGTGCATGCCCACCTCTCAGCACATTCGCCCTGACAGATATTTCTGGGTCAGGTTCATTTTAATTTTTGTGGCCAATCCCTGGCAGTATATCCATTTATTCCAATTAATCTGCCTCAGTTGGGGTGGAGGTAAATCGTAACAATCGAAGAAAAAATGTTTCATTTTTTAAAAATATCCCACTTAGTCCAGCACAATCACTCTGCAAACAATTGTAATAGGCAGTGCAACCCATTAAGATTTTTAAAACCCTCCACCGCTTTAGCAGCAGTGCATGCCAGGAAAGCAACTTGATAACATAAGAAATAGGTGTGGGAGTAGGCCATTCGGCCCCTCGAGCCTGCTGCGCCATTTAATAAGATCATCGCTGATGTGATCTTGGGCTCAGCTCCACTTTTCTGCCCGCTCCCCATAACCCTTCACTCCCTTGCTGCCTAACATTTCTAAAGCACCAATGAGAAAGTATAAGGGAGATCTACCATGGTTAGCAGCAAGATTGCCTGGGTGCAGTGAATATTGAAAAATTGGGTACACGCCTGTGAAAGAACCCGCCTCATTTAACTTCTATTTAAATTATTTTTTGATATTCGGGTGTGGAGGTTCAGAATATTTTCTCGAAAATGTCTCCACCATTAACATTTTATTTGAATATGCCTGCCTACATATTGGTTGGGATGGGATCGGGGGGGCGGGGAGGAGGTTGTTTTCAGTATCCAGCATTAGCTTAAAGTTGCATTTCCTTCTCCCACCTCCCAGAAATCACTGGAAAATGAGCAGTTAATTCAAGTAATTCTTTTACCAGACTTTTTCATGAAGCCAATAATGGGCTCTAAGCACATGAAGTGTTTTGGCTCATCGCTATGACAGAGCTAAATGGTTGAATCATGTAAATACTGAACTGTATGCAAAGACTGCAGCATTTATACCTGTTAAGTTTCTGAGTAATCAAATCACATTTCAAAGACTCAGTGGACACCCAGATGAGCTTCTTTAAAACAAAGTCCCTCTTTGTTGGCTCAACCATTAGAGAAAATAGCTGCCTGTGTTAGTAGGAGACCCCCTGATGTGATATCAGTCAAAAACAATTTTGCTTGCATCTGTTAGTTTGCAATCTTTGACACCCTTTTGAGGACATTTCCCAAACCAAAGCATCCATTGTCCCTGCAAAGGATCAATAAATTAGTTAAGAGTTCAAAGGGCTACTGGAATGATGGGACACAGTCCAAGCTACAGACATGATTCCTAAACCTTTGTCCACTTTAAAATCACAGAGCAGAAACCTAGTTAAAATTGAATTAGAATTCAAATTAATAATATATGTGATAGATCTCTGTGTCCATCACACTCCACTTTGAAGATACTTACGAATATTGGAACAGCAATAAACACTTTGACCATACTATGCCATTTTGCTGGCCTTGGCAGCACTTCATCTTTCCTAAGTAATTGAATGTTGTGATCGTTCTCTCCTTTTGTAATTGCGGTTCACTGGAAATTACCAGTAATTTCAGCTGGTTACTAAGCGGAAATTTAAAAAGCCAAAGAGCAAGGAGAAGGCAATAGAGCAGGGTAGCACTGGGGGAAATGATACCTAGAGCGTGTCAGGAAGGGACAATGTATAAACATAAGAGTGCATCAGAAAGTGGGATCAAAGCAGGGAAAAATTGGAGATAAACAAAATTAAAAGCTCTTTATCTGAATGCATTCGTAACAAAATAGATGAGTTGACAGCACAAATAGATATAAATGGTTATGATCTGATCGCCATTACAGAGACCTGGTTGCAGGTGACCAAGTCTGGGAACTAAATATTATGGGGTATTGGACAATTCAGAAGGATAGACAGAAACAAAAAGGAGGTGGAGTAGCTCTGTTAATAAAGGATGAGATTAGGGCAGTAGTGAGAAATGATATTGGCTCAGAAGATCAAGATATAGAATCAGTTTGGGTGGAGATAAGGAATAATAAGGGGAAGAAGTCACTGGTGGGCATAGTCTATAAGCCCCCTAACAGTAGCTACACTGTTGGGCAGAGTATAAATGAAGAAATAATGGAGGCTTGTAAAAGAGGAATGGCAATAATCATGGACGATTTTAATCTTCATATTGATTGGACAAATCAAATTGGCCAGTAGCCTTGAGGAAGAGTTCATAGAGTGTATCCGGGATGGTTTCCTTGAATAGTATGTTGTGGAACCAACCAGGGAGCAGACTATCTTAGATCTGGTACTGTGTAATGAGACAGGATTAATAAATGATCTAGTAAAGGATCCTCTAGGAAAGAGTGATCATAGCATGGTTGAATTTCAAATTCAGTTAGAGGGTGAGAGAGTTGAGTCTCAAATCCGAGTCCTAAGGTTAAAGGAAACTACAAAGGTATGAAGGAAGAGTTGACTAAAGTGGACTGGGAAAATAGATTAAAGTGTAAGACAGTTGATGAGCAGTGGCGAACATTTAAGGAGATATTTCATAACTCTCAACAAAAATATATTCCAATGAAAAGGAAAGATTTTAAGAGAAGGGGTAACCATCTGTGGCTAAGGAAATAAAGGATGGTATCAAATTGAAAACAATGGCAAAAGAAAGTTGCCAAGACTAGTGGGAGGCCAGAGGTTGGGAAACTTTTAAAGACCAGTAAACAACCACTAAAAAAAAATAAAGAGAGGGAAGATAGATTATGGAAAGTAAACTAGCAAGAAATATAGCAGTAAGAGTTTCTACAGGTATATAAAGAGGAAGAGAGTGGCTAAAGTAAATGTTGGTCCCTTAGAGGACGAGACTGGGGAATTAATAATGGAGAACAGGGAAATGGCAGAGACTTTGAACAAACCTTTGTATCCCAATAATGGATAATCAAGGGGCTATTGGGAGGGAAGAACTTAAAACAATCACTGTCACTAAAGAAGAAGTACTCAGTAAAATAATGGGACTAAAAGGGGACAAGTCCCCTGGACCTGATGGCTTGCATCCTAGGGTCTTAAAAGAAGTGGCTGCAGAGATAGTGGATGCATTGGTTGTAATCTACCAAAGTTGCCTAGATTCTGGGGAGGTCCCAGCAGATTAGAAAACTGCAAATATAACACCCCTATTTAAAAAAAGGAGGCAGACAGAAAGATCAGTTAGCCTAACATCTGTCGTTGGGAAAATGCCGGAGTCCATTATTAAGGAAGGAGTAGCAGAACATTTGGAAAAGCATAATTTAGTCAAGCAGAGTCAGCATGGTTTTATGAAAGGGAAATCGTGTTTGACAAATTTGCTGGAGTTCTTTGAGGATGTAACGAGCAGGGTGGACAAGGAGGAACCAGTGGATGTGGTGTATTTGGATTTCCAGAAGGCATTCGATAAGGTGCCACATAAAAGGTTACTGCACAAGATGAAAGTTCACGGGGTTGGGGGTAATATATTAGCATGGATAGAGGATTACCTAACTAACAGAAAACAGAGTCGGGATAAATGGGTCATTTTCCAGTTGACAAACAGTAACTGGTGGGGTGCCACAGGGATCAGTGCTGGGGCCTCAACTATTTACAATCTATATCAATGATTTGGATGATGGGACCGAGTGTAATGTAGCCAAGTTTGCTGATGATGCAAAGATGGGTGGGAAAGCAAGTTGTGAGGAGGACACAAAAAATCCGCAATAGGATATTGACAGGCTAGGTGAGTGGGCAACAATTTGGCAGATGGAGTATAATGTGGGAAAGTGTGAGGTTATCCACTCTGGCAGAAAAATTATAAATTACTGCAGTACAGAGGGACCTGGGGGTCCTTGTGCATGAAACACGAAAAGTTAGTATGTAGGTACAGCAAATAATCAGGAAGGCAAACGGAATGTTGGCCTTTATTGCAAGGGGGATGGAATATAAAAGCAAAGAAGTCCTGCTACAACTGTACAGGATATTGGTGAGGCCATACCTAGAGTACTGCGTACAATTTTGGTCTCCTTATTCAAGGAGGGATATACTTTCATTGGATGCAATTCAGAGAAGGTTCACTCGGTTGATTCCTGAGATTAAGGGGTTGACTTGTGAAGAAAGGTTGAGCAGATTGGGTCTGTACTCGTTGGAGTTCAGAAAAATGAGACGTGATGTTATTGAGACATATAAGATAATGAGGGGACTTGACAAAGTGGATGCAGAGAGGATGTTTCCACTCATAGGGGAATCTAGAACTAAGGGGCATAGCTTTAGAATAAGGAGTCGCCTATTTAAAACTGAGATGAGGAGAAATTTCTTCTCTCAGAGGGTTGTAAATCTATGGAATTCCCTACCCCATAGAGCTGTGGAGGCTGGGCCACTGAATATATTTAAGGCGGAGATAGACAGATTTTTGAGTGATAAGGGAGTGAAGGGTTAAGGGGAGCGGGCAGGGAAGTGGAGCTGAGCCCATGATCAGATCAGCCATGATCTTATTAAATGATGGAGCAGACTCGAGGGGCCAAATAGCCTGCTCCTGCTCCTATTTCTTATGTTCTAAGGGGCTGTGTTCAGTCTTAAAAGCTTCCTGTTAATACTAATGGTCAGCGAAATCAAATGATCAAAATTGAGTCAATATTGTGATGTTGGGACCAACCAACATCTTCCATTTATCAGAAATGGCTTTGCTGGGTTCTGTTGTCCTCATATAATTACCATGAGTCAAAACAGCTGATAGGTATTGTAATGTCTTGCCTGTGGGTGGGTGAAGCATAACAATCTCTCTGAATGTTGCCAATTCATCACACCTAAAACATGGAGGAGAGATTGAATGATATTCAGTGCATTGGAATAGGTAAAGTGGATCCAGTCCCTACTATGCTGACTTCTTGCTCTGAGCTTACCAAGTTGGAAAACAGTGAGTACATACTGTGAAATCCTCCTACAAAAATGAGTGCAGTTAAAGTTTTGCTTGAGTTGTACATAATGCTGCCTGGCTGCTGAATGAAGGGAGTATTTGCAATGGTCTCGGAACAAGCCTGACATTTGAGGCACAATTGTATCAAAACACTGGCTGTTGTAAATATACAGGGGTAATTTTTCATCTTCTCCACAAGACATTGGTGGTAATCTGGAGAAGTGGTTTGCCTGCCTGTTCTAGAATCCGCCCGATTTTCATTACATTGAATGAAAATCGACGAGTTCTATAACAGGCAAGCAATCTGCTCTGTCCACATACAATGAAGAAGAAAATTAACCCACTGTGTTTTAAATATTGCTTCCTAAAATGTTTTGCTTTCTTCCACAGGGTGTGTTACCAGACCAAATGAATACTCCTGTCTATGTATCATTTATGATTGCTCAAGGTGTGACCTCGTTTTCTGGGATATTGTCTTACCCTTTTGATACTGTAAGAAGACGCTTGATGATGCAGGTTTGTACTGGAATTTGAAGCCTATTCTTGGATAAATTGTGGATGCAAGTATTCTCCAGAATGCTAGTTCTGAGTTGTGCAGAATACCAATTGTATCCCCATTTGGTTTGAATTGATGAATACTGGATGGTACCATTCAGCTTCCATCTACAACTAGGAAATAGGCAAGATGTAATTTCATTTGAGACACTCATGCACATTTGGACATCCTTCCTGCACCCTGATGTATCCAATGCAATTTTGAGGCAGGCTTTCATTCATTTTTCTCCCAACGCAGACAGATTACCCAGACAGATTTAGCTTACTTGGCATTTGGCATCCTTAGCCATAACCTGACATGGTCTAATGTAGTTAACATGGATCAAGCTCCAAATTTACTGCAGCTGTTGCTGTGAATGTTCTGGACATGGGTGCCTGACCAGAAGCGTTATTGCACGGTGTATGATACCTCTAGATTTTCATTGGAAACAAGTGCCTTGTACAATAGAGAAAATAGACGTGATTAAAAAAAGGAAAGACTTATATAGCATCTTTCATGACCACGGACGTCCCAAAGCGCTTTAGAGCCAATGAAGTACTTTTTGAAGTGTAGTTACTGTTGTAATGTAGGAAATATAGCAGCCAATATGCACACAGCAATCTCCCACAAACAGCAATATGATCATGACTGGATAACCTGTTTTTGTTATATTGATTGAGGGATAAATATTGGCCAGGACACCAGGGATAACACCCCAGTTCTTCTTAGAAATAGTGCCATGGGATCTTTTACGTTCAGCTGAGAGAACAGACAGGGCCCTCGGTTTAAGATCTCATCTGAAAGTCAGCACCTCTGACAGTGCAGCACTCCCTCGGTACTGTACTGGAGTTTCAGCCTAGATTTTTGTGCTCAAGTCTCTGGAGTGGGACTTGAATCCACAACCTTCTGACTCAGAGGCAATGGTGCTACCAACTGAGCCCCTGGCTGACACACATAATTGAAATCTTTAAGGCGGACTAGCACGCTTTGTAGGCAATATATATACTGCAGCTGAATAGGATTCTGCTTTGGCCTGTGTAGTGTTCACTGCCAAAAGGTCAACTACCTGGAAGTCAGAGAGGTCAACAGAAATGTGGAAAAAAAAAGCTCACTTCCCAGAATTCCAGGGAAACTTCAGTTGGAGGGGTGGGTTTGTCTAATTGTTCCAGTGAATGGCTGTGGAGTAAAAGAGGCAGGATTTTGTCTTTCACTTTAGGGGTCTCCCTCACAAACTCTGGAATAGTATTGTCAGGGCTATCTCAGTCTAGTTTCATAAAACTGCTGGGCAAAAGAACCAAGTAAGACTGGATGAATTAAGGTGATGGAAGATCATCTGACACCTAAAGCCCCATCTTTCTTTAAATGACAGCAGCGTTGGTGGCTTTCACCACTGAGATGGGAGCCATTTCCTAATTGTCTGCTGAGGTTGAACTTTATCCAAAAAATGTGGGAAAACTACCTACATTAATTAATTCACCATTCTGGTGAAAATGGCAATCTACTTGCAATACATAGTTTAAAACGATAGATATATATCATAATAAGTAGACATTTGCCATTCTCCTAATCACCCTTAATAACTTCAGGATATCAGGGGGGGAAAAACCTGGAATTTCTAGGCCCATATTTTTATTCAATATTATTTGACATTTTGTTCTCTTGAAGATATAATATGATCAATATCAAATTTACTGTATGAAGAAGCAGTTCACTATGTTGGGAGGAGCGATGTGAAGAGAGAGGGTGCAAAGACTTGGGTGGATTATCTACTTATCCAGAGGAATTTCCATTCCTGGGCTTTGTTCAGTTTCAGCTCATGCATTATGATGTGAACATAATACTAATGCCACCAAAATCTTTACAAACATCAAAAACAACTTAATGTAATATTAATAACATCAACACATTATTTTAACCTAAAATAAAAAGGCATTTTAATTCTACTCACCCTGTCCTGTCTGTTTATCTTTCCCATTTTTATCTGTCCATTTTAATTTTACCTTTTTTTACCTAATTTAACCTAGCTTATCATGCCTTAAAAACATTTGAAATCATGTATAAAGTTTGGGATATAATATTTGAGTAATATGACATCTGGTAAGTATTATGTATGTAAACATTGTAACTGTGTAAGACTTGCCACCAGAGGGCGCAACTGTTGGAGGCCCAAGGGTCACCTACGCACCTCATGCAAAGCAATATAAAAGGTTGTCTGCCAGGCTGCTTAGGCACTCTGAAGTTGTATAAAAGAGACTAAGGTCACGTCAGTTTTAGCTCACAGTACTCAGTCTTGTGGAGTTTTTCCATACTTAACAGTAAGTGCAGTATGCTTGAGAGGAACAGGTGACCTTGGACTTATCATTCCAAAGCTTTGCAGCGCTGCGGTTTTCCTCGCCTCATGTCTCAGTCTGTTATAGACTAATCAGAGATTGATTGCCACGATTAGTCAACAACTCCATTATCATTGTATCTTGCAACTACCAGGATGGTAGATGATCTAGATGGACCTTGGTCTTTTTCCATATAGCAATTCCTATGTTCCTATAACATGTTCCTATGTATGTTCATAACTTAAAAAGCTTTTATTTACCTTGTTTTTTCTTTGACCACTCTCTATTTTAAATATGAAAGCAAGTTGAGATAAACTTGATGTCATTGTCTGCAAATCAGCTTTGAAAAACTACATTTGAATGATGGTTGCATTATATTAGAAGTAGCAAATTGTCTCTCTTTTTTGCAAAGTTTGAAACTTAAAATGCAAATTTGTGATAAATCAAATCATTAAATTGCTAAAACATGAAGTAACTTGGATTGCAGTTCTTAAACACTGGCAAGAAAGACAGCAGTGGAGTTAAGGGCCACAGTAAGGGCAAAGTAACTCAGAAGTCATTCTGTTTCTAAAGCATATTGATTTTCATTATGGGAATGTTATTCTGATTTTGGAGTTTGCAGGTCGGACTGGAATCCCCCTGCTACTTCATATCCTCCAGCTTCTTTTCCCCGTTTCCTCTCCCCCACAGACCTAAACAGAAAAGATAGTTAAGAAAAAGGGAAGTGAAAGTAAGCAGAAGAGAGAGAGAGAGGAGCAGAAAGGAAAGTGGGATATAAGCGTGAGAGATGGAAAGGGAGAGGTCAAAAAATAAAAGAGAAAGAAAAGTAGCTTAACGAGGGGAATAGTAAAGTTGGTAAAATAAGTGAAAGAAAGAAAGGAAAAACAGAAATGAGAGAGAGAGAAAAGCAGAGAGGAACAGATAAGAGAGAGAAAGAAGATGAAGGAGAAGAAGTAGGCCAGAGCGAAGCAAAAAAGAAAACTGGGAAAAAAAGGAGAGGCGGAAAACAAGACAGAAAAATGCGAGTGTGAACCCAAATCAAAAAAGGTTAGAGAGTGAACCAAAGCAAGGAAATAGGAAAGGTACACAGATAGGAAGTGTAAAGTCCTTACTCTACAGCATGAAAACACACGAGGCACATTCCAGGGACAAGGCCACTCTGTGACCTTAACTCTTTATTACAGCACTCCAGAAGGGTTGACCCTGCGTGGGACCTCCCTTTATATACCTGAGTGATCAGGTAAGGAGTGTCTCCCACAGGTTCACCCCCTGTGGTCAAGATGTGTATCTAAGTTGAGTGTATACAGTAATACAGTGGTGTTACATTGTAGTTACAAACATAACATCACCTTCCCCCCCCCCCCCCCCAAAGTCTTATCGAGATCATAGATTTAGTCTTTCAGGTGGTTTGCGCTCCCTCGTGGAGCGCCGCAGTTGGGGCTCTGGTTGTTGGACACTGACGTGAGTGTCTGTCACCTGTGGTGATTCCGGCATGCCCGGGCTGACCTCAGGGAGTAGCATTGAGGACGTTGACTCCCTGATCCATCGCCGCATTGGAGGCAGAATTGCGCGCGTAAATCAGTTTCGTCTCTTCCTCCCCCGTCTTGAAAGTCTGAACCAACAACGCCGCCGCTTCCAAGGTCAAGTCCTTGGTCTCAATTAACTTGCGAAAAATTCCCGCATGACCGATACCCTCGATAAAGAAGTCCCTTAGCATCTCCCCCCTGCAGGCATGTGTGAACTTACAGAGGCTGGCCAAGCGCCTGAGGTCCGCTACAAAGTCCGGTATGCTCTGTCCTTCACGACGTTGGTGGGTGTAGAATCTGTGTCGAGCCATGTGTATACTGCTCGGTGGCTTGAGGTGCTCCCCAATCAACTTGCTAAGCTCTTCAAAGGTTTTGTCCGACGACTTTTCAGGTGCCAGTAAATCCTTCATGAAAGCATAAGTCTTTGGCTCGCAGCTGGTCAAAAGATGAGCCCGACGCTTGTCGGCCGCTGCATCTCCCAGCCAGTCATTCGTGACAAAGCTCTGCTGAAGCTTCTCAACAAAATCGTCCCAGACTTCCCCAACACAGTACCGTTCATCTGTGCTACTGTGGCCATTCTCATGGGTCGTGAATTCCCGTTTCTCGTCGCCAATGTAAAGTCCTTGCTCTACAGCATGAAAGTACACGAGGCACATTCCAGCGACAAGGCCACTCTGTGATCTTAACTCTTTATTACAGCACTCCAGAAGAAATGATCTTGCGTGGGACCTCCCTTTATATACCTGAGTGATCAGGTAAGGAATGTCTCCCACAAGTTCACCCCCTGTGGTCAAGATATGCATCTGTGTTGAGTGTGTACAGTAATACAGTGGTGTTACATTGTAGTTACAAACATGACACCTTCCATGTTATATCTTATTTGTTGGGCAAAAACTCGGTGCGAACTATGTTCTTGGTGCTTAGTAAGCTTTTTGCTACTGCTGAATCTCCCTCGTGCTTCCCACAACAGCCAGACAAGCACACACTACAGTCACACACACTTTCAGTGCCTCTGAACTCCCTCTCTCGCTGTCTCCTCTTCTGCGCATGTCATGATGACCCTTGACCACCTGAATCGCGGGAATCGAGCATTGCCATGCTGTTGCTAAGGACGGTCACACTTTACGGCAGAAGGTCAAAAAATTTAACGCTACCGCCCATTTCGTATCGCTCGCGGTAACACCCATTTTCAAAAATGGAGACTAGGTGCTTTGAGAATGGGCGTGAAACCGGCTATCTGGAAACCCTTTTTTACCGCCCACGCCAGAAATAACGCCCATTTTTGGGCGATAAGCACAAAAATGGAGGTTCTAGCCCATTATATCTAATCATATGATAACGCGACCCAGGGGTTTTAACATTGACAGCTCTCATTGTGTGCACACATGTATCATCAGGTGCATCTCTCCTATCTTCTGGAAAGAGGACTAATCAATATTCTAATAAGACAAGGAGGGAGCAGCGTGCGGCGGCCCGGAAATCAGCGCGGTTACGGCCTGCAAGACCATCAGCAGGCTGGGGCCATTGGAGGGAGCAGCGTGCGGCGGCCCGGCCTGGAAATCGGTGTGGTCCCTGCCTGCAAGACCATCAGCAGGCTGGGGCCATTGGAGGGAGCAGCGTGCAGCAGCATACCACTGCAGGGAGTAGCGCATGCTGCTGCAGGAGAGCGACAGCTACAAAGCCAGGTCGCTGATTACAGTGCGGGCAGGCACAACAGGAGGGGCGAAGGTGCGGCAAAAGTCCGTAGAGGGAAGTGATCGGGGCCCAGGAGAGGTGAATCTGGGACCCAGATGAGGCGAGGGCCCAGGGGCAGCATGGGCCAGCCCACACTGCGATATGTGTGCGCACTCGGTCTGTGCATCAGAGCTGGTCTCCAGTTAGTCTTGGGCAATTCTTGCCACTGGACCAAGACCTAGCTCTGTCAAGCCCGTGTGGTGGCTGGTGTGCAACGGCCACCACACGTTAAAAAAATCCAAGCACTGGCATCTTCCACCCTTCACGATGTAGTTCAGGATCTAGAATATTAGGTCATTCATTGAAACACCTGTGAACTCATCCCTTTTTGGCGTGGAAGCAAGTCATCCTTGTTTCGAGGGACTGCCTATGATGATGATGATGATGATGAATAAGACAAGACCAACTATAAACCAATAAGCTGGTTTATTTTACGAGTAATATATGAATACAGCACACTTTTCACTGAAATGCAATCTGATCCTTATAACTCCTTGTAACTTCAAAAATAACAAATGACACAAACTTAGCCCCTGACAGGCTTTTACACGTTAGTATTTGCTGAACTGTCTGGCTCCACACATAGCAATCGAAATTACTCTTTATCTATCTCACACTCCAAATTTCTCCAAACTCTACTTCGTGTCTCAGCTAGACAGTAAGCCAAGGACCAAAACACTGGTGAATTGCTTAAATTACATTGTGCCTGTAACAATTTATACTATCAATGCTAATTACATATAACCCACTCCCAGCTCTTAATGCCCAGGAATTGACCATTTCGGCTGCCAAACAAGTCTTTTACTATCCTCCAAGCCATCCTCCCTGACAGTTAACACATCCCCCCCACCCCCAGCTCCAATGAATGAAGTTATTTCAACATACTGTTACTAGAACATGTTACGAACTCGACTGTCTCTGATGTGGCATGCAAGAAACATCAATTCCCAAAAGTCTGTGTGCTCCATGGATTTAGCTTTGTGAGGTGAATTTAATTTCAAAGCAGTATCTTAATATAAATTAATTCAATATCTCTTCTGTGGCAAATAGTCAAAGATTCTCAAACTTGGTAGAAATAAAACTTGTAAAGGGTATCACCCATTTTAATTAAATGCTCACATCTGAAATTATATGCATAATATAGCAATGCAGAGAATCGTGCAAGCAAAGTTAGCTAAGCCAAAACAAGAAGATGATGACCAAAGAACAAAGACAACAGCAACAAACTACAAACGTCCAAGAGGAAGTCAACAGACAAAACTGCAAAGTTAATTTTCCAGAAGGACCCAGTCACAACCTGAGTGAAGTTAATGATGAGGTGCAGGTGTAACCCTGATATGGCAATCTCAAACTGTAAATTTAAATTGTGCACTTCTTTAATCAATGGATCCAGCTGTACCTAAGATATGGCAAAATGTTACATTACATTTGTGCTTGTAACAATTTGTAGTCAATGCTAATAATCTCTACTCAAATATCTAAGGTAAATAATAGCATCTAAGTGCTGAAAAATGCCTAACCCAATGCCGACTGTAGCCTTAATGTTTAACATTCTTATATCAATTGTCATAATTTAGTTGTTTGATTAACTTAGTCATATTTTTAACATCTGGGTCTGGTGATTTTGGGTCATGGTCGCTTTTACTGATAATAGCTTTTTTTACCCAGCTTTTTAAAATGGATTTAAAATTCTCAAACTGTGATAAGTGGGTTGAACTCATGTTCTCTGGATGATGACACCGACCGATGTCCACCCCGCTCCACGCTGACTTCCGCCCCGAACACAGCATGGCAGAAAAAAACTGTAAAGAGCTGAATTTTGCTCTATGGGGCGGAGAAAAATCTTCAAGATCGGTAAGTGCGCCCCCTTTCGGTCAAAGGGCAATTTTGGCCCCCTGGCCTTTTGCATTCCACCGCTTCCTTGATAATCCAGATTTCTTTCTATCTGTCTTTCTCATTTTGTTCCCAATTTGTCTCTTTCCTTCTTCCCTTTTTCTCTCTCTCTTTTCATCTCAGATCTTACCTCTGTCTCTCTCATCTCCTTCCCTTTTCTTCTCTCTCACCATTTCTGTGTCTTTCTTCTTTATTCACCACCTTTCCTTTGGTTCTCTCGCCTTCCTCCTGATCTTTACTGTGTCTCTGTTCTCCAACCCCTCTATATTTCTCTCTACTCTTCCTGTCTTGTTTGTAACTACAATGTAACACCACTGTATTACTGTATACACTCAACTTAGATACACACCTTGACCACAGCGGGTGAACTTGTGGGAGAGACTCCTTACCTGCTCACTCAGGTATATAAAGGGAGGTCCCACGCAGGGTCATCCCTTCTAGAGTGCTGTAATAAAGAGTTAAGGTCACAGAGTGACCTTGTCGCTGGAATGTGCCTCGTGTGGTTTCATGCTGTAGAGTAAGGGCTTTACATTGGCAACAAGAAAGGGGAATTCATGATCCACGAGAATGGCCACCGGTAGCACAGATGAACGGTATTGTTGGGGAAGACTGGGACGATTTTGTTGAGAGGCTTCAGCAAAGCTTTGTCACGAAAGACTGGCTGGGGGATGCAGTGGCCGACAAGCGTCGGGCTCATCTTTTGACCAGCTGCGGGCCAAAGACTTATGCGCTAATGAAGGACTTACTGGCACCTGAAAAGTCGTCGGACAAAACCTTTGAAGAGCTTAGCAAGTTGATTAGGGAGCACCTCAAGCCGGCGAGCAGCATACACATGGCTCGACACAGATTCTACACCCACCGACGTCGTGAAGGACAGAGCATACCGGACTTTGTAGCGGACCTCCGGCATTTGGCCAGCCTCTGTAAGTTCATAGACGCCTGCAGGGGGGAGATGCTAAGGGACTTCTTTATCGAGGGTAACGGTCATGCGGGAATTTTTCGCAAGTTAATTGAGACCAAGGACTTGACCTTGGAAGCGGCGGTGTTGTTGGCTCAGACTTTCATGGCGGGGGAGGAAGAGACGAAAATGATTTACGCGCGCAATTCTGCCTCCAACATGGTGATGGATCATGGAGTCAACATCCTCAATGCTACTCAGAGCCCAGCGGGCAGGCAGGGGCAGCCCAACATTCATCAGGCAGTAATAGACCTCAGAGTAGGACCTCAACAGAGACAATGGCAGGCTGAATGGACATTCACGCCATCACAGTGGACAGTGCGACCCAGGATGGGGCCATTGACACCCACTAATAGGGTACTTAAGGGCAGTCAAAGGGACAGTCAGCCCTTTTGTCCCCAACAATGGAAACTTTAACTCGTGCTGGAGGTGTGGGGGAAAACACTCAGCCAGATCTTGCAGATTCCAACAGTTTGTCTGCAGAAACTGCAACCTCAGTGGTCAATTAGCTCGTATGTGCAGAAAGCCTGCAACCATACTAATATATGAGGCAGATGGACCAGAAGAGGGTTCTGTGAGGCAGGATGACTTTTGGGGCAAATCAATGGACGCCGAGGTTCAGCGGGTCCATGCGGCGAATATTCACAGTTCATACACCAAAACGGCACCAATGATGATGAGGGTTTTATTGAACGGTATCCCAGTACACATGGAGCTGGACATGGGGGCCAGCCAGTCACTCATGGGAGTTCAGCAATTCAAGAAGCTATGGCCACTCAAAGCCAGTAGACCCAAATTAGAACATATCGAGACAAAATTAAGGACTTACACCAAAGAAATCATTCCGGTGCTAGGCAGTGCAATGTTGGCTGTCACACAGAATGCTTAGTGAACCGGCTGCCGCTCTGGATTGTCCCGGGCAATGGTCCAGCACTGTTGTGGAGGACCTGGCTAGCCGAGATGAACTGGAAATGAGGGGATGTTCACGCAATGGAGCGAAGTTCGTGCTCACAAGTCCAACAACAATTCGAATCACTATTCCAACCGGGCGATGGGACTTTCAAAGGTACTAAAGTAGTGATACATATCACTCCGGACGCCAGGCCAGTGCACCAAAAAGCCAGAGCGGTGCCGTATGTGATGCGGGAGAAAATCGAGAGCGAATTGGACCGGCTATTGCGAGAGGGCATCATCTCGCCTGTTGAATTCAGCGACTGGGCGAGCCCCATTGTCCCCGTTCTAAAGGGGGATGGCTCTGTCAGGATCTGTGGCGACTACAAGGCCACCATCAATCGGGTGTCCCTACAAGACCAATACCCGCTCCCAAGAGCGGAGGACCTCTTCGTCACGCTGGCAGGCGGCAAGCTGTTCACCAAGTTGGACTTCATTTCAGCGTATATGACCCAGGAACTGGCCGACGAATCTAAACGACTGACCACCATCACCACGCACAAGGGACTGTTTGCGTATAACAGGTGCCCGTTTGGCATTCGATCAGCGGCCGCGATTTTTCAACGCAGCATGGAAAGCCTGCTTAAATCAATTCCTGGAACGATCGTATTCCATGATAACATCCTCATCACGGGTCGAGACACTGAGGAACATCTCAACAACCTGGAGGAGGTGCTACGCCGACTGGACCGGGTAGGCCTGTGACTCAAGAAGTCTAAATGCATGTTCTTAGCTCCCGAGGTTGAGTTTCTGGGCAGGAGGGTTGCTGCAGATGGGATTCAGCCCACTGAATCCAAAACAGAGGCGATTCGATGAGCACCCAGGCCCTGCAACATATCGTAGCTGCATTCATTCCTGGGACTGTTGAACTATTTCGGGAACTTTCTGCCAAACTTGAGCACGTCGTTGGAGCCGCTACACGTGCTCCTGCGTAAGGGTTGCGATTGGTTTTGGGGGGACTGTCAGGAACGGACTTTTGATCGGGCACGAAACCTACTGTGTTCAAACAAGCTGTTGACCCTGTACGACCCTTGCAAAAGTTTCGTCCTGACATGTGATGCATCGTCCTATGGGGTTGGGTGCGTTTTGCAGCAGGGTAATGCTGAGGGTCAGCTACAACCTGTGGCTTATGCCTCCAGGTCGCTCTCTCAAGCAGAACGGGGCTATGGGATGGTTGAGAAGGAAGCGCTTGCATGTGTCTATGGTGTTAAGAAAATGCATCAGTACCTCTTTGGTAGGAAGTTTGAATTAGAGATGGACCATAAGCCACTCACATCCCTGTTGTCAGACAGCAAGGCTGTCAATGCCAACGCATCAGCTCGCATACAGCGATGGGCTCTCATGCTAGCGGCCTATGACTACTCCATCCGGCACCGGCCGGCACTGAAAATTGCGCTGACGCGCTCAGCAGGCTTCCACTGGCCATCACCGAGGGGGCAGCTGAGCAAAGCGCTGAAATGGTCATGGCTGTCGATGCCTTCGACAGTGCAGGTTCCCTATCACAGCCCACCAGATCAAAATCTGGACAAACGGGGATCTCCCCCTATCTCTGATTAAGCAATGTGTCCTGACTGGGGATTGGGCGCCCGCACACGGAGCATGCCCTGTGGAGGTCAGACCGTTTCACAGGCGGATGGATGAGCTCTCCATCCAAGCTGACTGCCTGCTATGAGGCAGCCGGGTAGTCATGCTCCAGAAGGGAAGGGAGGTGTTCATCAGGGAACTCCACAGCGAGCAACCAGGCATTGCGATGATGAAGGCCATTGCCCAGTCACACGTTTGGTGGCCCGGAATTGACTCAGACCTGCAACACTGTGTTCGCAGGTGCACGACATGTGCCCAGCTGGGTAATGCCCCCAGGGAGGCCCCGCTCAGCCCGTGGCCCTGGCCCACCAAGCCATGGGCACGCATTCTCGTTGACTACGCGGGCCCGTTCATGGGGAAGATGTTCCTTATCATTGTAGATGCGTACTCGAAATGGATCGAGTGCATCATCCTGAATGCATAGTTCCTGAGGTCAGCTTGGACAGACCGGAATCACCACAGGTGACAGACACTCAAGTCAGTGTCCAACAATCAAGAGCCACAACTGCGGCGCTCCACGAGGGAGCGCAGACCACCTGAAAGACTAAACCTATGATCCCAACAAGACTTTTGGGGGGGGGGGGGGTGATGTCATGTTTGTAACTACAATGTAACACCACTGTATTACGGTACACACTCAACACAAATGCACACCTTGACCACAGGGGGTGAACTTGTGGGAGACACTCCTTACCTGATCACTCAGGTATATAAAGGGAGGTCCCACGCAGGTTAATTTCTTTTGGAGTGCTGTAATAAAGAGTTAAGGTCACTGAGTGGCCTTGTCCCTGGAATATGCCTCGTGTGGTTTCATGCTGTAGAGTAAGGACATTACAGAAGGGATGGAGAAGGCCCTGGAGCTGGTAGCCAGGAACACTGGTGGCTCCCAGTGGTCCCGGCGCGCGGCACTGCACCCCAAGGTGCCGAACTCCCATTGCCAACCACACATGAAAGTTTCTGGCTCGGAGCACATTCCCACCTCGGGACCGTCCTCTCCCATATCCGTCCAAGCACCGTTTCGGACGTCAAACCGCCCCCCCAATGAAGCATTGCCTGAGCAGCTCCTCTGCCAGGCAGCTTAGAGTCAGGAGGGGAAGGGGTAGAGGTGGGGAGGAGAAGCGGGGAGGGGTGTGTTGGACGCTGGGATGGGAGAGAGGGTTGGTTTGTACAGTAGTCTGAAATCATCAGTATTTATGTTCGGTTTAAATGTTTTTTATTTAACAAAACCTTGTAGCGCATTGGCTCACATAGCTGCACCGTTACACGCTGGTGATTCCTTAACATCAAAGGATATAATGACACTTAACTTCAATCAACTTAAACTTTAACTGTCACCAAGGTGATGCCCACCATTGATGTATCACCTGCACACCCAGCAGCCTTGTAAGTAACACCAATGTTCTTTCAGGCAACGTGATCATTGATGAGCTCCTGACGTAAGACTCTTGCAGCTATCATGCCACCATGGACCCTTTCATGCGGTCTGCAAGGAGGTAGGGGCATGACTTCAGCGTCAGCCTGATTGTCTGGGCCGATGTCAGCATCCGCCTCCTCGTCCTCCTCTTCCTCTCTCTGGTGAGGTGGACTGTCAGGCTCATCAGGCAATTCTTGTCCCCTCCTGATAGGCAAGTTGTGCAGCATGGAACATACCACCACGAATTGAACTACCTGCTCAGTGTGGTATTGGAGCTCGCCCAGGCGTGGTCCAGGCATCTGAAGCGCTGCTTCAGCACTCTAATCGTTTTGTCCACGATATTGCGAGTTGCTCTGTGGCTCTCGTTGTATCGCCTCTTGGCTTCAGTGTTGGTGTCACGCAGGGGGGTCATCAGCCAGGTGGCGAGGCCATATCCTTTGTCACCAAGCATCCAGCATTGACCTTGTGGCTGATTGCTAAACAAGTCAGATACAGTGCTCTCACGCAGGATGTGAGCATCATGGATGCTGCCCGGAAATTGAGCATTCACTGCCAGTATAATTTGCTGGTGGTCGACAACCAGTTGGACATTCAGGGAGTGGAATCTCTTGCCATTCCTGAAAACCTCTGCATCCTGAAAAGGTGCCTGCATCGTGATGTGCGTACAGTCTATTGCTCCCTGCACCTTGGGGAAGTTTACAATTCTGGAGGATCCTAGAGCCCTTTCACTGTGTGTCTGCCTGGTCATAGGGAAGCTGATCAAGTCCCGCCTGCTTACGTACAGATTTCAGTGACCGGTCTAATGCAGTGATGTGTGGCATGCTGAGAAAGACCGCAAACGTCTCCAGCTGTAGCCTGAAAAGAACCCGAGGCGTAGAACGACAGTGCCGCGGTGACTTTGACCTCGACGGACTTTGACCTTTAACCAAGCTATTGGACATCTGCCCTAATTTCTCCTTATGTGGTTCCGTGTCAAACTTTTGTGTTATAACATTCCTTTGAAGCAGCTTGGGATGTTTTACTACGTTAAAGGCACAATATAAATAGGACACGCTTATTTATACTGTGAAAATGGCCATCATGCTCCACCCTTAATGATTGGTCCACTTGGAGGATAAGCCACATCCTGAAGTTTCACTGGAATGTGTGTCTTTGCAAATTGTAACTCGATCCACTTTGACTTACTGACGCAACACAGGACAGAGCTCCGCAGAAGTCAGCAAGGGCCAGCCAAAGTGCCTTACCCCAGTCCAAGTGCATGCCTCACTCAGCCGAAGTGCCTTACCTCAGTGCAAGTACATCCCTCCCCCAGCCGAAGTGCCGTATCCCATGCAAGTGCATGTCTCCCCTAGCCGAAGTGCCTTACCCCAGTCCAAGTGCATGCCTCCCCTAGCCTCTCATTCTCCCCCCAGTCTCTCTCTCCCCCTCCCCAGCCTCTCACTCTCCCTCCAGTCATTCTCTCTCCCCTCTCCCCAGCCTCTCTCCCCGCAGCCTCTCTCTCTCTCTCTTCCCCTCAGCCTCTCTCTCTCTCTTCCCCCCAGCCTCTCTCTTTCCCCGCCAGCCTCTCTCTCTCCCCAGCCTCTCTCCCCCCCCCAGCCTCCCTCTCTCTCTCAACCCTCCCCCAGCCTCTCTCTCTCTCTCACACCCCTCCCCCAGCCTCTCTCTCTCCCCGCCCAGCCTCTCTCTCTCCCCTCCCAGCTTCTCTCTCCCCTCCCAGCCTCTCTCTCTCTCCCCTCCCAGCCTCTCTCTCTCTCCCCTCCCAGCCTCTCTCTCTCCCCCTCAGCCTCTCTCTCTCTCTTCCCTCCAGCCTCTCTCTCTCCCTCCCAGCCTTTCTCTCTCTTCCCCCCCCCCAGCCCTTCTCTCTCTCCTCCCAGCCTCTCTCTCTTTCCAGCCTCTCTCCCCCAGTCTCTCTCTCTCTCTCTCCCCCCAGCCTTTCTCTCTTTCCCCCCCGCCAGCCTCTCTCTCCCCTAGCCTCTCTCTCTCTCTCTCACTCACTCCCCCAGCCTCTCTTTATCCCCCCCCCCCACTCCAGCCTCTCTTTCGCTCCCCCACAGCCTCTCTTTCTCTCCCACCAGCCTCTCTTTCTCTCCCCCAGCGCCTCTTTCTCTCCCCCCTGCCTCTCTTTCTCGCCCCGCAGACTCTCTTTCTCTCCCTCCAGCCTCTCTTTCTCTCCCCCCAGCCTCTCTCTCTCCCCCAGTGTTTAACTGGGATACTGGTTACATAGGTGTCTTAGCAGTGGGAGTTTATTTATCCATGCCTTTCTGTTTTGATATAGAATGGTGTAGATACCAAGGGGGTTATATACAATCAATTTGGAAAAATGGACATTTCATTAGTTCGGCACAGGTAACTGGAGAAGTTGTTGAGAGTTGTCCCGAGATCTGAAGATACTGAGAGAACTGATATGATAGCCAGTAGAGAGCTTGCCGTGTCAGCTCTGAGCAATATAGAGTGGTATGGCACACACCTTTAGGATTTTCACGGTTCAGGAAGACCTGGATAGTACTAAGTGTAAGTAATATTTTCATTTATTCAATGGAATTGCAATTGTAAATGTGACCATCTGTACATGTCCCACCCAGCAGAAAGACACCCTCTCTAAAAAGTTGCATTTTCATATTTGCAGAGGAAGGAGGCACATAATAAAAGGGAAAGAACTCGAATAGGAGGAGGCCCGGCAAATCTGCACCCACTGACACCCTTGGAAGAGAGGTTCACTGCTTTGATGGGTCCTGCCTGGAAAAAGCAATCAGTACGACACAAGCTGGGCCCACACTTGAGGGAGAGGGTAAGTCCTGCAAATTCATCGTGGCCCTTCAAATCAGCCTGCTGCCTGGCCTGCGATGTGTGAGCCTACTCATGCCATCCATCGTACCCCCTCTGCTGCTAACCATTTCACTGTTCTGTTATCTTTTTCAGAACTTGAGGCCACCCCTGACTATGCAGAAGAAGATTCAGACGAGGATGAGCCTAAAGAGGAGAACGTCTTCCAATCCAACCCTCCAGACTAAGAACATGGAGGGGAGGGGATGGAGCTGGATGAAGCTCCCACTATTGTACTGACTTTGGAGGAGGTGCCGCTCATGGAGGTGACAGTCCCTTCCGTGACGAGTGGTTTGAGTGTTGGTGGGACATTCCATGGTTTCACACCTTCCGAGGTTGCGGGTTCCAGTGGTGGGGTGCAACGAGGCACACCCAGGGCCCTACCATCCCAGGCTGCGAGTCCCAA
This sequence comes from Pristiophorus japonicus, assembly GCF_044704955.1. Lineage (NCBI taxonomy): Eukaryota > Metazoa > Chordata > Chondrichthyes > Pristiophoridae > Pristiophorus > Pristiophorus japonicus. Next base: position 329,074,810 of record NC_091978.1, read on the forward strand.
TGTTGGGGTGCGAGCCACACTCGTGGGGAGTGTCATGTATTCAACCAGCATTGTAACCCATGTATAATCTGACCTAAGTTGTACACTGTGAGAACAATGACCACTAGGTGGGAGACACTCCTAACCTGGACCTTCAGGTATAAAAGGGGAAGCTCCACCCACCTTCATCACTTGAGTGCTAAGGAATAAAGGACAAGTCACAGACTGACCTTCTCTCAAGCATGGGCCTCGTGTGCATTTATACTGTATAGTAAGGATGTATCAATGGCGACGAGAAACTGGGATTTAAACCACGCGAGCATGGCCACTAGCAGAACAGATGAGGGGTACTGTGTTAAGGAATGGTTGGGACAGAGATACAACATTGTTAAAGCAGCACACAGTTCTCCAGGCAGACAAGGGCAGTCGGGCATGCCCCAACATGTCGAACGCAGAGGGGGAGTTCGACAGAGACAATGGCAAGTTGAATAGCGATTCACGCCATTGCAAGGGACAATGCGGCCAGTAATGGGGCCATCAACACCTGTTAACGGCGCACTCAAGGACAGTCACAGGGGCAGTCAGGGACGATCGACTGGCAAGGGACCTTTTGTTTCCAACAGCAGCTCATGTTGGAGGCGTGGAGGCACACACTCAGCCGGAGTTTGCAGAGATGAGCAAAATACCTGCAGAAATTGCAGAAATGAACGCTGGGGGAAATCGCTGGAAGCTGAAGTTCAGCGAGTTCATGTGGAGCACGTATACAGTTCATACACCAGGACGCCACCGATAATAACGAAAGTGCTCCTCAATGGCATCCCAGTATCAATGGAGTTAGACACGTCGGCCAGCCAGTCCCTGATGGGTATCAAACAGTTCGAAAAGTTGTGGTCGTCCAAGGCCAGGAGGCCAAAATTATCGCCGATTGACGCACAGCTACGAACTTACACAAAGCAGATCATTCCAGTGCTAGGCAGCGCCACGGTAGTTGTGGCCCACAAAGATTCAGAGAACAGGTTGCCACTCTGGATTGTCCCAGGGGACGGTCCCGCACTACTGGGGAGGAGTTGGCTTGCTGTCATGAACTGGAAATGGGGCGATGTCAATGCAATTTCCTCTGGGGAGTGAGTTTGACTCATTATTTCAACCCAGCATCGGCACTTTCATGGGGGCCAAGGTAGTGATTCACATAAATCCGGACGCCAGGCCAGTACACCACAAGACCAGAGCGGTGTCGTACGTGATGCGGGAAAAGATAGAAGGCGAATTGGACCGCCTGCTGAGGGACGCATCATCTTGCCAGTCGAATTCAGTGACTGGGCGAGCCCGATCGTGCCGGTGCTCAAGGCGGATGGTCGGTCAGGATATGTGGTGATTACAAGGCCACCATCAATCGGGTGTCACTCCAAGACCAGTACCCGCTACCAAGAGCGGAGGACCTCTTTGCGACGCTATCCGGTGGCAAACTTTTTTCAAAATTGGACCTGACCTCAGCTTACATGTACCAGGAGCTGGCGAGTGAGTCGAAGAAGCTGACCACCATCACGACACACAAGGGGTTGTTTGAGTACAACAGATGTCTGTTCGGGATTCGCTCGGTCGCCACGATCTTCCAACGAAATATGGAAAGCCTCCTCAAGTCGATTCCAAGGACGGTGGTTTTTCAGGACAACATCCTCATCACGGGGTACGATACTGAAGAACACCTCCACAACCTGGAGGAGGTGCTACGCAGACTGGACCGGGTAGGGCTGCGACTGAAAAAGGTGAAGTGCGTCTTCCTGGTTCCAGAGGTAGAATTCCTGGGGATGAGGGTAGCAGCAGACGGGATCAGCCCTACTGTGTCCAAGACAGAAGCGATCCAGAGAGCACCCAGACCCCGTAACACGACGGAGCTGCGTTCATTCCTGGGGCTCCTGAACTATATTGGTAACTTCCCAAATTGAGCACGCTGCTAGAGCCGCTACACGTGCTCCTACGCAAAGGTCGCGAATGGGTCTGGGGGGACAGTCAGGAAAGGGCTTTTAATAGAGCACGCAATTTATGTTCCAACACTCTGTTAACACTATACGACCCATGTAAGAAACTTGTGTTAACGTGCGATGCGTCGTCCTATGGTGTCGGGTGTGTGTTGCAGCATGTCGATGTCAAGGGTCAGTTACAGCCGGTAGCTTATGCCTCCAGGAGTCTGTCCCAGGCAGTAAGGGGTTACGGGATGGTAGAAAAGGAGACGCTCGCATGTGTATATGCGGTAAAGAAAATGCACCAGTACCTGTTTGGCAGGAAATTTGAGCTGGAGACAGATCACAAACCCCTAACGTCCCTTTTGGCCAACAACAAGGCCATAAATGCAAACGCATTGGCCCGCATACAGAGATGGGCACTCACGTTAGCCGCCTATGACTATACAATTCGGCACAGATCGGGCACCGAAAATTGCGCCGATGCACTCAGCAGGCTCCCACTAGCCACCACTGAGGGGGCTACTGAGCATGCTGCTGAGATGGTCACGGCTGTTAAAGCTTTCGGAAGCAAAGGCTCACCCGTGACAGCCCGTCAGATTAAAGTCTGAACAAATAGAGACCCGTGATTGTCTCTAGTCAAGAAATGTGTCCTGAATGGGGACTGGGCAGCCACGTACAGGGCATGCCCTGAGGAATTTAAACCATTTCACAGGCGCAGGGATGAACTCTCGATTCAGGCCGATTGCCTACTGTGGGGAAACCGCGTAGTCATGCCCCAGATGGGCAGAGAGGTGTTCATCAGAGAATTCCACAATGGGCACCCGGGCATTGTCATGATGAAGGCAATTGCCAGGTCACACGTTTGGTTGCCAGGGATAGACGCAGATCTGGAACTTTGTGTTCGCAGGTGCAACATGTGTGCCTAGCTGGGCAATGCGCCCAGGGATGCCCCCCTTAGCCCCTGGCCATGGCCCGCCAAGCCTTGGTCATGCATCCATGTGGGCTACGCAGGTCCTTTCATGGGAAAAATGTTTTTGATTGTAGTAGACGCCTACTCCAAATGGATCGAGTGTGACATTTTAAATTCAAGCACATCCTCTGCCACGGTAGAAAGTCTACAGGCAATGTTCGCCGCCCACGGTCTACTGGACGTCTTGGTCAGCGACAATGGCCTGTGCTTCACAAGCACTGAATTCCAGGACTTCATGGCAGGCAATGGAATTAACCATGTCAGAACGGCACCATTCAAGCCGAACGGCCAGGCAGAACGAGCAGTGCAGATAATGAAACAGGGGATGCTCAGAATCCAAGTGGGTTCCCTACAAACCCACTTATCACGCTTCCTGTTGGCCTATAGATCCCGACCACACTCGCTCACAGGGGTTCCACTCGCAGAGCTGCTAATGAAAAGGACGCTCAAAACCCGGCTATCCCTTATACACCCCACCATGAAAGAAATTGTCGAGAGCAGGCGCCAGCCACAATGTGACTACCATGACAGGAATGCGAGGGCGCGATGTATTGATGTAAATGACTCTGTCTTTGTTCTCAACTACACTGCAGGGCCCAAATGGCTCTCAGGCACCGTGATTGCAAAAGAAGTGAATAGGATTCTGGTAGTTAAACTTACCAATGGACAAATCTACCGCAAGCACGTGGATCAAACAAAAAGGAGGTTCAGCAACCCCATAGAAGAAGCAGAGGAAGAACACTCCACCACACGTCACCGAACACCAGAACCAAAGGGAGGAGAGCCCATTCACTGTGGGCAGTCCGGACAGGCCTGAGGCACCTCAAACAGCAGACACTCAGGCCAGCGCCCAACAACCGGAACCCCAACTCAGGCGCTCTACAAGAGAGTGTAAACCACCAGAGAGACTCAACTTGTCATCCCAAGAAGACTTTGGGGGGGAGGTGATGTCATGTATTCAACCAGCATTGTAACCCATGCATAAACTGACAAGTTGTACACTGTGAGAACAATGACCACTAGGTGGTGAACTTTTGGGAGACACTCCTAACCTGGACCTTCAGGTATAAAAGGGGAAGCTCCTTATACACCCCACCATGAAAGAAATTGTCGAGAGCAGGCGCCAGCCACAATGTGACTACCATGACAGGAATGCGAGGGCACGATGTATTGATGTAAATGATCCTGTTTTTGTCCTCAACTACGCTGCAGGGCTCAAATGGCTCGCAGGCACTTTGATTGCCAAAGAGGGGAATAGGATTCTGGTAGTTAAACTTACCAATGGACAAATCTGCCTCCTGCACAGCACCCTACGGACTCTGAGGTTCCTGATGCGATGAAGTTAAATCAATTGTCTCCTATGTAGCACCATGATTCAGAAGACTCGCACAAGGTATGGCATTGTCAGTATTGCCCCCATACTTAAATTTAACCTTTGAAAGAAGCTCAAAATGGCAGGAAAGCAGGCAGCACAGGTTCGCAGTTGTATCTCTCCAGGTTTGTATGGATGGACCACACCCAAAGGTCTTGTGACTTCTCTCTTTAATCCCCCCCCCCCCCCAATTGGAGTCTTGTGACTGCTCTCTCCCCCTCCCCGGGCTCCAAGCCTTCCAATCGGCACCTCGCTCTCTCTCCTTCCCACCTCGCCCCCTCCTCGCCCCACGGCTTGTTTTGTAGCCGAGCCACTGTGTCCGGGTGCGGGGCCGATTCTGCCGGCCAAAGCTACGACCCTCCAGCCCTGTTTCAAGACGTTCGCTGGTGGCGTGTGAGTGAGTTTAAAAAATGAGAGAACTTCTGAAATCCAACAAATTTACACTTCTATGTTGACAGGTTAAAAAAAAGTTGTACTTTATTATTGATTTTTGGTAGTGTTCTTGACTCCCTCCAAAATCTTCGATTTAAAAACAATGGCGTCTTTCAGCGCAGATTTGTGAATGTGCGCTGGTTTTCTTAACTCATCAAAAGGTTTTTCGGACTTGGCCAGATACGCCGACCTAAGAAAAAAATGTTGGCCAAACTGCAAACAATTGGAAAAAATGGCGCAAACATGAGGGAACGCCGTGACGTGAAAAAAAACTGGCCTAGAAAAATCGTAACCAAGTCAGTTACACTGGCGCAGATAGCGGGGGAAACTTTGAAAAAAATTAATGTGCCCAAAAAAACAGCGCACGCCAAAAAAACGGCGCAAATGAACGGGGAAAATTGAGCCCTTAGAAACTGAATTTAAAAAGGTACCACATCTTTAGACATTGTAGTCATCCACCCAAGAGGGAACACTGTGTTTAGGAAGGAGGTTTGCACCACACAACATGGAGGAAATAACGACCTGGAATTAGCAGTCAGAGGCGAAGCGATGGTGATCACCGCTGACCTTGAAGAAAATTGCCCACAAAGATCTCGTGATCTCTGTAACGAAAACTTGAGCTTTCTCAACATTAAATTGATTGTAGTGCTGTCAAAAGTGATCCCAAGCGGAGGGCAACAGTGATGTCATCAAGCTGTCTAAGCAGTCAATCACATTGAAAAATTCTCACAGACAGCAAACCAGGAAATAAAAGGTACTAGTTCAGTTTTAAAAAGAGCGAGATAAAGATTGGGTCATACACATGGCGTTACGGTAGAAGTTGAAATATCATAAATAAACTTTTAAAAACAAATGAAGAATGATTTTGTTTATTTTTTAAAATCTAGTAATTTTCTATCATAATGGAGAAATTTGACATTCCATAAATATAAAATTCATTTTTCAGGGCCAGAACGGTTGTTCAGCAGTCAATAGGCCATCAAAACCCCAGTTACACCTATTCCAACAAGACTTAACTTTTTGTTACCAGCAATATTGCAGCGGAAAAGCTTAAATTTTGTCAGTTCAGGTGATTACATTGATTACCAGCTCTAGCACTGACAGCAACTTCATTATTTCCACGTTTAGCTGCCCATGTGCTAAATCCTGACGAGACAGTCATTTTTAGAGGGATAATGACTGTGAATCACAAAATATTGGTCAATTTTTCCTATTCTAGAGAGAAGATGTGAGAAGCCATGTGATACACCCCAGGTGGCGGCAGGACGTGCTATTCATAAGGGACTGCTACCTGATCTAGATGACATGTGGGCAGAAGAAGACAACCTGTGGCAGAACCCAGAAGCAGCACCCAGCTACCGTCCCAGGACAAAGCTGGAATTTCATAATGGATTGGCCGCAGGAGCCAAACCAGAAATTCAGGGCCCATCAGTGCAGGCATACCATGATGCACATTATGTGGCGCTAGGGCTCGGGTACAAAACAGAGAGGTTACATTTCTCTCGAGTAGGGTTCCACACAGCACGCTGGTTCCCAGAGGTTGGAGTGGAAATCGGAAGACATGGTGACACACCAAGTGAAGAGTGCACCGCCTCGACAGAAAAACTGTGGGACTCACTTGCAAGGGATCTTCCAGGGGGAGAGAGATATGTCATGGTTCCGGACCTTATGGCCACACCTTGGTCATAGGCACTTTAAAAATGTGTTTTGGGTAAGTGTTTGTCTTAAAGGAAATAGTTTCCCCAGACAGCCCTGTGTTGGCTCACCTACCTGGACAGAGAAGAAGTGATTAAAATGTGGGCTGGTCAGTTCAGACAAGATTTTTTAAAATGGCCCATTTGTTAGCTATGACTAGTCACTCAGAGGCTAGAAATTCGGTTGTGCAGTGCCGCTGTTAGTGCCCTGGAGGGACGGTAATGCATGTGGAATTGATTATCGTGCAGCTTGCAGCGCCCTGCTGGGAAATTTGGTGCTGGTTTTAAGACGGCGCAAAATGTTATCGCCTCGCTGCGTACTTCGAGTCAGATCATGACGTCAGTCATCATGCAACGACCCATTAGTGTCCCACAAAATTAGGTGCCTCATTTAGCGTTCGCCCCTAATCACACCCGAGAAACCAGGCGGTCCCACTTTCCGTTGGCGCTATCTGCAGCGTATTTAAAGGGAGGGAGGAGGAGCATAAATCAGAGGGCCCATCAAGCGCAATATTTTCACAAGTTCATGCTGCATGAACTTCTGACTTTAAATTGGAAGATTGATCTGCCATTACAGGGTACTTACAACTTGAGTGAAATAATTTAACGGGTGCATCACTAATTCGCCAGCATCGTCTATTCCATGCTCTTGTTAGGCGGTGTGAAGATAGAAGGGCTGTTGGCAATGTAGGCCACGAATGAGGAGAGCCCGCAGAAGTCTGGACAGGAGGCCTTACCCACCCCACCCCCCCACAAGTTTACAGACAGCAACGCTCATACCTCCACCTTTCTGAGGAGCAGTGTGTGAGAAGGCTGCACTTCATAAGAAATTGCTGACAGAGATATGCCATCTTGTACAGGCAGACCTGCAGCCTCACATCGGCAGCAGGACTGCACTGCCCATCGCAGTGAAGACTACTGTGGCGCTGGCCTTCTATGCCTGCGGCTCCTTCCAGGCTGCATCAGGGGACATATGCGGCATCTCTTAATACGCTGCACATTGCTGCAGAATGGACTTCATAACGTTGCCAATGAGCAGGGAGAGCCAGAATGAGCGGGTATGTGGGTTTGGCAGAATTGCAGGCTTCCCGCAGATTCAAGAAGCCATTGACTGCACACACGTGGTCCTGCGAGCACCATTCGACAATGCTGAAGTATTCAGAAACCGAAAGGGATACCACTCCCTAAACATGCAGCTGGCGTGCGACCACATGCAGTGCAATCTCGCAGTGAATGCCCGCTATCCAGGGAGCGGACATGATGCTTTCATCCTGTGTGAGAGCACTGTGCCACGATTGTTTCGGCCACCATGGAAAGGGTGTGGCTGGTTGCTCGGCAACAAAGGCCTCGCCACCTGTCTAATGAACGCCCCCTCTGTAACCCTATCACACAAGCGGAGCATCGCTACAACGATAGCCATGTGGCCATCTGCTGTAATGTATGTAACCACAATGTAACACCACTGTATTACTATATACACTCAACCTAGATGCACACCTTGACCATAAGGGGTGAACTTGTGGGAGACACTCCTTACCTGATCACACAGGTATAAAAAGGATGGTCCCACGCAGGGTCATCGTCTTTGGAGTCCTGTGAATAAAGAGTTAAGGTCACAGAGTGACCTTGTCCCCAGACTGTGCTTCGTGTGGTTTCATACTGTAGAGTAAGGACTTTACACCTGCAACATCATCGAGCAGACACTATTGATGCTTAAGCAGCATTTCTCATTTCTGCTGCCTGGACTGCTCTGGCGGCAGCCTTCAATACTCCTCTCAACAGGTGTCGCTATTCATTGTGGTGTGCTTGATGCTACATAACTTGGTCATCATGAAGGGCCAGGCATTGCCAGTGGAGATTGCAGTCCCACCTCAGGAGGAGTGTTATGTAATGATGTGTGTATCGTCCCAGTACCTTAAATGTAATGTAAGCACTATGCCACACCACAGAGGGCGCTGTGGTGGGAAACCTGGAAGAACCCAGAACAGGCACTATATAAGGCTGACCACCACACCTGAGTGGCACTCTGGAGCTGAACAATAAAGGACGAAGGTCACAGCAGTTAGATATACACCAGAACGTGTGGAGCCAGTGATTTTTGTGCTACATACAGCACATTGGCAACGAGGAAGCGGACGAACTCCACGCAACCATGGCTACTCTGGGCTCGCTAAAGGATTTTACCGTGGGCACTGATTGGGAGGCCTTCACGGAAAGGCTCGAGTACTACTTCACAGCAAATGACCTGACGGAGGACACGGATGCAATGAGAGATAAGCGTAAGGCGATATTGCTCTCCAGTTGTGGAGACGAGGTTTACTGTCTCGTCAGGGATTTGCTGGCACCCGGGAGCGCCAGGGACAAGTCATACGAGGAGCTAACTGAACTCATTCGTGACCAGTTGAAACCGAAGGAGAGCATCCTCACGGCCAGATACAAATTTTACCATTACTGCAGACCTGAGGGCCAGGATATCACCAAATATGCTGCGAACCTCAGGAGACTCGCAGCGCCGTGTGATTTTGGCGCTCACCTTGACGAGGCTTTGCGGGACGTTTTTGTTATGGGGATTGGCCACGAGGGCCTCCTTCACAAGCTGCTAGCCACGGAACCCACAGTCACTCTGACAAAGGCCATCACCATCAGCCGGGCACATATGACCTCGACTTGCAGCACCAAGCAAATAATCCACACAGTCTCGAACCCGGCAGGCATTGTCCACAGGATAGCGCCTACCACGGACAAAACTGCAGAACGTGGCTCTGCCCGGGGCAGAGAGCACGGACCTCGGGATCCTGGAACTCAGAGTCCGTTGAGGGGGGCCAATTGAGCAGCACCATGCTGGCCCTGTGGAGGAAGCCATGGGGCTCACCGGTGCAGGTTTGCGGAGTATACGTGCAATACCTGCCACACGAAAGGCCACCCTCAGCATATGTGTAAAAGAAATCGGACTCACCATGTGGCTGAGAAGATGGGGGATGATCCACCATCCAGAGGAGCAGGCAGAAGAAGATGAGGTGTTGGGACTGTATACGTGTACTGACGATTCGCCCCCAGTGATAAGGGAAGTAAAAATCAATGGAGTCGCAGTGAGTATGGAAGTGGACACGGGCTCGGGTCCGTCGTTGATGAGTCGGAGAACTTTTGATAAACTGTGGATTAACCCAGCTGCACGACCCAAGCTGGTCCCGGTCACGGCGAAGCTGCGTATCTACACCAGGGAACTAATACCTGTTCTTGGCAGAGCGATGGTGCAGGGGACGAGACGCACGGGTTACCTTTCTGGGTCGTTGCAGGCGATGGGCCGACACTCCTCGGCCGGAGGTGGATGGGGACGGTCCGTGGGAGCTGGGAAGACTTCATCACTCCACAGGCTGCTGCTCCCCAGGGTGCTGCCGTGCCCCGGGTCCCCAGAGAGCAGCGCCGACCGAGCTGGGGCTGCAGCCTCAATCCACAGGAAAGCCCCAGGCCCGGACCTCAAGCCACAGAGATCCTGCAGCCTCAGCCTCCACAGGCAAGCAGCCCTGCAGAGAGGGGCCTAGCTGTGGGGGGGGTGTGAGCCGGCGGGGTGCGAGGGATCCAGGATGGCGCCGGATCGGAAGAGCCCCGCCGAGGAAGTTGCTGTCGGGCGGGCCCAGCCGAGGAAGTTGCCGTTGGGCGGGCCCCGCTGAGGAGCTATTAACGTCGGGCAGCGGCAACAGCTGGAGGTCGGCAGCCGCGGGGGAGGCGGCAAGTGCGGCCGCTGAAGAGGCGGAAAGTCAGGTGGGAGCGGAGGCTGCGGCGGCGGAGAAGATGGCGGCATCGTGTTCAGAGCAGCAGAGCATCAAAGATGGCGGTGCCCAAGGAGAAGCCTCGTGGAATCCTCCTGCATCAAAGATGGCACCTTAAAAAGGAAATGCACCCGGGAGTCTTAAAAGGGCCTTACCAAGAGGTGGTCCCCACAAAGGACTTCTGTAAGGCAGAGCGAGTCTAAAATAAGCTATGTTAATGTGAGATGGTGAATTTATAATAAGAATTCCTTTTTTAATGCTGAATGGCCACTGTATTTGTGTAAAATAATGGATGAAATACAATTAATGATAAGGGCTAACAAGGAAATCAAGGATCCGTTACCAGTCAATAACTAGTTAATGTACCACATATTACGCACCATACTAACGCACTGTCTATGCCTACCTGCCCTCCGTTGGACAAGTGTGATGTTATGTAATGATGTGTGTATCGTTGTCCTGCGTCCTGGTGGGGGGGTGGGGAAGGTGATGTTATGTAATGATGTGTGTATCGTCCCAGTACCTTAAATGTAATGTAAGCACTATGCCACGGGGATCAAGGGGTATGGTGAGAAAGCAGGAATGGGGTACTGAAGTTGCATGTTCAGCCATGAACTCATTGAATGGCGGTGCAGGCTAGAAGGGCCGAATGGCCTACTCCTGCACCTATTTTCTATGTTTCTACACCACAGAGGGCGCTGTGGGGAAACCTGGAAGTACCTAGAAAAGGTACTATATAAGGCTGACCGCCACACCTGAGTGGCACTCTGGAGCTAAACAATAAAGGACGAAGGTCACAGCAGTTAGATTTACACCAGACCGTGTGGAGTCAGTGATTTGTGTGCTACATACACCACAAGGAGGATGAGGAACCGGAGTCTGGCGAGGCCCCGATTGGCCAGCCACATCAGGAGGAGCACAGTAAGTTCCCTGTTAGACTATGGGGAACACAGAGAAGATAGCAGTAGTCAGTGTGTGCATGGCAGTGTGGCAGTGATGATGGTGCAAGAGCCACACATCAGCGGCTCATAATGCTTCAGCTCTCTTGAATGGAGGAAGCTGAGGGAAGCAGCTAATACTGACTACGCTACAGGCCACGATAATGGCACATCTCCGTTAAAGTCCACAATCATACACAAGACGCTAAACGGTCAAAGTAAAATGTTATTGACGATACCAGCGTAGTTGCCTCTCAAACACCACAACCAAACCCCTCCCCAGAAAGTAACAAAACAAAACACAATGTCCCGTTGAAAGACCAGCAAATACAATGAACTTAAACAATGTCTGGACAAACGCCCCTTCCATTAGTCATCCCACAGCAACATCCATTTTGCATATTACTCACACACACTCAACAATAGGTTGCCTACAGCAAGGCTGCTCGAGGGCTGCTGTGTGGGTGGGGCAGACAGTCTAGCGGGACGTCCTGGGCCTGGAAGGCCTGGCAGCGGATTCCACTGCCTCGGCATCGGTGGCAGCAGTCTCGGATGGCTCGGGTGCAGCCTGCAGCAGGTGCAAAGCTGGAGTGGCAATGGTGGAAGCTGGAATGCTGTCATCTTGAGGAAGGACGGCACCTTCCATTTCCATCAGCCCACCGCCACTCACCCGAGGCGAAGCGTCAGTATATTGAGCAATATGTGTGAGCATACATTGCTGGCCTGCTTCGGCACCGTCAGTTCCCTGTTAGACTGGGGAACACAGAGAGGATGGCAGCAGTCAGTGTGTGCACGGCATCACTCTGCGACTGACTCAGTACGCTGAGCCTGAAACGCAGCAGTCTGTGAGTTCATGCCAGCAATAACTGACAGCATCACATCACAAAGTCCTTGCGTGGCTTGGGCCTGTGATGCGATAGCTGCTAACACCCACCATCACCCCTGGGACTCCACTGTCGCTCTCCCTCTGTAAGTGGACAAGGATGGGCTTGGTGGATGCCTGAGAGGCATGGGCAATGTTTGAAGCGGCCTCCCCCAACCCAGAGCAAGTGCATCCATGCTCTGCGGGACCTTCTCCAATGCACCCATGAGCTCGCAGTGCATTTGCATGAACTCCCTGCATAGCTTCCAAGTCCAGGTCCACGTCTGCCTGTCTCAGAGGGATCCCTGATTCGACTCACCCTCTGGGGAGCTGGCCTCTGAGCTTCTCCTCACGCAGGACATTGCTGCAGGTTACTGGGGCCAGTAGCCTCAGACTCTTCAAACCCCAGGAATTCAGGGTCCTTGACCGATGTGGCATCCCCACTCGGTGAGACTGATGGGGTGCCCTGCTCAGTGACCAAACTGTCGTCCCCTCCCTCGTTATTTCCCCTGTCCGCCAATGTAGAAGGATCAGGGGCAGGCTTCTGGCTCATCATCTGTAAGCACAAAGCAACAGACATGTGGTTAGCAGAAGTGGAGGGTGGAGGGAGATAAAATAAAGGTGGCATTGGAAATTTATATGTAATGGAAATAGGCTAATTGATACCAAGGATCACGGAACTCACAAGTCGCACACGCCATTCATATACCGTCACTATCTGTTATGTATTTATGCTTGGGGTCACCGGACACCAGGGGGCGCCACTGTCGGAGGTCATTGGGCTGTACACGCGTGTGCGCGGTCACTGGCATATAAGCGCAGGTACCTTGTCATGCGGGTTACTTTGGGCGCGAATAAAGTTGGATCAGGTTTACACCTGAGGCAGATTACAGTAACTAGTCTTTTGAGTCATTACATTCATTACATTTAGCGACGAGGTAACTTAAGAACCATCGCATGTATAATGGGCACTATTGGAATTCTGGAGAGATTCGCGGATGGTGAGGATTGGGCGTTTTTTATCAACCGCCTGGATCAGTATTTCGTGGCCAATAAAATGGAGGAGACGCTGACGCAGTTCGGCGCAGGGTGGTTTCCTCACCGTTTGTGGTCCAAAAATTTATGGCCTCATGAAGAATCTTCTCTCGCCTTTACGTCCAATGGACAAAGAATATGGGGATTTGTGTGCTTTGGTGTGTGACCATCTTAAGCCAAAAAAGAGGGGATCATCATCTCATGCTATTGCTTCTACACGCATGTTCGTGCTGAGGGCCAGGTCGGGATTCGTCGCCGACCTACGACGTCTTGCTGAGCCGTGTAAGTTTGGGATCATGTTGGAAAACATGCTGCGAGAATTCTTCATGATAGGCATCAACCATGTTGTGATTATTTGGAAGTTATTGGCCGAAGAGAAGCTGGATTTGAGCAAGGCCGTCGCGACTGCCCAGGCATGCATGACGACTGATGACAATTTGAGGCAGATATCATCGAAGAGTCGGAGCTCCACGGTAAATACTGTAAGCAAGATTGTGTCGTTGTCTGGCAGAGCTGCTTGTGGCAGGGCCTACTCGACTGCTTATGTGAAACCTGTAGCTGCTCAAAGTCCACCAACTGGTTCGAATCCGATTTCACCCTGTTGGCGTTGTGGGGGCAATCATCGGCCTCATCAGTGTCGTTTTAAACAGTACTCCTGTAACGGCTGTTCGAAAGTAGGGCATCTTCAGAGAATGTGCCCACAACTGAGCAAGCGTACTGCCACTTATCACATTGCTGATGATGACCAATGCTGGCCCGGATACACAACCTGAGGAGGAACTGTATGGTCTCTATTCGTTCTTGGGAAAGAGCAAGCCGATAATCGTTAATGTGAAGTTGAATGGCGTGTCTGTATCAATGGAACTGGACACAGGTGCGAGTCAGTCGATAATGAGCCAGAGGACATTCGACAAACTGTGGGACACTGAGGCTATGAAGTCTAAGCTGAGTCCAGTCAATGCCAAGTTGCGTACTTACACTAAGGAACTCATACCGGTGATTGGCAGTGCAGTAGTCAAGGTGTCATATGATGGTGTGGTTCATGATCTGCCGTTATGGATCGTCCCAGGTAATGGTCCAACGCTGTTCGGCAGAAATTGGCTCGAGAAAATCGTGGAATTGGAATGATATCAAAGCATTGTCATCGGTGGATGACACTTTGTGTGTTGAAGAAGTTTCCTTCTTTGTTTGAACCGGACATTGGCAATTTTACTGGCCAAGGTGCAGATTCACCAGGATTCTGATGCAAGGCCTGTCTATCATAAGGCTCGGTCTGTTCCCTACATGATGAGGGAGAAGGTTGAAATTGAGCTTGACAGACTCCAACGTGAAGGGGTCATATCACCAGCCAAGTTAACGAGTGGGCCAGTCCTATTGTTCCTGTGTTGAAGAGTGATAACACTGTCAGGATTTGTGGAGACTACAAGGTTATGATTAACCGATTTTCAAAACAGGATCAGTACCCGTTAACGAAGGCTGATGGCCTGTTCGCCATGCTAGCTGGTGGAAAGTCGTTAACTAAACTGGATCTGACGTCAGCCTATATGACACAGGAGCTTGTCGACACTTCAAAGAAACTCACCTGCATCAACATCCATAAAGGACTTTGTCTACAACAGGTGTCCTTTTGGAATTCGTCCGGCGGCAGCCATATTTCAGAGGAATATGGAGAGTCTACTGAAGTCCATTCCTAGAACTGTCGTGTTTCAAGATGACATTCTAGTCGTGACACTACTGAACATCTGAACAATCTTGAAGAAGTCCTACATCGTCTGGACAAGTGGGGCTCAGGCTGAAACATTCGAAGTGTGTCTTCATGGCACCTGAAGTTGAATTCCTGGGGAGGAAGATTGCTGCTGATGGCATCAGGCCTACTGATTCAAAAACCAAGGCCATCAAAAATGCACCCAGGCCTCAGAATGTGACAGAGCTGCGTTCATCCTTGGACTACTCAACTACTTTGGTAATTTCTTACCCAGATTGAGCACTTCGTTAGAGCCACTGCATGTGCTACTCAGAAAAGGTGACAACTGGGTCTGGGGTGTGTCTCAAGATAAAGCCTTTGAGAAAGCTAAGAATCTGCTCTGTTCAAACAAGTTGCTTGTTCATTATGATCCATGTAAGCATCTTGTATTGGCCTGTGATGCTTCATCATATGGGGTTGGCTGTGTACTCCAGCAAGCAAATGAGTCGGGTAAGCTACAACCTGTTGTGTGTGCTTCGAGAAGTTTGTCAAAGGCAGAAAGAACTTACAGCATGAGAAAAAAAGCTTTGGCTGTGTGTATGGGGTCAAAAAGATGTATCAGTACCTGTTTGATCTTAGTTTTGAACTCAAAACGGATCACAAGCCACTCATTTCATTGTTTGCGGAAAACAAAAGGGATTAACACCAATGCATCGTCCCGCATCCAGAGGTGGGCGTTGACATTGTCCGCCTATGATTATGTTATTCAATTGTGCCGATGCACTGAGTCGTCTGCCATTGCCCACACTTGAGGTGGAGATGCCTCAACCTGCAGATCTACTGGATGCTTTTGAGAGTGAAGGAACACCTATCACTGCTCAACAAGTTAGGATCTGGACCAGCCATGACCCTATTTTAGCGGTTGTGAAATGTTGTGTCCTCAGTGGTGATTGGTCTGCAATACCTATGGAAATGTGTGATGAGACCAAACCTTACAACCATCGCAAAGATGAATTGTCCATTCAGTCAGATTGTTTGCTATGGGGCAATCATGTTGTCATGCCTAAGAAAGGTAGTGAGAAATTTGTATGTGAACTACATAGCATTCATCCTGGTATTGTCTGGAATTGACTCTGATCTGGAATCATGTGTGCATCAGCTAAGTACCAGCCGAATCTCCGCTGAGTCTTTGGTCGTGGCCATCTAAACCATGGTCAAGGATCCACATGGATTTTGCGGACCTTGCCTGTGAAAGATGTTTTTTGTTGTGATGGATGCATGTGCAAAGTGGATAGAGTGTATTATTATGTCATCCAGTACGTCTACAGCTACTATTGAGAGCCTTTGTGTCATGTTTGCTATGGTTTGCTTGACATTGTTGTGAGCGACAACGGATCTTGCTTCACAAGTCTGGAGTTTTAAGAGTTCATGAAACTCAATGGTATTAACCATGTGAGGTCAGCCCCATTCAAACTTGCTTCAAATGGTCAAGCAGAGCGTGCTGTTCAAACGATCAAGCAGAGTATGAAACGTGTAACTCCGGGTTCACTGCAGACTCACTTGTCCTGTATACTGCTCAGCTACAGGACCTGACCTCATATGCTTCCTGGGGTCTCCCCATCTGAACTACTGATGAAGAGAAATCTCAAGACCAAGCTCTCTTGTTCATCCCGATTTGAATGATCATGTTGAAAACAGACAGTCAGCAAAGGTATCATGATTGTGCTGCTGTGACACGTGACATCTCTTTGTCAACGATCTGGTTTATGTATTGAACTATGGTCAAGGTCCAAAGTGGATCGCCGGTACTGTTACAGCTAAGGAAGGTAACAGAGTGTTCATCGTCGTGCTCAAGAATGGGCAAACATGCAGGATACATGTTGATCAGATAAAACTGCGACACACGGATGAACTGGAATCGCTTGAGGAAGCTGCAGTCAGTGACCAACCAACCAATGTTCATTCATCAGAGGACTTTGCTGTCATTATTGAAACGGGACCTCCAGTCCCTGATGTGGTCATTACCACTCCCATCAGATCAGTTACTCAGCCTTCAGTCACAACTGACTCAGAACGCTCGCCTAGAACTGAAGTTGAACTGAGACGATCAACTCGTGAACGGAAAGTCCCAGACTGTCTTAATTTGTAAAAAGACTGATATTAAGATCTTGAAAGGGGATGTTGTTATTTATTTATGCTTGGGGTCACCAGACACCAGGGGCACCACTGTCGGAGGTCATTGGGCTGTACGTGCACAGTCACTGGTATATAAGCGTGGGTACCTTGTCACCCGAGTTACTTTGGGCGCGAATAAATTTGGATCAGGTTTACACCTGAGGCAATTTACAGTAACTAGTCTTTTGAGTCATTACATTCATTACACTATCCATAGGGGGCTCTGCTTCGCTGCCCGCCACTGCACCAACTGGTGTGCCCAGGAGGGCAGACACTCATTCCACGACCTGACTGAGGTCCTGTAGATCAGGCTCACCACCTCAGGTGCACTTCTGCTCCAGACGATTATGAGCCAATTTCGCCTGCAATAACAAAAAGAAGAAGGTGTGAGTGAGTGTGCAGCTCATCATGTGGCACATGTGCCTTCCATAGTAGAGTAGCTCCTACAGTCTGGAAGTGTATAGATGTCCATTAGAATCTGTGTGGCTGCACATAGCGCATGTGGGAACGATGATAGCTACCTAGGTTTACAGATCAGGCTGGCGCTTTGCAAATGCATATCAAGAGTCAAGGGGTAGTGCAAGGAGGTGTAATACTGATTAGGGAACAAGAAGGTGTGCAACGCTTGCATGCGCAGGGCATGACTAGTAAACTGAACCTCCACTTTTCAGGAGGCTTCACCAACCAAGACCATGGCCTGCAACACATAGAGAAGGGGCAGGTACTGCAAACATTTTACATTGTGTGAGACAGTGAGGTTCACATCAATGCATTGATGCATTAATATAAAGGGTACTCTTGTGAGGTCGTTGAACTTCTTCCGACATTATGTCACAGTTCTCGGCATCGTGTCTCTCGCTGTGACGTCCTGGACCACCTCCCTCCAAAGCCTGCAATAAACTCGTGGGATGGGACTCCTTCCTCCGGGAAGCTGCAACAAATGCCACCTCCTTTCAACAGCCTGTGTCAACACCTCAGCAGCCATGGCTGAGAAGCGGCGTGCGCGCTGGTGACCTTTCTGCTCCTCCATTTTCCCGCTCTGCTCAGAGTGCACATTCTTAAAGGAATAAATTTGGATCAGGTTTACACCTTTAAGAATCAGCTGGGTCCGGGATCGATTACGGGCCTCGGAGCATGCGCATTACGCCTTCCATTTTACCGCTCAGATTTTCAGTTGGAGCGCCCGAGCACAGGTGTGGAATGCCTGATTTAGCGCCCCCTTTCACTCTTGCTGCGTTTCAAACACATTTCCCGGTAGGAGGCGCAAACTGTTAGAAGGCGCTTACATATTGCTCCGCCAAAAATAACGCCGCAAAATGACAATTTTTTTTTAAATTCTGCAAATTTTGAAGGGAGGTTTTTTATAAATCAGTATGCAACACCTTGTAACCTGCATTCAACCGCCAACCGAGGGCTCATCTGTTGGAGTCCTAAGGGATCCCAGCATCCCTTGGGAGCACTGCATATAAGCAGGCCTTCCATGCTGTGCCAGCACTCTGGAGTCAGAATAAAGAGACTACGATCACACTTACTCAAGTCTGCAGTAGTCAGTCACATTGCTTTATTTGAGATATAACAAAGTCACTAGTACACTTATTTACAGGGTGAGACGATCTGGGGCTTTCCACTCCCTAGTCGATCGGTGCGATACAAACACAAGTGCAGGTGAGTTGTTTGGGCCTTCGCTGGGCTGCTGGGCTGCTGGGGATGATTTCAGCTTCGTGGTCAACCGTAATGTCGTTTGCCACTTGTGTGTATCGGAGGGTCAAAGTTGGTGGTGTCCTCTTCAGGTTGCTTGTGGCTGTCTATGAATCGCAGCTTGGTTTGATCCAAATGCTTTCTGCAAGTTAGTCCATTTGCAAGTTTGACCTCAAACACCCTACTCCCTTCTTTGGCTACGACAGTGCCAGCAAGCCATTTGGGACTATGTCCATAGTTGAGTACAAATACAGGGTCATTGACTTCAATATCGCGTGACAAATTTGCGCGATCACAGTACATGCTTTGTTGATGCCGCCTGCCCTCGACATGATCATGGAGATCAGGGTAGACTAGAGAGAGCCTTGTTTTGAGCGCCCTTTTCATGAGCAGTTCGGCAGGGGGAACCCCGGTGAGTGAGTGGGGTCTTGTGCGGTAGCTGAGCAGGACTCGGGACAGGCGGGTCTGCAGGGAGCCTTCCAACACGCGTTTCAAGCTTAGCTTGATGGTTCGGACTGCCCGTTCTGCCTGTCCGTTAGATGTGGGCTTGAACGGAGCAGATGTGATGTGCTTGATCCCATTGCGGGTCATGAATTCCTTGAAATCAGCACTGGTGAAGCACGGTCCATTGTCGCTGACAAGGACATCAGGCAGGCCGTGCCTGGCAAACATGGCTCGTAGGTTTCTGATGGTGGCAGTGGACGTGCTTACAGACATTATTGCTCACTCAATCCATTTTGAATAAGCATCCACAACAACCAAAAACATTTTGCTTAGAAACAGGCCAGCAAAGTCAATGTGGATCCTAGACTACGGTTTGGAAGGCCATGATCACAAACTTAGCGGTGCCTCCCTGGGAGCATTGCTCAGTTGAGAGCAAGTGTTGCATTGGCGCACGCAAGACTCCAAATTTGAGTCGATGCCGGGCCACCACACATGGGATCTGGCTATAGCTTTCAACATTACTATGCCTGCGTGGGTACTGTGTAGGTCGCGTATGAACGTTTCCCTGCCTTTCTTAGGCAAAACCACACGATTACCCCACAAAAGACAGTCCGCCTGAATGGACATTTCATCTTTGCGCCGCTAGAACGGCTTGATCTCTTCATGCATCTCCGCTGGGACGCTGGACCAGCTCCCACGGAGGACACATTTTTATACAAGGGACAGTAAGGGACCCTGGCTCGTCCAGGACCTGATCTGGCAGGCCATAACGGGTGACTTTTCGTTTTCAAATGAATCCATCACCAAGAGCATTTCTGCAGGCTGTGCCATTTCCACCCCGGTGGTGGGCAATGGTCGCCGACTGAGAGCATCAGCGCAGTTCTCTGTGCCTGGCCTGTGGCGACTTACATAGTTATATGCAGACAGTGTGAGCGCCCATCTTTGGATGCGAACAGAGGCATTGGTATTAATATCTTGCTCTCTGAGAATAGCGATATGAGCGGCTTATGGTCAGTTTCTAACTCGAACTTAAGCCCAAACAGATACTAGTGCATTTCTTTCACCCTGTAAACACATGCCAGAGCTTTTTCAATCATGCTGCAGGCCATTTCGGCCTTGGACAAACTCCTAGATGCGTAAGCAACCGGTTGCAATGTTCCCGATTTGTTTGCTTGTTGCAACACACACCCGACCCCATACGAAGATACAACGCAAGCTAGCACTAAACATTACATGGGTGATACAGAACAAGCAATTTGTTGGAACATAACAGATTTCTGGCTTTCTCAAAAGCAGTCTCTTGTGATTTCCCCCATACCCAGTCATCTCCCTTGTGTAGCAACTCATGTAGAGTTTCTAGCAAGGTGCTTATCCCAGGCAGGAAATTACCAAAATAATTGAGGAGTCCCAGGAATGACTGCAGCTCCGTCACATTCTGTGGTCTCGCCAAATTCTTGATGGCCTCCGTCTGGTTGTCTGTGGGTCTGATGCCGTCTGCCGCGATTCTTCTCCCTAAGAACTCGACCTTTGGTGCCAGGAAAACACACTTCAAGCATTTCAACCCGAGTCCCACACGATCTAGCTGACTTAGAACCTCTTCCAGGTTCTGCAAGTGTGTGATGGTGTCCCGACCTGTGATCAATATGTCGTCCTGGAAAACCACGGTGCGCAGAACTGACTTTAGCAGACTCTCCATGTTCCTTTGAAAAATAGCCGCGGCCCATCGAATCCCAAACGGGCGTCTATTGTAGATGAACAGATCTTTGTGCGTGTTGATGCAGGTGACGCCTTTCGAAGATTTCGCCAGCTTCTGCATCATGTAGGCCGAGGTGAGGTCCAACTTGGTGAACGTCTTCCCTCCTGCCAGCGTCGCAAATAGGTCGTCTGTTTTGGGTAGCGGGTACTGGTCCTGCAGCGAAAAATGGTTAATCGTTACTTTATAGTCCCCACAAATTCTGACCGTGCCATCGCCCTTGAGAACCGGAACAATCGGACTGGCCCACTCGTTGAACTCAACCAGCGCGATGATGCCCTCTCATTGCAGCCTGTTCAGCTCGATCTCCACTTTCACTCGCATCATGTATGGCACCGCCCGTGCCTTGTGGTGGATGGGTCATGTACCGGGAACCAAGTGGATCTGCACCTTCACCCCAGAGAAATTTCCGATGCCTGGCTCAAACAATGACGGGAACTTGCTCAAAACCTGGGCACATGAAGCATCATCAACAGACGAAAGCGCTCGGATGTCGTCCCAGTTCCAGCGGATTTTTCCCAGCCAGCTTCTACCGAACAGTGTGGAGCCATCTCCTGGTACAGTCCATAGTGGTAGTTCGTGCACCACACCATCATAGGAGACTTTTACTGCTGCACTGCCAATTACAGGGATAAGCTCTTTAGTGTAAGTTCTCAGCTTGGTATGAATAGGGCTCAGCTTGGGCCTTTTGTGCCTTGTTGCACCACAGCCTCTCGAAGGGCTTTTTGCTCATGATAGACTGACTTGCACCGGTGTCCAATTCCATGGATACTGGAGTTCCATTCAGTTCAACTTTTAACATGATCGGTGGACATTTCGTGGTGAAGGTGTGTATCCCGTACACTTCTGCCTCCTCGGTTCGAGTCTCTAGTTCAGTTTGATCCACCATGGATCGGTCTTTCTCTGCAACATGATGGTTTGCAGCTCGTCTGCACATTCGCTGGAGCTGTCCCATTGTTCCACAGCCTTTGCACGCATAATGTTTGAAGCTGCATTGATGGGCTCAATGATCGCCTTCGCAGCGCCAACAAGGTGTTAATTGCCTCGCATTCACACTTGATGGCGGACTCTAAATCATCTGAGGTCGTGCAGCAGCAGGCGTGTACATTCTGTCATATGCATTCCTGCCTGGAAATGACGTTACTTTGTGTACAGTACTTGCCGATGCATCTTTATGCTGCGAAATTTGTTTGGTGTTATCGCTGGTGAACATAAATGCCTGGGCTATCGTTATGGCTTTGCTGAGGTCCGGTGTTTCAACAGTCAATAATTTGTCAATGAATGCCAAGCACAAAAAAAGTCTCTTAGCATTTGCTCCATTAATCCACCGAATTCGCAATGTCCTGCAATGCATCTTAGTTCGGCGACGTAGCTTGCCACTTCCTGTCCTTCAATCTGTTGACATGTATAAAATCGATACCTTGCGATCAGAACGCTCTCCTTCGGATTTATTTGCTCCCGGACCAGCGTACACAGTTCTTCATACAATTTGGTTGTTGGTTTCACCGGAGCAAGAAGATTCTTCTTGAGACCATAGCTTGTTGCCCCACAGACAGTGAGGAGGATCGCCCTTCGTTTGGCAGCGTTCTCATTCCCTTCCAGCTCGTTGGCCATGAAGTATTGGTCGAGTCGCTCCATGAATTTTTCCCAATTGTCACCTTCTTAGAATTTCTCCAGGATACCAACAGTTCTCTGCGTTTTCGCGTGATGGTTCGTTATCTATGACTCGTAGCCAGTTATGTCTTGAGTAAGGGATGTTGGGATCCCTTGGGACTCCAACAGATGCACCTTGTGGTGGCGGTAGAATGCTGTTTACAAGTTGTTGCATACATAACAGACATCTGTGGGGAATTTTAACCCCTCCTCCGTCTCCGGATGTGCAAGGAAGAGGGGTTAAATTCTTTAAAAAGTGAAACCTTCCATAAATGCACCTACCTATGGTTAAACCAGGATGGGTAAGGTCGGGCGAGTAACCAGCTTTTGAGAGGCAGGTCAGGCATTAAAAAATGTAAATTGAGCTGTGTTCCTCAGATATTAGCAGATATGTGGATTTAAGCCCAGGATTCAGGAAATCCAGCAACGAAAGGAAGGCTTAAACTGCCAAACTCAGCAGATAAGCACTTTTCAGCACTGTTTGTGGGCCAGGAGGAGCAGAAGTGCTTCCCTCCCTCTCATGTATGTACGCTTGGGGTTACTAGCCACCAGGTGGCGCCACTGTCGGAGGTCATTGGGCTGTACGCACATGTGTGCGGACCAGGTATAAAAGGCAAGCCATCATGTAATGTAATCACTTTGGGCCCAAATAAAGCAGAGCCAGGTTTGTACCTGCGTTAGTTTACAGTATTCAGTCTATCGAGTTATTACATACATAACATTTGGCGACGTGGTAAAGTAAGAACCTTCACATGCAAAAATGAGCACAATTGGAATTCTGGAGAGATTCGTGGAGGGTGAGGACTGGGCAGATTTTGCAGCTCACCTGGAACAGTACTTCGTGACCAACAAAATGGAGGAACCCACTGACACAGTTAGGCGCAGGGCGGTCTTCCTCACGGTTTGCGGTCCGAAAATCTATGGACTCATGAAGAATCTTCTCTCACCTGCAAGTCCAACGGAAAAGGACTATGAGAAATTGTATGCTCTGGTACATGACTATCTCAAACCAGAAGAAGACATCATCATCTCATGATATTGATTCTACACGCACGTTCGTTCTGAGGGCCAGGATGTGTCGGAATTCGTTGTCGACCTGAAACATCTAGCTGCACCGTGTAAGTTCGAAAACGCGTTGGGAAACATGCTGCGGGACTTCTTTGAAATTGGCATCAACCACGAGGGGGTGATCCTGCGTAAGCTACTGGCGGCGGAGGCTCTGGATTTGAGCAAGGCCATCACGATTGACGACGGACAAAAACTTAAAGCAGATATCATCAAAAAATCGGAACTCAGCAAGTACTGTAAACAAGATTGTATCGTCATTTGGCAGAGCTGCATATGGCAGGGCCTACTTGACTGCGTATGCGAAACCTGTGGCTGCCAAAAGTTCGCCAACAGGAATAAATCCGATTTCACCGTTTTGGCGTTGGGGAAATCATTGGCCTCATCAATGTTGGTTTAAACAGTACATTTGTAAAGGCTGTTCGAGACAGCAGCATCTCCAGCCCATGTGTCCGCAACTGAGCAAGCGTGCTGCGGCATACCATTGTGGAGGGTGATGACCAGTATAGCGCAGATCCGGATATGCAATCCGAGATACCAGAGGAGGAAGTATATGGACTGTATTCATTCCTAACAAAGAGCCAACCGATAATTATTCATGTCAAACTTAACGGTGTGCCGGTACCGATGGAATTGACACGGGTGCAAGTCAATCAATAATGAGCCAGAGGACTTTCGACAAGCTGTGAGATACTACGGCTGTGAGGCTTAAGTTGAGTCCAGTCAAGGCCAAGTTGCGTACGTACACTAAAGAACTCATGACAGTGATTGGCAGTGCAGTAATCAAGGTATGATGGTGCGGTTCATGATTTACCATTATGGATTGTTCCAGGCAATGGTCCAACGCTGTTCGACAGGAATTGGCTAGAAAAAAATCAAGTGGAATTGGAACGATATCAAAGTGTTGTCGTCGGAGGATGATACTCCGTGTGCTCAAGTGCTGAGCAAGTTCCTCTCGCTGTTTGAACCAGGCATCGGCAATTTCACGGGAGCCAACGTGCAGATCCACACAGACTCGGATGCAAGACCCGTCCATCATAAAGCTTGGGCAGTGAGGGAGAAGGTCGAAATCAAACTGGACAGACTCCAGCGTGACTGGGTCATATCACCGGTCGAATTTAACAAATGGACCAGCGTCATTGTTCCTGTGTTGAAGTGTGATGGCACTGTCACGATTTGTGGAGTCTGCAAGGTTATGATCAACTGAGTTTCGAAACAGGATCAATACCCATTACCAAAGGCTGATGACCGTTTGCCATGCTAGCGGGGGGGATGTCATTTACTAAACTGGATCTGACGTCGGCCGACGTGACACAGGAGCTGGTTGAGACGTCGAAGAAACTTACGTGCATCAACACTCATAAAGGACTGTTTATCTACAACAGATGTCCTTTCGAATTTGCTCGGCTGAGGCCATATTTCAGAGGAACATGGAGAGTCTACTGAAGTCTGTCCCTAGAACCATCGTTTCCAAGATGACATCCTGGTCACAGGTCGTGACACGGCCGAACATCTGAACAACCTGGAAGAGGTTCTACATCATCTGGACAAAGTGGGACTCAGACTGAAACATTCGAAGTGTGTCTTCATGGCACCGGAAGTCGAATTCCTGGGGAGGAAGATTGCTGCTGACGGCATCAGGCCTATGGACTTGAAAACCAAGGCCATCAAAAATGCACCCAGAATGTGACGGAGCTGCATTCGTTCCTTGGTCTACTCAACTATTCTGGTAATTTCCTACCTAGATTGAGCACTTTATTAGAGCCACTGCACATGCTGCTAAGAAAAGGCGACAACTGGGTTTGGGGTGCGTCTCAAGATAGAGCTTTTGAGAAAGCTACTATTCTGCTTTGCTCTAACAAGCTGCTGGTACATTATGATCCGTGTGAGCGTCTAATATTGGCCTGTGATGCTTCGTCATATGGAGCTGGTTGCATGCTCCAACAAGCTAATGAGTCAGGTAAACTACAACCTGTTGCGTATGCTTCTAAAGTTTGTCAAAGCTGGAAAGAGCCTACAGTATGGTAGAAAAAGAAGCATTAGCCTGTGTGTATGGGATTAAAAAGATGTATCAGTACCTGTTTGGTCTTCGGTTTGAACTGGAAACATCACACGTCACTCACTTCATTTTTTTCAGAAAACAAAAATATCAATACCAGTGCATCGTCCCGCATCCAGAGGTGGGCGCTGACATTATCTGCCTATGATTATGTCATTTGTCATAGACTTGGCACCGAGAATTGTGCCGATGCACTGAGCCATCTGCCGTTGCCCACACTGGAGGTGGAGACGCCACAACCTGCAGACCTACTGTTAGTTATGGATGCTTTTGAAAGTGAAGGAACCCCTGTCATGGTTCAACAAGTTAAGACCTGGTCCAGCCAGGATCCAATATTATCGGTTGTGAAACGTTGTGTCCTTAGTGGTGATTGGTCTGCCATACCCAAGTAAATGGGTGATGAGATCAAACCTTACAACCGTCGCAAAGACAAACTTATCCATTCAGTCAGATTGTTTACTGTGGGTAATCGTGTTGTTATGCCTAAGAAAGGCAGCAAGAAATTTGTACAATAATCTACATAGTACTCATTCCGGTATTGTCATGATAAAAGCCATTGCCAGGTCTCATGTATGGTGGCTTGGAATTGACTCTGATCTGGAATCATGTGTGCATCAGTGTAACACTTGCATGCAGCTAAGTAAAGCACCAGCGTAATCGCCGCTGATTAGTGGTAGTGGCCATCTAAACCATGGTCCAGGATCTGCATCGACTTTGCAGGTCCCTTCCTGGGAAAGATTTTCTTAGTTGTGGTGGATGCATATTCCAAGTGGATAGAGTGTATAATCATGTCACCCAGTACATCCACAGCTACCATTGAGAGCCTTCGTGTCATGTTTGCCACTCATGGTCTGCCCAACATCATTGTAAGCGACAACAGACCTTGCTTCACTAGTCTGGAGTTTCAGGAGTTCTTGAAACTCAGTGGTATCAAACATATGAGGTCAGCACCATTTAAACCCACATCTAATGGTCAAGCGGAGCATGCTATCCAAATGATAAAGCAGAGTATGAAACGTGTAACTCAAGGTTCACTGCAGACTCGCTTGTCATGCATATTGCTTAGTTACAGGACAAGACCCCACATGCTTACCGGGGTCCTCCTTCTGAACTATTGATGAAGAGAGGTCTCAAGACCAAGCTCTCTCTTGTCCACCCTGATTTTAACGATCATGTTGAATACAGACGTCAAAGTCAGCAGTGGTATCATAATCACACAACATTTCTGTTAACGATCCTGGATATGTACTAACTTTTGGTCAAGGTCCCAAGTGGATCACCGGTACTGTTATGGCCAAGGAGGGTAACAGAGTGTTTATCGTCAAGCTCAAGAATGGGCAAACATGCAGGAAACATGTTGATCAGATAAAGCTGCGGCACATGGATGAACTGGAACAGTCTGAGGAAGACACAATCAGTGACCAACCAACCTACACTCAGTCATCCGAGGACTCTGCTGTCATCAATGAATCTGGATTTTCAATCCCTGACATGGTCATTGCCACTCCCATCAGATCGGTTACCCAACCCCCAGTCATAACAGACTCAGAACGCTCGCCCAAAGCTGGAGTTGAACTGAGACGATCAACTCGGGAGCGGAAAGCCCCGGACCGTCTCAATTTGCAAAAAGACTGTTACTAATATCTTAAAGGGGGATATTGTCATGCTTGGGGTTACTAGCTACCAAATGGTGCCACTGTCAGAGGTCATTGGGCTGTACGCATGTGTGTGCGGCCCAGGTATAAAAGGCAAGCCATCATGTAATGTAATCACTTTGGGCTCTAATAAAGCAGAGCCAGGTTTGTACCTGTGTTAGTTTACAGTATTCAGTCTATCAAGTTATTACATACACAACACTCCCGGCCCCCCAATCTTACCCGCCGCGATCTGCCTCCCCCAGCCCACTCCTCTGAGATCGGAACTTCAGCCAACCCACGATCATCGATCATTTCCCCCCCGACCGTCCCTGATCTTTTCCTCTTCTCCAGTCCCCGACTGCAGTCTTCTACCACAGGCCATCCTGCCCAATGGCCAACCGGCCGGCCTCTCAATCACGCCAGCTTCCAGGCGAGAAACCAACAAAAAAAATTAAATAATTTTTTTGATCCATTTCGCACTCAGTAGCCAGCCAAATTAACAGCCTGGCCAGCAGCCAGGAGAGAAAACCAACAGCGGGGGGCTTCAGCCGGGGACCTTTAGAGATGGTCCCCTGCAATCGAGAGGGACAGAGGTCTGCAATTGCGAGCTGGGCAGAGGGAGGCCATTAGGGAGGGGTGGGAGGACACCGAACACGGCAGGGGAATGAGGGAGAGCACGAATGGTGTGTTGGGGGATGAGGCCGAATGCTTCCTTGAGGGTCCGAGGGGAACATTCTTGCTCCTTCTGGCCCACATGAAGTGCTGGGAAAGGTACTTACCTTGTGGAGCCAGCAGCTACCGTCTCCCCTTCACTGCTGGGTTTCCTGAAGCTCACCCATCATTGGGGTGGGGTGTTAATATCAAAGCCATAGAGATTTCTGCGGATATCCTGCTGAAGTTATAGCAGGCAATTGGGCGAAACCCAGTGGAAATTCAATCCCCAAAACTCCATGAAAATGCAGCCAAATAAATCCATAAAAAGGTCGATAGCATTTTAAGTTTTATAAATAGAGGCAAAGAGTACAAGAGCAAAGAGATAATGATAAATTTGTACAAGACAAGTCAGGTTAAGTACAAGACAAGACAGAGCCAGCAATATTGGATGGACTGTTACGGAAAAGACATTAAATAGCATAGATTTGAGAAGATGATACCAGATATAAGGAGGGACTTGAAATCTTGGGACTATTTCTGCTGGCACAGAAAATGCTAAGAGAAGAACTAATAGAGGTTTTTAAATTATGAAAGTTTTTCATAGGGTGAAAAAGGAAAGGCTATTTCCTATGGTTGGTGTCCATGATAAGGGGTCATCAATTTAAAAGCATCAATAAGAATGTGGGGAGATATGTTAGGAATTTCTTTCTGCAGACACTTATTAACGATTAGTTGAAATAGCGATCATTGCAGGCTAGAAATTAATCTACTTACCACCATTCCGTACCGCCATAAAATGGCAGCCGCCGCTCTCACCAGCTGGTGGCGCTTCACACGACGGCCCCTATATTCCTCTCCCCCTTTGCGCTGCCGATCACTAGCAGAGTCCTGGGGATTAAATGGCGACATGGTGCCATCAATCGGGGTGCAATACCAACTAACATCACCAACGCAAACTTCGGCCCCAGCGCTGGGTGGCGATGTCTGCAGCTCTTTAAGGGACACACACATCATTCAAGTAGGAATTTAAGGATTTGGACCGGGATTTTTTGATCTTATTGAAGTGGCTTGGTGCAGTAGATGTGAAAAGTTTTTTAAGTACCGCTGGATGCTTGCAAGGGCTCGGATGATAAACGAAGGCCTTTGAGAAGACAGAACATGCTGCAAATACTCAGCAGGTCACGCAACATCTTTGGAGAGAAAAACAGAGTTCATGTCTCAGGTCGACATGCTGCTTGACCAACTGAGTATTTCCAGCATTTTATGCTGTAATTTCACATTTACAGCATCTGCTTGCAGAGGGAAGAGAAAGACTCAGAAGGGGAAGACACAGAAGAGGATGAATCAGAATGAAGGATGCATTCCGGACAGCCCCTTTCCGGCCAGGATATCCAGGATGGAATCATCTGCCTGTGGTCCCACTGGCTGGGCAAGCTGCCTCTTCTTGTTAACACACTGGCTGGGTAGGCTGCATTTCTTGGATGTGTGAAATGAGGAAGGCACAAGGGTGGAGTTGTGCTGATGGGAGGGTGGAAAAGCAAGAGGTGCATGCGAGAAGGAGGATAACGCATGAGGATACCCGCATCTTGTATCCTTTCAGCCCTGTCGCTGGCCAAGCCCTGCCTAGAATGGCCTGCACAGTCTCCTCCAAGGGGTTGAGGTGAGGCTAGGAATGGGAGATGTGCTTCGTCATTGGTGCAGATTGTTGGTAGGCGTGTGATTCAAAGTTGTGCATTGAGCAATGTGTGAGGCTAGTGGTTCAGTTGGTAGGAGACGGCTTTTGAAGATGCATTCACTGACCTTGACTAGTGGTCTGAGGTTATGGAGCTTCTTTGGGCACTGGAGCCAGGTGGTGGGGGCGACACAGCTGACGGTGACGGCCTTAGTGATGTACTCCCACATCGTTCTTTCTGGAGGGCCTCCTGATCCCTGTGGGTAGAGGACCTGTCTTGTAGTGTTGACCACCGGCACAAAGCTGGAGTGCTGCATGTGAGACCCTTGATGCCCCTTCCCTGGCTTGATGAGCCATTTGTGTTAGTGCTGAGACAGTTTTCCCATTTGTTGATTCACATTTGGAACTTCTTTTAAACATTGAATATTTCTTAAAAGGCAGAAATGGCTGAAAAATGTATTGATACATTGCATTTTGTTTTGTATTGCTTCAGTGCATGGCCCCTTTAATTCTCAGACCACTTCATTGCCCACAATTCCCTGCGAGCTCCACAACACCCCACCGACCCCCCCCCCCCACCCACCCTTTCATTCTGTCTTGCTAAGCGAACTTCATAATATCACTCCTTATACCCTCTCCACAACACCGGACCTGGACAGAAACTTCGGCCCGGATCCTTCCAGCAACGCCACCAGGACTATCTCCATGCCCCCCAGACCAATTTCACTTGGTTAGCGTGCGGCCGTTAACTGCAGTTGCCAGTAATACTGGCAACTTTGCTGGTAACACAATTTTCCCCCTGCATCTTTTAAGGGAAGAGTAGATAAACATTTGAAGTAGAGGAAGACACTGTGCAGAGAAAGCAGACAGTGGAATTAGTTTTGGATTTCCCGAGCAAAGGGTCAGCATAGATGCAATTAGCCAACTGGCCTTCTCTTTTGCTTTCCTCAAATACCACTCTCCCCAGGATCACTCTCCCCTGGCAGAGCTTCTAAACGAACTTAGAGAAATGGGACTTTTTAAAAAGAGCATTCATAGTTGTTACTTTGCCAGGGGTGTCATTTAAAAAGAGGCAACATGGAGAATGAGGTGTTGGAATAGATTGGCCAGATGGGTAGCACCAGCCCCTGATAAATTTCACCGCTGAAAAGCTGAAACAGGTTTTTTTAATCGAAGGGGGAGAAATTCGGGTCGTTCGCACCTCCGGGGGTGCTATGGGGCGCAAATGACTTTGCCCTGGCACGGCACCGCTAACGGCTCCCGCTAAATTCTGCGAGTGGAGCACGTTATTTTGTGGTGACCACAAGGTTTCTATTAGAGCAGCTAAAAGGTTAATGGAAAAGAGG
This sequence comes from Pristiophorus japonicus, assembly GCF_044704955.1. NCBI lineage: Eukaryota > Metazoa > Chordata > Chondrichthyes > Pristiophoridae > Pristiophorus > Pristiophorus japonicus. Next base: position 329,105,666 of record NC_091978.1, read on the forward strand.
ATTGTGGACAACTATGGTAGTAATGGGAAAGGTTTTTCCAGCTATGCGAGGAGCCAAGATCGTATTGGGCTATTGAAAATGCTCAAGGACAGGTTAGAAAGGGCTCCCAGGGTATGAATGCTATACTAAATGAGTACTTTGCATTCGTCTTCATTTTTGAAGATGATGCCCAATTAACAGCATTAAATGGGGTTAACAGTAAAAATCGTTAATACTAAACTAGATGAACATCTTGGGGGAGAAATTCGGTCACACCTCATTTGGGCCGTTAACCCAGTTGGAGTGGTAATTTTAGCGCCATGAAAAAGTTTGCACTTCCCGCCCAGAAATTCATCAGAATCAGTTGAAGAGCTGACAGGGGTGCTAAAACAGCATTTGCACACCAGAGCTGGGGGGATGCTAACGAAAATGCCGGCGCTAGATTTAACTGAGTCATTGCGCATGCGTCAAACTCCGATTCAGATCCCGGGAAAAGCCAAATCTTAAAGGCGCAGCATAGTAATACACCCATTAAAGTTTTCAAAATCACTTTTTCTCAAGCTAAACTCTTATTTCTCTCTGCTGCTGCAAACTCGGAGGCTCACCATCGTTGCACTGACTGTGACCTCTGATGCAAGTGCTTCCTCATCCCTTTAAGTAGCCACAAGTTAACGACTCTGCAAGCCTGTATCGACTGTTTTTCCAAATATTGTTCTTGGCAGCTGCTAAATAAGACGGCCGCACCTAATTTTCTGACCGGGGCACAAGCGTGAGCGTTGCACCAGGAATACGTCATGATCAGAGTGATCGTCAGTAGCCAAGTGCTACTGGTTTACGGCCTCTTTGAGCCTCTAATAAATTTTCACTCGGGTCGTTAAGAGGTTCGGTAACCTCTTACGCTCCCATTAACACCCCCTCTGGCTGCTAACTGAGGCGTTAGACAACCGAAAATCCAGCCCTTGTTTTATAAGAATTTGGATCCTTAAATCAATAGGAGTACAGCCACTCGAAAGTCCTCAAGGAAATGGAACAGGTGCTGTGTTAGTATCTTTAATAGCTTGCTGGAGTTTGAAACTGTTTTCTTAAACTGGAAGGAGGCTAACATAGTCCCAATCTTTAAAAAGGAGGATAAGGCAGATCCAAGTAATTATAGGTCCATTAGCTTGATGTCAGAAGATGCTCAAGAGAATCATTAGGGATGTACTATATCACTAGGCAGAAAAGACCATATCAGGGATACCCAACTCGGCTTTTGAAAAAAATGGTCCAGTCTTATCAATTTGATTATATTTTTTGAAGAAGTCACCAGGATAGTTGATGAGGGAAACCCAGTAGATATTGTCTACCTGGACTTTGAGAAAGCTTTTGATAAGATACCGCATAAAAGACTTCTCTACGAGATCACATTTTCTGGAATTAGTGGTAATCTTGCACTGGATTGAAAACTAGCTGAAAGCCCGTGGGCAGAAAATGGTTGTAGATTGATTAGGATCTGCTTGGCGAACAGTCGCTAATGGTGTCCCGTCGAATCGCTGTTCAGACCGTTTATTTTCATTAATCATTAATGATCTAGATGTAGGTGTTGGGGGAATGATCTTTAAGTTTGCAGCTGATACTAAGTTATGTGCAAGAATCTGAACAGTCATCATCATAGGCAGTCCCTCAGAATCGAGGAAGACTTGCTTCCACTCTTAGCATGAGTTCTTAGGTGGCTGTACAGTCCAATTCGAGAACCACAGTCTCTGTTACAGGTGGAACAGATAGTCGTTGAGGGCAAGGTTGGGCAGGGAGCCTGGTTTGCCACGCGCTCCTTCCGCTGCCTGCGCTTGATTTCTGCATGCTCTCGGTGACGATACTCGAGGAGCTCAGCGCTCTCCCGAATGCACTTCTTCCACTTAGGGCTGTCTATGGCCAGGGACTCCCAGGTGTCACTGGGGATATCGCACTTTATCAGGGGGGCTTTGAGGGTGTCCTTGTAACGTTTCCTCTGCCCGCCTTTGGCTCATCTGCCGTGGACGAGTTCTGTGTAGAGCGCTTGCTTTGGGAGTCTCGTGTCTGGCATGCGAACTATATGGCCTGCCCAGCAGAGCTGATCAAGTGTGGTCAGTGCTTCAATGCTGGGGATGTTGGCCTGGACGAGGACGCTAATGTTTGTGCGTCTGTCCTCCCAGGGGATTTGTAGGATCTTGCGGAGACATCGCTGGTGGTATTTCAACAGCGACTTGAGGTGTCTACTGTACGTGGTCCACGTCTCTGAGCCATACAGGAGGGCAGGTATTACTACAGCCCTGTAGACCATGAGCTTGGTGACAGTTTTGAGGGACTGCTCTTCAAACGCTTTTCCTCAGGCGGCCGAAGGCTGCACTGGCGCACTGGAGGCGGTGTTGAATCTCGTCGTCAATGCCTGCTCTTGTTGATAGGAGGCTCCCGAGATAGGGGAAGTTCAAGAGACTTAAACAGTAGAGGGTGCTCGACTACTACAAGCAAATTCAGGTGTGCAGGAAGATTGGGCATATGCACGTGCAGTGTTATGCATGTGGGCAAGCCAAATGCTGAACATGCATATACCCTTCAGGGAAAATAACTAAAGCCAGTGGTGAAAGAAAGAGATTTGAGAGTTCTAGTGCATAGATCTCTAAAGCTTCATGATCAATGCCTTACAACTATAGAGAGCGCGAGTAGGGTGCTACAGGACAATTAACTAGAAAACAAAGTATGCTATTTTGATTCTGTACAAGACCTTTGTTTGGCCTCAGTTAGAACACGTCCAGTTTTGGTTTCCTCACATGGTGGGTGAAATTGAGGCTTTGGAAAATGTTCAGTGGAGTTCACAAGATTAATTCCCAGTATAAAGCATCTTAGTTACCCAGGTAGGCTCAAAGAGCTGGGCCCCTATACTTTAGAGAAGTTTAGACTTGAGGAGTGAGTTGATCGAGGTTTATAAAATGGAGAAGGGGTCTGTGTAGACAAATGGGCCCCAATATTAAATGGAAGGCGGCTTCCAAGCCGGGGGGGGGTGGGGGGGGGGGGGTGCGGTGGAATTGCGTGGATGAAACCCAGAAGTCTGCTCAGCGGGTTGGAATCTGCAATTGCAACTTAATTGAAGCAATAAATTTTAACTTCCACGTTTCACACCTCCAAGTTGTAGGGGGTGGGGGGGTGATTTGCACCTGGATGAGAGGATCTCAGGTGTATTTAAAGGGAGAATGTACAAATGAAAATTGGAGGAGCCAGGAGGCGTTCACGGTTGCACATAGAGCAAGGGCAGCACCCAGATTCAGTGATGCATCGCTGGAATTACTGCTCGGTGCAGTAGGGAGCAGGAGGGACATAATTTTTTCCCAGCAATGGGAGGAAGAAACCTGCATCTCTCACCAAGAAGATGTGGTTGGAGGTAGAAAGGAGGTGAGCAACAGGAATATTATGCTCCGGACTTGGATGCAGTGCAGGAAGCGGTTTAATGATCCACCCAGGAAAGGTGAGTACATTTGCTGATTGACCTACATTCTGTCGTTTAAGGCCATGCCCCGCCCTTTCACTCTGTTGCTAAGCATACTCCATAACATCACTCCTTACACTCACTCAACTTTTAGCAGCACCCAGTCTTCATTTTCTATGCACTTCATTACCTTCCCATTTATCCATCCACTGTTGCCATTTACCCCAATCCTTATGCAATATGATGCATCTGTCTCATAGTCACCCTCACTGCTTCCATTGGGTGAATATCTGACCACTCACTCACAGGTCTGTTTTTTCACCACTTGAAGCAAAAGAGAGCGCAAAACAAAATGCAGGGTGAGGACGAGAGGTGGCCCGCCACAAATAGTCCAGCTAACATGCAGAGGAGGTGGCCCTGAAGATGAATAACAAATCTGCCTCCCTCTCAATCAGAAATGGAGAGACAGAAACTCGCTGGTGACAGAATTACACATTTCTCTGATACACATCTGCTGCCTTTATTTCATCAATCTGTGGCAAACTGAATATGGTGATTGTCCAAATTGTGAATTTTGCACAACTAAATCACATCCCTATCTTTTGTCTTCCAGGGCCTTCATGCGTACAGCAAGTGTCACAGGACATGCATGAGGACGATTCCGAAGAGAACCTCATTCCTTCTGAGAGTGCACCATCACAGGATGTACAATCATGCACCAGCGCAAATATTCACACTGTGATGGGTCCACATAGACAGTTGAGTTTTCAATTATGATTCACAACTCACAAGTGAGCATGAGGAGACACTAGTGGCAGGGACTACGGAGAATCCACATCAGGGGCTCATTCCTCTCCAAGCTATGCTCAGCTGGACACAAATGCTAAACCCTATCATTGAGAAGAAGAATGCTGGAGGTGCATCAGCAACTTAGCCAGGTACTGTCAGATGTGCCATGCAGACTCTCCACAAAAGCTGAGAGAATGGAGGAGTCCAACTTGATCGCTGGGAATTGGTGGAGCAGAGGATTACGAGAATGTCTGCCATGGAGAGAGTGACTGCCTCCATGGAGCTTCAAGCATGGCTCTCAAGTGAGTCCAGGCAGGCCATGATCACGGTCATGCAGACTATGGTTGGCAACTCATCTGCCACTTTAAACAGGATGACAGATACCTTATCTGTGGCATTACAATACGCCACTGATCTCCACCAAGCTGGTCTGCAGCAGAGGTAGGAGTGTATTGGCACTGGCCCAGGAGAGGGATGATGGAGAATGGGGACATGGAATTGGGAACTCCACTCAAAGTATTCCTAATTCTCACCCATTGCGCCCCCCCCCCTCCCCCCCCAGCTAGTACCTAACATACTGCCTCGTCTCCCAATGGCTGAGTCTGCCCCTACATAGGTGCAGGTGGAGCAGTTTTTGGCAGAGCCCTCAGGGGCATAGGCCAAAAACATCTCAGCAGGCAGGGCAGGGATCTGAGCAGCCTGCTTCTACCGCTGCTGAAACTATATAGAATGCACCACACAGAAGTGGTAGTAAGCGAAAGTTAAAGAAATTGTAATTTTACCAAGAGTATGCACATAGGTGTTTGACAAAATGTTATGTTGTTAAGTTACCTATTTTTATAACAGCACATCAAATTTATTGATTAGCACCACTTCCATGTCTTGCCCATTATTGCATCCCGAGGTCCAACTCGCCCTTTTACTTGTTTCATGATGAATGTCAATACATGATGGGGTCCATTGGGCAGATGTTCAATGGGTGGTTGAAGGACTGTTTAGTGCAAAGGGAGGGTGGATGGTGGGAGCGGCACAAAGAATTCTATTTTTTATGTTTTTCTGTGTTAGTCAACACTAGCTGAACCTTGGCACTATTAGGGTATTCCAGGCCACAATGTACACGGCTGGTCTGGCGATGATGCCCCATCTTCATCTACCTCTATATCTATGTTCTCATCATCTGAAGATGAGTGATAAGCCCCTCTGTCCTCCTCCACCTGCAATCCTCTCTGCTGCACAATGTTGTGCAGGACAGAGCACACTTCTATAATTCTGAACACCCTGCTGGCTAGTACTGAAGGGCAACTCCAGAACTGTCTAGGCACATAAAGCACATTTTCAGTATTCCAATGGATTGCTCTTATCACACACCTGGTGGTCATGTGGCTCCTGTTGTATGCTTCTGCGCCTCATTGGTGGGATTTCTCACAGGTGTCATGAGCCAAGTTTGTATGGGGTATCCTTTGTCTGCTAAGAGCCAGCCTTTAGCTATGTAAAGAGAAAAAGGTTAGTGAAGACAAACGTAGGTCCCCTGCAGTCAGAATCAGGGGAAGTCATAACAGGAAACAAAGAAATGGCAGACCAATTGAACAAGTACTTTGGTTCGGTATTCACTAATGAGGACACAAACAACCTTCCGGATATAAAAGGGGTCAGAGGGTCTAGTAAAAGGAGGAACTGAGGGAAATCCTTATTAGTCGGGAAATTGTGTTGGGGAAATTGATGGGATTGAAGGCCGATAAATCCCCAGGGCCTGATGGACTGCATCCCAGAGTACTTAAGGAGGTGGCCTTGGAAGTAGCGGATGCATTGACAGTCATTTTCCAACATTCCATAGACGCTGGATCAGTTCCTATGGAGTGGAGGGTAGCCAATGTAACCCACTAAAGGGAGAGAGAAAACAGGGAATTATAGACCGGTCAGCCTGACATCAGTAGTGAGTAAAATGATGGAATCAATTATTAAGGATGTCATAGCAGTGCATTTGGAAAGAGGTGAAATGATAGGTCCAAGTCAGCATGGATTTGTGAAAGGGAAATCATGCTTGACCAATCTTCTGGAATTTTTTGAGGATGTTTCCAGTAGAGTGGACAAGGGAGAACCAATTGATGTGGTGTATTTGGACTTTCAGAAGGCTTTCGACAAGGTCCCACACAAGAGATTAATGTGCAAAGTTAAAGCACATGGGATTGGGGGTAGTGTGCTGACGTAGATTGAGAACTGGTTTGCAGACAGGAAGTAAAGAGTCGGAGTAAATGGGTACTTTTCAGAATGGCAGGCAGTGACTAGTGGGATACCGCAAGGTTCTGTGCTGGGGCCCCAGCTGTTTACATTGTACACTAATGATTTAGACGAGGGGATTAAATGTAGTATCTCCAAATTTGCTGATGACACTAAGTTAAATGGCAGTGTGAGCTGCGAGGAGGATGCTATGAGGCTGCAGAGTGACTTGGATAGGTTAGGTGAGTGGGCAAATGCATGGCAGATGAAGTATAATGTGGATAAATGTGAGGTTATCCACTGGGCTGCAGAGTGACTTGGATAGATTAGGTGAGTGGGCAAATGCATGGCAGATGAAGTATAATGTGGATAAATGTGAGGTTATCCACTTTGGTGGTAAAAACAGAGAGACAGACTATTATCTGAATGGTGACAGATTAGGAAAAGAGGAGGTGCAACAAGACCTGGGTGTCATGGTACATCAGTCATTGAAGGTTGGCATGCAGGTACAGCAGGCGGTTAAGAAAGCAAATGGCATGTTGGCCTTCATAGCGAGGGGATTTGAGTACAGGGGCAGGGAGGTGTTACTACAGTTGTACAGGGCTTTGGTGAGGCCACACCTGGAGTATTGTGTAGTTTTGGTCTCCTAACTTGAGGAAGGACATTCTTGCTATTGAGGGAGTGCAGCGAAGGTTCACCAGGATGGCCGGACTGACATATCAAGAAAGACTGGATCAACTGGGCTTGTATTCACTTGAGTTCAGAAGAATGAGAAGGGATCTCATAGAAACGTTTAAAATTCTGACGGGTTTAGACAGGTTAGATGCAGGAAGAATGTTCCCAATGTTGGGGAAGTCCAGAACCAGGGGTCACAGTCTAAGGATAAGGGGTAAACCATTTAGGACCGAGATGAGGAGAAACTTCTTCACCCAGAGAGTGGTGAACCTGTGGAATTCTCTACCACAGAAAGTTGTTGAGGCCAATTCACTAAATATATTCAAAAAGGAGTTAGATGTAGTCCTTACTACTAGGGGGATCAAGGGGTATGGCGAGAAAGCAGGAATGGGGTACTGAAGTTGCATGTTCAGCCATGAACTCATTGAATGGCGGTGCAGGCTCGAAGGGCTGAATAGCCTACTCCTGCACCTATTTTCTATGTTTCTATGTCTGTTTCCTGAAACAAAAAGGTCTGGAATGTTGGACTGCGCAGTATAAATGCATCATGACAGCTCCCAGGGAATTTGCATGAACTTCTTGTGGTTGCATACCATGAGCGCATTGATAGACATATATCCCTTGAGGTTTATAAAAACTCTTGCTTGCTGTGGCAGTGCTTGGATTACCACATGTGCACAGTCGATGGCAATCTGTACCTGTGGGAATCCAACCAGAGAGACACATCTGAGTGCCTTCTCGTTCTGGCTATTGTCATCACAGGGGACGTCCCAGCCCTGACAAAAAATCCATCCATCCTTATGTACAGTGGACTGTGGGACCCTCGAAAATGTCTCTGGTCGTGCCCTAGAAAGAAAAATAAATACTTGCATTTATATAGCGCCTTTCACGACCATCTCAAAGCGCTTTATCGCCAATGAAGTACTTTAAGAGTGTCGTCACTGTTGTAATGTGGGAAACGCAGCTGCCACTTTACACATAGCAAGCTCCCACAAACAGCAATGTGATAATGGCCAGATAATCTGATTTTGTTATGTTGATTGAGGAATATATATTGGCCAGGATACCGGAGATAACTCCCCAACTCTTCTTCGAAATAGTGCCATGAGATCTTTTACGTCCACCTGAGAGAGCAGACAGGGCCTCAGCTTAACATCTCATCCAAAAGACCACACCTCAGCACTGCACTGGAGTGTCAGCCTAGATTTATATACTTAAGTCCCTTGCGTGGGACTTGAACCTACAGCCTTCTGACTCAGGCGAGTGAGCTACCCACTGAGCCACTGGCTGACACTGAAAGAACCAGAGGCAAAAAAATGAAGGCGGTGCTGACTGCAAGCATATAATTGATGTCAATTCTGCCTATATTAGCTGATCTGTTCCTGTTCTGGATTAAAACAATGTAAAAACACACTTGTATTTTTGCAAGCAGGAGTGCTTCTCGGGTCCTCAGAAGGAAGCATTCGGCTTCCCTTTCTCTGGGCTCACCCTGATCACGTCCAGAGCCGCCCCCCCTACCCCTTACCTGGGTCCCTGGATGCAACCTCCTGTCACTGAATTTCAGCTCCCGCCTCAGGTGGGTCAGAGAGAACATTTATGGTAATGCTGCCCGGCTGTTCAAAACGGCCGGTCCTCCACATCCCTGGGTTCACCACCCCCTTTGGGGCTCATGCACACCATGCCCCACCCATAAAATTGGGCCACTGTCTTAATTTATCTCTCTTTCTCTCACTCACATACAGGTGTTCACATTTAGGATCTCTGTCACAAGGCTCTGTCCTTGGTCCCCTCCTATTTCTCAGCCGCATGCTGCCCCTCGGCAACATCATCCGAAAACATAAGTCAGGTTCACATGTACGCTGATGGCACCCAGCTCTACCTCACCACCACCTCTCTCAACTCCTCCACTGTTTCTAAATTGTCAGACTGCTTGTTCGATATCCAATACTGGATCAGAAAAATTTTATGTTTGCAATAACTGTTAGACTGAGTACTGTTTAACTCCAAGAGGTATGACCTTGCTCTGCTTTATTAAGGCCCAAAGTGACTAATATACAAAATGGCTGGCCTTTTATACTTGGACTGCATACACGTGCGTGCAGCCCAATTGTCTTCAACAGTGATGCCATCTAATGGTTAGTGATCCCAAAGGTACATACATGACAATACCCCCCTCTGAGATATTAACATAGTCTTTTACAAATTGAGACGGTCCGGTGTTTTACACTCCTGGGTTGACCGTCTCAGTTCAACTCCAGCCTTGGGTGAGTGTTCAGAGTCTGTTGTGACTGGTGGCTGACCTAGTGGGAGTGGCAATGGCCATGTCAGGGGATTGAAAGTTCATTCTCACTGAACATGTCAGTGATTGAAAGTCCCGATTCACTGATGACCACTGAGTCCTCTGTAGACTGAGGGTTGGTTGGTTGGTCGTCGATTGTCTCTTCCTCCGACTGTTCCGGTTCGTCTGTGTGCCGCAGCTTTGTCTGATATGTTTCCTGCATTTTTGTCCATTTTTGAGCTTGACAATAAATACTCTGTTGCCCTCCTTGGCCATGACACTACCAGTGATCCACTTGGGACCCTGACCATAATTCAGAACATATACAGGATCATTTATAGAAATACCGTGTGACACAGCTGTGCGATCGTGATACCCATGTTGATTTTGTCTTCTATATTCAACATGATTATTCAAGTCAGGGTGTACAAGAGATAGCTTGGTCTTAAGACCTCTCTTCATCATTAGTTCAGCAGGCAAGACCCCGGTAAGCGTGTGTGGTCTTGTCCTGTAACTAAGCAGTATGCATGACAGGCAGGTCTGCAGTGACCCTTGGGTTACTCGCTTCATACTCTGCTTTATGATTTGGACAGCACATTCTGCTTGTCCATTGGATGCAGGTTTACATGTTTACATGGGTCATAATGTACCAGCAGCTTGTTAGAGCTAAGCAGATTTGTGGCTTTCTCAAAAGCTCTATCTTGAGATGCACACACCCAATTGTCGCCTTTTCTGAGCAGCATGTGCAGTGGTTCTACTAAGGTGTTCAATTTAGGTCGGAATTTACCGAAGTAGTTGAGTAGACCCAGGAACGAACGCAGCTCCGTCACATTCTGCGGCTTGGGTGCATTCTTGATGGCCTTGGTTTTCGCGTCCGTGGGCCTGATGTCGTCAGCGGCAATTTTCCTCCCCAGGAATTAGAGGTCTGGTGCCATGAAGACACACTTCGAGCATTTCAGTCTGAGTCCCACTTTGTCCAGATGATGTAGAATCTCTTCCAGCTTGTTCAGATGTTCCTCAGAGTCACGACCTGTGATCAGGAAGTCATCTTGGAACACGGCTGTTCTGGGAATGAACTTTAGTAGACTCTCCATGTTCCTCTGAAATATTGCTGCAGCCAAGTGAATTACAAAAGGGCACCTGTGATAAATAAACAGTCCTTTAAGCGTGTTAATGCGAAGAGGATGCTATGAGGCTGCAGAGTGACTTGATAGGTTAGGTGAGTGGGCAAATGCATGGCAGATGAAGTATAATGTGGATAAATGTGAGGTTATCCACTTTGGTGGTAAAAACAGAGACAGACTATTATCTGAATGGTGACAGATTAGGAAAAGGGGAGGTGCAACGAGACCTGGGTGTCATGGTACATCAGTCATTGAAGGTTGGAATGCAGGTACAGCAGGCGGTTAAGAAAGCAAATGGCATGTTGGCCTTCATAGCGAGGGGATTTGAGTACAGGGGCAGGGAGGTGTTACTACAGTTGTACAGGGCCTTGGTGAGGCCACACCTGGAGTATTATGTACAGTTTTGGTCTCCTAACTTGAGGAAGGACATTCTTGCTATTGAGGGAGTGCAGCGAAGGTTCACCAGACTGATTCCCGGGATGGGGGGACGGACATATCAAGAAAGACTGGATCAACTGGGCTTGTATTCACTGGAGTTCAGAAGAATGAGAGGGGACCTCATAGAAACGTTTAAAATTCTGACAGGGTTAGACAGGTTAGATGCAGGAAGAATGTTCCCAATGTTGGAGAAGTTCAGAACCAGGGGACACAGTCTAAGGATAAGGGGTAAGCCATTTAGGACCGAGATGAGGAGAAACTTCTTCACCCAGAGAGTGGTGAACGTGTGGAATTCTCTACCACAGAAAGTTGTTGAGGCCAATTCACTAAATATATTCAAAAAGGAGTTAGATGTAGTCCTTACTACTAGGGGGATAAAGGGGTATGGCGCGAAAGCAGGAATGGGGTACTGAAGTTGCATGTTCAGCCATGAACTCATTGAATGGCGGTGCAGGCTCGAAGGGCCGAATGGCCTACTCCTGCACCTATTTTCTATGCAACGGCCCATCGTTATTCGTCAGGAGTTAGCTCGAGAAAATAAAATAGAAATGGTACACCATCAAAGCTTTGTCATCAGCAGATGATGATTTGTGTGCTCAAGTGCTGAGCAAATTTCCCTCACTGTTTGAACCGGGAATTGGCAGCTTCAAGGGAGCCGCGGTGCAGATTCACCGAGGCCCAGCCGCAAGGCCCATCCATCACAAAGCCAGGGCGGTCCCACACATGATGAGAGAAAAGGTCGAGCTCGAATTGGACAGGCTACAACGCGAGGGGGTCATCTCACCGGTCGAATTTAATGAATGGGCCAGCCCCATTGTTCCGGTGTTAAAGAGCGACGGCACGGTCAGAATTTGTGGAGACTACAAGATCATGATCAACCGAGTTTTGAAACAAGATCAGTACCCGCTACTGAAAGCTGATGACCTGTTTGCAACATTCGCTGGGGGGAAATCGTTCACCAAATTGTATCTAACGTCGGCCTATATGACACAGGAACTGGTTGAATCAAAGAAACTTACGTGCATCATCACGCGCAAAGGACTGTTTATTTACAACAGGTGCCCTTTTGGCATTCGTTCGGCGTCAGCCATATTTCACAGAAATATGGAGAGCCTATTAAAATCTGTCCCCAGGACCAAGGTATTCCAAGACAACATCCTAGTCATAGGTCGTGACACTGCCGAACACCTGCACAATCTGGAAGAGGTTCTGCGTCGTCTGGACAAAGTGGGACTCAGGCTGAAATGTTCGAAGTGCATTTTCATGGTACCAGAGGTCGAATTCCTTGGACAAAAGATTGCTGATTGATGGGATCGGGCCGACAGACGCGAAAACAGAGGCCATTAAAAATGAGCCAGGCCCCAGAATGGGATGGAGCTGCATTCGTTTCTGGGTCTTCTCAACTACTTCGGTAACTTCTTACCCAAATTGAGAACAGTATTAGAGCCTTTGCACAAGCTGCTCAGGAAAGGAGACAACTGGGTGTGGGGTGAACTTCAAGACAGCCTTTGAGAAGGCTAGAAATCTGTTGTGTTCCCACAAGCTACTGGTACTGTATGACCCATGCAAGCTTCTAGTTTTGACCTGTGATGCGTCATCCTATGGGGTTGGCTGCGTACTCCAGCAAGCCAATGAGTCAGGCAAACTACAACCAGTTGCATACGCATCTCGAAGCCTGTCCAAGGCGGAAAGAGCCTACGGCATTGTAGAGAAAGAGGCTTTAGCATGTGTTTATGGGGTAAAAAAAATGCACCATTATCTGTTTGGGCTTCGCTTCGAGCTGGAAACCGATCACAAGCCGCTTATATTGTTGTTCTCGGAACATATGGGTATCAATACCAACGTGTCGTCCCGCATCCAGAGGTGGGCGCCGACATTATCTGCCTATGATTATGTCATTCGCTATAGACCAGGCACCGACAACTGCGCTGTTGCATTGAGCCGGTTATCATTGCCCACACCGGAGGTGGAAACGCCAATGCCTGCAGAGCTACTCATGGTCATGGATGCCTTTGAGAGTGAAGGGTCGCCTGTCACTGCTCAACAAGTTATGACCTGGACCAGCCAGGATCTGACCCTATCGGTTGTAAAACGTTGTGTTCTTAACAGGGACTGGTCGACCATCCCCAAAGAAATGGGTGATGAAACCAAACCGTACAGCCGTCGCAAAGATGAGCTTTCCACCCAGTCCAACTGTTTACTGTGGGGTAATCATGTTGTAATGCCCAAGAAAGGCAGGGTGAGATTTGTACGAGAGTTACATAGTACGCATCCCGGTATTGTCATGATGAAGGCCATCGCCAGGTACCATGTTTGGTGGCCTGGCATTGACTCAGACTTAGAGTCATGCGTGCATCAGTGCAGCACATGCATGCATTTTAGTAATGCCCCAAAGGAAGCTCCGCTCAGTCTGCGGTCATGGCTATCCAAACCGTGGTCCAGAATCCACATCGACTTTGCGGGCCCCTTCCTCGGTAAAATGTTTTTTGTGGTGGTGGATGCATACTCCAAATAGATAGAATGTGTGATCATGTCATCCAGCACTTCCACTGCCACCATTGAGAACCTGAGAGCCATGTTTGCCACACATGGTCTGCCAGACATCGTTGTCTGCGACAACAGACCGCGTTTCATGAGCCTGGAATTCAAGAGTTTATGAAACGCAACGGCATAAAACACGTGAGGTCAGCCCCGTTCAAACCCGCGTCCAATGGTCAAGCGGAGTGGGCAGTTCAAACCATCAAGCAGAGCTTGAAACGCATAACTCGCGGTTCCTTGCAGATACGCCTATCACGCATACTGCTCAGTTACAGGACAAAGCCATACACGTTTACCGAGGTCCCGCCTGCGGAACTACTGATGAAGAGAGGCCTCAAAACGGGGGCTCTAGTCCATCCTGACCTTAACGATCATAGCGAACCCCGACGTCAACGCCAGCAGTGGTATCACAATCGCGCCGCAGTGTCAAGCGACATATCTGTAAATGACCCAGTGTATGTCCTTAACCATGGTCAAGGGCCCAAGTGGCTCCCGGGCAGTGTTACAGATAAGTAGGGTAACCGGGTATATATGGTTAAGCTCAATATTGGGCAGATGTGCAGGAAACACATTGATCAAATCAAGCTAAGACACACTGACGAATTGGAACAGTTGGAAGAAGACACCACGAGCTTCGACGACCAACCAACTCACGTCCAGCCATCAGAAGAACCCACTGTGGTCAACGCCCAGCCCCAAGTCGTGAGAGACTCGGAAAGCACTGGGATTGTACTGAGACGGTCAACCAGGCAGCAAAGGGCTCCGGACCATCTGAACTTGTAATATGGACTTGTGCCAAGAACTGGAGGCGGGAATGATGTATGTATATAAGTGGTGGTGGGCACTACCGTCGGAGGTCCTCGGGTCATAGGTACACTCGTGCTGGGCCCGGTATATAACCTGAACTTCACCTTTGTATCTTCACTTCTGGAAGCCATTAAAGACTGACCAGTTACACCGAGTCACTGGCTCACAGTACGGAGTTCATTGTATCATTTCATACACTGCAGATGTGACATTGGGTTTCCTGCTGAGCTCACTGTCTGAAGCAGCGTGTCCATTGCTGGGCTGTATACTGAAATCATTCAAATCAGCAGGCAGCACTAAGATAATGTGCTGCTTATAATTTTTTTTACAGGTGTGAGCAAATCTCACCCCACGGTGCTACCGCCTGTTTTCAGGCCTTTTCACATTTGTAGGGGTCAGTGTCCATGACGCTCACCATGAACTCTGTTCCCTAGCCATTGATTCAATCCCCCTCCCTGGACACTGTCGATGTTCTGTATCATCACGGACGGTAAGTCGGAGAATATAGTAACTGTTACTTGTCTCTCCTTTTCTGCTTCTGGCACTGTCTTTCTCATCTTTGCTACTTCTTTCCCCATAACTCTTACTTTTGCTTCTCTCAAATAAATCTAATTGGCTGGATAAGATGCATCTGAGAGTCCTTGAGGAAACTGCAGGAACTGTGGCACAAATCTTCCAGAAATCACTTAGTATTGGAAAAGTGCCTGGGGCCTGTAGAATGACAAATGTTACTCCTATTTCTAAGAAAGGTAGCAAAAGTGACCCAGGAAACTACCTACCAGTGAGTTTAATGTCCATTGTGTGTAAAGTTATGGAAATCTATATTCAAAATATGATCATGAAGCATCTGGATAGAAATAAAATCATGAAGGATAGGTTTTGCTTTAAGCGTGTGACAAAGGAGCTTGATGGGGTAAGGCAGTGGATGTGGTGTACTTGAATTTCAATAAGGGCTTTGATACAGTTCCTCTGCAAAGACTAGTACTGAAAATAAAGAAAGCGGGAATCAGTGGAAATACTACAATAGATACTTAATGAAGGATTATGGATTTTTCAAAACCAGTAATAAACTGACTACTAAAAAAATTCTGAATTGCTGAAAAAGCAGAATACTGTTAGATTCACAGTCAAGGACATCGTGCAGCTGGGAGTTAAACCGAACAAAGACAAAGGAACTCAGCTGACCAAGAGGGCAGGGAGATGACACGAATTGAGGTAACCAATGAAATAAAAGGCACGCAAAGAGAGTGAATGGGATTGGTGGACAAGACTTGACATGCCAATGATCGATGCATCATGTCAGCAATCACGTGTTAAGCCTGTAAGGGGGTATAAGGAAGCATTATTTAACCCTCTCCGGGGCTGCAGTCGGCAGGGAGGGAATCCATTGCTCCAGAAGAAAGAAGCCGTCAGGAGTGGACCCTCAGACAGGGACATGATAAACATTTCGTTTTGGACATTATATAGACTCCTTTTAACACATTATTGTTAACTGTTTATTGAATAATTGGTAGAAGTAATAAAACATTGTTGATTATACCAATACCTTGATTATGTTTGTGACTGATCTTCCTACTGGGCTTGAACCTAATATCTATAGTATTAGAGTGAAATTCTGCAAAGTGGGTAAAATCCTACAGTAATTGGTTGACCGATAGATCCAAAGGGGTTGGTACAGGGATTGTCATTAGCCGAGGAGAATGTTACCAGCGGGGTCCGACAGGGTTCTGTTTTGGGACCTCTTTTGTTTTACTATCTTCATAAATTATCTAAAGCTAGGAGTGATAAGCACAGTGGTTTAAATTTGCTAATGAAGCTAGTAGACTCCAAAGCTGAACAGGACAATTTGAATATATTTGGGAATTGGGAAGACAAGTGGCAGATAAATTCAATGTAGAGAAATGCAAAGTGCTTCACATAGGACAAAAAATCTAGGAAGAGACTTTGGGACTGAAATTGCCCCTCTCCTTAAGGCCTCTTACCACCGCATATCACCAGCCATGTTGCGGAATGGAGTGGCTACCGACTTTTCGTGGAATGGCCATGATGGCCCAATTGCCCTTCCGAGGTTTCCCAGCGATGCCCCGATTCCTCCCCGTTACCGCTCCGCTGCTGCCGATCCATGTTAAGTACGTCATCATTGTGCGCACCGCCGATCTCCGCCCCCCAACCGCGAAAATCTTCGGCCCGCCTGGCGGTGCCAAAACCTGATTTTTTTTCCCCCGGTGGTCCAGTGAGTCCGTGGCCTTCTGCAATGGCAGTGTGGCTTCCTTTAAAGGGGAGGATGTGCTGCCGCCATTTTTTTTTTTGTTGGCCGACTGCCATGTCAGCCCGACAATTATGCCCCCAGGTTGGCACCCCTCTTGTGTGCCAGGCCTCTGGCCCAGCTAAATCCCTCCCTGCTGACCCAGTGGACCGAAGTTTTAAAATCGCAAAGATTCTTCCCTTTAAATGGAGGGGTGAGCCGTGGTGATGCGGCAGCGCCCCCAACTTCCGCCCTTCAGGTGTTGCCACCGCCGCGTATCAAGCCCTCTGGTGTAGTCACCACCCCATTAAGAGCAACTTCCGTATCCGAATTTGAATAAAAACAACAAAGAGCGGAATTTCGCTCGAGGCGACCTCAACCACAACTGCGGCAAAAACTATTGAAATGGGGTGCGTGCGCCCCATTTCGGGCGGGGAGCAATTTCAGCCCCTATTACTTCAATGGAAGGAAAATAATGTATATGGAAAATGAATGAGCTCTGGAGGTCCTGATTGGCAATAAATTGAAGCGATCACAACAAACTTTGATGGCAGTGAGTAAAGCAAATGTATTAAGAGATCAATATTGAGCCGAAATAGTGGTAATTCTGCCACTTTGTAAATCACTTTATGCACAGTTCTGGTCATCGCAATACAAAAAGGATATTATCAGCTATTAATCAGATACAGAAGGAGCAATCAGAATGCTTATGGGGATAGAGGTATTGGATTATGACAAACACTTGGAAGAGAAAATTGAGAGATGATATATGATTACTGTTTTTAGGATTCTAAAGGGAGTAGATACTGTAGACCATGATGAGTTGTTTCGTGTTGTCCAGAACAGAATCAGAGAACACATCCTGTGCTTGAAGGGGGCTAAATTCAAAACTAATCTGCAGAAACATTATTTCAGTGAGCGAGTGGTACATCTGTGGAACAGACTCTCGGGAGATGGTAGAAACAGATATTGTTGATTCAGTTAAATGCAAATTAGATCGATTTCTTTCAGAAAATATTTTGTGATACAGTATATGAGTAATTTGAGACATGAGATGGTAAATGTAGCATGCATGGGAGGAACAGATGACTTTGGACCTATGTTTCCCAAACCTCTTCACCACTGGGGGTTTTCCGCACCTCGTTCTATATGCAACTAGTCTAATAGAAAAGTTGTATCTGTAAATGTATCAGATAGAGGGAGGAGCCAAGATTGATAGAGATTGATTGCCATTAGTTAACTGTTATGTATGCAATAAAGGTTCACACTGAGTACTGTTTAACTAAGCAAGGTACGACCTTGCCTGTGCTTTATTTAGTCCCAAAGTGACTCACTCACAAAGTGGCTGGCCTTTTATACCAGAGCAGCACCATGTGCGGCTGCTCAGTGGCCTCCAACAATGACACCATCTGGTGGCTACAAACAGCATGTACATACATGACAATACCCTCCTCTGAGATCTTATCACAGTCTTTCACAGGTTGAGACAGTTCGGTGCTTTACGTTCCCGGGTTGACCGTCTCAGTTCGATTCCGGCCTTGGGTGAATGTACGGAGTCTGTTGTGGCTGGTGGTTGGATGGCTGACTTGTTGGGGGTGGCAGTGGCCATGTCAGGAATTGCAAGTCCATTTTTATTGAACAAGTCCGTGATGGAAATTCCCAATTCACTGATGACCGTTGAGTCCACTGAAGGCTGCTGGTAGGTTGGTCGGTCGTCAACGGTTTCTTCGTCCGACTGCTCTGGCTCATCTATGTGCCTCAGCTTGTTTGATCCATGTGTTTTCTGCAAGTTTCCCCGTTCTTGAGCTTAATAACAAATACTCTGTTGCCCTCCACGTCCATGACCGTACCAGCGATCCATTTGGGACCCTGACCATAATTCAACACATATACAGGATCATTAACAGAAATCTCGCATGACACATTTGCGTGATCATGGTACCCTTGTTGACTCTGTCTTCTGTATTCAACATGATTACTTAAATCCGGGTGTTCAAGCGATAACTTGGTCTTAAGACCTCTTTTCATCATGAGTTCAGCAGGCGAGATCCCTGTGAGTGTGTGAGGTCTTGTCCTGTAACTCAGCAGTATGCAAGACAAGTAGGTCTGCAGTGACCCTTGGGTTACTCTCCTCATGCTTTGCTTGATCATTTGTACTGCACGTTCTGCTTGCCCGTTGGACACAGGCTTGAACGAGGCTGACCTTACATGTTTTATGCCGTTAAGTTTTACAAACTCCTGAAACTCCTGACTGGTGAAGCACGATCCATTGTCGCTCACCGCTATGTCAAGCAGACCATGTGTCGCGAACATGACATTGATACTCTCTATGGTTGCTGTGGACATACTGGATGACATGATTATGCATTCTATCCACTTCGAATAAGCATCCACCACCACTAAAAATATCTTGCCCAGGAAGGGACCTGTAAAATCTACATGGATCCTGGACCAGGGTTTGGATGGACATGACCACAGACTCAGCGGCGATTCCGCTGGTGCTTTGCTGAGCTGCATGCAAGTGTTGCACTGATACATACATGCTTCCAGCTCAGAATCAATTCCTGGCCACCATACGTGGGACCTGGAAATGGCCTTCATCATCACTATACCAGGATGTGTGCTGTGTAACTCACGCACAAACTTCTCTCTTCCTTGGGCATTACAACGCGATTGCCCCATAATATGCAATCTGCTTGAATAGACAGTTCATCCTTGCGACGAATGTATGGTTTGGCCTCCTCACACATTTGCTTAGGTATGGCAGACCAATCCCCTTTGAGGATGCAACCCTTTACCACCGATAATATCGGGTCCTGGCTGGTCCAGGTCTTAACTTGTTGAGCCATGACAGGGGTGCCTTCACTCTCAAAAGCATCCATGATTAACATTAAATCTGCCGGTTGTGGCATTTCCACCTCCGGTGTGGGCAACGGCAACCGGCTCAAAGCATCGGCACAATTCTCTGTGCCAGATCTGTGGCGAATGACATAATCATAGGCAGATAATGTCAGCGGCCACCTTTGGATACGGGATGAAGCGTTGGTATTGATACCTTTGCTCTCGGAAAAGAACAAAAATGGGCGGCTTGTGATCGGACTCTAATTCGAACCTCAGACCGAACAGGTATTGATGCATCTTTTTAACACAGTAACACACGTTAAAGCTTCTTTTTCTACCATACTGTAGGCTCTTTCTGCTTTAGACAAACTTTTGGATGCATATGCGACAGGTTGAAGTTTCCCCAACTCATTGGCTTGTTGTAACACGCAGCCAATTCCATATGATGATGCGTCACAGGCCAAGACTAAACTTTTACATCGGACATAATGTACCAGCAGCTTGTTCGAGCAAAGCAGATTGGTGGCTTTCTCGATAGCTCTGTCTTGCAATGCTCCCCACACCCAGTTGTTGCCTTTTCTCAATAGCATGTGCAGTGGTTCAAGTAAGGTGCTCAATTTAAGTAGGAAGTTACCAAAGTAGTTGAGTAGACCCAGGAACGAACGTAGTTCCATCACATTCTGCTGCTTGGGTGCATTCTTGATGGCTTTGGTTTTCACATCAGTAGGCCTGATGTCATCAGCAGCGATTTTCCTCCTGAGGAGTTCGACCTCCGGTGCCATGAAGATGCACTTCAAGCATTTAAGTCTGAGTCCCACTCTGTCCACACGCAGTAGAACCTCTTCCAGATTGTTCAGATGTTCCTTGGAGTCACGACCGGTGATCAGGATGTCATCTTGGAACACGACGGTTCTGGGAACGAACTTCAGTAGATTTTCCATATTCCTCTGGAATATTGCTGCAGCCGAGCGAATTCCAAACGGACACCTGTGATAATTAAACAGTCCTTTGTGCGTGTTAATGCACGTAAGACTCATTGACTTCTCGACCAACTCCTGCGTCATATAGGCCGACGTCAAGTCCAGTTTTGTGAACGACTTCCCTCCGGCTAGCGTCGCAAACAATTCATCAGCTTTCGGTAACGGATACTGATCTTGTTTCGAAACCCTGGTGATCATAGCCTTGTAGTCTCCACAGATTCTGACTGTGCCATCACTTTTCAGCTCAGGAACAATAGGGCTGGCCCATTCATTAAATTCGACCGGAGATATGATCCCTTCACGCTGGAGTCTGTCCAGTTTAATTTCGACCTTCTCCCTCAGCATATACGGCACAGCCCGAGCTTTATGATGGACAGGTCTTGCATCTCAGTCCACGTGAATCTGCACCTTGGCTCCCGTGAAGTTGCCGATACCCGGTTCGAACAGCGAGAGGAACTTGCTCAATAGTTGGGCACATGTATCTTCCTCCGATGACAACGCATTTATGTTATTCCAGTCGCATCTGATTTTCTCCAACCAGCTCTTGCCGAGCAGCGTTGGGCCATTGCCTGGAACAATCCACAGCGGTAACTCGTGAACCGCACCGTTATACGACACATTAATTTGTGCACTGCCAATCATCTTTATCAGTTCTTTGGTGTACGTGCGCAGCTTGGCGTTAACAGGGCTCAGCCTGGGCCTTGCAGTCTTAGTATCCCACAGCTTATTAAATGCCCTCTCGTTCATGATCGATTGACTCGCTCCTGTGTCCAGTTCCATCTATACCGGTATCCCGTTAAACTTCACATTAATCAAAATTGGTTTCCTCTTGGTTATGAAAGAGTACAGTCCATACACTTCCTCCTCTGGCATCTCGGATTGTGTATCCGGATCCGCGCTAGTCTGACTCTCATCCTCCACGTGATGTGTCGCAGCTCACTTGCTCATCTGCGGACACTTGTGCTGGAGATGCCCCACTCTCAGACAGCCTTTGCAACTATATTGCTTAAATCGGCACTGCTGGTGCCGATGATTTCCCCCACAATACCAACACGGAGAAGTCGGATACATCCCCACTGGCGGACTTTGGGCAGCCACAGATTTTGCGAACGCCACCGGATAGGCCCTGCCATGTGCCGCTCTGCCGAACGCAGAATCATTTGCGAACACAGCCGGATAGGCCCTGCCATGTGCCGCTCTGCCGAATCAATAGCATTTACAGTACTTGCCGAGGTTCGGTTCTTCACCGACCTTTGCTTTAAACTCCTGTCCGTCGTCATACATGATTGCGCGATCTGGATGGCCTTTTTTAAATCCAACTCCTCCACCGCCAGAAGTTTGTGCAGAATCATCTCGTGGTTGATACCGATTACAAAGAAGTCCCGCAGCATGTCTGCCAACCCCATCCCGAACTTGCACGGTCCCGCTAGACGTCTCAGGTCGGCAACGAATTCCACCGCGCTCTGGCCCTCCTATCGAACATGTGTATAAAACTTGTATCTCGAGATGATGATGCCGTCGTCTGGCTTGGGGTGCTCCCGTACCAATGTACACAACTCCTTGTACATTTTCTCTGTTGGATCACTAGGCATGAGTAGATTCTTTATCAGACCATAGATCTTTGAACTGCACACAATGAAGAACACGGCCCGGCGGCAATCTGCATCATCAGCCCCCTTCATTTTGTTGTCCACACAGTACTGGTTCAAACGGCTCATAAAGTCTGCCCAATCTTCTCCCTCCACGAATCGCTCTAAAAATCCAATCGTTTTCATTTTGCAAACAAAGATTCTTGTATTCTTATCACCAAATGTTATGTATGCAATAAAGGTTCAAACTGAGTACTGTTTAACTAAGCAAGATACGACGTTGCCTGTGCTTTATTTATTCCCAAAGTGACTTACAAAATGGCTGGCCTTTTATACCAGAGCAGCACCATGTGCGTGCTGCTCAGTGGCCTCCAACAATGACACCATCTGGTGGCTACAAACAGCATGTACATACATGACATTAACAACCACATTATTTGTTACTGTCAAGATGATAGAAGGCAAACTAGATGCACCTTGGTCTTTTTTCGTCTAGCAATTCCTATGTTGCTCCCTGTCCATTTATTTCTTTTCAGGTAGGAGATGGTGGATGATATGTGGTATATTGTGATGTGGCAAGGAAAGCAATTACTGCTGGGATGGGATTGTGGGGAAAATGTGGCCCTCCAGGGCTTCCTTTCCACCTACCCCAAATGATCATTGTGTTCCCTATCCCTTCACCTTTCCACTACCTGTTCCCCTCCAACCACTCCCACAAATACTGCAACTCTTCCTCTATGAACAATCTACTCAATAATTGTACCCTGCCCTTGCTACACTGTTTCTCCCCTCAACCTGAGCCTTCCCAGTTGCTTCCCCCAAGGAAGAGTGGCAAGAAGCCCCTCGCCCCCACCAGTTTCCCTACCCTCCCTTTCCATCTGTTTCCCTCAGAGTTTTTTTTGCTCTCAAAATTCACACTTGCCTTTTTTTTAATCAAATTAGAATGAGGGACAAAAGTGCCTGTCATTATTTGTGTCTTTCTCTCCCTCTTTGTCTCTTAGGTATTAGAAATTTGAATCTATTATACATGATTACCATTTGATCGTGTGTAATCCAAACATTGTTTTCTCTCTGTCATTCACACAAATGCACAGCCTATCTTTTTTTTTAATATTCAATATAAATGTTACCTTGGTAAAGCTTTTGAAATGTGCCCTCTTGTTTCTCAAAATTATTTGAAGACAAGCTGCTGAGCAGAGAAATCTATGAGGTAAAGAAAAATATCACCATTAGAGCTGACTGAACAGTACTGATGCAGCCTGAGTATGTAGATACACTGCACTTGCTCAGACAGCATAATCCAAATTCAACTCACAAAGTTGGACAAAAATATCAAGTCCAAACCCAGGCTTTTGGACGCGACTGAGGCCTTGAGTAAAACTTTAATAAAAAAATATTAAAAGTAAATTCAGTGGATAAATTTCATCATGTTATTATGAAATATATAATTTCTTATATTTGTTAAAACTTTTATTTTGAATTTAGAAATTCCAGTTAGAGGGGAAAAATGGCATCTGAAAAAAATCAAATTTATGGGAACCTGGAAGCCAGATTGTGCAAAGGGTGATGTACTCTCGCTGTGAAATAGCAGCTATTGTATGTCGCAATGCAACACCTTTTCCATTGTAAATACCTCAACACCACCTACTGCAAGAACTTGTAATAAGTTTTCAATGAATCGTGTATTCCATATGACAAATTTAATATATAATAGGTAGGTTGGTACCAAAGAGAATACTGTGAATTTGAATCTTGTGTCTTTTTAAACCACAGAGTGGCGAATCAGATAGACAGTACACTGGAACATTTGACTGCTTTATGAAGATCTATAAGAATGAGGGATTTGCTGCTTTTTTCAGAGGAGCCTTTTCAAATATCCTGCGTGGGACTGGTGGTGCTTTAGTGCTTGTGTTCTATGATGAAATGAAGAAATTGCTAGTTATACTGGAAAACAAAATGAGTTAAGAAAATACATTTCTTCGGAATTCAAGTGTATGTGTTGAGCATTGTTGTACAAATGGATTTTTGCTTGGGCAACATAGTTTTAAAATTAGAAAAACAATGAATTTAATAAACTTTAATTGCTTTTATTTTTAATTACTAGAGTACTCCAGTGCTTGGCCCTTAACTAGAACTTTGAGTTCAAGTTCCTGGGGCTGCCTGTCATGAGTTCACTTACTGTAGCTGGATATTATTTTCCTGCTGCTTAACTGGGCCCTGTAGATGATAAGGTATTCCTGAAAACTAACTGGTCATGGAAAATCATAGGTCAGGCATTCTGCCCTTCTAATTAGAGAATGGTATGTATTGGCAAGAGTCTGGAAAGGGCAGTAACTCTTCTACTGTATGTCCCTGTTAATTATGTCCCGTACTGTCATTTATAAGGGTCTCTATCAAAGCATTTTCTACTTCTATGCAGCTCTTAACATAGATGCCTTCTATATTTAGTAGAGATTCCTCCAAGGTTCCGTGGAATTTGCCTAAATATTGTGCCAAGGCCACCTCTTTAATATTTTTAAATCCACACATGCATGAAAATAAGTTGGGAGCGTGCAACTTCGATCAGTGGGGCAGATCAACAGAGTATTTAGACAGGTTCCACCATAATTACAAGAGAACAAAAGAAAAATTAATTTTATTGGAAAACAGCCTCGATACTGAATACACCAAGTTAGCAACACTGTTTTATGTTATCGTTAATGCAGTTATTGGTTATTTAAGCCATAATTCAATGTAACATGCAAAATGCTTCATTCTAGAGGACTGTAATAATGAAGGCAGTGTTAAATAATTTATTTAAATCACTCAAAGAATTGATTTTATGTGCAGTCTAAAAACATTTTTTAGAATAGTGGCAATTTAGTACAATAATAAAACACAGAAATTCATACTGCTGTGTTTATCTAATAATTTTGGTACTTCTCTTCACATGCATGTTTTTCAAAATTAGAATCTTCAGAGTTAAGCATTTGGCATTAGTCGGCCACAATTTTGTATACTTTTGGACTGTTAAGTATTAAAGTATCTCAGTAATGGCTCTTTGATGGTTGATAGCGAGTATATACACTGCATGGTCCAGAATTGAACCTTACAAACTAGGAAAATCTCAGGTCAGATCCTTAATCTGTGTTTAGTTAGCTGATCTCAGGCTGGTTAGCAATGGGAGCACTGAATTTAGCATAAGTTTAGGGGAGATGTAAAATCAGGGATTCTGCTTCTGGTTGCATTTGCATGAGTCACTGCCATCAGGATAAAATGTGGAGTCAAAAAAATTGCTGTGAGATTGAATACAGCATAAAGGGAGCCACTCAGCCGATCACACCTGAACACCTCTCTCAAAGAGCTATTCAGTAATTCCTATTGCCCTGCCCTTTCCCCCTACCCTTTTAATTTATTTTATTTTCAAATATTTATCCACATTCCTTTTAAAAATGATTATGGATTCTGCTGCCATTAGGTTTCTGATGGAACGTTTGATATCCTAATTACTCAAATGTTCTCCTCTGTTCTTTTGAGATTATCTTAATTTATTGGGCCAGAATTTGCTGAAATACAGAGCAGCTATAGTGCAAGCTATTACTATTTCCAGGAAATTATGGCATGAGTATTACTTATACCATAATTTCCTGTGACATTCTGTGCCGCTCTGTCGTGAACAATGAGAATTTCCTAATTATAACTCCGCCTCCCTTCTCTTCGCCCCCCCCGCCATAAAATCAATTGCGATGCTCAATTTTCTGGATTAATGCTACTTTGATCACCGCTGCCCACCTAGTCTGAGCCAGAACGGCACTGTTGACCTGGCAGTGACGTTATTTATTGTTCCAAGATTGATTTCATTTAAACAAAGAGTTTTACCGATTTATTTCGCTAATGCAAAATAATTAGTTGGCCGTAAAGATTCCTGTTAAGTGGAATTGAATTTTTAAAGACCATTTAATGTTTGTAGCAATTCACTGATCTCTAGTCCTTTAACAGTGTCATTACTAATTTTAACCAGGCACAATCAATCCATATACCTGTTTCTTTCGGAATTTATATTGATAAATACATTCAATTCTACATCAATGGGATAGTGCATCAGTAAATATTTTGTTGAGGGAATAACTGTAAAATTCGGCTATTTAAAGAGTGTTAAGACAGCTATTCGAGACCATGCTGCTTCTCTGAATTTAAAGACACAGCTATCTAAGAAATAAATTATTAAATAATTACTTCCTCCAGATCTTGCATTGAGTTTTTAATATATCTTCCCCTCCAAAACACATTCCCCTACAATTTAGAAGCCTTCACTTAGCTCTAGTAACTAGCCACCGGTGCTGCCCATTTTACACCCATTTTAGCGCCTCTAGGAGGTGCTAACGGGGCGCAAAATAGATTCCGCCTGGGTGTGGCGAAAAATATCACCCGGCATGGAATTGGGCAGTGGTTTTGTGGAGGTGCTACTAGGTAGTGCCCTGCTCGGCGGTGCTTGGCAATGATGATGTCAGCGCCATGCATAACGCCCCCCTTACTGCCCCAGAAGTGAAATTGCCCCACGCAAGCGATCTTAGCGCCTGGTGATGACAACAACAGCTTGAGCTGCCGAGTTGCAGTCGGGAATAGGATGCACCAGCGCTAATTAAAGGCGCCTTCTTGGAAAGATTTTTTTTGTCGGCTATTACCTATTTTTGGTTTGCAACAGTTAGTATGGCTGTTGGACCGATCTCAGCAATTTTTTGCTCAACCATTATTCTGCCTTCTATCTTTTCCCTTGTATCACTCACGGCACTTTCAAAATTGTACCATTTCTGTCGCTTCATGGGGTCTGTGCTAGCAGTCGACTGCCTGCTCCAACTTCACCATCAGAGGATGCTTCGCCGAAGACAATGGCGCTGGAAATTGCAGAGGAAAAGGCATCAGAAGAGGGAGAGAGGCCACGACTAAGAGAAGGAGCAGCACAACAGGAGGCCCATGGAGCCGCCATCGGGAGAGGCACAGGGAAAGGGACAGGCATGGAGAAGCATATCCAGCACCACAGGGACAAGCACATGTAGATATTGCCAGAGGAAAAGGGCGCCACAGGAGTGGTAACAGAAGGCCTTACTCTCCCAAGGTATTCCGTCAGTAGTTCTCCTGTATCAGTTTCACTGAGGAGCAGAGTGTGCGAAGGCTGCATTTCAGGAAGGACGTGGTCACGGAGCTCTGCCGCAATGAGACCTCCATCCTCACACCAGGGTGAGGACGGCTCTCTCAGTGGCAGTCAAGGTCACAATCGCTCTCAATTTCTACGCCAATGGACCTTTCCAGGGAGCAACAGGAGACATCTCTCAGTTTGACGCCCATTGCTCCATCTACGAGGTGACATGCTCTGTATAGCAGGAGGAGGTACTGCATCTCATTCCCCATAACCAGAGAGAGACAGCACGAGCCTACATGTGGCTTTGCCAGGATAACGCACTTCCCCATGGTGCAATTGATTGCATCCAAGTCGCTTTGAAGGCACCGCAGCACAATCAGAGATCGTCCATAATCGCAAAGGCTACCAATCACTGAATGTACAGTTGGTGTGCGACCACACATAC
This sequence comes from Pristiophorus japonicus, assembly GCF_044704955.1. NCBI lineage: Eukaryota > Metazoa > Chordata > Chondrichthyes > Pristiophoridae > Pristiophorus > Pristiophorus japonicus. The sequence goes on from NC_091978.1 coordinate 329,133,169, forward strand.
AGAATAATGACCGTCAATGCCCGCTATCCTGGCAGCAGCCACGTAACCTTCATCTTGTGCCAGACCGATGTGTCAGCTCTGTTCCAACCCCCAAATAAAGCTCACGGCTGGCTGCTCAGAGACAAGGGCTATCCACTGTGCACTTGGCTCATGACTCCCCTCCGCAAACCCAACATTCCTGGTCAGCACTCATACAATGCAAGCTATGCCGTCACCAGGAACATTATTGAGCAGACCATTGGAGTGCTGAAGCAACGGTTCCACTAACTTGACCGCTCGAGAGGAATCCTGCAGTACTCGTCTGAGTGGATATCCCTATTCATCGTCATCTGCTGCATGCTGCACAACCTGGCCATCATGAGGGCGCAGCCATTGCCACCACGCATAGCCGTACCACCTCAGGAGGAGGAGCAGGAGTAGCAACAACTGCGACAGAGGAGGCAGCGAGTCCATCGCGATCTTGCAAGGGAGGTCTGCACCCATCTCATCAGAGCTCGTTTCCACTGATTTCCATCCCACTTCCCTTTTCTTGTGGACCTCCCAATCACTATATCAATTTGCCCTTCCATACCAAATTCCCAACAGTGAAATGAGAGACAACAGCAAACATTAAACATTCCAATCACCATTTATCAAACAACAATAAAATGTATAACTGTATTTAATTATCACCCTTGTGCATTTCCTTATAACCCCTATTTTACTACTCCGCAGTGTCTCCCTGTTGCTGCAGCATGGCTGGTGGAAGGTTGCTGTGTGTCAGGGCCTTGTAGGACGCCCTCGACGAGCTCTGGGCCTGGAAAGCCCGGCTGCAGACTGCACCACCTCAGGCTGGGCGGCAGCAGTCTGAGCGGGCTGGGTGACAGGCATGGACAAGTGCAATGGCGGAGTGGCAGTGGTGGGATCAGGAATGCTGTCATCCTGAGAGAGGACAGCAGGTTCCTGCTCCACTGACCCAGTGCCACTCCCCTGTGGCACCACCTCAGCACCCCAACCAATCTGATGGAGCACAGATTGCTGGGCTGCTGTGACATCATGTGATCCCTGGTCGACTGTGGTGGACCCAGCGGCAATGGCAGCAGTCCGGGCTTGCATGGCATGCAGCTGAGACTGCATGACATCACCAAGACGTTGTGTGGCATCAATCTGAGATTGCATGAGAGCAATCTGATCATCCATGCAAGCAACCATTGACTATTGCAGCACCAAAGATTGCGTTGCTTCCGCCTGTGCCGCAATGGAAGCTGCCACATCACCCATGACACGCGTCATGAGGTCTGGATCCGCACGTTCTGGGAGTTCGCCATCGTCTGCACACTGGCAATGAGGGGCTCCATGGTGTGTGCAAAGCTGTCTACAATGCGGGAGGTGGACTCCACGCTCCTTACCACTTGCTACAGGCTCTCAGGCACCCTTACCATTGCACCTATCATGTCGGCGTGCATGGCCATCACCCTTTGTGTGAACGCCTCCGCATCGAGGTCCTCATCTGAGCCCTGTGCAACAGATCTCGCGTGCGAACTCGCCCTCTGAGGAGACGGCTCCCGAACTTCCTTCTCTCCTTGACCCTGCTGCAACCCGCTAGGTCCCGGTGCATCACCCAGTGCATACCCATATCCTAAACTATCCTCTAATGACTGTGTAGTGCCAGTATCTGAGTTGGTGCCTGCGGGTGAGAGAAACAGTGGCGCAGTGCTTGGTTCATCCTTATCCTCCTCCCCCTGTTCTTCTCCTTCATGACAAGGTTTGCGGTGGTGGGGGATGGTGGGGAGCTCAGGCATAGGCTGCTCATCTGCTGACTCATTATCTGAAAGCATAAATGGCACAAGAGTCACATTAATGTGAAGGCAGTGGGGGCAGGAATGGTGCAAGGAAGGCAGACAGAATGAGGAGGTAGAAAATGATAAGGCCTTCTGGTTTAAGGGAGAAGTGGGATGAGAAGAGGATATTAAGATACCATTGTTGCCCCAGCGGGCTCAACGTCTCCGGTAGACACGGGGTTCACCACCTGCAGGCCAATGAGCTGCAGAAAGCGGGCGCAGTTCAGCTTCTCCCCCTCTCGCACCCACCCCTTCCAGCCTCCTCCTGCTGCAGCCTGTTGTGTGCTATCTTGGCCTGCAAAAGAAAGGAAGCTGTGTGAGTAACAGTCCAGTTATGTATGCGGAAGATATGCCTGCCGTGGTTAAATAGCTGTGAATGTAGGCAAGGCATGAAATGAGGCTTTGAGTGTGTGAGTAGGCACAGATGGTTAGTGGTTGCCTGCTGGGTTAAGTGCTGGTTTGCAGAGTCTGCACAGACAGAGGCTCAGAAGCTGGTATGTAAGAGTTGTGGGAACATGTACTCACTTTGGCCACACTAGTTAGGTCGTTGAATTTCTTCAGACACTGGATGGTTCTATCCACCACCGTGCTGCCCAACACCTCTGCCCACATGGCCCTAAAAACCTGTAGGCCTTCTGCCAGATGGAGGGAACAGTACCTCCCTCCTTCCCTCGACTGCCAACGCCAGGTCGATGAACCAACTGCTCCTTGCAGCAGCCATCGCACACCCTCCTTACAGCTCAGTCAAGTGAACAAATAATGAGATTGACCAGGTGCTGCCTGAAACGACAACTCCTTTAAGAACTGGAATGAACAGCAGCCTCATCATCAGTGAATGAAAGTCAGGTAAAATTGGATGCAGCCCCGGTAATAGCGCCCCTGCAGCACCCCACTGAGGCCATTAGCGCCTTCGATATCGCCTCACTTCATTTCTGAGGGGAAAGTGTCCCACAATTTTGCAGGCCATCTCGCCGAGTGCTAAATCGTCAATCTTTTAAAACTTAACACCCCAAATGCGGTGCTACCGAATTTTGGCCCCTTAGTGTATATTCTTTTTCCTCCCAAAAAGCATCACCTCACATGCCCACGTTAAATTTCATCCTGCATATATCTGCCCAATCTGCTAACCTGTTTTTAACCCCCTGAAGTTGCATAAAGTTCTTTACGCAATTAACTGTTTCCCTCTTTTTGTGTTATCAGAAATGTCTATATTGTGTCCTCTATACCCAAATTCAGATCGTTTATATTGAGAGATCAATTGTCTAACACTAACACCCCCCCCCCCCCCCCCCGAGAGACACAATTATTTTCATCCCTACAATCTAAACACTATCCATTAACCACTACTCTCTATCTGTTGGCCAATGTCCTATTCATGCAGCCCCATTCCTTTTAATACCACGTGCCTTCATTTTATCAAAAGCTTCCTACAGGACAACTTATTAAACAGCTTTTCAAAATTCATAGACACAACATCCACTACATTTCCTTTATCAATACACTATTATTTCCTCAAAGAACTCTCTTAAATTTGTCAGGCATTACATGCCTTTCAGAAATGAATGTGGCTATCCTAAATTAACACGTCTTTCTACTTGACTATTAATTTTATCACATATTATGGACTTTAGAAGCTTACCCACTATTAATATTAGGCTGACTGGCCAATAATTCCCTGGTTTATCTGTTTCTCACCTTTTTAGTAGAAGGATGTTATATTGACACCAGTCCCAATTTTCACTGAAAAATAACAACTTGCATTTATGTAGGGCTTCTTACATAAAATAAAACGTCGCAGTATGCTTAATGCATCAGAAAGATGGATATCAAGCCGTAAAGGAGGAAAATACACACTAGAGTGAACAAAAAGGTTTTCAGGAGGAATTTGAAAGCAAGGAGGGAGATATCAACATAAGAAATAGGAGCAGGAGTAGGCCATTTGGCCCCCTCGAGCCTGCTCCACCATTTAATAAGATCATGGCTGATCTAATCATGGATTCAGCTCCACTTCCCTGCCTGCTCTCCATAACCCTTTATCTCCTTATCGCTTAAAAATCTGTCTTATCATCGCCTTAAATATATTCAATCACCCAGCCTCCTCAGCTCTCTGGGGCAGAGAATTCCACAGATTTACAACCCTCTGTGAGAAGAAATTCCTCCTCAACTCAGTTTTAAATGGGCAGCTCCTTATTCTGAGACTAAGCCCCCTGGTTCTAGTTTCCCCTATGAATGGAAATACCCTCACTGCATCCACCTTGTCGAGCCCCCTCATTATCTTAATATGTTTCGATAAGATCACCTCTCATTCTTCTGAACTCCAATGAGTATAGGCCAAACCTACTCAAACTAACTTCATAAGTCAATCCCCTCATCTCCAGAATCAACCTAGTGAACCTTCTCTGAACTGCCTCCAATGCAAGTATATCCTTTCTTAAATACGGATATCAAAACTCTAGGTGCGGCCTCACCAATACCCTGTACAGTTATAACAGGACTTCTCTGCTTTTATACCCCATCCCCCTTGCAATAAAGATCAACATTCCATTTGCCTTCCTGATGACTTGCTGTCCCTGTGGCACCCCACTAGTTACTGTTTGCCAACTGGAAAATGACCCATTAATCCTGACTCTCTGTTTTCTGTTAGTTAGCCAATCCTCTATCTATGCTAATATATTACCCCCAACTCTGTGAACTTTTATCTTGTGCAGTAACCTTTTATGTGGTACTTTATCGCATGCATTTTGGAAATCCAAATACACCACACCCACCGGTTCCCCTTTATCCACCCTGCTCATTACATCCTCAAAGAATCCCAGCAAATTTTTCAAATATGATTTCCCTTTCATAAAACCATGCTGACTGCTTGATTGAACTATGCTTTTCCAAATGTCCTGCTACTGCTTCCTTAATAATGGACTTCAGCATTTACCCAACTACAGATGTTAGGCTAACTGGTCTATAGTTTCCTGCTTTCTGTCTGCCTCCTTTTTTTAAACAGAGGCATTACATTTGCTGTTTTCCAATCTGCTGGGACCTCCCCAAAATCCAAGGAATTTTGGTAAATTACAACCAATGCATCCACTATCTCTGCAGCCACTTCTTTTAAGACCCTAAGATGCAAGCCATCAGGTCCAGGGGACTTGTCCACGTTTAGTCCCATTATTTTGCAGAATACTACTTCTTTAGTGATAGTGATTGTTTTAAGTTCTTCCCTCCCTATAGCCCCTTGATTATCCATTATTGTTTTTAATGTCTTCTACCATGAAGGCGGATACAAAATATTTGTTCAAAGTCTCTACGCCATTTCCCTGTTCCCCATTATTAATTGCACCGTCTCATCCTCTAAGGGACCTATATTTACTTTAGCCACTCTTTTCCTTTTTATATACCTGTAGAAACTCTTACTATGTGTTTCTATATTTCGTGCTAGTTTACTTTCATAATCTTATGTATGGATAAAGAGTCTGACTGGATATGGTGAGCTCAAAGTAAAGTGTGATTTTAGTCTTTTATTGCAGGTCTCCAGAGTGCCTCTCCAGCCTGTGAGGCCTCTTTAAGTACCTGTGCTCCCAAGAGATTGTGGGATCCCTTGGGACACCAGGGGATGAGCCCTCTGGTGGCTATACAAGGTATATACAAGTTTATATATATAACCTAACCTATCTTCCATTTCCTTATTTTTTTAGTTGTTCTTTGTTGGCTTTTAAACATTTCCCAATCCTCTGGCCACTCACTAGTTTTGGCCACTTCGTATGCCATTGTTTTCAATTTGATACCATCCTTTATTTCCTTCATTAGCCACGGATCGTTATCCATTCTCTTACAGTCCTTGTCATTGGAATATATTTTTGTTGAGAGTTATGAAATATCTCCTTAATGTCTGCCACTGCTCATCAACTGTCCCACACTTTAATCTATTTCCCCAGTCCATTTTAGCCAACTCTGCCTTCATTCTTTTGTAGTCTCCTTTATTTAAGCTTAGGACATTGGTTTGAGATCTAACTTTCTTACCCTCCAACTGAATTTGAAATTCAACCATGCTATGACCACTCATTCTAAGAGGATCCTTTACTAGGAGATCATTTATTAATCCTGTCTCATTACACAGGACCATGAGACAGATAGCCTGCTCCTTGGTTGGTTCCACAACATGCTATTCAAGGAAACTATCCTGATGCACTCTATGAAATCTTCCAACTTGATTTGTCAATTTGATTTGTCCAATCAATATGAAGGTTAAAATGGCCGTTCCTTTTTTACAAGCCTCCATTATTTCTTAGCAAAGTAGTGTCAATTCAAACTAAAATTAAAAGCTGTATTTATCTGTAATTATATTTATAGAAGCAAAACAAAGCTTTAAGAGACAAGGGCAAAAGATTCGGCTCTGTAGTGCACAATTTTTCACTACTATGGATGCCGTTTTGTGGCAGAAATGGCATCGGTGCACGCACAATTCTGGTACATGTTGCACCAGGCACTGTCTTGGTTAGGGCAGGCATTAGGAACGTGCGAAGGAAGTACACAGAATGCGCAGATCATGATGTCGCTAATTTGATGGCAACAATGCCACGTTGGTTGACAACAATGGAACTAAAGCCCTGTGTTAACCTCACACAGCTGAAGATGCGTACAGCAGCAGTGATATTTAAAGGATTCCACAACCACTTTAAGGTTAGTTGCTGATTGATTTCCACTGGCTCTGTTTAAGTTTGTGGAAATGTTTGGAGCTTTATAAATTTGTTTAAAGTTGGTGATGTTGTGGTGCTGCATGGAGAAGGCCTTTCTTCTGACTTCAAGGTTTCTGGTTAGACCACTTGCTCCCAGTCATGGGTGCACTGGTTGTCATCCCCCTTGGCCTGCAGTATGACAGAGGTGGAGCAGAGGCAACGAAGAAGAGAATAAGCAGCTCGCAGGGGAAGAAGGGCTCTCAGCATAAGGCTTTACTCACCTAACGTTTTCCGAGAACGGTTAGTTCTCATACCCCAGCCTGAGCCAAGAGCAGTGTGTGAAATGCCTGCGCTTTATGAAAGAGGTGCTCACAGAATTCTGCCACCTCTTGCAACCAGACCTGCAGCCTCACATTAGGAAAAGAACAGTGCTGCCAGTGGCTCCAAAGGTGACCGTGGCCCTGAATTTCTTCACACCAGGATCTTACCAGGCTGGAGCAGGCGACATTTGTAACATCTTGTAGTTCGCCATCCACTGCTGCATAAGAGAGGTGACAGAATCATTTTATGCCAGGAGAGGGTACTTCATCGTCTTCTCTCTGAACAGAGAGAAGCAGGTGGAGTGTGCATGTGGCTTTGCCAGGATAGCGGGCTTCCCCCTGGTGCAGGGCGCCATTGACTGCATGCAAGTGGGTAGAGCTGCGGAATACCAAAGGGCAGAAAACGCTAGTGAGAGTTGTAGTAGTAGTGAGGTTGGGGACAGCATCAAACAAGAAATTAGGGATGCATGCAATAAGGGTACAGCAGTTATCATGGGCGACTTTAATCTACAAATAGATTGGGCTAACCAAACTGGTAGCAATACGGTGGAGGAGGATTTCCTGGAGTGTATTATGGATGGTTTTCTAGACCAATATGTTGAGAAACCAACTAAAGAGCTGGCCATCTTAGACTGGGTGATGTGTAATGAGAAAGGACTAATTAGCAATCTTGTTGTGCGAGGCCCCTTGGGGAAGAGTGACCATAATATGGTAGAATTCTATATTAAGATGGAGAGTGATAAAGTTAATTCAGAGACTAGGATCCTAAACTTAGGGAAAGGTAACTTCGATGGTATGAGACGTGAATTGGCTAGAATAGACTGGTGAATGATACTTAAAGGGTTGATGGTGGATAGGCAATGGCAAACATTTAAAGATCATATGGATGAACTTCAACAATTGTTCATACCGGTCTGGAGTAAAAATAAAATGGGGAAGGTGGCTCAACCGTGGCTAACAAGGGAAATTAAGGATAGTGTTAAATCCAAGGAAGAGGCATATAAATTGGCCAGAAAAATCAGCAAACCTGAAGACTGGGAGAAATTTAGAATTCAGCAGAGGAGGACAAAGTTTAATTAGGAGGGGGAAAATAGAGTATGAGAGGAAGCTTGCTGGGAACATAAAAACTGACTGCAAAAGCTTCTATAGATATGTGAAGAGAAAAAGATTAGTGAAGACAAACGTAGGTCCCTTGCAGTCAGAATCAGGTGAATTTATAATGGGGAACAAAGAAATGGCAGACCAATTGAACAAATACTTTGGTCTGTCTTCACGAAGGAAGACACAAATAACCTTCCTGAAGTACTAGGGAACCGAGGTCTAGTGAGAAGGAGGAACTGAAGGAAATCCTTATTAGTCAGGAAATTGTGTGAGGGAAATTGATGGGATTGAAGGCCGATAAATATCCAAGGCCTGATAGTCTGCACTTAAGGAAGTGGCCCTAGAAATAGTGGATGCATTGGTGATCATTTTCCAACAGTCTATTGGCTCTGGATCAGTTCCTATGGACTGGAGGGCAGCTAATGTAGCGCCACTTTTTAAGAAAGGAGGGAGAGAGAAAACGGGGAATTATAGACCGGTTAGCCTGACATTGGGGAAAATGTTGGAATCAATTATTAAAGATGAAATAGCATGCATTTGAAAGCAGTGACAGGATTGGTCCAAGTCAGCATGGATTTATGAAAGGGAAATCATGCTTGACAAATCTTCTAGAATTTTTTGAGGATGTAACTAGTAGAGTGGACAGGGGAGAACCAGTGGATGTGGTGTATTTGGACTTTAAAAAGGCTTTTGACAAGGGCCCACACAAGAGATTGGTGTGCAAAATTAAAGCACATGCTATTGGGGGTAATGTACTGACGTGGATAGAGAACTGGTTGGCAAACAGGAAGCAGAGAGTCGGGATAAACGGGTCCTTTTCAGAATGGCAGGCAGTGACTAGTGGGGTGCCGCAGGGCTCAGTGCTGGGACCCCAGCTATTTACAATATACATCAATGATTTAGATAAAGGAATTGAGTGTAATATCTCCAAGTTTGCAGATGACACTAAGCTGGGTGGCGGTGTGAGCTGTGAGGAGGATGCTAAGAGGCTGCATGGTGACTTGGACAGGTTAGGTGAGTGGGCAAATGTATGGTAGATGCAGTATAATGTGGATAAATGTGAGGTTATCCACTTTGGTGGCAAAAACATGAAGGCAGAATATTATCTGAATGGTAGCAGATTAGGAAAAGGAGAGGTGCAACGAGACCTGGTGTCATGGTACATCAGTCATTGAAAGTGGGCATGCAGGTACAGCAGGCAGTGAAGAAGGCAAATGGCATGTTGGCCTTCATAGCTAGGAAATTTGAGTACAGGAGCAGGGAGGTCTTACTGCAGTTGTACAGGGCCTTGGTGAGGCTTCACGTGGAATATTATGTTCAGTTTTGGTCTCCTAATCTGAGGAAGGATAGCGAAGGTTCACCAGACTGATTCTTGGGATGACAGGACTGACATATGAGGAGAGACTGGATCAACTGGGCCTGTATTCACTGGAGTTTAGAAGGATGAGAGGGGATCTCATAGAAACATAGAAAATTCTGACGGGACTGGACAGATTAGATGCAGGAAGAATGTTCCCGATGTTGGGGAAGTCCAGAACCAGGGGACACAGTCTAAGAATAAGGGGTAAGCCATTTAGGATCGAGATGAGGAGAAACTTCTTCACTCAGAGAGTTGTTAATCTATGGAATTCTCTATCGCAGAGAGTTATTGATGCCAGTTCGTTGGATATATTCAAGAGGGAGTTAGATATGGCCCTTATGACGAAAGGGATCAAGGGGTATGGAGAGAAAGCAGGAAAGGGGTACTGAGGTGATGATCAGCCATGATCTTATTGAATGGTGGTGCAGACTCGAAGGGCCGAATGGCCTACTCTTGCACCTATTTTCTATGTTTCCACACGCCGAATGTGCAGTTGGTGTGACCATGCTCAGCATATCCTGATGTTGAATGGCTGGTGTCCTAGCAGCAGTCATGATGCTTTCTTTCTGTGCCAGTCTGCTGTTCCCTCAGTCTTTGAGCCACCACGACAAACCAGAGGGTGGCTGCTAGTCATGACCACCTGGCTCATGATTCCGCTCTGCAGCATGCGTACAATGAGAGCCATGCTGCCTCGTGAAACATCATAGAGCAGACCATTGAGGTGCCAAAGCAACGGTTCCACTGCCTAGACGGCTCTGGAGGAGCCCAGCAGTATTCACCAGAGCACGTTACGATTGTGGTCTGCTGCATGCTCCACAACCTCACCATCATGAGGGCACAGCCCTTGCCACCAGGCATATAGTGACCAGCTGAGGAGGAGGAAGCGGAAGGGAGGAGTCAACCCAGACAGGCCCTTTCTACCTGGCTGTTCGTGATCGATTCATATGACTGCAGCTCCAGTGCACACAATCCCAATTCCCCATTCACCAATAGTCCCACACCTTACCATCCCTCTGATATGGACCATCACAGCATTTTCTTGACCACAATGCTGAATGAAATCCACCACAAAACAAACATTCAAAATCAATTTTATATGTCATTCCATCCAATATTTCATAAAGAGGTCACCCTTGTGCATTTCCTTAGTACCTGTCTTCCGTATGCCTTTGCCTGTCCTACTGCTCCTACAAAGTGCTACCCCAGTGGCTGCACCATGGTTGGTAAAAGGCTGCTGACATTGAGTGGCCAAGATTGCAGATGACCTTGGAAGATGACCTCAAACAACTATTGGCCTAGAAGTCCAGGCTGTAGCCTACACCAGTTCAGCATGAGCAGCAGCAGTCTAGCCTGCTGGCTGACATGCAACAGCAAAGGCACTAGTGGAGTAGTAGTGGTGAGAGCACAAATGCTGTGATCCTGAGAGAGGACAGCAAGTCCGTGTGCCACGGAGCCACTGCCACTCACCTGGGGCGACGCCTCGGCAATGCCAGTAATCTATTGGAGCACAGATTGCTGGACTGCAGTGACACCCTGCTAGCCCTTTCCACACTGATAAACGCAGCCATGATGGCAGCCGTCTGAGCTTGCGTGGCAGCAAGCTGAGCCTGTGTGAGTCTGAGCTTGCATAACAAGTCTGAGCTTCCACTGCAGTACACAGACATTGGGTCACTTCCGTCTGTGCTGCAATGGAAGCTGAGACATCAGCCATCAAACACTGCATCATATTTGGGTCCACAAGTGTGCGGATGGAGTTGGCCATCAATTCCATGCTGGAAATCATGGGCTTCAAACTCTGCACAAAGCCCTGTGCAAGGTTGGTGCCGAACTCCTCCATGCTCCTTGACATTGCACTCAGAGTAGCACTACGCGGTTACCCCACAACAGGCAGTCTGCCTAAATGGACAGCTCGTCCTTTCACCGCTGGACCGGCTTGATTGGCTCTTGCATTTCAAAGGGAATGCTGGCCCAGCTCCCGTGCAGTACACAGTTTTTTACTAGGGACAGCAGAGGATCTTGGCTGGTCCAAGTCCTAATCTGGTGGGCCGTGACAGATGATTTATTATTTTCAAACGCTTCCATGACCATCAACAAGTCTGCGGGCTGCGCCACCATCACCAAGTTTGTAGGCTGCGCCATTTCCACGGTGGGCAATGGTAGCCGACTGAGAGCATCCGCACAGTTCTCGGTGCCTGGCCTGTGGCGGATAGTGCTAGTGCCCACCTTTGTATGCGGACTGAGGCATTAGTATTTATCCCCTTGTTTTCAGTGAACAGGGATATGAGGGGCTTGTGATCGGTTTCCAGCTCAAATTTGAGGCCAAACAGGTACTGATGCATTTTCTTTACCCCGAACACACACACTAATGCCTCTTTCTCAATCTTACATGTAGGCCCTCTTGGCCTTAGACAAACTCCTGGAGGCATAGACAACAGGTGCAACTTCCCCGCAACGCTAGCTTGTTGTAATACACACCCGACTCCGTACGACGATGCATCACATGCTAGCACAAGTCTTTTACACGGGTTATACAATACAAGCAGCTTGTTGGAGCATAAAATGTTGCTGGCTTTCTCAAAAGCAATTACTTGTTTTTTTTCCCCATACCTAGTTCTCACCTTTACACAATAACACATGTAGGGGCTCTAAGGGGGTGCCTGGGGCTCTAAGAGGGTGCTTAACCCCGTTAGGAAGTTACCAAAATACTTGAGGAGTCCCAGGAATGACCGCAGCTCCGTGACGTTCTGTGGTCTGGGCGCGTTCCTGGTAGCCTCTGTCTTGGTGTCTGTGGGCCGAATGCCGTCCGCCGCGATCTTTCTCCCCAAAAACCCCACTTCTGTTGCCATGAAGATGCATTTCGACCTCTTCAGCCGCAGCTCTACGTGATCCAGTCACTGGAGGATCTCCTCCAGGTTTTGAAGGTGCTCGACGGTGTCCCGACCCATGACCAATATGTCGTCCTGAAAAACCACCATGCGTGGTACCGACTTGAGTAGGCTCTCCCATGTTTCTGTGGAAGATCGCTGCAGTCGACCGAATTCCAAACGGACATCTGTTGTAGATGAACAGCCCCTTGTGCGTGTTGATGCAGGTGAGGCCCTTCGAAGACTCCTCCAGCTCCTGTGTCATGTAGGCCGAAGTCAGGTCGAGGTTGGTGAACGTCTCGCCTCCTGCCAGCGTTGCAAATAGGTCGTCTGCCTTAGGTAGCGGGTATTGGTCCTGTAGCGAGAAACGATTAATAGTTACTTTATAATCACCGCAAATCCTGACCGTGCCATTACTTTTGAGTACTGGAACAATCGGGCTGGCCCACTCGCTGAATTCCACTGGGGAGATGATGTCCTCGCGTTGCAGCCTGTCCAGCTCAATTTCCACTCTCTCCCTCATCATGTGAGGTACCGCTCGTGCCTTGTGGTGGATGGGTCGTGCCTCTGGGACCAAGTGGATCCGCACCTTCGCCCCGGAAAAGTTTCCAATGCCTGGCTCAAAAAAGGAAGGAAATTTGTTCAGAACATGGGTACATGAGGCCTCATTAACATGTGGTAGCGCTTGGATGTCATCCCAATTCCAACGGATTTTGCCCAGCCAGCTCCTTCCAAGCAGTGTGGGGCCATCACCCGGGACAATCCAGAGTGACAGTTCATGCACCGTGCCCTCATAGGTGACCTTGACCATGGCGCTGCCCAGGACAGTGATAAGCTCTTTGGTATACGTTCTCAGTTTTGTGTGGATGGGGCTCAGGGCTGTTCTGAGTGCCTTGTTGCACTACAGTCTCTCAAACATCTTTTTACTCATGATGGATTGGCTAGCGCCAGTGTCCAGTTCCATGGCTACGGGTAAGCCATTCAATTTTACATTTAGCATTATAGGTGGACATTTCGTCGAAAATGTGTGCACCCCGTGTACTTCAGCATCTGCCTCCTCTCTCTGAGGCTCGAAATTGCTTTGATCCACCATGGACCGATCTTCCTCTGCCACGTGGTGGTTAGCAGGTTTTGCAGAGCTTGCAGCTCATCTGCAAGTTCGTTGGAGGTGCCCCATTGTTCCACAGCTCTTGCAAACATATCCTTTGAAGCGGCATGAATAGGCTGAATGGAAGCCTCCACAACGCCAACAAGGTGTGAATTGCCTTGCATTCATCCTTTGTTGCGGACTCTGAGTCATCTGGGTCACCTGAGGCCTGCTGGCAGTTGCAGATTTGTGGTTTCTGCCCTGTACATTTCTGCTCGCAAACACAGTTCCAGTTAATTTATGAACATTGCTAGCACTTGTGTGCTGAGAGACTTATTTGGTATTATCACTGGTGGACATAAACGCCTGTGCTATCGCAATGGCCTTGCTGAGGGTCGGTGTCTCTATAGTCAAGAGTTTTCGTAGGATGGTCTCATGGCCAATGCCCAGTATAAAAACATCTCTGAGCTCCAGGTAGCCATCAAACTCACATTGTCCTGCAAGTTGCCTTAACTCAGCGACGTAGCTCGCCACTTCCTGACCTTCAGATCGCTGGCACGTGTAGAACCGATACCTCGCCATCAGCACACTCTCCCTCAGGTTAAGATGCTCCCGAACCAGTGTACACAGCTCCTCATACGACTTTTCTGTGGATTTCACCAGAGCCAGAAGGTTCTTCATGAGGCTGTAGGTCGGTGCCCCGCAGACCTTGAGAAGGACCGCTCTCCTTTTTGCAGCGCTTCCTTCTCCGTCCAGCTCGTTGGCTACAAAGTACTGGTCTAACTGTTCGACATAGGCTTCCCAGTCCTCACCCTCCGAGAACTTCTCCAGGGTGCCCACAGTTTGCTGCATCTTTGCGTTGGATTCGTATACTCATCGCCAGTTATTGTGTTCCGAACACAGATGAGACTGCACACAGGGTGGTTAAAGTAACAGTGACCTCAGTCTTTATTAAGACACTCCAGAGTGAGGAACAAGCCTTAGGGACCGGCTTATATACAGTGCTCCCAAGGGATGCTGGGATCCCTTGGGACTTCAGGGGATGTGCTCCCTTGTGGCGGAACATGGGAATGCATGCTTTACAGATACACAACAGAATTCTTCCTGGTATCATTTGTAAACTTTGATATTGAGTTACTTGTTCCCAAGTCCAAATCATTAATATAAGAACATAAGAAATAGGAGCAGGAGGAGGCCATACGGCTCTTCGAGCCTGTTCCGCCATTCAATACGATCATGGCTGATCCGATCATGGACTCAGGTCCAATTCCCTGCCCGCTCTCCATAACCCCTTATTCCCTTATCGTTTAAGAAACTGTCTATTTCTGTCTTAAATTTATTCAATGCCCCAGCTTCCACAGCTCTCTGAGGCAGCGAATTCCACAAATCCACAATCTCCTGAGAGAAGAAATTTCTCCTCTCAGTTTTAAATAGGCGGCCCTTTATTCTAAGATTGTGCTCTGGTTCTACTCTCCCCTATCAGTGGAAACATCCTCTCTGCATCCACCTTGTCAAGCCCCCTCGTAATCTAATACGTTTCGATAAGACCACCTCTCATTCTTCTGAATTCCAATGAGTAGATGCCCAACCTACTCTACCTTTCATCATAAGTCAACCCCCTCATCTCTGGAATCAACCTTGTGAATCTTCTCTGAACTGCCTCCAAAGTAAGTATATTCTTTCGTAAATATGGAAACCAAAACTGCACGCAGTATTCCAGGTGTGGCCTCACCAATACCCTGCACAATTGTAGCAAGATTTGCCTGGTTTTATACTCCATCCCCTTTGCAATAAAGGCCAAGATTCCATTGGCCTTCCTGATCACTTGCTGTACCTGCATACTAACCTTTTGTGTTTCATGCACAAATACCCCCAGGTCCCGTTGTACTGCGGCACTTTGCAATCTTTCTCCATTTAAATAATAACCTGCTCTTTGATTTTTTTTTCTGCCAAAGTTCATGACCTCACACTTTCCAACATTATACTCCATCTGCCAAATTTTTGCCCACTCACTTAGCCTGTCTTTGTCCTTTTGCAGATTTTTTGTGTCCTCACACATTGCTTTTCCTCCCATTTTTGTATCATCAGCAAACTTGGCTACTTTACACTCGGTCCCTTTCTCCAAGTCGTTAATATAGATTGTAAATAGTTGGGGTCCCAACACTGATCCATGTGGCACTCCACTGGTTACTAATTGCCAACCCGAGAATGAATCATTTATCCCGACTCTCTGTTTTCTGTTAGTTAGCCAATCCTCTATCCATGCTAATATATTACCCCAACCCTGTGAACTTTTATCTTGTGCAGTAACCTTTTATATGGCACCTTGTCAAATGCCTTCTGGAAGTCCAAATACACCACATCCACTGGTTTCTGTTGATCCACCCTGTTCGTTACATCCTCAAAGAATTCTAGCAAATTTGTTAAACCTGACTTCCCCTTCATAAATCCCCTTCAATGACTCTGCCTGACCGAATTTTGCTTTTCCTAATGTCCTGTTACTGCATCTTTAATAATGGACTCCAACATCTTCCCAACCACAGATGTTAGGCTAACTGGTCTATAGTTTCCTGCTTTTTGTCTGCCTCCTTTTTTAAATAGTTACATTTGCAGTTTTCCAATCTGCTGGGACCTCCCCAGAATCCAGGGAATTTTGGTAAATTACAACCAATGCATCCACTATCCCTGCCACTACTTCTCTTAAAACCCTAGGCTGCAAGCCATCAAATTATGAATATCTGTGGTCTCAGCACTGATGCTTGTGGAATACCACTTTCTACCTTCCTGCAATCTGAATAACTACCCTTTACCCCTACCCTCTGCTTTCTATTTTTTTAGCCAATTTGCTTTCTTTTGTCCCCTGACTCTACGTAACCATGAGCCTACCATGTGGAACATTATCGAAGGCCTTTTGAAAATCCAATTATATGGCATCGACTTCATTACCTTTGTCTACTCTCTGTTAAGTATGGAAGAACTCCACAAGACTGAGTACTGTGAGCTAAAACTGATGGGATCTTAGTCTCTTTAATACAACTCCAGAGTGCCTAAGCAGCATGGCAGATAACCTTTTATTCTCCCTTGCACGAAGTGTGCAGGTGACCTTTGGGCCTCCAACAGTTGCGCCCTCTGGTGGCAAGTCTTACACAGTTATAATGTTTACATACATAACATCACTCCCCCCCCACCCCAAAATCTTTGATACAAATGATTTACAAGTTGAGACAATCCAGGCCCTATGCTCCCTGGTTGATTGTCTGAGTTCAAACTCTGGCATGGGTGACTTAGTCGGACCATTGCTGCAGTGCTGCGCGGCTGGTCTGACAGGACTGTTGGGAATGGTGGGTTCATCCTCTTGATTGACAGCGAGGTCGATTGCTGGTTGGGTGTGTGTTGGTGGATCGATGATGGTGATGTCCTCTTCAGGTTGTTCTGGTTGTCGGTGAACCACAGTTTGGTCTGAGCCAAATGTTTTCTGCATGTTTGTCCATTCAATAGTTTGACTATAAACACTCTTCCACTCCTTGGCCAAGACAGTGCCAGTGACCCATTTAGGACCATGACCATTATTAAGGACAAACACAGAGTCGTTAACATCAATGTCACGCGATACAGCTGCGCAATTGTGGTACATGTTTTGCCAGTGACGCCGGGTTTGCACATGATCATTTAGATCCGGGTGGACTAGGGAGAGCCTGGTTTTGAGTGCTCTCTTCATTAACAATTCTGCAGGGGGAACCCAAGTGAGCGACTGGGGTCGCGTCCGGTAGTTGAGCAGAACGCAAGGTAAGCGGGTCTGCAAGGAGCCTTCCGTCACGTGTTTCAAGCTCTGCTTGATAGTTTGGACTGCCCGTTCCGCTTGACCGTTGGATGCGGGCTTATTCAGCAGACCTGACATGCTTAATGCCATTGCGGGTCATAAACTCGTTGAATTCCAAGCTGGTGAAACACGGTCCATTGTCACTGATAAGGACATCGGGCAAGCCATGCGTGGCAAACATAGCCCAGAGGCTTTCAATGGTGGCAGTGAATGTGCTGGATGACATTACGCATTCAAACCATTTAGAGTAAGTGTCCACTACAACTAAAAACATCTTTCCTGGAAAGGGGCCAGCAAAATCTACGTGGATCCTGGACCACGGTTTGGAGGGCCATGACCACAGACTCAATGGAGTCTCCCTTGGTGCATTGCCCAATTGTGAGCACGTGTTGCACTGATGTACGCATGACTCGAAGTCCGAGTCAATGTCATGTCCACCAAACATGCGACCTGGCTATAGCCTCCAGCCTGGGTGGGTATTGTTTAGGTCGTGTATAAATGTTTCCCTTCCTTTTTTTGGCAAAACTACGCGATTACCCCATAAGAGACAATCCGACTGGATGGACATTTCATCTTTGCGTCGGTGAAACGGCTTAATTTCATCTTGCATTTCCCCGGGAACAGCCGACCAGCTCCCATTGAGGACGCAACTTTTTACAAGTGATAGCACAGGATCCTGGCTGGTCCAGATCCTGATCTGGCGAGCAGTGACGGGTGACCCCTCGCTCTCAAACGCATCCATGCGCCATTTCCACCCCAGTAGTGGGCAATGGTAGCCGACTGAGGGAATTAGCACAGTTCTCCATGCCTGGTCTGTGGCGAATAACATAGTCATAGGCAGACAATGTTAGTGCCCATCTTTGGATGCGGGACGAAGCATTGGTGTTTATACCTTTGCTTTCTGAAAACAGCGAAATGAGCGATTTGTGGTCGGTTTCAAGCTCAAACCAAAGTCCAAATAGGTATTGGTGCATTTTCTTAACCCCATATACACATGCTGATGCCTCTTTCTCAACCATACTGCAGGCTCTTTCAGCCTTTGATAGACTTCTAGACGCGTATGCAACTGGTTGAAGTTTGCCCGATACATTGGTTTGCTAAAATACACAGCCGACCCCGTACGAAGACGCATCACAAGCTAGCACTAGTCGTTTACACGGGTCATACAGTACAAGTAACTTATTAGAACAAAGTAGGTCTCTGACCTTCTCAAAGGCTGTCTCTTGAGATTTACCCCAAACCCAGTTGTCACCCTTACGTAGCAACATGTGCAACGATTTCAGCAAAGTGCTTAACCCGGGTAAAAAGTTACCACAATAGTTGAGGAGTCCCAGGAACGAACGCAGCTCCGTCACATTCTGTGGTCTGGGTGCATTCTTGATGTGCTCTGTCTTTGAGTCCGTGGGTCTGATGCCGTCTGCCGCAATCTTTCTCCCCCAAAATTCGACCTCTGGCGTCAGGAAAACACACTTAGAGCGTTTCAGCCTGAGTCCCACTCAGTCCCACTAGTTGACTTAAAACCTCTTCCAGGTTGTGCAAGTGTTCGGTGGTGTCATGACCGGTGATCAGGATGTCGTCTTGAAACACAACGGTGCACGGTACCGATTTCAGCAGACTCTCCATGTTCCTCTGAAAGATGGCAGCAGCCGAGCAAATCCCAAAAGGGCACCTGTGGTATATAAATAGTCCTTTGTGCGTGTTGATGCACGTCAATCTTTTCGAAGATTCAGCCAGCTCCTGTGTCATGTAGGTGGAGGTTATGTCCAACTTGGTGAACGACTTCCCCCCACTAACGTTGCGAACAGATCATCCACCTTGGGTAGCAGGTACTGGTTTTGTAATGAGACTCGGTTGATTGTTACCTTGAAGTCTCCACAGATTCTGACTGTGCCATCACTTTTCAACACCAGAACAATCGGACTGGCTCGCTCGTTGAACTCGACTAGCGATATGATTCCCTCTCATTGGAGTCTGTCCAGTTCGATCTCAACTTTCTCCCTCATCATATATGAACCCGCTCGAACCTTGTGATGAACGGGCCTTGCATCGGGGACTAGATGGATCTGCACCTTGGCGCCTGTGAAGCTGCCGATGCCTGGTTCAAATAGCGACGGAAACTTGCTCAGCACTTGGGCGCACGAGGCATCATCCACTGAAGATCGTGCTTTGATGTCGTCCCAGTTCCATCGAATCTTTCCCAGCCAGTTTCTGCCGAATAGCTTTGGCCCATCGCCTGGTACAATCCACAGTGATAAATCATGCACCGCTCCATTGTACGATACCTTAACTGCCGCACTGCCAATGATTAGTATGAGCTCTTTGGTGTAGGTGCGCAGTTTTGTCTGAATCGGGCTCAGATTGGGCCTTTATGCCTTGTTGCCCCACAGTTTCTCAAAAGCCTTCTGGACATAATTGACTGACTCGCCCCTGTGTCCAACTCCATTGATACCGGAATACCGTTCAATTTGACTTTCAGCATGATATGGCTCTTGGTGGTGAAGGTGTGTACCCCATGCACTTCTTCCTCGGGTTGAGTTGCCTCTCTTGTTTGTTCTGCGTGATCCGCGCCGGATCAATCATCCTCTGCCGACTCTGCCACGTGGTGAGTCGCAGCATTCTTGCACATTCGCTGGAGGTGCCCCATTGTTTCGCAGTCTTTGCACACGTAGTGCTTGAATCGCCATTGATGGGCTCGATGACTACCCCCGCAGCGCCAACATGGTGCTAATGGATTTGCATTCACGCCCGACGGCGGACTCTGAGTCATCCTAGGTCTTGCAGCTGCAGATGTGTAGGCCCTGCCATATGCAGTTCTGCCTGCTAGCGACATTATTTTATGCACAATACTTGGCGGTGAGCTTCAATGCTGGGAAGATATCTGTCTGGTATTATCACTTGTGGATATGAATGCCTGGGCTATCGTGATGGCCTTGCTCAGGTCTAGGGATTCGGCGGACAGCAGCTTGCAAAGAATGACCTCGTGGTCGATGCCAAGCACAAAAAAGTCCCGCAGCATTTCCCCCAAAAATCCAGCAAATTTGCAAGTTCCCGCAAGGCGTCTCAGGTCGGCGACATAACTCGCCAAGTCTTGGCCCTCGAGCGGTGGTGCATGTAGAAGCGATACCTGGCCATTAAGACACCCTTCTCCTGCTTGAGGTGGTTCCGATCCAGCATACACAACTCTGTATATGGCTTCCCAACTGGTTTCTTCGGTGCTAGCAGATTCTTGATGAGGCCGTATATTGTGGACCCGCACACGGTGAGGAGAATCGTCCTGCGCTTGATCGCTTTATCGTCCCCACCCAGCTCGTTGGCCACGAAGTACTGGTCGAGATGCTCAGCGAAGGCTTCCCAATCATCACCCTCGACAAATCTCTCTAAAATACCAACGGCAACTATGACCCCCGTGAAAGTTCGTAATCTGTTACTCGTCGCCACTTGTTAAGTATGGAAGCACTCCACAAGACTGAGTACTGTGAGCTAAAACTGATGTGACCTTAGTCTCTTTAATACAACTCCAGAGTGCCTGAGCAGCATGGCAGATAACCTTTTATACTCCCTTGCATGAGGTGTGCAGGTGACCCTTTGGCCTCCAACAGTTGCACCCTCTGGTGGCAAGTCTTACACAGTTACAATGTTTACATACATAACACTTTCCATTACCTCTTAAAATATTTCTATCAGGTTAGTTAAGCATGATTTAGGCTTTCAGAATCCATGCTGACTATTTTTTATTCTATTTTCTGACTCTAGATGCTCTTCTATCACTTCTTTTACTATAGATTTCATTATATTTTCTAAGACGTTAAGCTGACTGGTCTATAGTTGCCAGATTTTGTTCTATCCCCCTTTTACTTCATAGGATCAGTATTAGTAGTCTCTCAGTCCTCTGGCACTATCCCCTCGTCTATGGAGCTTTTACATATATATATGTACATAGTGCTTCTGCTTTCTCCTTCCTTGTTTCCAGACTTGGGATTTTATCCTCTTTTAGTTATCTTGTTTAATAAAAACTGTGGCAAAGTTATTGAATACTTCTGCTATTTCTCGGTCAATACATAAGAACATAAGAAATAGGAGAATAAGTAGGCCATACGGCCCTCGAGTTTGCTCCGCCATTCAATAAGGTCATGGCTGAACTTCTGGATCAACTCCACTTCCCTGCCCTATCCTCATTTCCCTTGATTCCCTTAGTGCTCAAGAATCTATTGATCTCAGTCTTGAATATATTCAACAACTCAGCATCCACAGTCCTCTGGGGTAGAGAATTCCAAAGATTCACAACCCTCTGAATGAAGAAATTCCTCCTCTCAATCCTAAATGGCCGACCCCTTATCCTGAGACTATGACCCCATGTGAGTTTATCTTGCTCATCTTTTAGTGGCTCTATCCCTACTTTAATTTACCTTTTGTTATTTATGTTTCTATAAAACACTATTATTTCTTTTTTATATTCCTTAATAATATTATTTTGTATGTTCTCTTTGCCTTCTTGTTTTTTTTAACTGCTCTCCTAAGTTGTTCATATTCCCTTTTGTCTTTTTCTTCTTTAGTATCCATGTACTTATTATATGTCTTTTTCTTTATATTCAATTTTCCCTTTGTTTCTTTACTTGTCCATGGTACCCCATAATTAGTTTGCTTGTTTTTGGCTTTTAGTGGAATATATTTCTCTTGAACTCTTATTGATTACCGTTTTAAAGATTTCCCACTCTTTTTCTGTCTATTTGTTTTTCAAGAGTTTCTCCCAGTTTACCATTTTTAGTTCTACACTTTTCCTCATAATTTGCTCTTTTTCAATCTATTACTGAAATCTTTGTCCTACTTATGTCGCTCGAGAACCTAATCTTGAAACTTACTTTGTTGTGATCACTTCTACTAGTAGTAATATTAGGCAGTCCCTCACGTATTCACTAAGGAGGACACAAACAACCTTCCGGATATAAAAGGGGTCAGAGGGTCTAGTAAGGAGGAGGAACTGAGGGAAATCCTTATTAGTCGGGAAATTGTGTTGGGGAAATTGATGGGATTGAAGGCCAATAAATTCCCAGGGCCTGATGGACTGCGTCCCAGAGTACTTAAGGAGGTGGCCTTGGAAATAGCGGATGCATTGACATTCATTTTTCAACATTTCATTGACTCTGGATCAGTTCCTATGGAGTGGAGGGTAGCCAATGTAACCCCACTTTTTAAAAAAGGAGGGAGAGAGAAAACAGGGAATTATAGACTGGTCAGCCTGACCTCAGTAGTGGGTAAAATGATGGAATCAATTATTAAGGATGTCATAGCAGCGCATTTGGAAAGAAGTGACATGATAGGTCCAAGTCAGCATGGATTTGTGAAAGGGAAATCATGTTTGACAAATCTTCTGGAATTTTTTGAGGATGTTTCCAGTAGAGTGGACAAGGGAGAACCAGTTGATGTGGTATATTTGGACTTTCAGAAGGCTTTCGACAAGGTCCCACACAAGAGATTAATGTGCAAAGTTAAAGCACATGGGATTGGGGGTAGTGTGCTGACATGGATTGAGAACTGGTTGTCAGACAGGAAGCAAAGAGTAGGAGTAAATGGGGACTTTTCAGAATGGCAGGCAGTGACTAATGGGGTACCGCAAGGTTCTGTGCTGGGGCCCCAGCTGTTTACACTGTACATTAATGATTTAGATGAGGGGATTAAATGTAGCATCTCCAAATTTGCGGATGACACTAAGTTGGGTGGCAGTGTTAGCTGCGAGGAGGATGCTATGAGGCTGCAGAGTGACTTGGATAGGTTAGGTGAGTGGGCAAATGCATGGCAGATGAAGTATAATGTGGATAAATGTGAGGTTATCCACTTTGGTGGTAAAAACAGAGAGACAGACTATTATCTGAATGGTGACAGATTAGGAAAAGGGGAGGTGCAACGAGACCTGGGTGTCATGGTACATCAGTCATTGAAGGTTGACATGCAGGTACAGCAGGCGGTTAAGAAAGCAAATGGCATGTTGGCCTTCATTGCGAGGGGATTTGAGTACAGGGGCAGGGAGGTGTGGCTACAGTTGTACAGGGCCTTGGTGAGGCCACACCTGGAGTATTGTGTACAGTTTTGGTCTCCTAACTTGAGGAAGGACATTCTTGCTATTGAGGGAGTGCAGCGAAGGTTCACCAGACTGATTCCCGGGATGACGGGACTGACCTATCAAGAAAGACTGGATCAACTGGGCTTGTATTCACTGGAGTTCAGAAGAATGAGAGGGGACCTCATAGAAACGTTTAAAATTCTGATGGGTTCAGACAGGTTAGATGCAGGAAGAATGTTCCCAATGTTGGGGAAGTCCAGAACCAGGGGTCACAATCTAAGGATAAGGGGTAAGCCATTTAGGACCGAGATGAGGAGAAACTTCCTCACCCAGAGAGTGGTGAACCTGTGGAATTCTTTACCACAGAAAGTTGTTGAGGCCAATTCACTAAATATATTCAAAAAGGAGTTAGATGAAGTCCTTACTACTAGGGGGATCAAGGGGTATGGCGAGAAAGTAGGAATGGGGTACTGAAGTTGCATGTTCAGCCATGAACTCTTGAATGGCGGTGCAGGCTAGAAGGGCTGAATGGCCTACTCCTGCACCTATTTTCTATGTTTCTATGATAAGCAAAGGCACATGCAAGACAGTCACTAAGAGTGATAAGTTAATTTTGTAAATGCAATATTCGATGCATATATGGATAAAATTGGATTGGAAAGTTTGCTTTGTCGTGGCTTTTATTTCAGCACTGTGTCAGTAATAGAGGGAAGGTAAGGTATAGGACAAAAGTTTTAAGGGAAATTGGGGTTGTGGTCACTCATACCGCAGGTAATGATTCAATCCTGGATATCCCGGCCAGAAACGGGCAATCTAGGTTGCCTCCTTCCTTTTCTTTCCTCTGCGAGCAGCTTGTCCCTTTACTCCCTCTGCTTCATTCCATGTGGTTGCAGCCCAAGAGGAACCGCAAATATAACTCCCAGGACTGAGAGCAAGTGGACATCTCAAAGGCCTTTCTTTAACATCCAAAGCCTTGCAAGTGTCCAGCAGCACTCCCTGCACACTTTAACAACTTTTTAACTGTATTACACCAAAATACTACTTCAATTTAAAAAGTCCAAAAGCTGAAATCAAAACTTAGCAATCAAAACTTAGCTGAAATATGTGTGTGTCCTTTTAACATTCTTCCATGCATGGTTAGGAGGGCATTATGGCATGCGGCTACATCCAGAATCGCACTTGTGTGTCAAATTAGGCATTGCACACCAATTGACGTCAAAAGAACGTAAGAAATAGAAACAGGAGTAGGCCATACGGCCCCTTGAACCTGCTCCGCCATTCAATAAGATCATGGCTGATCTGATCATGGACTCAGCTCCACTTCCCCGCCTGTTCCCCATAACCCCTTATCGTTTAAGAAACTGTCTATTTCTGTCTTAAATTTATTCAATGTCCCAGCTTCCACAGTTCTCTGAGGCAGCAAATTCCACAGATTTACAACCGTAAATTCCTTCTCATCTCTGTTTTAAATGGGCGGCCCCTTATTCTAAGATCATGCCCTTTAGTTCTAGCCTTCCCCATCAATGGAAACATCCTCTCTGCATCCACCTCGTCAAACCCCCTCATAATCTTATACGTTTCGATAAGATCACCTCTCATTCTTCTGAATTCCAATGAGTAGAGGCCCAACCTATTCAACCTTTCCTCATAAGTCAACCCCCTCATCCCCAGAATCACCCGACTGAACCTTCTCTGAACTGCCTCCAAAGTAAGTATATCTTTTCATAAATATGGAAACCAAAACTGCACAGAGTATTCCAGGTGTGTTCTCACCAATACCTTGTATAGCTGTAGCAAGACGCCCTGCTTTTATACTCCATCTCCTTTGCAATAAAGGCCGAGATACCATTGGCCTTCCTGATCATTTGCTATGCCTGTTTCATGCACAAGTACCCCCAGGTCCCGCTGTACTGTGGCACTTTGCAAACTTTCTCTATTTAAATAATAACTTGCTTTTTGATTTTTTCTGTACATTTGCATTGGAAAGATGAGCGCAGCCAACAGCAGCACTACCGACCTCTCCAAAATAGCAAGGTAGCCGCCACTTTTTCAAGAAATCCGGCATTAACGGCGGCGCATTGGTGGGGAATTTCTCGGCCAAAGGCTTTGGTCTTCTCAACGTTTAATTAGTGGAAATCTTGGCTCATTTAGGCCAGGATGTTGGGTAAGCAGTCTGACAACACAGAGACAGTGAAGAAGTCGAGCCAGGTAGTTGTCAGATAGAACTGGGTATCATCAGTGTACATGTGGAACCTGATGTGTTTTCAGATGTCACCGACGGCAGCAAGTGGATGAAAGATAGAAGGTGGCCAAGGATAAATTCTTGGAGGAACTCTAGAGGTAATGGTGTGGGGTCAGGAAGAGAATTAATTGCAGGTGATCCTCTGGCTACAACTGGATAGGTACGAGTGGAACCAGGTAAGTATAGTCCCACTTAGCTGAATAACAGGAGAGGTGATGGAGGATGGTGTGGTCAACTATATCAAAGACGGCACATAGGTTGAGAAGGATGAGGAGGGATAGTGCACCACGATCACTGTCACATACAATGCCATTTATGATTTTGATTAGGGTCGATTCAGTGCTGTGGCAGGGGCAGAAACCTGATTGGAGAGAACAGTAATTGAAAATAGAGAGGCTGTGTCTGTTTGGGGGGAGGGGGGTATGACAGTGTTCTAATCATCCACCAAGTGTAGCTTTTATTTTGTGCTCCATGAACTTTAGAAAGTATAATGGGGCAGAAATTCTGACTTCCCGAGCCTGTGCAAAGTGTCTATGGACCTGGGAAGGCATTGGAAAAGCCGGTTTTCAGCGCGCAATGCACAGGCGCTGAAAACTGGCTTTTACAATCTGTCAAGCTGGAACTTGACAGATTGTAGACATATCAGGAGAGAGGATATTCGCATGGGCAAGATTGTGGGATTTACGCATATCTTGCCCAGCAAATGTCCTCAAAAATCTTGCGCCTGTGTCGGCCTACATGACACAGGAGCTGATCGAGACGTCGAAGAGACTTATGTGCATTAACACGCTTAA
Organism: Pristiophorus japonicus; assembly: GCF_044704955.1. NCBI lineage: Eukaryota > Metazoa > Chordata > Chondrichthyes > Pristiophoridae > Pristiophorus > Pristiophorus japonicus. Next base: position 329,159,302 of record NC_091978.1, read on the forward strand.
AGGACTGTTTATTTATCACAGGTGCCCTTTTGTAATTCACTTGGCTGCAGCAATATTTCAGAGGAACATGGAGAGTCTACTGAAGTTCATTCCCAGAACAGCCGTGTTCCAAGATGACTTCCTGATCACAGGTTGTGACTCTGAGGAACATCTGAACAAGCTGGAAGTGGTTCTACATCGTCTGGACAAAGTGGGACTCAGACTGAAATGCTCGAAGTGTGTCTTCATGGCACCAGACCTCTAATTCCTGGGGAGGAAAATTGCCGCTGACGGCATCAGGCCCACGGACGCGAAAACCAAGGCCATCAAGAATGCACCCAAGCCGCAGAATGTGACGGAGCTGCGTTCGTTCCTGGGTCTACTCAACTACTTCGGTAACTTCCGACCTAAATTGAACACCTTAGTAGAACCACTGCACATGCTGCTCAGAAAAGGCGACAATTGGGTGTGTGCATCTCAAGATAGAGATTTTGAGAAAGCCACAAATCTGCTTAGCTCTAATAAGCTGTTGGTACATTATGACGATTGTAAACGTTTAGTATTGGCCTGTGATGCTTCATCATATGGAATTGGTTGCGTACTCCAACAAGCTAATGAGTCGAGCAAACTTCAACCAGTCGCGTATGCTTCAAAAAGTTTGTCTAAAATGGAAACAGCCTACAGCATGGTAAAGAAAGAAGCACTAGCCTGTGTGTATGGGGTTAAAAAGATGCATCGTATCTGTTTGGTCTTCGGTTTGAACTGGAGACAGTTCATAAGCTGCTCATTTCACTGTTCTCTGAAAACAAAGGTATCAGTACCAATGCTTCATTCCGCATCCAGAGGTGGGCGCTGACATTATCCGCTTATGATTCTGTCATTCGCCATAGACCTGGCACCAACAATTGTGGATGGGCAATGGCAGATATTTAGAGACCGCATGGATGAACTACAACAATTGTACATTCCTGTCCGGTGTAAAAATAAAAAAGAGAAGGTGGCTCAACCGTGGCTATCAAGGGAAATCAGGGATAGTATTAAAGCCAAGGAAGTGGAAATAGCAGCGAATCCGGGGACTGGGAGAAATTTAGAACTCAGCAGAGGAGGACAAAGGGTTTGATTAGGGCAGGGAAAATGGAGTACGAGAAGAAGCTTGCAGGGAACATTAAGACGGATTGCAAAAGTTTCTATAGATATCTAAAGAGAAAAAGGTTAGTAAAGACAAACGTAGGTCCCCTGCAGTCAGAATCAGGGGAAGTCATAACTGGGAACAAAGAAATGGCAGACCAATTGAACAAATACTTTGGGTTCGGTATTCACTAAGGAGGACACAAACAACCTTCCGGATATAAAAGGGGTCAGAGAGTCTAGTAAGGAGGAGGGACTGAGGGAAATCCTTATTAGTCGGGAAATTGTGTTGGGGAAATTGATGGGATTGAAACCCGATAAATCCCCAGGGCCTGATGGACTGCATCCCAAAGTACTTAAGGAGGTGGCCTTGGAAATAGCGGATGCATTGACAGTCATTTTCCAACATTCCATTGACTCTGGATCAGTTCCTATCGAGTGGAGGGTAGCCAATGTAACCCCACTTTTTAAAAAAGGAGGGAGAGAGAAAACAGGGAATTATAGACTGGTCAGCCTGACCTCAGTAGTGGGTGAAATGATGGAATCAATTATTAATGATGTCATAGCAGCGCATTTGGAAAGAGGTGACATGATAGGTCCAAGTCAGCATGGATTTGTGAAAGGGAAATCATGCTTGACAAATCTTCTGGAATTTTTTGAGGATGTTTCCAGTAGAGTGGACAAGGGAGAACCAGTTGATGTGGTATATTTGGACTTTCAGAAGGCTTTCGACAAGGTCCCACACAAGAGATTAATGTGCAAAGTTAAAGCACATGGGATTGGGGGTAATGTGCTGACATGGATTGAGGAACTGGTTGTCAGACAGGAAGCAAAGAGTAGGAGTAAATGGGTACTTTTCAGAATGGCAGGCAGTGACTAGTGGGGTACCGCAAGGTTCTGTGCTGGGGCCCCAGCTGTTTCCACTGTACATTAATGATTTAGACGAGGGGATTAAATGTAGCATCTCCAAATTTGCGGATGACACTAAGTTGGGTGGCAGTGTGAGCTGCGAGGAGGATGCTATGAGGCTGCAGAGCGACTTGGATAGGTTAGGTGAGTGGGCAAATGCATGGCAGATGAAGTATAATGTGGATAAATGTGAGGTTATTCACTTTGGTGGTAAAAACAGAGACAGACTATTATCTGAATGGTGACAGATTAGGAAAAGGGGAGGTGCAACGAGACCTGGGTGTCATGGTACATCAGTCATTGAAGGTTGGCATGCAGGTACAGCAGGCGTTTAAGAAAGCAAATGGCATGTTGGCCTTCATAGCGAGGGGATTTGAGTACAGGGGCAGGGAGGTGTTGCTACAGTTGTACAAGGCCTTGGTGAGGGCACACCTGGAGTATTGTGCACAGTTTTGGTCTCCTAACTTGAGGAAGGACATTCTTGCTATTGAGGGAGTGCAGCAAAGGTTCACCAGACTGATTCCCGGGATGGCGGGACTGACCTATCAAGAAAGACTGGATCAACTGGGCTTGCATTCACTGGAGTTCAGAAGAATGAGAGGGGACCTCATAGAAACGTTTAAAATTCTGATGGGTTCAAACATGTTAGATGCAGGAAGAATGTTCCCAATGTTGGGGAAGTCCAGAACCAGGGGTCACAGTCTAAGGATAAGGGGGTAAGCCATTTAGATCCGAGATGAGGAGAAACCTCTTCACCCAGAGAGTGGTGAACCTGTGGAATTCTCTACCACAGAAAGTTGTTGAGGCCAATTCACTAAATATATTCAAAAAGGAGTTGGATGAAGTCCTTACTACTAGGGGGATCAAGGGGTATGGCGAGAAAGCAGGAATGGGGTACTGAAGTTGCATGTTCAGCCATGAATTCATTGAATGCCGGTGCAGGCTAGAAGGGCTGAATGGCCTACTCCTGCACCTATTTTCTATGTTTCTCTGTTTCCATGTCGAGGATGACCCCCTTCCACACCAAAAAGATGAGTTCACAGGTGTTTCAATGATCTGCATCTCGAAGGGTGGAAGATGCCTGTGCATGAATTCTTTTAACGTGGAATGGCCATTGCGCACTAGCCATGGGCTTGACAGAGCACGACCTTGGTCCAGTGGCAAGAGTTAACCAAGACGACTGGAGACCAAGCTCTGCTGCCCAATCCCTGGGTCCTGACCCCGCTGTTGATATATGCTGCGCCGCTCCTGGGCCACGACCCCTTTGCTCCTCAACACCAACACCACCGCTTCTGGGCCACGACCCCCCACTCCTCGCCTCCAACACTGCCACTCCTGGGCCACAAACCGACTGCTTCTCGCCTCCGACATCGCCACTCCTGGGTCACGACCCCGCCACTCTTCGACTCTACCGCTACTGGGCCACGACCCCGCCGCTCCTGGGCACGACCCCACTGCTCCTTGCCTCCGCCATCACCACTCCTGGGCCACGACCCCGTCGTTCCTGGGCCACGACCCCGCCGCTCCCCGCGTCCGACATCGCGCTCCTGTGCCACGACCCCGCCACTCCTCGACTCCGACATCGCAGCTCCTGGGCCACGACCCTGCTGCTCCTTGACTCCGACACCACCGCTCATGAGCCATGACCCCGCTGTTCCTCGCATCCGACATTGCCACTCGCCTCTCCCGGGCCCCGAACTCTCACCTCTCCTGGGCCCCAAACTCTCGCCTCACCTGGGACCCGACCTCGTCGTTCCTCTACTGCTCTCCGCCTCTCCTCCTGCACCTGGGTTCCGACCCCGCCGATGGTCCTGCCCACGCTCCAGTCGGCAACCTGGATTTTGGTGCCGTCAATCCAGTCACCCTCCTCGAAGCCGTCTCACTCCTGGACTAGCTCGTGCTGCTCCCTGCGGTGGCTAGTTCTTCCTTTTACCTCCGACCTGCCGATGATGTTCTCTCGCAGTCGGGGCGGGGGATGGGGTGGAGTGGGAGTGTTGGGTGCCGCTACCAATACTAAAATGCTCGCCTACTCATACTTCTATCTTTTCTGGTTCATTACCCATTACAAGATCCAGTGGTGATTCTTTTTTATTGGACTTCTTACATTCTGAGTGAGAAAGGACTCCTGTATACACTGTAAAAACTCAATTCTGTTTTCTCCTTTTGCTACCTCTTCCTGCCAGTTTATTTGGGGGTACTTGAAATCCCCCATGATTATTATTCTAAACCTGTTTTTATCTCGTAGATTTTGCCTATATATTTCTTCCTCCAATTCCCTTCCACTATTTGGTGGTCTATAGTATACCCCATTATGGGAATGATGGATCCCTTCTTATCTTTTAATTCAATCCATATGGATTCTGCATCTATTTTACTGCTAATTACATCCTTTTTTTCTACTACCATTATGTTGTCTTTAACTAGTAGAACTACTCCACCTCCCTTCATTCCTTCCCTTTCCATCCTAAATGTGTTGTATCCTCCAATACTCAGTTGCCAATCCTGTTCTCTCGAGCCATGTTTCGGTCCTCCCTATTATATTCAGATCCTCTCCACAAATTATTGCCTCTAGTTCATCATCTTGTTTTGAATCCTGCATACATTGCTGTACCAACTATTTCAATTGTTTTTATTTGTTATTCCTCTCTCTTTGTTTTTGTAGTTATTTTACATTTATGCTCCATGGGCTAGAAATTCATTATAGCCCAGGAATGGTCGGTATAATTAGAAAAGTTGAAGAATTAGCGCCAAGCGCTAATGCTTTATACTGCACGCAGAATTCATGCTCACTGCTCAAATAAATGATTGGTGTCCTAATTCAAGTCTTTAAGCCCAAGCTCATTGACATGCTCAAAGGGTAGACCAAGATCAGGTGCAGTCCAATTGCAAGTCATGATTGCCACAGGTCTTTTCCAGTTCATAAAGGGGGGGTTTATTGATGCTGCAGAACCACATTCTCAGCATTGCTGACTGTGCAGCTGCCTCCTATTTTTCATCTATGTGCTGCCCCTTGGCGACATCATCTGAAAACATAGCTTCAGTTTCCGAACGTACGCTGATGACACTGAGCTCTACCTCACCGCAACTTCTCTCGACTCCTCTACGTTCATTAAATTGCCAGAATGCTTGTCTGATATCCAGTTCTGGATGAGTAGAAATTTTCTCCAATTAAATATTTGGAAGACCGAAGCTATTGTTTTCAATCTCCACCACAAACTCCGTTCCCTAACCACTGACTCCACCCCTCTCCCTAACATCTGTCTGAGACTGAACCGCACTGTTCGTAACCTTGGTGTCATATTTAACCCTGAAATGAGCTACCGAGCACATATCCGCGCATAACTAAGACTGCCTATTTCCACCTCCGAACATCGCCCATCTCCGCCCTTGCCTCAGCTCATCTGCTGCTGAAGCCCTCATCCATGCCTTTGTTACCTCTAGACTTGACTATTCCAACACACTTCTGGCTGGCCTTCCACATTCTACTCTACATAAACTTGAGGTCATCCAAAACTCAGCTGCCCGTGTCCTAACTCACACCAAATCCTTTCATCCCTCACCCTTGTGATCGTTGACCTACATTGGCTCCCGGTTAAGCAACACCTCAATTTCAAAATTCTCATCCATGTTTTCAAATCCCTCCATGGTCGATCTCCTTATCTCTATAATCTTTTCCAGCCCCACAATCCCTTGAGATATCTGCGCTCCTCTAATTCTGCCCTCTTGTTTCTGTGCCTTCTGTTGCTTAGGCCCTAAGCTCTGGAATTCCCTGATAAAACCTCTCCACCTCTCTAACTTATCTCTCCTCCTTTAAGACGCTCCTTAAATCTACCTCTCTACCTTTCGCTCCTCCTTTAAGACGCTCCTTAAATCTACCTCTCTACCTTTCGCTCCTCCTTTAAGACGCTCCTTAAAACCTACCTCTTTGACCAAGCTTTTGGTCACCTGCCCTAATTTCTCCTTATGTAGCTCGGTGTGAAATTTTTGGTCTTATAATATTCCTGTGAAGCGCCTTGGAATATTTTACTACATTAAAGGTGCTATATAATACACGTTATTGTTATTATTTACTCTATCAACTCTTCAAGATTTTCTTCAAGTCTTGCTGAGGTATTGACTCTCTCTAGGTTGCAGTTCCACTGGTGTCCTTAACTGCATCACCCAAGTGCCCATTATTCATACTTGAACCTTGACATTGAATGTCTGAAGGTTGTTTCACTGCTGGGATATCTACCTTGTGTCTCACACACATACTCACTTCCAGTAGGGGTTACTGAAAGAGTCCTGACTGATTTCCCTCCTCTCGAATGTAGAGCACTGACCAATTGCAGCAATCTGCTGTCTTTAATCAGACATCTCAACATAAACCAACTTCAAACTAAAGATTTTTCCAATTTATATGATTAAGCTGTTTTCTGGCTAAACTTACTGAGCCATCTGGAGCTTCCTTAAAGTAATTTAACAACAGTTATTAACAGCTAACTTCCTTTGGTGACTGGGTTTATCTTTGCAAAGACCATTGGTCGATGACAGTGAATAATCAGCAAGTATCTCTCCTTACAAGGAACACGACACAAGCATTTTGGGGAAGAGTGTGATGGCGTAACATCTACCATCTGTACCAATAAAGATTTTGTGAGAAAAATAATAAAGTGCAGTACTGATCTTCTACCACAAGATGGCGATGAACACTGCCTTCAGATTGATTGCTCCAGCTGCTTGGGGTTTTAAAAACACTTTCATAACTGAATTAATTCTCCCCATTCCCCTTCCAGGTTAACCTCAATCCACAGCCTACTGCAATTTAGACAAATATAAATCCACTAAAGTCTGTTGAGGACTATGTAGTAGCCATACCAAAGTACTTTTTGAAAGGTAGTAGTCGTTGTTACGCAGGCAAACACAGCAACCAATTTGCACACAACAAGGTCCTACAAACAGAAAACTTAGAAATTACCAAATAATTTGTTTTAGTGGTAAACAAGGAATATTGGTCAAGGTGCCAGGAAAACTCTCAGCTCCTTGAATATTCTGCAATCCTGAGCAGTCAGATGGAGCCTCAACGTAACATCTCATCCAAAGATAGCCACCACCAATGTCACCACCATTATAATGTCAGCCTACATTTTGTGCTCAAGCTTGGAGTAAGTCTTAAACTCACAATCTTTCCACCCGAAGGCAACAGTGCTACCAACCAAGTCCAGTTGACAAAATTAGGAAGATAAACCCTTCAATTCTTCTCTGAAAAATTTATGGGGGGGTGGGGAGTGTTTTCTGTAAATATTGTTCCCAAGTAATTTTGTTCATCAATTAATTTTTTGGTAAAAAATATAGGCTGTCCTACTTGTCTGTATCAGTTTTCAACTCTACTAGTGTCCATCATTAGAATTCACACTCATTGGGATAGATTTAGACTTTTTTGCGATAGTGTAAAACGGGTGATAGCAAATCGGCAGCCCGTTTTACATCTCCCGATTTTTATTTCGATTGAAGCCAATGATGCTTCACCCGGTGCGGGGGCGGGGAGCGAGCAGTTCGGTGGGCCTCCTTGTGGGACTGCTCCTGGGCCTGGCACGGGTGGCCATTAACAGGTCCAGGCAGCAGGCGGTCGAAGGGTTCATTCAACCCGACTGACTGCCTCTCTTCCACGGCTACGTTTGCACCCGGGTGCCCTTGGAGACGGAGCACGCTGTGTACACCGGTACGCTCAAGGCCTTCTGCAACTGGTGGGCACCGGAGGAACTGGTGTGCATTATCACAAATGGGAACAAAATTTTAATTTGATTTATTAAGGTTCCTTTAAAAAAAAATTTAATTTACAGGTTTATTGGTTGTTGACTTAATTGCTGGTATTGTGTCACTGTTACACAAAGTCAAAATTTAAAAGCGAACTTTGGGGTTAAATTTGGCTGCAAATTTGCCTTTTTTAATGCTATGCGGCCATCCAAAACTTCAAAATGAGGTCCAAGAAGTGTGCAGGACACAATCTTGGTAAAGGGGTTCGCGCATGCACGTCTAATGACCACCAATATCATGCAGAGCAGGCAGATCAAAACATGAATCAGTGTACAATGTTGATATGAAGCAACGGCTGCCATTTTAGAACTCCAAAATCCAGCAAACGCTCTTTCTTAACCTCGCACGACTGAACATGACATTAAACAGCATGAAGGACTCCCCACCAGGGCTATTTAAAGAAATCATGGACAATGTTTCCTCATTTTTTTTGTGCACTGTCCTTTGAAATTTGCTGCATGGCCGCCGTATATGTGCAGTGTCTTCCAGCGGCAACAGCTTGTGAGCGGCCTGTGCGGGACCTCCCAATTGATGCACAGCCACATACCCACGCACCTTAAGGGGAACATTGATCATGTAACTACTCCCCCTCTCCCGGGATGACGCCTCAGTAATTCTGGTGATTGCTTGGAAAACAGATTGCTAGACTGTTGTGGTGCCCAAAAGGCTCATTTCAACAGTGGTACCCAGAGCCACAATGGCAGCAGTCTGAGATTCGATGGAAGCTATTTGTGCTATAATGGATGCTGTTACACCGTTCATTAGATGCTGCAACATTGTGGGTTCCATAGGTGTGCTGATGGAGGTGACCACCCATTCAATATTGGAAAGGATGGGCTCCAAGCTCTGTGCAAAGCCCTATGCCAAGTTGCAGGTGGACTCCTTATCGTCCTTGACATTGTGTGGAGGCTTTCTGGCATGCTTTCCAGTGCATCAAGCATGTGGTTGTGTATATCTATATCAGCCTTCTTCTGTAACTTGGCTCATCAAAGTCCTCATCTTACTCCTCTGCAGCAGAACTAGTGTGCAACCTTGCTGTCCGATTAGCTGGAACCTGTGGGATTTATTCCTCCCACCTTGGTTCCTGTGGGCTTGTGCCCAGTGCCTCACCATGTGCAGATCTCTCCTCTATCCTGTCCTCTAAAGTCAGTCTCTGAGCTGGTGGCTGTGAGTGTAAGAGTGATGATGTCTCTTCATCATCACTGTCTTAGAATTATAGAATGATACGGCACAGAAGGAGGCCATTCGGTCCATTGTGCCTGTACCGGCTCTTTGGTAAAGCTATCCAATTAATCTCATTCCTCTGCTCTTTCCCCAGAGCCCTGTATTTTTTTCCTTCGAGTATTTATCCAATTCTCTTTTGAATGTTACTATTGAATCTGCTTCCACCATCCTTTCAGGCAGTGCAGTCTTCTTCCTCTTCCTCCTCTGGCTGGGAAGGTTCCAGTTCTTGAAATGAAAAAGGAACAGGTTGGGAGAGAAGAAAGTAAGAAGTGCTGCTTACACCATCTGCAGGTTGTGAGTCAGACAAATTGTAGAATGAAGGATAATTGGGATGAGAGAAGAAGGATTCGGAATGCAAAGACCGTCCAATCTCTCCAGCCCCACCAGTAGCCATGGCCTCAGCAATGCCCCTTCCCATGATGGCTAGCACTGCCTTCAACAGGGGGGTTGAAACATGTGCGCTTGTCCTCCTCCAGTTCTCTGCTGCTGCCTGCTGTTATACACCACCTTCTCCTGCGAGAAAGAGGGAAGTGTGTCAGTGAGTGTACTGCAATATGTTTGGGTGATGTGGCAGTCATGGAGAATAGCTTCTAGTGTGTGTGAGTTGTGGGTGAGAAGCTTACACCAGTGCTAAGTTTGTGAGGGTGAAGCAAAGCATTTAAATTAAGGGGTTGAATACCGATTGATAGAAATTGTTGGTAGGTTTGGGATGGGGTGTAGCGAATTGAGTGGATGAAGCTAGGGGTGCTGTTGGTAGGATATGCCATTTGAAGATTGAACTCACTCACCTAGCCAACCCTGTCAGATCATTAAACTTCTTCCTGCACTGCATCTATGTTTTTGGAGCTATACTCCTGGCATTAACCTCTGCCACTACTTCCTCCACTGCCTTCTGAGCTTATGTCTCTAGGGCCTCCTGCCCAAGTATCACAGCACAGATTCAGTTTTCAAATGACTCCCATCACTTCTTGCCTCAATGCACTGCCCCTTTAAAAGGTGCAGGCTGCCTTTAAGTAGGCTTGCCACTCGCAATATTAGAACTCCTGCTGATGCCTGCAGCCAATGAACAGCGCAGGTAGCATAGGCTGCACACAACAATCATGGAAAACAGCAGTCATCACGAATTTAACATGCCTGCAGCACAATGAATGGGCACGGGTTAATTACAGACTGCCATCCTGTCATGTATCTCACTACTGTATATAACTGTATCTTACCATGCTATACATGACTGTAACTAGATATGACCTGTAACCACAAGCATACTTTACCACCAGGGGTGCACTTGCAGGAGACACTGCATACCTGTTCCACACAGGTATGTAAAGGCAGGTCTCAGGCAAGTGTGGCACTCAAGAGCTGTGAAATAAAGGTGCAGGTCCAGAGTGACCTGGACTTCAGCATATGCCTCATGTAAGTCTGTACTGCAGGGTCAGGACTGTACAGTGGCGACGAGTTACGGGATCACAGAATCTACAGAATGGCTACCAACGACTCAGATGAGAAATACAATGCTGGAGACAATTGGGAGGACTTTATAGAAAGGCTCCAGCAAAGCTTTGTAACCAAAGATTGGTTGGGCGGCGATAAGGCAGACAAGAGAAGAGCCCATCTCTTAACCAGCTGTGGCTCGAAAACATACGCCTTAATGAAGGACCTGCTGGCACCCGAGAAACCAGCAAGCAAGTCGTTTGAGGAGTTGAGCACACTAGTGAGAGACCACCTGAAGCCAGCGAGCAGCCTACACATGGCCAGACGCAGGTTCTACAACTACAGACGCTGTGTGAGCCAGAGCATACCCGACTTTGTGGCGGAACTTCGGAGGCTGGCTAGTTTATTTGCGTTTCCGATGAACTAAGGAAAGAAGTACTGAGAGACTTTTTTATTGTAGGACTAGGCCATGCAAGCATATTCCGAAAGCTTATAGAGACCAAGAACTTGACCCTAGAGGCAGCAGCACTGGTCGCACAGACATTCTTCGCAGGAGAAGAAGAAATGAGGTTGATCTATACTGCGGGTATGACAACTAATGAAACATCGGAACAAGGGGTTCACAGCGTGAAACAAGCCGCTACCCCCACACACAGACAAAGGTAGGAGAGCAGGCCTTCAACAGCAGGCAGTGGCACCAGAAGCCATCAAGGGCCACATGAACGGCCGTTCACACCTCATTAACCACAATGCGAGCAATCAACTACAGACTGAGAGAAGCTCAAGAGAGATCAGCCAGACGCAGCTCATCCTTCGGAAACAATGGAAGCGGTCTGTGCTGGAGATGTGGGGGAAGGCACTCAACAAGGGAGTGTTGATTTCAGCATGCTGTTTGCAGAAACTGCAACTATACAGGGCATCTGGCTCACATGTGCAGAAAAACAGCAGCTCGGCTGGTATACGAATCGGAAGGGTCGGAAAGCGGACCAGAAGACAGTGGGGACAGTGCCCGGGACGCCGAGGTACAGCAGGTCAACACGATCAATGTCCACTGTTCTTACAACAAGATGCCTCCAATAATGATGAGGGTCCTACTCAACGGGATACCCATCAACATGGAACTGGACACGGGAGCTAGTCAATCTCTCATGAGCATCCAACAATTTGAACAGCTGTGGCCGCACAAAAGCAACAGACCAAAACTCACAAGGATCGACACCAAACTAAGGACCTATACCAAAGAAATCATCCCAGTCCTTGGCAGCGCCATGCTCTCAGTCACACACAAAGGGACGGTGAACCGACTTCCCCTGTGAATTGTCCCCGGAGATCTCCCAGCACTATTGGGGAGAAGCTGGCTGGCAAAACTAAATTGGAAATGGGATGATGTTCACGCCATGTCGTCAGAAGAACAGACCTCCTGCTTAACAGTTCTAAGTCGTTTTGAACATCTCTTTCAGCCAGGTGTGGGCACCTTCAAAGGGGCTAAAGTTAAAATCTACATCACACAGGATGCCAGACCGGTCCATCACAAGGCTAGAGCTGAGCCTTATGTGATGAGGGAAAAGATTGAACATGAACTGGACCGGCTTCTGCGGGAAGGCATTATCTCACCCGTGGAATTTAGCGACTGGGCAAGTCCCATCGTCCCCGTCATGAAGCCTGATGGATCCGTACGAATCTGTGGGGATTACAAGTCTACCATAAACAGAGTCTCCCTACAGGACCAATACCCACTGCCCAGAGCGGAGGACCTATTTGCCACATTGGCTGGAGGAAAACTTTTCTCGAAACTAGATCTCACATCTGCGTATATGACGCAAGAACTGACCAAAGAGTCTAAGCCATTGACCACCATCAACACACATCGAGGCCTTTTTATGTACAATCGATGCCCATTCGGCATCAGGTCGGCAGTTGCTATATTCCAGCACAACATGGAGAGTCTGCTCAAGTCCATCCCGGGGACGGTTGTGTTTCAAGATGACATACTCATCACGGTCAGGGACACCGACTCCCATCTCCGCAATTTGGAGGAAGTACTAAGTCGATTGGATCGGGTAGGCCTAAGAGTTAAGAAATCCAAGTGTCAGTTTCTCGTGCCCGAGGTTGAATTTTTGAGCAGAAGGATTGCCGCTGATGGAATCCGCCCAACAGAATCCAAAACCGAAGCAATTCATCTGGCACCCAGGCCCCGGAATGTCTCGGAACTGCGCGCCTTTCTCGGGCTACTCAATTACTTTGGGAACTTTATGCAGAACTTGAGTACGCTGCTGGAGCCTCTCCATGTGTTACTCAGAAAGAGGTGCGATTGGTTTTGGGGGCACGCCCAAGAACGCGCCTTCAATAAGGCACGCAACCTTCTATGTTCCAAGAGTGTTTTAGCCTTTTTTGACCAAAGTAAAAAGCTAGTTCTTACATGTGATGCGTCAGCATACGGGGTCGGGTGCGTTTTACAACATGTCAATGATGCGGGTAAATTACAACCCATTGCTTATGCCTCCAGGTCACTTTCGCGGGTGGAGCGCGGGTACGGTATGGTTGAGAAGGAGGCGCTCGCGTGCGTGTACAGTGTCAAAAAGATGCACCAATACCTTTTCGGGGCCAAGTTCGCGTTAGAAACCGACCACAAACCCCTCACGTCCCTGCTATCCAAATGCAAGGCAAAAAACGCCAAAGCCTCGGCACGCATTCAGCAGTGGGCACTCATGCTGGCGTCTTACGACTGCACAATAAGCCACAGACCAGGCACAGACAGTTGTGCCGACGCGCTTAGCAGGCTATCCCTGGCGACCACGGAAGGGTCCGACGAACAGGACTGTGAGATGGTCATGGCAATCAACGCCTTTGAATCCACAGGTTCACCCATGACGGCTCGCCAAATCAGAGCCTGTACGACCAGCGACCCTACGTTATCCTAAGTCAAAAGATGTGTTTTAACTGGTGACTGGGCAGAGGCTCGCGATGCCTGCCCCGAGAAGATCAAACCTTTCCATAGGCGCATGCATGAACTATCACTCCAGGCAGACTGCCTGATGTGGGGCAGCCGAGTAGTTATGCCCTTGCGAGGCAGAGAGGCGTTTGTCCGGGAGCTCCACCGTGAGCACCCGGGGATCATCCTTATGAAGGCCATAGCCAGATCCCACGTCTGGTGGCCTGGCATTGACGCGGACTTGGAGCTCTGCGTCCAGCGGTGCACCAGTAATGCCCCCAGGGAGGCCCTGGCCCTGGCCCACCAAACCGTGGTCGCGGATGCATGTAGACTATGCGGGCCCATTCATGGGCAAAATGTTTCTCGTAGTCATCGATGCATTTTCAAAGTGGATCGAGTGCACCATTTTAAACTCGAGCACCACCTCCACCACTGTAGAGAGCCTTAGAACCATGTTTGCAACGTACGGAATTCCTGACATATTGGTCAGTGATAATGGTCCGTGCTTCACCAGCGCAGAATTTCAAGATTTTATAGTTGGCCACAGCATAAATCACATTAAGGCGGCACCGTCCAAGCCGGCCTCCAATGGCCAGGCGGAACGAGCAGTGCAAATCGTTAAACAAGGCATGCTAAAAATCCAAGGTCCCACGCTGCAGAGCCGCCTGTCGTGACTGCTGCTGGCATACAGATCTCGTCCGCATTCATTGACTGGGGTTCCCCCCGCGCAACTATTGATGAAATGGACCTTAAAGACTAGGCTCTCGTTAATCCTCCCAGACATGCATGAAATTGTTGAGGCAAAGTGCCGGAAGCTAACTGAGTACCATGACCGCACTTCGAGGGGGAGGTGGAATGAGATAGGGGACAAAGTGTTTGTGCTAAACTATGGCAGGGGTCCCAAATGGCTTGCAGGGACAGTAACAGGCAAGGAAGGAACAGGCTACTGGTTGTACAAATAGACAATGGCCAAACCTGCCGGAGGCATGTAGACGAAGTCAAAAGTAGATTCACCAACAACACTGCAGAACCAGAGACAGGCTACAATGTGGAACTCACACCACACCTGGTGGACAGACAGATGGAACAACCTGAGGAAAGGGCAGTCTCAACAGACAGCCCAGGCGAGATTCCAGCAATCATACTGAACGAAACTGACAGCCCAGGCGAGATACCAGCAATCACACCGAAAGAAAAACAGGCACCCAGGCAAACAACTGAACCATAACTAAGACGCTCCACGCGAGAGCATAGACCACCTGAGAGACTGAATCTATAAAGACAATAAGACCTTGGGGGAGGGTGATGTCATGTATCTCACACTACTGTATATAACTGTATCTTACCATGCTATACATGACTGTAACTAGATATGACCTGTAATCACAAGCATACTTTATCACCAGGGGTGCACTTGCAGGAGACACTGCATGCCTGTCCCACACAGGTATATAAAGGCAGGTCTCAGGCAAGTGTGGCACTCGAGAGCTGTGAAATAAAGGTGCAGGTCCAGAGTGACCTTGACTTTAGCATATGCCTCATGTAAGTTTGTACTGCAGGGTCAGAACTTTACACAACCCTGCGCCCATTTTTGGGGGTATCCAATTTAATCCCCCTTATGGATAGCGACTTAAAAATAAACTGCCTCATGTAATATTGAAATGGATTTGCAAATTGTGTCACACTGATCACAAATGTTTCTAATGTGTAACCAATATGTTATATGCCAAGCAGGGAAAGCCCTAGAATATCCCATTCTCAGCTGGTTTAAATAGGGAAGTTTTGGAGTGGAAGCAAATTGAGGCTACTGACGAGTGTGCTTTGGAGTTTCCCACCTGTGAACCAAGTGCCTGCCGGTCCCATACGGGTTCGCTGCCCCCCTCCGGTGTGAGTGCTGGGATCGTGCGTCGTGCAAATTTAACATTTGTCTCTTAAATCTGGCAGAGGTGGAGCTCTATGGATGGGAGCAGGATCCATTCAGCCCCTCAAGCTTGTCCTGCCATTCGATCAGATCATGACTGATCTGCACCTCAACTCTATTCACCCGCCTTTGCTCCGTATCATTTGTATAGAATCAGAAAGGGTGGAAATTCGGTCGCGCCTCTGTTGCGGCATTAATCCAGGTGGGGCCCAGGAGAGGCAAGGGCCCAGGGGCAGCATGTGCCAGCCCACACTGCGATATGTGTGCCCACTAGGTCCGTGCAGACAGATCTCCAGTCGTCTTGGTTAACCCTTGCCACTGGACCAAGACCGAGCTCTGTCAAGCCCATGTGGTGGCTGATGTGCAATGGTCACCACACGTTCAAAAAATCCACGCACAGACATCTTCCACCCTTCAGGGTGTAGTTCGGGATCTGGAATGTCAGGTTTTTCATTGAAACACCTGTGAACTCGTCCCTTTTTGGTGTGGAAGCAAATCATCCTCGCTACGAGGGACCGCCTAGGAAGAAGGGGCGGAACATTTTGCGTCGGGAAATGGTTTACATCTCCAGCCGCAAAATTCAGCAGCTGGGCCCTGAGTGTGGGGCGGAGCGCTAAGGGAGGCGTTGCACACCTCTGTCAGGGCGCTAGGGGAGGGGTTCCACACTTCTCCCAGGGTGCTAGGGGAGGGGTTCCACACTTCTCCCAGGGTGCTAGAGGAGGGGGTTCCACACCTCTCTCAGGGCGCTAGGGGAGGGGTTCCACACCTCTCTCAGGGCGCTAGGGGAGGGGTTCCAGATCTCTCTCAGAGTGCTAGGGGAGGGGTTCCACACCTCTCTCAGAGTGCTAGGGGAGGGGTTCCACACCTCTCTCAGAGTGCTAGGGGAGGGGTTCCACACCTCTCTCAGGGTGCTAGGGGAGGGGTTCCATATCTCTCTCAGGGCGCTAGGGGAGGGGTTCCACACCTCTCTCAGGGCGCTAGGGGAGGGGTTCCACATCTCTCTCAGAGTGCTAGGGGAGGGGTTCCACACCTCTCTCAGAGTGCTAGGGGAGGGGTTCCACACCTCTCTCAGGGCGCTAGGGGAGGGGTTCCATATCTCTCTCAGAGTGCTAGGGGAGGGGTTCCACACCTCTCTCAGGGCACTCGGGGAGGAGTTCCACACCTCTCTCAGGGCACTAGGGAAGGGGTTCCACACCTCTCTCAGGGCACTAGGGGAGGGGTTCCACACCTCTCTCAGGGCGCTAGGGGAGGGGTTCCACACCTCTCTCAGGGCACTAGGGGAGGAGTTCCACACCTCTCTCAGAGTGCTAGAGGAGGGGTTCCACACCTCTCTCAAGGCACTAGGGGAGGAGTTCCACACCTCTCTCAGGGCACTAGGGGAAGGGTTCCACACCTCTCTCAGAGTGCTAGGGGAGGGGTTCCACACCTCTCTCAGGGCACTAGGGGAGGAGTTCCACACCTCTCTCAGGGCACTAGGGGAGGGGTTCCACACCTCTCTCAGAGTGCTAGGGGAGGAGTTCCACACTTCTCTCAAGGCACTAGGGGAGGGGTTCCACACCTCTCTCAGGGCACTAGGGGAGGGGTTCCATACCTCTCTCAGAGTGCTAGGGGAGGGGTTCCACACCTCTCTCAGGGCGCTAGGGGAGGGGTTCCACACCTCTCTCAGGGCACTAGGCCGGCTGAGCAACTCAAAATCCTGAGCTAAACAGCCGGTCTCAGAGCGTCCTAAGAGAGGTTTCCGTGAGAAAAAATAAATCTGAACAAAAAACACCAAAAATATTCCCAATAATTTCCTGATGCCATATCCACATGAATCGCAAAAATTAAAATGCAATCACACTTTGCTAAGGTCGACATTCCTTCCCTCACTGCGGCCACTACAGCTCGGACTGCCTGCTTTCCCAGGCTGTCCCACTAGGGGGCGCTGCGGGGCGCTATGGATCAGGTGAGTTTCAGATTTCAAGCCTGTGACACAACCAGGGGGCGTTGCACAGGGGTTCGCCTCTCCCAGGTGGTACTGCTACGCGCCCTCGCAAACCCCGCACCCAATGTCCCAGCGGGGCGCTGGAAGCTGGTTGCCCGCCCGAAAATGCTCTCCGCCACTATTACCGCCCCCTCCGCGGCGAATGAGCAGCAAGAGTTCGTAGAGCGACGTGATCGGGGCCCAGGAGAGGCGCGAGTTCGGGGCCCAGTCAAGGGCCCAGGGGCAGCACGGGCCAGCTCACATTGCGATATGTGTGTGCACTAGTTCCGTGCAGCAGAGCAGATCTCCAGTCATCTTGGTTAACCCTTGCCACTGGACCAAGACCTAGCTCTGTCAAGCACTTCTGGTGTGCAACAGTCACCACACGTTAAAAAAATCCACGCACAGGCATCTTCCACCCTTCAGGATGGATTTCAGGATCTGGAATTTCAGGTCCTTCATTGAAACACCTGTGAACTCATCCCTTTTCGGCGTGGAAGCAAGTCATCCTCGATCTCAGGGACCGCCTATGATGTTCTTTTGCTGGTTCAGTGGAAATGCCTGGGTCTGTTGAGAATATGAGAAAAGAGGTTGAGTGGGATAATGAAAGCTAAGAGGGACTGTGAGGATTTTTTTAAAATCAGAAGGAATAGTAAGGTATTTTAAAACTAAAATAGTTAAAAGCGAGGTGTGACCCTTGAGAAGAGAAGATTGTCAATTTGTAGAGGATAATCAAAAAATGGCAAATGTATTTAATAAGTATTTTCCATCAGTCTATACTAAAGAGGATATCAGAAAGGATGTGAATCCTGAAGTAGTTGAGAATGAGATGAGCAATATTATGATTGTTAAATTGGAAAATTAAAAACGTTAGGCTTGAATTTGCAGTCAGAGGCTTCCCGCGGGCGGATGCCTCCAAACCACAATAAATCTACGCACCTACCTGATGGTCCTGGATCCACGGAGACTTGCGCTCCTGGGCCTCTACGTGTAGACCTGCGTAGAGGCCCGCATATCCCAGGGGCGCAAGCAGTTTGCAAACGTCCCAGGGATCACGTGGGTCAGGCCAACCAATCAGAAAGGGAATTCCTATTATGCTTATGGAGATTCCATTTATGTACGGAATCCCCATAAGCTTAATAGGAATCACCCAAAAAACACATATACACAACTTTAAAATAAAAAAAAAACATTACATGTTTAAAATTAATTAAAATACAAGTTTATTGAACATTTAAAACAAAATGTTAATTTTTTGAAAAATAAATTGAAACATTTTGTAAGGGACCAAAAATAACAGAAACTAATTTTAAAAGCTATTGAATGTTAAAGTGATTATTTTTAAATTATTTTAATATTTATTTTCACCCTTACACTGGTAAAAGAAGGCCCTATGCCTGCTTTTACCAAGCGTAAGAGTTTCATGGGCATTCGCTGGGCAAGAGTTGGGCACATAGCCAGCCGATGTCCATTTCCCAGGGATGCAGAGGATCTGTCAAGAAGATTCTTGATAGATTGTAAGTTCCGGGTTTTTGTGCATGCACAGATTCGTGCATAAATCCGGAACTTGCGGGACACTTACGGCCGTGTATGCACCGCGTAGGTGGTCATTGTCCTCAGAAAATCCAAGCGTTAGTTAAGCTAATGTTTCCTACATTATAACAGATAACAGTGACTACATTCCAAAAGTACTTCATTGGCTGTAAAGCGCTTTGAGATGTCCGGCGGTCATGAAAGGCGCTATACAAAACCAAGGGCTGGATTTTAGGCTTTTCAGTTTCCGGGGCGAAAATGGAGGCGAGGCGGGAAAGTTATCGGCGTAGTTACCAGGAATAGTTTGCACTTTGCTAAGGAAGTTTCAGCATCTGGGTTCTATGTCAGGCAGTGCAGCGCGAAGGGAGGTGTTGTACACTTTTCATGGCGCAAGGATGGGAAACTCGCAAACTAAACTGCCGGACCTTGTGCACTCCAATGAGGCAAGGTGGGGGTGGGGGGTTGGGGGGGAGGGGGCGGTGGCGGTGTAACTTTAAAAAACCCACAAAAACATTCCCAAAACATTGCCTACGCCATTATAACACAAATCGCTAAAAAAATTAAAAGAACAAACACTCACTTTCGGAGTACTTTACCATCCTCTGTGCTGCCGGCTATGCTGCACCGCACCGATTTCCCAGGTGTCATTGCAGGTGTACTTCCCGGTGGACGGATCGGGGAAAAGTTCAAACTACTGCCGGTGTCACAACGAGAGGCTTTGCATACCCGACGCAGCTCTTCCCATTGGTGCTGCTCAGCGCCGTTGCAAGAGCGGACTGGAGGATCACGACGGGGCACAGCAGACGGAACGCAGCTCCGGAGCGCAAAGGACCAGAAAATCCAGCCCTATATCTTTCTTTAAGGGAAGACAAAGTGGCAGGACCGGACAGGATACATTCTTGGATCCTGAAGGAGTTAAGGAAGGAAATTGCAGTGGCCCTAGAAATTATATTTCAGGGCCCTATCAAGTGTAGATGAATGCCAGAGGACTAGAGAGAATGTTTCCTCTAAGCTGCACACATGCGTGGCCACGCAGTAATCTGCAAGGTACCGCGCAGGCCGCTTACAGGTTTTTCCATTGGAAATATCGCGCATGCACAGAAATTTAAAGGGACTATGCATTGAAATAAATTGGCTGCATACAACAAAGCGCAGCTTAGAGGGAACATTGCTAGAAAGTGGCCAATATAGTACCCATTTTTAAAAATGTCAACAGACCAAGCTAAACCAGGTAATTATATGCAAGTTAGCTTAATATCTATGGTCGGGAAAATGTTAGAGCTGTTAATTTAGGATGAAGTTACCACGTATCTAGATAAAAAGAAAATAGTCAGTAGCCAACATGGATTTCACAAGGGGCGATCGTGTTTATCAAACCCAGTAGAATTCATTAAAGAGATAATACAGTAGATGAGGGAAATGCACTGAATGTAGAGTTCGTGGACTTAAGGAAAGCATTTGACCAAGTACCACATGGGGAATTACTTGAGAAGATTAAGGTGTATGGAATTAGTAGGGAGAAATCTGGATTAGAAATTGGTTAGAAGGGAGAATATACAGAGTAAGAGATTCAACATTCAGGGGTATTCAACATTCAGTAAGGATAGAATAAAAGGAAAAGGAGGTGGGGTAGCATTGCTGGTTAAGGAGGAGATTAATGCAATAGTTAGGAAGGACATTAGCTTGGATGATGTGGAATCTATATGGGTAGAGCTGCAGAACACCAAAGGGCAAAAAACGTTAGTGGGAGTTGTGTACAGACCTCCAAACAGTAGTAGTGATATTGGGGAGGGCATCAAACAGGAAATTAGGGGTGCATGCAATAAAGGTGCAGCAGTTATAATGGGTGACTTTAATATGCACATAGATTGGGCTAGCCAAACTGGAAGCAATACGGTGGAGGAGGATTTCCTGGAGTGCATAAGGGATGGTTTTCTAGACCAATATGTCGAGGAACCAACTAGGGGGGAGGCCATCTTAGACTGGGTGTTGTGTAATGAGAAAGAATTAATTAGCAATCTCGTTGTGCGAAGCCCCTTGGGGAAGAATGACCATAATATGGTGGAATTCTGCATTAGGATGGAGAATGAAACAGTTAATTCAGAGACCATGGTCCAGAACTTAAAGAAGGGTAACTTTGAAGGTATGAGGCGTGAATTGGCTAGGATAGATTGGCGAATGATACTTAAGGGGTTGACTGTGGATGGGCAATGGCAGACATTTAGAGACCGCATGGATGAACTACAACAATTGTACATTCCTGTCTGGCATAAAAATAAAAAAGGGAAGGTGGCTCAACCGTGGCTATCAAGGGAAATCAGGGATAGTATTAAAGCCAAGGAAGTGGCATACAAATTGGCCAGAAATAGCAGCGAACCCGGGGACTGGGAGAAATTTAGAACTCAGCAGAGGAGGACAAAGGGTTTGATTAGGGCAGGGAAAATGGAGCACGAGAAGAAGCTAGCAGGGAACATTAAGGCGGATTGCAAAAATTTCTATAGATATGTAAAGAGAAAAAGGTTAGTAAAGACAAACGTAGGTCCCCTGCAGTCAGAATCAGGGGAAGTCATAACAGGAAACAAAGAAATGGCAGACCAATTGAACAAGTATTTTGGTTCGGTATTCACTAAGGAGGACACAAACAACCTTCCGGATATAAAAGGGGTCAGAGGGTCTAGTAAGGAGGAGGAACTGAGGGAAATCTTTATTAGTTGGGAAATTGTAATGGGGAAATTGATGGGATTGAAGGCCGATAAATCCCCAGGGTCTGATGGACTGCATCCCAGAGTACTTAAGGAGGTGGCCTTGGAAATAGCGGATGCATTGACAGTCATTTTCCAACATTCCATTGACTCTGGATCAGTTCCTATCGAGTGGAGGGTAGCCAATGTAACCCCACTTTTTAAAAAAGGAGGGAGAGAGAAAACAGGGAATTATAGACCGGTCAGCCTGACCTCAGTAGTGGGTAAAATGATGGAATCAATTATTAAGGATGTCATAGCAGCGCATTTGGAAAGAGGTGACATGATAGGTCCAAGTCAGCATGGATTTGTGAAAGGGAAATCACGCTTGACAAATCTTCTGGAATTTTTTGAGGATGTTTCCAGTAGAGTGGACAAGGGAGAACCAGTTGATGTGGTATATTTGGACTTTCAGAAGGCTTTCGACAAGGTCCCACACAAGAGATTAATGTGAAAAGTTAAAGCACATGGGATTGGGGGTAGTGTGCTGACATGGATTGAGAACTGGTTATCAGACAGGAAGCAAAGAGTAGGAGTAAATGGGTACTTTTCAGAATGGCAGGCAGTGACTAGTGGGGTACCGCAAGGTTCTGTGCTGGGGCTGCAGCTGTTTACACTGTACATTAATGATTTAGACGAGGGGATTAAATGTAGTATCTCCAAATTTGCGGATGACACTAAGTTGGGTGGCAGTGTGAGCTGCGAGGAGGATGCTATGAGGCTGCAGAGTGACTTGGATAGGTTAGGTGAGTGGGCAAATGCATGGCAGATGAAGTATAATGTGGATAAATGTGAGGTTATCCACTTTGGTGGTAAAAACAGAGAGACAGGCTATTATCTGAATGGTGACAGATTAGGAAAAGGGGAGGTGCAACGAGACCTGGGTGTCATGGTACATCAGTCATTGAAGGTTGGCATGCAGGTACAGCAGGCGGTTAAGAAAGCAAATGGCATGTTAGCCTTCATAGCGAGGGGATTTGAGTACAGGGGCAGGGAGGTGTTGCTACAGTTGTACAGGGCCTTGGTGAGGCCACACCTGGAGTATTGTGTACAGTTTTGGTCTCCTAACTTGAGGAAGGACATTCTTGCTATTGAGGGAGTGCAGCGAAGGTTCACCAGACTGATTCCCGGGATGGCGGGACTGACCTATCAAGAAAGACTGGATCAACTGGGCTTGTATTCACTGGAGTTCAGAAGAATGAGAGGGGACCTCATAGAAACATTTAAAATTCTGACGGGTTTAGACAGGTTAGATGCAGGAAGAATGTTCCCAATGTTGGGGAAGTCCAGAACCAGGGGTCACAGTCTAAGGATAAGGGGTAAGCCATTTAGGACCGAGATGAGGAGAAACTTCTTCACCCAGAGAGTGGTGAACCTGTGGAATTCTCTACCACAGAAAGTTGTTGAGGCCAATTCACTAAATATATTCAAAAAGGAGTTCGATGAAGTCCTTATTACTCGAGAGATCAAGGGGTATGGCGAGAAAGCAGGAATGGGGTACTGAAGTTGCATGTTCAGCCATGAACTCATTGAATGGCGGTGCAGGCAAGAAGGGCCAAATGGCCTACTCCTGCACCTATTTTCTATGTTTCTATGTTTCTATCAGGGCAGTTTTTCAGAGTGGATGGAAGTGGATAGTGGTGTCCCTCAGGGTTAATTTCTGGGGCCACTTCTGTTCACTGCATATCAAAGATCTGGATGTAAACTTAGAGGGAGTGGTGTTGAAATTTGAAGATGATACCAAAATAGGATATAGAGTTAATTCATTATAAGACCAAAGGGATATTGATAAGATGAGAGAATGAGCTCAAAAGTGGCAGGTGGAATTAAATGTCAGTAAGTGTGATGTGATTCATTTTGGTAAAGAAAATAACAGCAGTAATTATACTCTGAATGGAAATAGGCTCAGTGCAGTGGAGGAGCGGAGGGACGAGGAGATACTAGTTCTCAGAACATTAAAGGCAGCACCTCAGGTTGATAAGGCTATTTTAAAAAAGTGAATAGAATTCTAGGTTTTATCTCAAGAGATATAGAATATAGAAGTTGAGGTAATGATTAACCTACATAAAACCTTAATAGAACCTCAGAGTGCAGTGTGCCATATTTGTGCTCCATGCTACAGGAAGGATATTGAAGTTTAGAGAGGATTCAACGCAGATTCACTTAGATGTTGCCTGGTATGAGGAACTAGAAATAAAAAGATAGACTTACGAAGTAATTAATAAGAATTGACAGCACAGAAACAGGCTATTCGGCTCAACAGATCCATGCTGATGTTTATGCTCCACACAAGCCTCCTCCCACCCTCCTTCATCTAACTCCATCACCATATGCTTCTATTCCTTTCTCCCTCTTGTGCTTATCCAGCTTCCATTAACTGAAAGTATTACAAAGTAGTGAAAGTATTACAAAGTAAATAAAAGTAATACTTTCAAAAGTTGAAGTATAGAAATTCATTTGCCCCCAAAAACAAGCGTGGGGATCGTGATAGGCTAGCAACCCACGCTCTGACAAACTAATGGGACTAAAAGCCAACACATCCCCTGGACCTGATGGCCCATATCCTAGGGTTCTAAAATAGATGGCTTCAGAGATAGTGGATGCATTGGTTGTGATCTTCCCAAATTCCCTAGATTCAGAAACGGTCCCAGCGGATTGGAAGGTAACAAATGTAACCCCGCTATTCAAGAAAGGAGGGGAGAGAAAACAGGGAGCTACAGTTAGCCTGGCATCAGTCATCAGGAAAATGCTAGAATCCATTATTAAGAAAATGGTAACAGGGTACTTAGAAAATCATAATGGCCCAAATTTTCTATACCTGAGCGGGTCATGTTCAGGCAGTCGCCGTGGCGGGTCGGGACCCCGTTTTTAATTCCGTCCTGCTCCTGAAATCGACTTTCCGTTAATGACATCTATTAAAGCAGCCTGCGCATTACCTGGCCCTATTAAATGGTGCAGATCTGGTGACGCCGTCGATGATAGGTCATCAGCCAGGATATTTAAAGGAGTATTTAAAGATTCATCTCGGATAGTGCAGGCACTGCACTGCCCCATTGGAGTGTTGCAAAGAGTGGCAAACATGACTGCACAGAGACAGAGGGCTGCTCCATGGTTCTCGGATGACTCCCTCCATATGCTTGTGGAGAGAGTGAGAGCACGGTGGGCAGAAGAGACCTCCCCAACAGACCAAAGGTGCCTGGCTCCAAAAACAGAGGTCAACAGCAGGGATGTTGTGAGAAAGACATGGGTGCAATGATCTCATTAGATCAGGAAAGGTGAGTGCAAAGCCACACTCAACTTTATCCTGCCGTGCCTTTCATCACTTCCCCATCATTCTGCCTTCCTAATCTTACTCCTGCACATCCTTACTCACATCAACATACCTTGCACCTCCACCCATCCCTCTCTATCTACATTATTACATCCCCATCTGGCGAACCACCCCTCATATTAAGCCTCATGCAATCATACCAAATATCAACACACATGGAGGCCACTTGGCATTGGCACCCTACTCCTTCATAGTCACCCTCTAAAGATGTAACCCACCCTTTCCTTACACTCATTCCATAAACTTCTCTTTTTTCCCTCCATGCAGGAAAAGAGAGCCCACAATAAGAGGGAGAGGGAGAGAACCACAGGTGGCCCTTCATAATTGGCCACCTTAACAGCAGCAGAGGAGGTTGCCTTGGAAGTGTCTGGAATCGCAGATCAGCTAGAGGAGGGGGCCATCTCAGTAACTTGGTGACAGAATTACATCTCATACAGCCACATGGCATACAGCAGTCACTCACATGGGGATAATGTCAGCAGCCAGTGAATGTTCATTATGTGCATAATGGTATCTGTACCTACTCTTGATATGACATATCTAACTCATCTCCCACAGGTCCATCAAGTGCTCCCCCACCCCTACTGTTCAGGAGGAAGAGCAAGATGATTCCTCAGTGCAGCCTCCAGCCTCTGAGGGCACAACGTCACCAGATATAAGCACATCCAGTACCAGCGCAGATACACACACCTTGGTGGGTGCAACGTGAGATATAGTAGAGTTGTCATCTGGTGTCTCACAAGTGAGCAAGTGAGATGGTGCAGACAAGGACAACAGCGAAGACTCCTCGCCGGAGGACTCAGGACATTACCAGCTCTGCTCAGCTGAATGCAAATGCTGAGCCTCGGGGGGCCATCCAGAATGAGGCTGATCCTGGAGGTGCAACAAGAAGTGCAGGAGGCTATGACAGGTTTTGTGACCGCGATGTCTGGAAATGTGCAGAGAATGGAGGAGTCCATCTCCAACATGAGCACCACCATGTCGCAGGTGATGGCGACTGTAGGCTCTTCCATGGAAAGATGGCCACCTGCATGGAGCAGCTAATGCGCCAGTCACAGGAGCACATGCTATCTATGGAGAATAGATGGCTATCTATTGAGAATAGATAGCTGTCTATGGAGAATAGATAGCAGACACTCGTAGACCTCCTGTCTAGGAGGGATGTCAATATAGACATGGGTCCTCATGGCCCCATTGGTGTGCAGCAAGGTACTCTCCAACTCCTTGCTGGCAGGGAAGTGTGGGTAGCCCATGAGAGGGATGATGGTGAGAGGAGGCATGGAAGTGGAGACTCCTCTCAAAGCGCTCACACTTCTCTCGCATTGCCCCTCTCCTCAGTCAGAGCTCCAGATGGCTCATCGGATCATGATGGCTGAGTCTGCCCCTATATAGTCGCAGGAAGAATAGACTTTGGCGGGGCCATCACAGGCTCCAAAACCTAGAGGACATTCGCCAAAAGCATCTATCCAGTTACAGCAGGGAAGTGAGCAGGCTGCCTCTTCATCTGCTGAAGCCACAGGGGTAGCACCTCGTAGAAGCACGCGCAAGTAGATGTACAAGGTTAGCCACTTGGGTGTTTTAATAAATGCCTCTGTAAAGTTTCCATTACTGTGCTGTCACACATA
Organism: Pristiophorus japonicus; assembly: GCF_044704955.1. Taxonomy (NCBI): domain Eukaryota; kingdom Metazoa; phylum Chordata; class Chondrichthyes; family Pristiophoridae; genus Pristiophorus; species Pristiophorus japonicus. The sequence continues at coordinate 329,185,815 of NC_091978.1, forward strand.
AAACTATTTATTTACACCACTTTCCAGCCATGGACAAGTTTGTTCTGCAACTTTAGAAGTGGTTTAGTGAGTTGGAGTGAATGGTGAGACATAACTTTACCTCCAGCAATGGTGGTCAGTGTGAAAGGAATGGCTTGGTCATTGTAGGGGTGCTTTATGGTGTTGCTGTGGGATGGTGCCAACCTGGTGCAGCATGTGGCAGCCATCATCATAAGCAGTCCCTCAAAATCAAGGAAGACTTGCTTCCACTCTAAAAGTGAGTTCCCAGGTGGCTGTACAGTCCAATGTGGGAATTACAATCTCTGTAACAGGTGAGGCAGACAGTGGTTGAAGGCAGGGGGGGTGGGGAGCCTGGTTTGCCGCACGCTCCTTCCGCAGTCTGCGCTTGGTTTCTGCATTCTCTCGACGACGAGACTCGAGGTGCTCAGCGCCCTCCCGGACACTCTTCCTCCACTTTGGGCGGTCTTGGGCCAGGGATTCCCAGGTGCTGGTGGGGATGTTACACTTTATCAAGGAGGCTTTGAGAATGTCCTTGAAGCGTTTCCTCTGCCCACCTGGGGCTCGCTTGCTGTGTAGAAGTTCCGAGTAGAGCAATTGCTTAGGGAATCTCGTGTCGGGTATGCGGACGATGTGGCCCGCCCAACGGAGTTTGTCGAGTGTGGTCAGTGCTTTGATGCTGGGGATGTTGGCCTGTCGAGAACACTGACTTGGTGGGTCTATCCTCCCAGTGGATTTTCAGGATCTTGCGGAGGCAGCGCTGGTGATACTTCTCCAGTGCTTTGAGGTGTCTGCTGTTTTTAGTCCATGTCTCTGAGCCATATAGGAGGGTGGGCATCACTTCTGCCCTGCAGACCATAAGTTTGGTGCTAGATTTGAGGTCCTGGTCTTCAAACACTCTCTTCCTCAGGCGACCAAAGGCTGCGCTGGCACACTGGAGGTGGTGTTGGACCTCGTCATTGATGTCTGCCCTTACTGATAGTAGACTCCCGAAATATGGAAAATGGTCCACGTTGTCCAAGGCTGAGCCATGGATTTTGATGAACGGGGGTTAATGCTGTGTGGCAGGATCAGGTTGGTGGAGGACCTTTGTCTTCCGGATGTTTAGCGTAAGGCCCATGCTTTCATACACCTCGGTGAAGGTGTTGACGATGGCTTGGAGCACGGCCTCCATAAGGAACCATATGGGTGTATTGTGTGAAGTTAAGTAAATCAGACCATGGTGAGGCCAACCCTGGCCTCCCAGGCAGCAATGTGCTCGGGTGCTGGTAAATCAGGACCGCAGGTTCCTGCTGCTCCTGCTCCTTTTCCTCCTCTGAAGAGACAGTGCGCTCAGTACCTTCCTCCTCATCCTCGCTGCTGCGCTATTTTGTGCAGAGCGCAGCAGACCACAACGATTCTGGAGACCCTGGCTAGTGTGTACCGAAGGGCTCCTCCAGATCTGTCAAGGCATCTGAAGTGCATTTTGAGCATGCCTATTGTCTGCTGTATGACACATCTGGTGGCTTTCATTATATCTCACCCCGGCCTCAGTACTTGGCCTTCTCAAGGGTGTCATGAGCCATGTCTTCAGTGGATAGCCCTTGTCTCCAAGCAGCCTGCCAGAAAGTCTGTTTGGAGGAGTGAAGAGCTGAGGGAGGGTGGACTGGCGCAGCATGAAAGAGTCATGGCAGCTGCCAGAGAATTTAGTGCACACATGCTTGATGATCTTACTATGGTTGCACAGGAGTTGCACGTTGAGGGAATGGAAGCCCTTGTGGTTGACAAAGACTCCTGGGTGATGATGGGGTGCCCTGATAGCCACATGTATGCAGTCGATGACACCCTGCACCCATAGGAAGCCAGTCAGAGTGGCAAAGTCCAGCACCCGCTCAGTAACACTGGCTTCATTAGTGGCAAAGTTGATATAATTGGCTGACTTGTCAAAGAGGGCGGGCATTGGTGACTTGTGTGATGCATATCTGTGGGCGGCCAACTGCGAGATGCCGCAAATGTCTTCTGCAGATCCTTGCAAGGAGCCTGAGGTGAAGAAGTTGAGGATGCTTATGACTTTGACCGCCATTGGTAAGGCATGTCCACCGCTCCTCTGGGCTGCAGGTCCTGCTCCAGAAATCTGCAAATGTCTGCGATGATATAGCCTGATAGCCTGAGCCTCATTTGACACTGCAGCTCATCCCCTGCCTGTATACCCTGTGTTCAGGTTATCGCCATCCAAAGGGGTGCAGCCCTGTGCTGATGCCCTCTGTCCTGTGTGGCATCAGGTGGTTGAGGAGAAGGTTGATGGTGTTGTTGGTGGTGCTGCTGGTGTGCCTGGTGCTGCTGGTGTTGGGGATCATCATGGTCCGATTCTGAGGACCAGGTGAGACAGTATAAACGGCACCCATTCTGATGTAATAGATGGCAGGTCAAGTATAGGTGACAGAAGCAATCTGTCAGTGGTGTGATAGGTTCTATGAATGAGGTGACTGTGGATTCCAACTTTGCTGGAAACACTTGCAACCTCTAGAAAGCTAAATGCAGCCAGCAGCAGCATCTTCTTTAGGAAAGTGTCAGGTGGGAGTTTTTATTGTACTTATCATGCTGTGCACTAATGAGGTGGATCAATGGCCACTGAACATCCACCTCAGGTTCACAGACGTGGTTCCCAAGCTGCGTGATTCCTGTGCTCACCCAGGAAAATTTGAAAGGTAGGGTTAAAAAGAGATTTAAGTGTCTGACAAGTACCTCATAATGATCTTAATTACCTCGGCTGCCTCTGTCATTCAAGTTACTGCTGTGCTGGCAAATGCACCCGAGGGAAAGGCGCTTGGGGGCGCGATGACGGTGGGTTCCCAACCTGCTCCAAGCCTTTTCAAATTTCCCTCCTGACCTGCCTCCAATCGTGTCTACACAGACCCCAGAAAATTCTGGCCAATATGATTAGGCAGAATTTTATGAAAGTAAATCGTGTTTAACAAATTTATTAGAGTTTTTTGAGGATGTAACTAGCAGGGTAGATAAAGGAGAACCAGTGGATGCAGTATATTTGGATTTCCAAAAGGCATTCAATAAGGTGTGTTAGCGCGAATGAATCCTGGAAGAATCACTCGTCACTTGGGTCGGTTCCAAACGTCAAAACGGTTTAATTTTCGCCGACGGGGAGAAAGCCTCTGGGTAATTCCAGGCACTCCTCTCCGCCGAACAAAGAAATTCATCGATACTTATATGTTTTACAACAGTTTACTACAGTTACTCGCCCATTTCAGCTGGACACAATCCAATCATGAAGAGTATAGATTATATATAGGTTTATTTGGACTAAGTAGCAGGGGACTGCATGATCACTTCATGTTCAGCTAGGGGGTTACTCTTGGTCTCGTGATGTTTTCCAGGCCCCCCCTTATCTACTGTCCTTAGGTTCTGTGTGCGCATAGCCTCCTTATCTTAACGCTGTTACAGGAGTACTACTGTTTAGCATTTTACCAGCACATCTTGTCTGGGGGTCTGGAGGTTGTTGATTAGAGACAGCTGCTGAACATGCCTTCTTGTGTGTTCCTGTGTGAGGAAATGCAGTGATGTCAGTTAACTAGGAATGTGGTCAAGTCGGCTAGCTAAGTTCCCCTAATGCTTTGCGGGATCTCTGGCAGCCATTTTATTTGTACCTTGCAGGTGCCTTTGCCTTAGGAAACGCCCTTCAACAAGGTGCCACATAAAAGGTTGTTAAGCAAGCTAAGGGCTCATGGAGTTGGGGGCAATATAATAGCATGGATAAAGGATTGGTTAACAGACAGAAAACAGAGAGTAGGGATAAATGGGTCATTTTCAGATTGACAGGCCGTAACTAGTGGGGTGCCGCAAGGATCGGGGCCTCAGCTATTTACAATCTAATGACTGAGATGAAGGGACCAAGTGCAATATATCCAAGTTTGCTGACGATACAAAGCTAGATGGAAAAGTAATTTGTCAGGAGGACACAAAGAGCCTGCAAAGGGATATAGACAGGTTAAGTGAGTGGGCAATATGGAGTATAATGTGGGGAAATGTGAGGTTATTCACTTTGGTACGAATAATAGAAAAACAGAATGTCTTTTAAAAGATGAGAAACTATTGAATGTTGGTGTTGAGAAACACAGAGAATTAGCACGCATGTACAGCAAGCAATTAGGAAGCCGAATGTATTGTTGACCTTTATTACTAGTGGGTTGGAGTACAAAAGTAAAGAAGTCTTGCTACATGTGGACAGGGCCCTGGTGAGCCCACACCTGGAGTACTGTGCACAGTTTTGGTCTCCTTATTTAAGGAACAATATACTTGCCTTAAAGGCAGTGCAACAAAGGTTCACTAGATTGATTTCTGGGATGAAAGGGTTGTCCTATGAGGAGAGATTGAGTAGATTGGGCCTATATTCTCTGGAATGAGAGGTAATCTCATTGAAACATGTAAGATTCTGAGGGGGATTGACCGAATAAATGTGAGAGGTTGTTTCCCCTTGCTGCAGAATCTAGAACTGGGGGCATCGTCTCAGGATAAAAAGGAGGGAGAGAGAAAACAGGGAATTATAGACCAGTTAGCCTGACATCGATAGTGGGGAAGATGTTGGAATCAATTATTAAAGATGTAATAGCAGCGCATTTGGAAAGCAGTGACAGGATCGGTCCAAGTTAGCATGGATTTATGAAAGGGAAATCATGCTTGACAAATCTTCTAGAATTTTTTGAGGATGTAACTAGTAGAGTGGACAAGGGAGAACCAGTGGATGTGATGTATTTGGACTTTCAAAAGGCTTTTGACAAGGTCCCGCACAAGAGATTAGTGTGTAAAATTAAAGCAATGGTATTGGGGGTAATGTATTGACATGGATAGAGAACTGGTTGGCAGACAGGTAGCAAAGAGTAGGAATAAACGGGTCCTTTTCAGAATGGCAGGCAGTGACTAGTGGGGTGTCACAGGATTCAGTGCTAGGACCTCAGCTATTTACAATATACATCAATGATTTGGACGAAGGAATTGAATGTAATATCTCCAAGTTTGCAGGTGACACTAAGCTGGGTGGCAGTGTGAGCTGTGAGGAGGAAGCTAAGAGGTTGCAGGGTGACTTAGATAGGTTAGGTGAGTGGGAAAATGCATGGCAGATGAAGTATAATGTGGATAAATGAGAGGTTATCCATTTTGGTGGCAAAAACAGGAAGGCAGAATATTATCTGAATGGTGACAGATTAGGAAAAGGGGAGGTGCAACAAGACCTGGGTGTCATGGTACATTAGTCATTGAAAGTTGGCATGCAGGTACAGCAGGCAGTGATGAAGGTCATGTTGGCCTTCATAGCAAGAGGATTTGAGTATAGGAGCAGGGAGATCTTACTGCAGTTGTACAGGGTCTTGGTGAGGCCACACCTTGAATATTGTGTACAGTTTTGGTCTCCTAATCTGAGGAAGGACATTCTTGCTATTGAGGGAGTGCAGCGATTCCTGGGATGGCAGGATTTACATATGAAGAAAGACTGGATCGACTAGGCTTATATTCACTGGAATTTGGAAGAATGAGAGGGGATCTCATAGAAACATATAAAATTATGACAGGATTGGACAGGTTAGATGCAGGAAGAATGTTCCCGATGTGGGGAAGTCTAGAACCAGGGGTCACAGTCTAAGGATAAGGGGAAGCCATTTAGGACCGCGATGAGGAGAAACTTCTTCACTCAAGAGAGTTGTGAACCTGTGGAATGCTCTACCACAGAAAGTTGTTGAGGCCAGTTTGTTAGATATATTCAAAAGGGAGTTAGATGTGGCCCTTACGGCTAAAGGGATCAAGGGATATGGAGATAAAGCAGGAATGGGGTACTGAAGTTGCATGATCAGCCATGATCATATTGAATGGTGATGCAGGCTCGAAGGGCCGAATGGCCTACTCCTGCACCTATTTTCTATGTTTCTAAAGGGCCGGCCTTTTAAGACTGAGATGAGGAAGAATTTCTGCACTCACAGGGTTGTGAATCTTTGGAATTCTCTGCCCTAAAGTGCTGTGGATGCTCAGTCGTTGAGTATATTCACAACTGAGATAGATAGACTTTTGGACTCCAGAGGAATCAAGGGATATGGGGATCGGGCGGAAAGTGTAGTTGAGGTCGAAAATCAGCCATGATCTTATTAAATGACAGGGCAGGCTCGAGGGGCTTAATGGCTTACTCCTGCTCCTAATTCTTATGTTCTTATTTGGAGGATTGCAGGCAACCCATGAACTTCGTGCTGCTTGCTCATTTGCATGATTGTAGCATTCAGCCTCATGCTGAACACGCTGCTGAGTGGCTGAATGCTCAGCAGGGAGCCCAAGTTTGTGCGAGGCTAGCTCCAAATAAAGCTAGCCTGCACTACTTAAGGCAGTCTGCACCTCCTAAAGGGGAGGTACATTCTGCCTGCAGATCATCAACTGGCTGAGGAAGACAATGAATTCATGATGGCACAACAGGGGAGAGATCGTGCACCAAGGTTCGCTGATGCAGTACTGGAGGCCTTGGTGCAGGAGGTCAACTCGAGGAGAGATGTCCTCTTTCCACCGGAGGCTAGGAGGTTCTCCAGGCAACCGACAAAAGTGCAATGGGAGCAGATAGCCAATGTGGTGAATGCCAGCAGTGTTGCCCCGAGAACATGGACGCAATGCAGGAAGAAATTTAATGACCTCACACGAGTGGTCAAGATCAGTGAATTCATCTTCAAATGCCATATCCCACCATAAGCTCACAAACCTCACAAACTGCTCAATGCACTACACCCCCATCATTTACCTACCAAAAATCTCTACCAAACACGATTCATACCTCACATTCATAGCTTCACCTCACACACTTACCACTGCTGCAAGCCTCAAACCCACATCTCACAGCTTGCACACACTGGCAGTTATTCAACCATGACAAGCATATCACCCAACACACATTGCACCACACACACTTCCCGTTAGAGGGTAGTTCAGAGGCATGATCTGCACATGGTGAGCCACCAGGCACGAGTGGGCTATAGCCAGGGCAGGGGGAAAGCATAGCACAGGTGCCAGTTCCCCAGAGGCTTTGTGCAGATCTTGGAACCCATGATTTCCAGCATAGAATTGATGGCCAACTCCATTCGTGCATTTGTGGACCCAACCATCATGCAGAATCTGATGGCCGATGTCTCAGCTTCCATTGCAGCACAAGCAGAAGCCATCCTACTTCTGAGCACTGCAGTGGAAGCTCAGACTGAAGTCATGCAAGCTCAGCTTGCTGCCACACGAGTTTAGACTATTGCCATCGTGGCTGTGTTTACGAGTGTGGAAAGGGGCTTGCATGTTGTCACAGCATTCTAATAATCTGTCCTCCAGCAGATTACCAGGACTGCTGAGGCGCCAACCTCAACCAGGGGGAGTGGTAGTGGCTCCGTGGAGGATGAACCTGCTGTCCTCTCTCAGAATGACAGCATTCGTCCTCTCACAATTGACGCTCCACCAGTGTCCTTGCTGTTGCCTGTCAGCCAGCCCATGCTGCCGCCTATGCCGAGGTGGTGCAGTCCTGCAAGGCCATCTGCAGTGTCCCCCACTGAAAGTCAGCAGCCTTCCACCAGTCATGCTGTAGCCAGTGGGGTCGCAGTTTGTCGGAGCACTCGGACAGGCAAAGGAACACGTAAGACAGGCACGAAGGGAATGCACAAGGGTGATTAGTCGACTTTGTTACATTATACTGGATGGATTGATGGATAAAGTTGGATTGGAATGTTTCTTTTGTGATGGCTTTTTATTTTAGCATAGTAGCCAAGAGGACACTGTGATGGTCAATAACAATTGGAAGGGAAGATGGGTGACTATTGTTGATTGGGGAATTAGGGGTTTGTTTTATTCATTCTAGGACGTAGGCATTGCTGGCAAGGCCAGTATTTATTGCCCATCCCTAATTGCTCTTGAGAAGTGGTGGTGAGCCATCTTCTTGAACCGCTGCCAACTTTGTGGAGTTCTAGAATTTTGACCCAGCGACGATGAAGGAATGGCAATATATTTCCAAGTCAGGATGGTGTGTAATTTGGAGGGGAACTTGCAGGTGATGGTGTTCCCATGCGCCTGCTGCCCTTGTCCTTCTAGGTGGTAGAGGTCGCGTGTTTGGAAGGTGCTGCAGTGCATCTTGTAGCTGGTACACACTGCAGCCACGAGGGAGTGAATGTTTAAGATGGTGAATGGGGTGCCAATCAAGCGGGCTGCTTTGTCCTGGATGGTGTCGAGCTTCTTGAGTGTTGGAGCTGCACTCATCCAGGCAAGTGGAGAGTATTCCATCACACTCCTGACATATGCCTTGTAGATGATGGGGAGTCAGGAGGTGAGACACTCGCCACAGGATACCCAACCTCGGACCTACTGTTGTAGCCACTTTATTTATGTGGCTGGGCCAGTTAAGTTTCTGGTCAATGGTGACCCCCAGGATGTTGATGGTGGGGGATTCGGTGATAGTAATGTCGTTGAATATCATGGGAAGGTGGTTAGACTCTCTCTTGTTGGAGATGGTCATTGCCTGGCACATGTGTGGCGCGACTGTTACTTGCCACTTATCAGCCCAAGCCTGAAATTCCTCCAGGTCTTGCTGCATGCGGGGATGGACTGCTTCATTTTCTGAGAAGTTGCGAATGGAACTGAACACTGCAATCATCAGCAAATATTCCCACTTCTGCCCTTATGATGGAGGGAAGATCATTGATGAAGCAGCTGAAGATGGTTGGGCCTAGGACACTGTCCTGAGGAACTCCTGCAGCGATGTCGTAGGGCTGGGGTGATTGACCTCTAACAACCACAATCATCTTTCTTTGTGCTAGGTATGACTCCAGCCAGTGGAGAGTTTCCCCCTGATTCCCATTGACTTCCATTTTACTGGGCCTCCTTGATGCCACACTCAGTCAAATGCTGCCTTGATGTCAAGGGCAGTCACTCTCACCTCACCTCTGGAATTCAGCTCTTTTGTCCATGTGTAGACCAAGGAGGTAATGAGGTCTGGAGCCGAGTGGTTCTGGTGGAACCCAAACTGAGCATCGGTAAGCAGGTTATTGGTGAGTAAGTGCCGCTTGATAGTCCTGTTGACGCCACCTTCCATCATTCCATGCTGATAATTGAGAGTAGACTGATAGGGCGGTAATTGGCAGGGTTGGATTTCATAAAATCATAGAAGATTATGTCACAGAAGGAGGCCATTCGGCCCATCGTGTCTGTGCCGGTCGAAAAAGAGTTATCTAGTCTAATCCTACCTTCCAGCACTAGGTCCATACCCTGTAGGTTACGGCTCGTTAAGTGCACGACAAGTACCTTTTAAATGTGATGAGGGTTTCTGCTTCTACCACCCTTTCCAGACCATGAGTTCCTTACTCCTACCACACTCTGGGTGAAGAAATGTTCCCTCATCACCCCTCTAATCCTTCCACCAACTACTTTAAATCTATGCCCTCTGGTTATTAACCCCTCTGCTAAGGGTCCTTCCTTTCCTCTCTATCTAGGCCCCTCATAATTTTGTACACCTCAATTAAATCTTCCCTCAGCCTCCTCTGTTCCAAGGAAAACAACCCCAGCCTGTCCAATCTTACCTCAAAGCTAAAGTTTTCCAGTCCTGGTACCATCCTCATAAATCTCCTCTGCACCCTTCTAGTGCAATCACATCCTTCCTGTAATGTAGTGACCAGAACTGCACGCAGTACTTAAGCTGTGGCCTAACTAGTGTTGTATACAGTGCTAGCATAACTTCCCAGCTCTTGTATTCTATGCCTCGGCTAATAAAGGAAAGCATTCTGTTATGTCTCGAATAAAGCAATGTGACTGAGTACTGTAGACATGAGTAAGTGTGACCTTAGTTTCTTTATTCTAACTCCAGAGTAATGGTACAGCATGGGACATGGGAGGCCTGCTTATATACAGTGCTCCCAAGGGATGCTGGGATCCCTCGAGACTCCAACAGATGCGCCCTCTGGTGGTGGTAGAATGCTGGTTACATAGTGTTGCATACAAAACATCACTCCCTCCCATAAAGTCAATAGTACACTTATTTACAGGGTGAGACGATCTGAGGCTTTTCGCTCCCTGGTCGATCGTCTCGGTACAAATGCAGGTGCAGGTGAGTTGGTTGGTTCTTCGCTGGGCTGCTGCGCAGCTGGCCTTGCTGTGCTGCTGGGGATGGTGAGTTCAGCTTCATGATCAACCGTGTTGTCGGTTGCCATTTGTGTGTGTGTCGGAGGGTCGAAGTTGGTGGTGTCCTCTTCAGGTTGCTCGTGGCCGTCTGTGAATCGCAGTTTGGTTTGGTCCAAATGCTTTCTGCAAGTTAGCCCATTTGTGAGTTTGACCTGAAACACCCTACTCCCTTCTTTGGCTATGCCAGCAAGCCATTTGGGGCCATGTCCATAGTTGAGTACAAATATAAGGTTATTGACTTCAATATCGCGTGACAAATTTGCGTGATCATGGTACATGTTTTGTTGCTGCTGCTTGCCCTCGACATGATCATGGAGATCAGGGTGGACTAGAGACAGCCTTGTTTTGAGTGCCCTTTTAATGAGCAGCTCAGCTGGGGGAACCCCGGTGAGCGAGTGGGGTCTAGTGCGGTAGCTGAGCAGGACTCGGGACAGGTGTGTCTGCAGGGAGCCTTCCGTCATGCATTTCAAGCTTTGCTTGATGGTTTGGACTGCCCGTTCTGCCTGGCCGTTGGATGCGGGCTTGAAGGGGGAAGATGTGACGTGCTTGATCCCATTGCGGGTCATGAATTCCTTGAATTCAGCGCTGGTAAAGCACGGCCCGTTGTCGCTGACAAGGACATCAAGCAGGCCATGCGTGGCAATCATGGCTCGTCGGTTTTCGATGGTGGCAGTGGACGTGCTTACGGACATTATTACACACTCAATCTATTTTGAATAAGCATCCACAACAGCCAAGAACATTTTTCCTAGAAATTGGCCAGCGAAGTCAACATGGATTCTAGACCACGGTTTGGAGGGCCATGACCACAAACTTAGCGATGCCTCCCTGGATGCATTGCTCAGTTGAGAGCAAGTGTTGCATTGGCGCACGCAAGACTCCAAATCTGAGTCGATGCCGGGCCACCACACATGGGATCTGGCTATAGCTTTCATTATTACTATGCCTGGGTGGATACTGTGTAGGTCGCGTATGAAAGTTTCCCTGCCTTTCTTGGGAAAACCACACGATTACCCCACAAGAGACAGTCCGCTTGTATGGGCATTTCATCTTTACGCCGCTTGAACGGCTTGATCTCTTTATGCATCTCCGCTGGGACGCTGGATCAGCTCCCATGGAGGACACAGTTTTTTTACAAGGGACAGTAAAGGATCCTGTCTGGTCCAGGTCCTGATCTGGTGGGCCGTAACGGGTGACTTTGCATTTTCCAATGCATCCATCACCAAGAGCGAGTCTGCAAGCTGTGCCATTTCCACCCCAGCGGTGGGCAATGGTAGCCGACTGAGGGCGTCAGCGCAGTTCTCTGTGCCTGACCTGTGGTGAATTACATAGTTATATGCAGACAGTGTGAGCAGGAAGATACCTTTGCTCTCTGAGAATAGCAATATGAGCGGCTTATGGTCAGTTTCTAACTCGAACTTAAGCCCAAACAGATACTGATGCATTTTTTTTTACCCCATAAATGCATGCCAGAGCTTCTTTTTCAATCATGCTGTAGGCCCTTTCGGCCTTGGACAAGCTCCTGGACACATAAACGACAGGTTGCAATGTTCCCAATTCGTTTGCTTGTTGTAACACAGACCCGACCCTGTACGAAGACGCATCGCAAGCTAGCACTAAATGTTTACAAGGATCATACAGGACAAGCAGTTTGTTGGAACATAACAGATTTCGGGCTTTCTCAAAAGCTGTCTCTTGTGATATCCCCCTTACCCAGTCATTTCCCTTGCGTAGCAACACGTGTAGAGGTTCTAGCAAGGTGTTTAACCTGGGTAGGAAATTATCAAAATAATTGAGAGTCCCAGGAACAACCGCAGCTCCATCACGTTCTATGGTCTCGGCGCATTCTTGATGGCCTCCGTCTTGGCGTCGGTGGGTCTGATGCCGACTGCTGCGATTCTTCTCCCTAAGAACTCGACCTCTGACGCCAGGAAAACAAACTATGAGCGTTTCAACCTGAGTCCCACACGATCTAGCCAACTTAGAACCTCTTCCAGGTTCTTCAAGTGTTCGATGGTGTCCCAACCTGTGATCGATATGTCATCCTTGAAAATCACGGTGCACGGAACCGACTTTAGCAGACTCTCCGTGTTTTTTGAAAAATAGCCGCGGCCGAGCAAATCCCAAACGGGCGCCTATTGTAAATGAACAGACCTTTGTGCATGTGATGCAGGTGAGGCCTTTCGAAGATTCCACCAGCTCCTGCGTCATATAGGCCAAGGTCAGGTCCAACTTGGTGAATATCTTTCCTCCTGCCAGCATCGCAAATAGGTCATCTGCCTTGGGTAGCGGGTACTGGTCCTGCAGCGAAAAACGGTTAATCGTTACTTTATTGACCCCACAAATTTTGACCGCGCCATCGCCCTTGAGAGCCGGAACAATCGGACTGGCCCACTTGTTGAACTCTATCAGCGCGATGATGCCCTCTTGTTGTAGTCTGTCTAGCTCGATCACCACTTTCTCTCGCATCATATATAGCACCGCCCGTGCATTGTGGTGGATGGGTTGTGTACCGGGAATCAAGTGGATCTGCATCTTCGCCCCCGAGAAACTTCCGATGCCTGGCTCAAACAACGATGGAAAGTTACTCAGAACCTGGGCACATGAGGCATCGTCGACGGACGAAAGCGCTCGGATGTAATCCCAGTTCCAGCGGATTTTTCCCAGCCAGCTTCTGCCGAACAGTGTGGGGCCATCTCCTGGTACAATCCATAGTGGTAGTTCGTGCACTGCTCCATCATAGGAGAGTTTTACTGCTGCGCTGCCAATTACAGGGATCAGTTCTTTAGTGTAAGTTCTCAGCTTGGTCTGAATAGGGCTGAGCTTGAGCCTGTGTGCCTTGTTGCTCCACAGCCTGTCGAAGGCCTTTTTGCTCTACTCGCACCCATGTCCAATTCCATGGATACTGGAATTCCGTTCATTTCAACTTTTAACATGATTGGTGGACATTTCGTGGTGAAGGTGTGTACCCCGTACACTTCTGCCTCGTCGGTTTGAGTCTCTAGTTCAGTTTGATCCGCCTTGGATAGGTCTTCCTCTGCAACCTGGTGGTTTGCGGGGTTTGCAGCTCGTCTGCACATTTGCTGGAGGTGTCCCATTGTTCCACAGCGTTTGCACGCATAGTGTTTGAAGCGGCATTGATGGGCTCGGTGATCACCTCCGCAGCGCCAACAAGGTGTCAAATGCCTCGCATTAACGCTTGATGGCGGACTCTGAGTCATCTGAGGTCATGCAGCTGCAGGCATGTACGTTCTGCCATATGCATTACTGCCTGAAAACGACGTTACTTTGTGTACAGTACTTGCCGAAACATCTTTCTACTGCCAAATTTGTTTGGTGTTATCGCTGGTGGACATAAATGCCTGGGCTATCATTATGGCTTTGCTCAGGTTCGTTGTTTCAACAGTCAATAGTTTGCGAAGGATAACCTCATGACCAATGCCAAGCACAAAAAAGTCTCTTGGAATTTGCTCCAGGAATCCATTGAATTCACAATATCCTGCAAGGCGCCTTAGTTCGGCCACATAGCTCGCCACTTCCTGGCCTTCAGACTGTTGACATGTGTAAAATCAATACCTTGCCATCAGAACGCTCTCCTTCGGATTTAGGTGCTCCCGGACCAGTGTACACAGTTCTTCATACCATTTGGTTGTTGGTTTCATCGGAGCAAGAAGATTCTTCATGAGGCCATAGGTTATTGCCCCGCAGATGGTGAGGAGGATCGCCCTTCGTTTGGCAGCGTTCACACACCCTTCCAGCTCATTGGCCACGAAATATTGGTCAAGTCGCTCCACAAAGGCCTCCCAATCATCCCCTTCTGAGAATTTCTCCAGGATACCAACAGTTCTCTGTATTTTCGCGTGATGGTTCGTTATCCCGTCGCCAGTTGTTATGTCTTGAATAAAGCAATGTGACTGAGTACTGTAGACGTGAGTAAGTGTGACCTTAGTCTCTTTATTCTAACTCCAGAGTACTGGTACAGCATGGGAGGCCTGCTTATATACAGTGCTCCCAAGGGATGCTGGGATCCCTTGGGACTCCCAATAGATGAGCCCTCTGGTGGCGGTAGAATGCTGGTTACATAGTGTTGCATACATAACACATTCCGTATGCCTTTTTAGCTACCTTATCGACAGGTCATGCTACCTTTAAGGATCTGTGGACATATAATCCAAGATCCCTCTGTTCCTCCACACCTCTCAGTATCCTCCCATTTATTGTGTATTCCCTTGCCTTGTTACCCCTCCCAAAATGCTTTACCTCACACTTTTCCGGATTGAATTCCATTTGCCACTTTTCTGCCCAGTTCATCGATAACTTTCTGCAGTCTAGAGTTTTCCTCCTCACTGTCAACCACACGGCCAATTTTTATATCATCTGCAAATTTATTTATCATGCCCCCTACATTTAATTCTAAATTATTACTTTATACCACAAAAAATAAGGGACCAAGTACCGAGCCCACTAGAAATAGCCTTCCTATCACAAAAACTCCTCTCAACCATTACCCTTTGTTTCCTGCCACTGAGCCAACATTGGATCCAAATTGCCACTCTCCCTTGGATCCCATGGGCTTACCATGTGGGACCTTGTCAAAAGTCTTGCTAAAATCCATGTAAACTACATCAAACACACTGCTCTCATCGGCCCTCATCGACCCTCCTTGTTAGTCGGACACGACCTTCCCTTAACAAATCCATACTGACTGATCTTGATTAATCTGTGTCTTTCTAAATGAAGGTTTATACTGACCCTCAGAATTGATTCCAGTAATTTGCCCAACACCTTTGCTTGTAGGAGCAGAAGTATTACACAGGTACTACAGACCAGATTTGAATATACCAGAAATTCCACCTAAACCAGATGAGCTTCAAACAGAACTTCTGGGATTGAAAGACCAAATGCAAACTCGTAAATCTGAAAAACATTGAAGGAAGCAGAACAGAAGATTCAAGTCTCCATCAAATTTATTAGACAGCAACAGGCAACTTAAATTTAATTGTTTTTTTTAAATATAGTTGACTTACCAAAAATGTTGTAAAATTATTTTGCCGCCTACATTTAATAATGATATAAAGGATTTGTTGGGCATGATGTTCCACTATCTAAAAAAAAGGGCATTTGCCCTCGCTCGGGCAAGTGGCTTGGTGGCAGGGGGAGGGGAGGGCTGCATCAGCAGTAACAGGGTCTCCAGACCGCTGGAGACTGATGAAAGTTGATGAATTCAGCAAGTGCCCTGCTCGTCTCCTCTATTTCATTTGGAGCGGGGGTTGTGATCTTAAGCGCACAAGGTAGGGATCCAACTCCCTCTATCGAGTGTGATGTGAATGTCTTGTGATTTATTCAGGCAGATTGACATGTGTATGCAGTCAGGGGCAGCAGTCACTGCAAATATGAGATAATCTTATTCTCCACCCAATTAAATAGTTTTAAAATCTACAATTTTTTCAAATAATAGCCTACTGACTAAAATTCTACATGCACAGTTGGATTGTAGCCATTGCTGCTATATGGGTTTATAGTTTGGTTTTGCTTGTAGCACAAACAATGTGATCCAGTAAATTAACAGCCATTTTAACACCTAATTTCAATCTTTCCTGGTCTGTTGTGGTTTGATTAAACTGGTACAAAGTATCTCAAAGAAGGAAATGAATTGGCCAGAAGTCGATAACAGCATTGATATAACGCCTTTAATGTAGTAAAACAACCCAAGGCATTCACAGGAGCGATTATCAAACAAAATTTGACACCAAGCTACATGAAGAGATATTAGAGCAGGTGACAAAAGCTCAGTTAAAGGGGTAGGTTTTAAGGAGTGTTTTAAAGGAGAGAGAGATGGAGAGGTTTAATGGAGGGAATTCCAGAACTTAGGCCCAAGGCAGCTGAAGGCACGGCCATCAATGGTGGAGTGATTAAAATCAGGAATGGCCACAGGCCCGAATTGGAGGAGCGCAGAGATCTCGGAAGGTTTTAGGGCTGGAGGAGGTTATGTTCCATAAAGAGTAACGATTAAAAGCAGAGCGAGGCTGGCCTGAGAGTGATGCAACAACTCCTGCTCCTATTTCTTATGTTCTCATGTCAGTGATCAGTTAGTGACGGCCAATTGCGCTTCCTGTCCGGGAGCAAAGGTCGCTGAATACAATTCCCATTCCGGGAGCAAAGTTCAGTGAGGGGTCGGGTCAGGAAAAATATAGCAACTCATGATTTATTACCTAATCTCATGATTTTTAAGAGTTTGTCTCATGATTTATGAGACAGTGGTGTTGGCATTACTACAACAGTAACATTCAAAAGAGAACTGGATAAATATTTGAAGGGAAAAAATGGGGAAAGAGCAGGGAAGTGGGATTAATTCTAAAGCTCTACCAAAGAGCCGGCCCAAGCATGATGGTCAAATGGCCTCTTTCTGTGCTGTATTATTCAATTATAAAGTTATAAACTATTGCACAGTATTTACAGTACAGAATCAGGCCATTCGGCCCAACAGGTCCATGTCGGTGTTTATGCTCCACACGAGTCTCCTCCCACCCTTCTTCATCTAACCCCATCAAGATATCCTTCTATACCTTTCTCCCCCATGTACTTATCTATCTCCCTCTTAAATGCATCTGTTTTTTTTCCTCAATCACTCCTTGTGGCAAGTGTAATGTCTGTAAGCTTGTAATGTTTGTAGCTCCACACTGTGGATGTGGACATATTGTGTACTGCAACTGCAGAGTTAGTAATAACAGAACCAGGCTGTTCCGGAGGCTTCCGACAGAGCTGCCTGCCATGTTAGAAGCTGTGTGTGCTGTGCTCTATGAATATATCACATTTGGCGATGAGATGGGATTTTTCGGATGATTTAAAGTTTAAATTTTGTTGGTGAAGGATTCAGCCAGCCGACAGAGAGACTTTGGAAGTTTCTGTCTTTGGAAAAAGCTACAAAAATCCGAGGTAAAATACAGCACATGGTGTGAACAGCTAGAGATTAAAATGGCAGGTGTAACGGGACATTTCGGTGAATATAGACATGACTGGGAACGTTTTAAAGCGTATGTGGATCGGCTAGAAATGTATTTCACTGCAAATAACATAATTGAAGTTCCAGACAATGCAGTGCAGAACCGGGCTGTGTTGGAACGTAAGAGAGCGATCTTCTTATCGGAGGCAGGTCCGGCATTGTATGAAACACTGGTAAATCTGCTTGTGTCTGACGAGCCAAAGGACACAACGTTTAAAGAGATTTTAACGAAGCTGAAGCAGCACTATAACCCCAAACCGTTAGAAATTGCTGAAAGCTATAGTTTCGGGATTCAGAATCAAAAGACTGATGAGAGTATCAGTGATTACATCGTAACATTAAAAAAGCTATTGATGCGCTGTAATTTTGGAAACTTTCAAAACCGAGCATTACAGGATCGTTTTGTTTGTGGGGTGAAAAATGATGTGATCAGAAGGAAGTTATTGATGACGGATGACTTGACTTTTGAGATTGCTTGTCAGACAGTGAGATCGATGGGCATGGCCGAACAATATTCCCGAAAATTAAATAGTAATTATGGTCGTCAGTCAACCGAGGTAAATCACTTGCAGGTTCAAAGTAAAAGACGGTGGGGGCCCAAAGTCTCAGAAACTGGAAATTCTAACAGAGCGTCGAAGTCGTGCTATCGGTGCCTGGGACAACACATTGCTCAAAGTTGTTCATACGTGAAGGCAGAGTGTTTCTTCTGCAGAAAGACTGGGCATCTTGTGAAGGCATGCCAACTGAAGGGTAAATCAGCGTTCAAAGCTATGAGTCCAGCGTTCAAAGCTATGAGTAGAAATTCCAAGAGACTACATAGCATGGAAGAACAACAACAGGTCGAGGAGATGTTAGAGTTACACGTCATCAGGAGCACGAGGTTAATGGACAGCGATTCGGAAAGTATCAAAATCCAAATAGCTGTTGCGGGATTCAAGATACCAATGGAAATCAACACGGGGGCATCCGTGAGTGCAGTACCGGAGTCGCTGTACCTCGACAAATTGCATGATTTCCAACTGGAGAAATTCAAGATTGAGCTGCGAGGCTACTCGGGAGAGAAAATTTCTGTGGTAGGTCGTATCACCATACCGGTGAAATATAAAGGTCAATTTTAGAACTTGCCTCTAATCATAGTGAAAGGAGACAAGTCTGCCTTACTAGGAAGAAATTGGTTGAGCTTACTGAAGCTGAATTGGAGTGAGATTTTCTGTGCGGAAGCGAGATTTTCATCAATGGATGAGGTTATCAAGAAGTATTCGAAGCTGTTCTGCGAAACAGGCAGTCCGATCCAAGGCTTCATGGCGAGTGTCAGCATACAGAAGGACATTAGATCGATTTACTACAAGCCACGCTCTGTACCATATGCACTCAAGGAGAAAATTGAACAAGAACTCAAAAGACTAGAGACTGAGAACATTATTTGTAAGATAAATCGATGTAATTGGGCTACACCCATTGTTGTTGTACCTATGTCCGATGGTAAGGTAAGATTGTGTGGTGATTATAAAGTAACCGTAAACCAGGTTCTAGAGAGTAATGTCCCCAATACATTGCCAAATATAGAAGATTTGTTCACAACATTGACAGGTGGTCAGATCTTCTCAAAACTGGATCTTACGAATGCCTACTTACAGCTTGAACTAGGTGAGGAGTCCAAGTCATGTTTGACTATACTCATCTAGGCCTATATCAATTTAATAGGCTACCGTTTGGAGTGTCTTCCGCTCCCGCCATATTCCAAGGGGTGATGAACCAGATTTTGCAAGGATTTGAAGGGGTAGTATGTTATTTGGATGACATACTAATTTCAGCACCAAATAGGCAAATTCATAATAACATATTGAATGAAGTCCTCAAACGGCTAGAGAAGCACAGAGTACGAGTGTCTGCTCATAAATGTGAGTTATTTAAAAACTCAGTGGAGTACTTAGAGTACAGAGTAAGCAAAGATTGTTTACATCCGACCAAGGAAAAACTGAATGCAATCAGAAATGCACCCACTCCCAGAAATGTCACTGAACTTCGTTCATTCCTGGGTCTTTTGAATTATTCTGGGAAGTTCCTACCAAATTTGGCTACAATATTACATCCACTGAATGAACTTTTGAAAAAACAGGTCCATTGGAAGTGGTCAAAAGAATGCGATACAGCATTCAAGGAATGTAAAAGCAAATTGGTAGAGAGCACCATGTTAGTTCACTATGACATATCTAAGGAGATTAAGCTAGCATGTGATGCCTCTCCGTATGGAGTTGGGGCAGTGATCTCTCATGTATCACGTAGTGGGGAGGAGAGACCAATTGCTTTTGTTTCACGCACTCTCAGTGCCAGTGAGAGTAATTATGCATAAATTGAAAGGGAAGCTTTGGCATTAATTTTTGGGATCAAGAAGTTTCACAAATACTTGTATGGTCGTAAGTTTACCATCATTACGGACTATAAGCCCCTAACAGCAATCCTCCATCCAAAGTCCCCAGTTCCAACATTAGTTGCAGCCCGAATGCAGAGATGGGCTTTGATTTTGTCAGCATATACACATGATATTGAATATAGACAATCAGCTGATCACAGTAATGCTGATGCAATGTCTAGATTGCCTTCCCCATCACAAGTTACACCCAATAGGGAAGAAGTGTTTTATTTTTCATACATTGATGAACTGCCAGTCACAGCTGAAGAGATTGGTAGAGCAACCAAACGTGACCCAGTGATGTCAAAGGTGTATGATTATATTGCAAATGGATGGCCAAACCAGGTAACAGACAAAGATACACGTCTATTCTTCATTCGTAGGAATGAATTATCAGTCGATAAAGATTGTATCATGTGGGGTGCAAGAGTGGTTATACCAAATAAATTCAGGTCCAAATTATTAGGAGGCCTCCATGACCAGCACCTGGGAAAGTGCTTGACCAAGAGTTTTGCACGCAGTTATTTATGGTGGCCAGGTCTTGATAAAGATATAGAGTACATCATGAGTCAGTGTACGACATGTCAATTGGTAAGCAAGCAACCACCATCGGTACCATTAAAGCCATGGAAATGGCCTCCCAGGGTGTGGCAAAGGCTTTATATTGATTTTGCTGAGTTAGAAGGACAACAATTGTTCATTGTGATTGATAGCCATTCGAAGTGGGTTGAGGTGTTTCCAATGTGGAAACTAACAACAAGTAAAATATTGGACATTTTACGGAGATTATTTTCTTCATTTGGCCTCCCTGAAAAAATTGTTTTGGATAATGGACCACAATTTCGTTCAGAAGAATTTGCACAATTCATGAGCAAAAATGGTGTGAAACATACCAAGATTCCACCATACTATTCCGCTTCGAATGGTGCAGCAGAGCACACTACAAATTGTAAAATGTGCCCTCATAAAACAAATGTTAGATCCAAATCCAAGGAAACGACAGTTGTCATTGGATCACAAATTGGCTAATTTTTTGATTACATATCGAAATACTCCTCATACAACTACTGGTAGAACTGCAGCAGAGTTGTTTCTCAAACGACAGCCACGAACCAGATTCTCGCTGTTAAAACCAAATTTGGCACAGTCCGTAGAAGAGACACAATTAAGACAGAAAGAGAATCATGATAGAGGTCGAGTAAAAGAGAGAAGTGTGAAATTAAATCAGGAGGTGAGAGTGAAGAACCATCACCATAAATGGTTAAAGTGGTTACTAGGAAGAGTGGTGAAGATATGTGGTTCTCGCACATATTTGGTAAAGATGTTTGATAATGGACAGGTTAAGTTTGTTCATATTGATCATATTTTACCTACAGACATGGAAGGAGTTAAAGGTGGGAATGATTCAATTATTTCTGACTCATCAGATAGTTTTGATACACCAGTAGCAAATCCTAAATCAAATGTACTGGAAACAAATCCAGGCGAGAATCAGAAAGTCTGAGTCCGAGTCAGGAAAACAAAGAGCCTGAAGTTAGAGTGAGTTCAAATGAAAATCAAGGAAATTCCGTGGAGGAAAACATTCCTCAGGATGAGCCTCGAATGAGTGTGACATCGACACCATGTTTAGAAGGTTCTGCTCGAGAGCGAAGTTACCCTCTTCAAAACAGAAAACAAGTGGTAAAGTTAAATTTGTAAATATGAAAAAAAAGTCTATAATCCTGTGTTATGTATAAAAATTAAAGTTATGTATGATGTTTGTTATAACTTCTTTAAGGAGGGAGAAGTGTAATGTCTGTAAGCTTGTAATATTTGTAGCTCCACACTGTGGATGTGGACGTATTGTGTACTGCAACTGCAGTTAATAATAAACAGAACCAGGCTGTTCCGGAGGCTTCCGACAGAGCTGCCTGCCATGTTAGAAGCTGTGTGTGCTGTGCTCTGTGAATATATCACAGTGAGTTCCACATTCTAACCACTCTCTGGGCAAAGAAGTTTCTTCTGAATTCCCTGTTGGATTTATTAGTGACTATCTTATATTTATGGCCCCTAGTTTTGGTCTCGCCTGCAAGTGGAAACATCTTCTCCATGTCTACCCTATCAAACACTTTCATAATCTTAAAGACCTGAACAGGTCACCTCAGTCTTTTCTTTTCTAGAGAAAAGAGCTCCATACTGTTCAATTTTTCCTGATGGGTATAACTTATCAGTTCTGCTAACATTATAGTAAATCATTTTTGCACCTTCACCAGTGGCGCATTATCCTTTTTATAATATGGAGACCAGACCCAGTATCTAAGTGTGGACTAACCAAGGTCCTATACAAGTTTAACATAACTTCTCTGCTTTTCAATTCTATCCCTCTAGAAATGAACCAAGTGCCTGGTTTGCATTTTTATGGTCCTATTAACCTGCGTTGCTACTTGTAGTGATTGAGTATCTGTACCCCTAGATCCCTCGGTTCCTCAATCCCATTTAGGCATTTATTTTCCAAGTAGTATGTGACCCCCCTTATTCTTCCTACCAAAATATACTACCTCACAATTATCTATATTGATGTTCATTTGCCAATTACACAACCATTCTGCACGTTTATTAATGTATTCTTGTATTATGATTCTATGATTGTGGGTTACCTTAAGTTTTCAAAATCAGACTTTAAAAAAGGCGCAGCTTTAAAAAATAAAACTAGGATTGTGAAGCTGACTAATTTACATGTGGCTGTGAAATGTAATTAACTATTAATGAATTTCATGTTGGCCTCGCACATCCTCTGCTCTTTATGACGCACGGACCAATAAAACGTCACTTTGATCGACATATTGCAAAACCGCGCCAGCAGCCACTCAGTTGACGAATCAGCGCCAGCAGTGGGCGGGGATTTAACAGAAACGTCATGCGTTAGGGTTGCAGCGTTGTTCTGGAGCATTCTACCGGCCGGTTAATACATAGAGCAGCGGCGCGTGTGGCATCGTCCGTCTCACGTTAACGCAGTGCCACCGTCGCATCGCGGCCTGACTTGGTTGCCCCCCCCCCCAAACCAACCCCTCTTTACCAGTGTGTTGTGTACCATTTAAAATTATAAGCGAACAGCCGCAATGTCGGTGGTAGGCTTTGATGTCGGTTTCCAGAACTGTTACGTCGCGGTGGCGAGGAGCGGAGGGATCGAGACCATCGCCAATGAGTACAGCGACAGGTGTACACCGTGAGTATCGCCGGCCTTGTCCTTGGGTGGGTGGTGGGGGGGGGACACGGCTCATGTCTCGACTCTCCAACAGCCTCCCTCCGCGCGATGTCACCATGGTGATGGATTTTTTTGGGGGGGGGAGGGGGTTACTGGTGACTGCGGTTTAAAGGGGGTCCTAGCCAGTAGGGAGGATGGCGGCTCCTATGTTTGTAAATGTAGATGCTGATGCTGGGCCTGGTTGAACCAGTATGCTGCGAACGGGCGGGCTCAGCCTGCACCTGCACCGGGGCGTCGCTTGAGGTGAGGGTCTTTGTATCCGGGGGGGGGGGAAGAGAACGCAGTGAGGAGGAGAGGGAAGCGGCCGCGCACTCGCTGTGGCCGGCGCTCTTTTACTGCAGGGAGTGAGCCAGGTGTGGATCTGACTTGGCTAACCCCTCCCCCCGCCTACCTTTTCGGTCGATTTTGTTTTCGTCGAGATAAAAGTCGTTTTATAAAAATGATTTACTTGATTCTGTGTTTGGCTTCAGTGCGCGCTGAGTTTACCGTCAGTCAGGGTGGATGTGAGCCTGACATGAAGACCGAGAACTGTCCATTCATTCAATCCAACCCACCTTGCGGTCATCTCGAAATGACACGGAGCATCGTTCACCCGCTGTTGATCGCTTTCTTAATTCTGTTTAACGGTTGAGTGGTTTAAACTCCGATTTGCGAACGGTTCCGTTTTTAAAACTGACGCATTCACATGAGACTTATTCCCACCCGTGGAACGTTGCGTATTTCGCTTGCAATTTACGAACCCTCTCTGATGCAGTTGTGCTCCTTCCCGCCCCCTTATGTTACTTGTCCAGTTTAAAGGTCGAGTTATTTTTTAATGACTGATCCTTCAACGTAAACTCAGCGTTCCCTTCATCGTAGAATCCTCGTTGTAACTATTTGTACGTAATCGAAACTGTGTAGCAAGCAAACAATATAAAAATTGCATTTTTGATTGGAATTAGGCAGTAGACACTGGTGATTGGCAGCTATCGAATGTTTTTTTGCCGGAATGAATTTACTAATTCCAGACTTTCGTATTTCATTTATAAACCCATTAATCTTCCATGTGCTTGAAAACTGGAACATAGGAACACGAGTTCCTGGAGCCTATTCTGCCACCCAATGAATGCCTGAACTGTACTTCACCTCCTATTTACCTGCCTTTAAGAAAGAAAGACTTGCATTTATATAGTGCCTTTCACAACCACTGGACATCTCAAAGTGCTTTACAGCCAATGAAGTACTTTGAGTGTCATCATCATAGGCAGTCCCTTGGAAACAGTAGTCACTGTTATAATGCCTTTCATCCACATCCTTTGATACCCTTAGCAGGTCTCCAGTCATCTTCGTTAACCCTTGCCACTGGACCAAGACCTAGCTCTGTCAAGCCCGTGTGGTGGCTGGTGTGCAATAGTCACCACACGTTAAAAAAAATCCACGCACGGGCATCTTCCACCCTTCAGGATATTGTTCAGGATCTGGAATATCAGGTCCTTCATTGAAACACATGTGAACTCATCCCGTTTTGGCATGCAAGCAAGTCATTCTCGATCCGAGGGACCGCCTATGATGTGAAGTTGATACCCTTGCCTAACAAAAATGTATTGATCTCAGCCTTGAAACTTTCAATTGTTCCAGCATCCATAGGGGAGTGAGTTTCTGATTTCCACATTGCTTGTTGTGGAAAAAGTGCTACCTGATGTCACTCCTAAATGGTCTAACTCTTTTATGCCCTCCTTTATTCCCCATCAGATGGCACAGTTTCTCTGTATCTACCCTTAATTAATTTGTTGTCATTTTAAACACCTCATTTAGCTCACCTAATTTTCTGTACTCTGGAACACAAGCCAAGTTTATCCAGCCTGTCATAATTTAACCATTTAAGCCCTCGTGGGGAATCAAGAGATCGGGGATTGGGCATGCGGGTGGTCGGTGGGGGGAGGGTGGAGGAAAGAGTATGGGTAAAATTAGCAGATGGAAGTTCAGTGTGGGTAAGTTTGTCATCTGCTTTGGATCCAAGAAAGATAGGTTAGTGTTTTCAAAATGGTGAAAAGCTAGGAACTATGGATGAGCAAAGATTTCATAGAATCATAGAAATTTACAGCACGGACGGAGGCTATTTCGGCCCATCGCATCCGCACCGGCCGATAGAGCAATCCAGCCTAATCCCACTTTCCAGCTCTTGGTCTGTAGCCTTGCAGGTTACGGCACTTCAAATGCATATCCAAGTACTTTTTAAATGTGGTAAGGGTTTCTGATTCTACCACCCTTTCAGGTAGTAAGTTCCAGACCACCACCACCCTTTGGGTGAAAACATTTCCCCTCTAAACCTCCTACCAATTACTTTAAATCTATGCCTCCTGGTTGTTGACCCTTATGCTAAGGGAAATAGGTCCTTCCTATTTGCTCTATCCTAGGTCCCTCATAATGTTATCCACCTCAATAAGGCCTCTCCTCAGCCCTCCTCTATTCCAAAGAAAACAAACTCAGCCTATCCAGTCATTCCTCATAGCTAAAATTCTCCAGTCCAGGTAACATCTTGGCAAATCTCCTCTGCACCTTCTCTAATGCAATCACATCTTTCCTGTAATATGGTGACCAGGACTGCACGCAGTACTCTAGCTGTGGCCTAATTAGTGTTTAATACAATTCAAGCATAACCTCCCATCTCTTGTATTCCATGCCTGGGCAAGTATTCCGCATGCCTTCTTAACCTTAATTCAATCAAGTTAGTTGGACACGACCTTCCCTTAACAAATCCACGCTGACTGTCCTTAACTACCTGGCCTGCTACCTTCAGGGATCTGTGGATATGCACTCCAAGGTCCCTTTGTTCCTCTACACTTAGTGTCCTACCATTTAATGTGTATTCCCTTGCCTTGTTAGCCCTCCCCAAATGCATTACCTCGCATTTCTCGAGATTGAATTCCATTTACCATTGTTCTGCCCACCTATCCAGTTCATTGATATCTTCCTAAAGTCTACAGTTTTCTTCATCATTATCAACCACAAAGCCAATTTTTGTATCGTCTGCAAACTTCTTAATCATACCCCCTTCTTTCAAGTCTAAATCATTGATTTATATACCACAAAAAGCAAGGAACCTAATACTGAGCCCTGCAGAACCCCACTGGAAACAGCGTTCCAGTCACAAACACTCATCGACCATTACCCTTTGCCCCCTGCCTCCTGAGCCAGTTTTGGATCCAACTTGCCACTTTGCCATGGATCCCATGGGCTTTTATAGTTTCATGACCAGTCTGCTATATGAGACCATATCCCCTGGCATGTTCTCTTTCCAAATAAGAGAAATGAGATCATGTATTCGCGCCAATAATGCTTCTCCACCATATTTTAGTGCTTCGGCAGGGATTCCATCTGCTCCTGAGGCCTTGTTCTTCAGTTGTCGAATGGCCTTTTCAACCTCTTGCTGGGCTGGGGTAGTTCTGAGGTGGTGGCACGTAGCATGGAGTCGAGTACATTTGCGTCGAAGACGGAGCCTCAGTTGAGATCCTTGAATTGCTCCTTCCAGCGAGCACTGACTGCCTCTCTGTCCTTGATGAGAACTTCTCCGTTCTTGGACCGCAGTGGGATAGGACCTTGGGTGCTTGGGCCGTAGGTGGTCTTTACTGCACTGAAGAATCCTTGCTGTCTACCACAGGGAAAGTTATTGCAAGAATCCTCCTCAACCGTCTTCTCCCTGTGGCAGAAGAGCTCCTCCCAGAGTGACAAAGGATTTTATTTGTTACTTTGAGAGCCATTTTGGTCCTGTGGCAGTGGGAAAACCTAATCAGTGTTGGAAATAATCTCCTTACGGCTATCTCTGGTCACTTTTAAATAATCAGGTTCGAGTGCAAACCAAATATGGTGGATGTATTGTGTTTAATCAGTTTAGGACGGAATATGACACATTAGTTATATAGCAAAAACATACGACCATGATAAGTAGCTGATTCCGATCCGATCGGACAGACGGTTGACACCGACCCGTGAGCAGTTCTCTGAGCGGCTTCTCTTCCTTTCATCCTAGAGTCTCTTCCTCCGCTTTCAGGGGGTCACTTTTATTCTATTTTTAGGGGTGGGCCTGAAACGGGATATTGATGAGGACTTTTAACCTATGGAGGATCCCCTAAAATCTCAATATCGAATGCGGCTTCAAGTTCTTTGTCTTGATTCTTGAAACAAAGCCTACCCTAAAGTTGTCTCATAATCTTGTTCACATGTCTTTTCTGTTTATACTTACTGAGGGGCCTTCCTTTTGGAATCTTGTCTTGTCTCTCTCGCCCCTATGGTCTCTGGTATAATCAATACAAGGCCTAGTCCTCTATCCGTACAATTGAGGCCCAAAGCAGAGCTTTCTCTTCAACCGCTTGTTACCTGTTTTATGACCTACAAACTGCTTTGTGTTTACGCTAACTTCCCCAGCTTCCTTCCATTATCTTCGCAAGCAGTTCTAAGCTAACTTCAATTTCTACAGTAGCGTTATACATAAAATACATCAGCAAGGTTCAGGTCTTAACATTAAAAACAACAGATAACCGCTTAGCAATGAGTGTATATGGTACATAATACTATACCCTCTGCATGCAACCAAAACATTAGCACTTCTAAGCATCTATTTAGTCTGAGGAGACTTACATAACCATTTAAACACAGCATTCTTCATGTCACAGTTTTAGTCGCATAACCATACACATTTTAGGCATCTTTAGTTTCTAACAGTCCCCATCTTGAGAGGGAGAAAACTCTCTTTCGACCCCTCCTTTTCGAGTCTTTCGCATCCTTGCCAACTCTAGAGTATTGGTACGATGGTTCAATGACATGACATAATTAAAACTAAGACAACCAGGCATTCAGCAATTACTTGGGCTGCTGAAACCATTTGTGCCCAAGGATGCTGATGAGCATTATGGGCTACTTCCCACCACTTGTGGTCCCATAGAAACATAGAAAATAGGTCCAGGAGTAGGCCATTAGGCCCTTCGAGCCTGCACCACCATTCAATAAGATCATGGCTGATCATTCACCTCAGTACCCCTTTCCTGCTTTCTCTCCATAGCCCTTGATCCCTTTAGCCGCAAGGGCCATATTTAACTCCCTCTTGAATATATCCAATGAACTAGCATCAACAACTCTCTGCGGTAGAGAATTCCACTGGTTAACAACTCTGAGTGAAGAAGTTTCTCCTCATCTCAGTCCTAAATGGCTTACCCCTTATCCTTAGACTGTGTCCGCTGGTTCTGGACTTCCCCAACATTGGGAACATTCTTCCTGCAGCTAACCTGTCCAGTCCCGTCAGAATTTTATGTTTCTATGAGATCCCCTCTCATCCTTCTAAACTCCAGTGAATACAGGCCCAGTCGATCCAGTCTCTCCTCATGTCAGTCCTGCCATCCCGGGAATCAGTCTCGTGAACCTTTGCTGCCCTCCCTCAATAGCAAGAACATCCTTCCTCAGATTAGGAGACCAAAACTAACACCATATTCCAGGTGAGGCCTCACCAAGGCCCTCCCTGCTCCTATACTAAAATCCCCTAGCTATGAAGGCCAACATGCCATTTGCTGCCTTCACCGCCTGCTGTACCTGCACGCCACCTTTCAATGACTGATGTACCATGACACCCAGACCTCATTGCATCTCCCCTTTTCCTAATCTGCCGCCACTCAGATAATATTCTGCCTTTGTGTTTTTGCCCCCAAAGTGGTAACCTCACATTTATCCACATTATACTGCATCTGCCATGCATTTGCCCACTCACCTAACCTGTCCAAGTCACCCTGCAGCCTCTTGGCATCCTCCTCACAGCTCACACCACCAGCTTAGTATCAAATGCAAACTTGGAGATATTACACTCTATTCCTTCGTCTAAATCATTAATGTATATTGTAAATAGCTGGGGTCCCAGCACTGAGCCCTGCCCCACTAGTCACTGCCTGCCATTCTGAAAAGGACCCGTTTATCCCGACTCTCTGCTTCCTGTCTGCCAACCAGTTCTCTCCACGTCAGTACATTACCCCCAATACTATGTGCTTTAATTTTGCACACCAATCTCTTGTGTGGGACCTTGTCACAAGCCTTTTGAAAGTTCAAATACACCATATCCACTGGTTCTCCCTTGTCCACTCTACTAGTTACATCCTCAAAAAATTCCAGATTTGTCAAGCATGATTTTTCTTTCATAAATCCATGCTGACTTGGACCGATCCTCTCACTGCTTTCCAAATGTGCTGCAATTTCATCTTTAATAATTGATTCCAACATTTTCCCCACTACTGATGTCAGGCTAACCAGTCTATAATTACCTGTTTTCTCTCCCTCCTTTTTAAAAAAAATTGTTAAATTAGCTACCCTCGAGTCCTTAGGAACTGATCCAGAGTTGATAGACTTTTGGAAAATGATCACCAATGCATCCACTATTTCTAGAGCCACTTCCTTAAGTACTCTGGGATGCAGACTATCAGGCCCCGGGGATTTATCGGCCTTCAATCCCATCAATTTCCCGAACACAATTTCCTGCCTAATAAGGATATCCTTCAGTTCCTCCTTCTCACTCGACTCTCGGTCCTCTAGTATTTCCAGTAGGTTATTTGTGTCTTCCTTCGTGAAAACAGAACCAAAATATTTGTTCAGCTGGTCTGCCATTTCTTTGTTCCCCATTATAAATTCACCTGAATCTGACTGCAAGAGATCTACGTTTGTCTTCACTAATCTTTTTCTCTTCACTAACTTTCTCAATTTGGGCAATTTCTTGCTGCATTTTAACCATGTTTCTGGGAGGTACTGCTTCTTCCTTTAACTATTTTGACCTTCATAGAATCTACGTGGGAACATGAGGCAATGTCTATTCTATTCCATGCTGCTATTCTATTCCATGCTGCAGTTCCTGCGGTGGCTCCTATTCCTATCCATTCTCCCAACCCTTGCTTATTTTTCAACTTACTCGTACCATTTCCTCCACCTACCATGGTTCGTGCCATTGTCCATCAATCGGGGGCCAAGATTCGTCGCTGTCTTTTCCTGCATTCCTTTCAATAAAATCCTTAATATGCCTCACCAGATAACTAAAATAGCTTGTGTGTGGTTGCACGGGCCCTTTGGCATTTGGATTGCTGAAAGATTAAATATCACTGGGACAATCTCATGTCTAACATCGCTATACAGGCTCTCATGGGTGCGAGTTACTAATAAACCATTTTTGGGACCTTCTGTTATTTCAGCACAGTTTCCTTTCCTATTACTGGTTTTATTTACTGTGGTGTATCTCTCTTTTGTGTTATTACAATTACACCTCCACTACTCACACCATATAGCGCAGCATTGTGTGTTATTTCTCGTATTATTTTCTTGCCACCTGGCTTTCCACTGATATTCACCCTCGTGTCTCAGCCAAAAAGATGGCCAATTCAAATCATATTTCTTAATGTCCCATTTTTTGCTTTTTACTTCATAGGATATTCCAATTAGTCCAGTTTTAATCAGTGCTGTGGATACTTTCCTGGGGCTTTGCCTTCCGTGGCCTCTGGGTTGTATCCCTCTGTGCTGCAGTGTAGTTGTACCCGAAATCCATTTCCTTCAGGAACCAAAAGATGGTGCTTCCAAGTGTCAGTGGATGTACCACACACCTTTCGCATATGAATTTTACTTTGCATATTTCCTTCAAAACTTGACATGATATACCCTCGCCGTTGGAATCCGTAGTATTCCATCCAGACCGTAGAGATTGAAGAGGCATTCGAGTGTCTTGTATATATGATGACTAATTGATGCAGCGTGTTACATGTTTCATTATCGTTATTCACTGGTTTTGTAAGATAAAATATGCAATATTTAATCTTTCATAGTTTTCAACTGATATATGGTACCATTTAGCCACCTTAGTTTCTCCCCCTTTCTCCCCCCCCCCCCCCCCCGCCTTTTTTTCCCCCCAGGGAATTGCACCCGATAAACTGAAGGACTGGCCCTGTCAATAATCAGAAAGGGACTATTCCACTTTGGTTCGAAGCAATGTTTCCTCTTTCCATAGTTTAGTACTATTACAACATCTCCCACTTGATACTCAAATAGTCGAACTTTCTTGTTGAGTATTTCTTTGCCTGGCTTTTTGATTTGCCTGTTTGTGTAGCTCCAAACATGTTAGTTTGTTTTATGTTCTCTACCACCACTTCAAGTCATTTTTGGTTGGCAATTGCCTGCACTAAGGGTGTGGCCGTGAGTCTGAGAGCTCATCTCCACTACGAGAAACAGACAAAATGTTTTGCCCTTGTCTGATTGCATTCCATGGCCTCAACTGCTGCCAAAAGGCTTTCTAACTGCTGCTGCTGCACAGATTTCAAATCCGGCCCGTTACCTTCACGGATTGGGGTTTGGTAACATGGGCCATTATTCGGACATCAACTAGCGGCATTCGCAAGCATAATGTCCGGGCTTGTAACAGTTATAACAAATTAAATTTCCTCTGTCTCCCAGCTGAGGAGGGATCTGTAGAATCTGAGGACCCTCCACCGCCAACACTTTGGACTCCGTAGGGGCGAGGGATGATTTAACTTGGTCCCAAGCTCGAGTGCAAGAGTCCAACAGATCAGCTCACAGGGTTCCCTGTTGGACGGTAATACCAAGAATGTCCCTTCTGGTGGGGTAAGAGAGTATTGATGAATGTCAGTTTAAATCCCTTAGTTTCCCCAAAACTCTTGACCATCACGGTTTTCCTGGGACCGGTCGTACAAATCATATAGTCGATTTGCAAAGGCCATGGGATGTTCGTTGGCCTCTTGCCAGACATCCCCAGCCACGCGGGTGAAATTGACTGACTTCATGCCCAAACGGCTACAAATTGCATCCATGACATTCCACCAAACCTTACTTTTATCATAGATTGCTCGTGGGAGTGAAGCCTTGAGTTGCTGTGAGGCATTTGCCAACAAAATTTGTTTTAAGTCTGTCAACTCTAACTCTGGGTGACATTGACAGAAATCACCCCAGTCACATGTTAGGGCAACTAGGTTTGGCTCCAATTCTTCAGCCAGTGCTTTGCACTCCAGCGCAGTCAAACTTTTATTAGTAGGTTGTAGGCTATAGAGGAGGTATCATTATCGAATTCATCATCCGAGGGGGTAGGGTCACCAAACCAAGTGGTAGTAGTGACTATATTAACCTGCTTGGTTTCTACCGGGGCAGTGGGTGTAGTGACTACATCCTACTTGGTTTTTAACGGGGCAATTTGTCCTGGATAGGGAAGAGGATGCGCAGAAAGTGAGGCATTATTTTGGCGGGTGGGGTTATTATTGCACTGGGCTTTTCTTGTTTGGTCGTCCAAATTAATAATAGGATTCCCGGGTTTATGGCGACCGACGACGGCAATAGCCGCCGTTTGTCTCACCAGGTTTCCCTTCAATTCCATAATTTATAATTTGTATTGAGTATGGTCGGCGCTCGCCAGAGGGGGTTTCTTGAGTAATTCTTAAGTTGTGAGATAAGGGATTCATTTTTAATTTCTATAGCCTTGTTATCCTCATAGACCTGATGGTGGCATCTTGAAGCAAGTTGTGCTTCAGCTGCCGAGGCTTGCTCTTGACGGAGAAGAGCACAGGCTGTAATGTGTTGTGATGCCAGTCCTGTTAAGTCCCTTTCAAGTTGTACATTCTGTCTTTCAGGAGCACAACTTTGCTTCCCAGTCGAAGGACACATAAGTGGCTGCGTAAGCCAGCCTATTTCTGGCTTCCTTAACTTTTACATTTCTTCGCATCTATCTGGGACACTATTTCGCCACAAATCTGAGTACCGCTTCTCGTCACCCTGCACTATTCCGATTACTGCTTGGGCTCCTGGGGCCCTTATCTGAGAGACTGTTCGCAACTTTGTTTCTAAAATATGTAGCTGCCATCCCGATAACACTGCTTAGTATCTTTATAAACCAAAACTGTCCTCAACTCTTTTCGAACACAACCACCCTTTTGCACTCGCCAATTTGTTAGAAATAGCCTCTTTACGGCTATCTCACTTTAAATAATCAGGTTCGAGTGCAAACCAATATGGTGGGTATATTGTGTTTAATCAGAATTTAAGGAATATAACACATTAGTTATACATACGACAAAACCATCCGACCTTTAAGTAGCTGATGCCAGTCCGATTGGACAGATGTTTGACAAATGTGAGCAGTTCTGAGAGGCTTCTCTTCCTTTTCATCTAGACTCTCTCTCTCTCTCTCTCTCTCTTTCCCTCCCCCCCCCCCCCCCCCCCACTCCATGTGAGTACAAGCTTTCAGGAGGTGACTTTTATTCTATTTTTAGGGGTGTGCCGGAAACGGGATAGTGACCCATGTTGCTGGCAAAGCCAGCGTTTATTGTCCTTGAGAAGGTGCTGGTGAGCCGCCGCCTTGAACCGCTGCAGTCCATGTGGTGAAGGTACTCCCACAATGCTGTCAGGGAGGGAGTTCCAGGATTTGAACTCCGCGACTATGAAGGAATGGCGATATACTTCCAAGTTTGAATGGTGTGTGGCTTGAAGGGGAACACGGAGGTGGTGGTGGTCCCAATCACCTCCTGCCCTGGTCCTTCTATGTGGCAGAGGTCGTGGGTTTGGGAAGTGCTGCCGAAGAAGCCTTGGCGAGTTGCTGCACTGCATCTTGTAGATAGTACACACTGCAGCCACGGTGAGGTGGAGGGAGTGAATGTTTAAGGTGGTGTATGGGGTACCAATCAAGGCGGCTGCTTTATCCTGGAGAGTGTCGAGCTTCGCGTGTTGGAGCTGCACTCATCAAGGCAAGTGGAGAATATTCCATCACACTCCTGACTTGTGCCTTGTAGATGGTGGAAAGGCTTTGGGGAGTTGGGAGGTGAGACACTCGTCGCAGAATACCCAGCCTCTGACCTGCTCTTGTGATCGGGGCCCAGGAGAAGCGTGAGTTCAGGGCCCAGGGGAAGCACGGGCCAGCCCACACTGCAATATGTGTGCGCACTAGGTCCGTGCAGCAGAGCAGGTCTTCAGTCTTGCCACTGGACCAAGACCCAGCTCTGCCAAGCCCGTGTGGTGGCTGGTGTGCAACGGCTACCACGTGTTTTTTTTAAATCCACGCACAGGCATCTTCCACCCTTCAGGATGTAGTTCAGGACCTGGAATATTAAGTCCTTCATTGAAACACCTGTGAACTCAACCTTTTTTGGTGTGGAAGCAAGTCATCCTCGTTTTGAGGGACTGCCTATGATGATGATGATGATGATGATGATTGTTACCACAGTATTTGTGGCTGGCCCAGTTAAGTTTCTGGTCAATGGGGACCCTCAGGATATTGATGGTGAGAGATTTGGTGATGGTAATGCCGTTGAATATCAAGGCATGGTGGTTAGACTCTCACTTGTTGGAGATGGTCATTGCCCTGTGTGGCGGGAATGTTACTTGCCACTTATCAGCCCAAACCTGAATATCATCTAGGTCTTTCTGCATGTGGGCACGGACTACTTCATTTTCTGAGAATGGCACTAAATAGTGATGATATAACTAACATAAAAATTGAAAGACCTAGAAGTCATCAATAGGCCCAACCAATTCAGAGCAACAAACCCAATCAATAAAAACTTGCACTTGTATAGCACCTTTTTTTAATGTAGTAAAATGTTCCAAGGCACTTCAGAGGAGCGTTCTCAAATAATTTGACACTGAGCCACATACGGTGATATTCGTGCAAAAAGCTTGGTCTAAGACTTGGGTTTTTTAAGGAGTGTCTTAACCGAGAGGCAGAGAGGTATAGGGAGAGAATTCCAGTTCTTGGAGTCTAGGCAGCTAATGACGGAGCGATTTAAAATTGGGGATGCACAAAAGGCCAGAATTGGAGGAGTGCAGATATATAGGGGGGTTGTAGGGCTGGAGGAGGCTACAGAGATGGGATGGGGCGAGGCTGTGGAGGGATTTGAAAACCAGGATGAGAATTTTAAAGTGGAGGCATTGGCTCCCGGTTGAGCAATGTAGGTCAGCGAGCATAGGGCTGATGGATGAACGGGACTGGATGTGAGTTAGGATATGGACAGCAGAGTTTTGGATGAGCAAGCTTATGGAGGGTAAAATGTGGAAGGCTGGCCAGGAGTGCATTGGAATAGTCAAATCTAGAGGTAACAAAGGCATCAATGAGGGTTTCAGCAGCAGATGAGCTGAGACAGAGGCATAGTCAGACAATGTTACGGAGGTGGAAGTAGGTGGTCTTGGTGATGGAGCAGATATGTGGTCGGAAGGTCATCTCGGGGTCAACTACGACACTGGTTCAGCGTTAAGATGATTGCCAGGGAGTGGGATGGAGTTAAAATGTATAGCTAAAACAATAGAATAAAAGTCAGAGGAAGCCATGATGAAACTGCAATGCTGTGGTCAAATTATGTTGAGTGCTGTCTATTTCTGGTCATGGACATACAAGGGAGACATTCAAGCTCCAAAGGTGGTGCAAAGAGCCACAAGGATGATTCCCAGTCTAGGTCTCCTTTTATGAGGTAAGACTGGAGAAAATTGATTACTTCAGTCTTGAAAGGAGATGGCTGACAGATGATCTTTTAGACACAAGGTTGCAAACAGTATGGAAAAAGTAAATTTGGAGAATAAAATTGCAGCATTAGGACAAGAAATGTGTTTTAAAATGGTAAAAGGCAAATTTAGGAGTGATGCATCAATTTTTCATCACGTACAGAGTGGAATGGCCAGGATATACTAGTAGAAGTGAAAACCCTGGAATCATTTGAGACAATTGGATGCAGTGGGAGGTTCTTGTGGTTATTTTGTCAACAACAGAACAACTTGTACCTGTATTTATATAACTCCTTTAACGTAGTGAAACATCCCAAGACGCTTCACAGGAGTGTTACAAGACAAAAAATAAATACATTTGAGCTAAAATGGGACTATATTTGTGTACTCCTTTTCTATTATCATAGTAGCTGTACTAGATCTTCAAACTGGCCTGTGAAATCAAAAAATTGTAAATAAAGCTGAAACTTTGACATTGGTCATATAATCATACAGCGCAGAAGGAGGCCATTTAGAAAGAGCACTACTTAGTCCCACTCCCCTACTCTTTCCCCATAGCCCTGTAAATTTTTCCTTTTTAATTATATATCCAATTTACTTTTGAAAGTTACCGTTGAATCTGCTTTCACCACCCTTTTAGGCAATACATTCCAGATCATTTTTTTTAAAAATCCTCCCCTCTGGCTTTTTTTTGCCAATTTATTTTAAATCTGTGTTTTCTGGTTACCTACCCTCCTGCCAGTGGAGAAAGTGTCACCTTCAAAAGCCTTCATAACCTTCATCTGCTCTAAAGAGAACAACTCAGTTTCTCTCGTATCTCTAGATAACTGAAACCCCTCATCCATGATACCATTACTAGTAAATCTCCTGCACCCGCTCCAAAGCCTTGACATCCTTCCTAAAGTGTGGTACTTAGAATTGGACACCATATTCTAGCTGAGGTCGAACCAGTGATTTTGTAATAGTTTAGTGTAACTTACTTGCTTTTGTACTCTGCCCTTATTAAGCCACGGATTCTGTTCCTGCACCCTCATTACATAAGAAAGAGGAGCAGAAGTAGGCCATTCGGTTCCTCGAGTCTGCTCCACCATTTAATAAGATCATGGCTGATCTGGTCTTGGCCTCAGCTCCACTTTCCTGCCTGCTCCCCATAATCCTTGACACCCATGACGTTCAAAAATCTGACACTCCACCTTAAATATGTTCAATGATCCAGCCTCCACAGCTCTCTGGGGTAGAGAATTCCAAAGATTCATGACCCTCCTGAGAAAATAAATTTCTCCATCTCCATTTTTTTATTCTATGTCCCCAGTTCTAGATTCCCCCACGAGGGGAAACATCCTCTCTGCATCTACCTCAGAATCTTGTATGTTTCAACAAGATCACACCTCATTCTTCTAAACTCCAATGAGGTATAGGCCTAACCTGCTCAACCTTTCGTCATAAGTCAACCTCTTCATCTCAGGAATCAACCTAGTGAACCTTCTCTAAACTGCCTCCAATGTAAGTATATCCCTCCTTTTAAATAAGGAGACCAAAACTGTACGCAGTACTCCAGATGTGGTCTCAACAAGTTGTAGCAAGACATACCTACTTTTATACGCCATTTGCCTCCCTAATTACTTGCTGTACCTGCATGCTTACTTTGTGTTTCATGTACAAGGACCCCCTCTGTGCCACACCATTTTGTAATCTCCATTTAAATCATTTGATTTTTTAAAATTCTTCCGACCACATTTTCTCTCATTATATCCCATCTGCCAATTTTTTGCCCACTCACTTAACCTATCTATATCCCTTTGCAGATTATTTGTGTCCTCTTCACAACTTGCCTACCCACCTATTTTTGTATCATCAGCAAATTTGGCTACATTATATTAAAATATACCATTTTGTTTATACTGGCTCCTTTGAAAATGCATCACTACACACATCTCTGCCTTACATTTAATTTGCCATGTGTCTCAATTTTCACTTGTCTGTCCTTGGTCTGCTGCTATCCTCCTCATTGTTCACTACATTTCCAAGCTTTGTCACCTGCAAACATTGAAATTATGAGCCATACCAAAAAGAGTACCAATCTCCGGGGGACACCGTGCATATATCCCTCCAGTCCGAAAAAACAACGGTTCACTACAGGTACAGCGTCAACTTCGGGACCAAGGCCAATCCGGATTCTGTGTATTTCCGGACTTCGGAACGTCTTTCTGATGTCCCAAATCCGGAAACGCCCGAACCCAGGTTCAGGTATTTCCGGACTTCGGAACATCAGATTCCGGACGACCCCGCCACGGATCGGCCCAGATTCCAGAACATTGCAAATTTTGGAACTCTGGATTTCAGACGCTCAATCTGTACCACTGTTTTCTGTCACTAAGCCAATTTTATATCCACTGCCCCTTTAATCCCAAGTATATTATGTAGCACTTTATCAAATGCCTTTTTGAAAGTCCATCTGCATATCAACCTTCATCAATGCTCTTCATTGTTTCATCAAAAACTCAATCAAGTTAGTAATTGTGAATTGCCTTGAACATATAATCCATGTTGGCTGTCCTTTTATTGACAACCCATGTTCTTCCAAATGACCATTTTGTCCCAGCTTATGGTCTCTAGAAGTTTCCCCAACACCGATGTTGGGCAAACTGACCTGTCGTTACCTGGTTTATAGCTCTCCCTTTTTTTAATGGAGTTGAACATTTGCAACCCTCCAGTGCTCTGGTACTGTTCTCATATCGAAGGAGGATTGAAAGATTGTGGCCAACGCCTCTGCTATTTCCACCCTTCTCTCACCAATCTGGGATGCATCCCATCTGGACTGGGTGAATTTTCTACTTTGAGCAACTGTTTAAGTACCTCCTCTTTATTTTTATCCTTTTACTGTAACACTATTATCAAGTATTGATGGAAATCTGAAGGTTTCTTTTGAGATTTTCTAATCTAGCTTTAACTTTTTAAAAGAATGCAGAATTGTAATTTTGTAAGTTCCCCTGACAGAAAATGCAGGTTGGGCAATCGGGACCTCTGACCCGTGCATACATCTTGCATAAGGCTCTGTTCTGGTGGTGGAAATTTGAAAAATTACCCCTCTCATCATCACTTATTATAGTGTAAGATTTTATACAAGATTCTGAATTGCGAAAGACAATCATGGTGCTTGATGGGAAACTTCTTTGAAAGAAAGATGGATCCTGTATTTATATATCTGCCTGTTATAACCTTGATATGTCCCAAATCACTTCACAGCCAATGAACACATTTGAATGTAGGGAAATATGGCAGCCGACTTACAGCAATGAGACATCTGACCAGAGTCTGTGTTGCTGATGGTTGAGGGATAAATGCTGCCTGGGACATTCGGTGAACTCCTTGTGCTCCTCGAGCACTGCTTCAGTACTGCACTGAAGTCAGCTTAGATTATGTGCTCAAATCTCTGGAATGGAGTTTTAACGTATGACCACCTCACACTGATGCAAGAGTTCTATCATTGAGCATGTTTTTTACCTTCATATTCTCTTCACCAATTCCCTCCCTGCCTCTCTCCAAATAAACAGAAAAATAACTCAGATTTGAGTTGAATGTAGGTTGGGCCTGGACCAATATTCTCTGTAAGCAATGCAGTTGCACAGCTCTCTACCAGTCCTACACAGCCCGGGACCGGCTTTTACAATGTTAAGTTTCGTGCATGTGCAAAACTGTGAATAGGCATTTTTTTAAAAATATATATTGAATAAAATAAAAATAGGGCAACATTTGACTGGACACCTCATTAGTGCAAGAGGTGTTAAAGGTTATTTAAAGTTAAACCTAATCTGAATTTGAGCTCTTCGCTATTGAAAGCAACTACTGCTATATTAAGCACTAGACTGATATGTCACGATGTGTTATTTAATGCAGTGAAATAACAGACCTAAACATTGTAAAACTTCACTAGCAGCAGCAGAATAAATCATCATTTTCATGCAAAGCAAAATACTGCAGATGTTGGAAATCCGATATAAAAACAGAAAATGCTGGAAATACTCAGCAAGTCAGGCAGCATCTCTGCAGTTTGTTACAATAATATGTTCCATGTGCTGTCAGCAGTAAGGGGAACCAAGCAACGTCCATGAAAAGTTGAGCACTTTTCCATGAGAGGGTAGTGGACTATTCACATTGACATTCTCTTCTATATTTTGTAATCTTTAGAATATGGATTTTAAGATTTTGTATTCTGCTTAACCAGTGCCATACAATAGCTTAGTGACAGCTAAATTTGAATTGTTGTTGCAGGGCTTGGATATCACTGGGATCCAAGAATCGGGCAATTGGAGCTGCTGCCAAGACCCAGGTATAGTAATGCTGACATCTATTTTGAGTTCACAATTTACTGTGTCTATACAGCTCAGCTGTTAGTGTAAAAAAATTTAAGTTGACCCTTTCAGTAGAATTAAGCGAGTACCCTCCTCAACCTGCAGCATATCATTATACAGGTCTGTGAACATTTCAGGAGTGCTTAAGAGGCAGATGCATAGTGTATTTTTTTAAACATATATTTAATGCAAAAATAGTGTACACTCCTGTCTTTATTCCTGGATATCATTTAATGGAAAAATATAAATAAAGATACCACTTGTTTTGGTTTTATTTTACTTTTAGTTCCAAACAATAAGCTGTGCTGCATTCTATTGTATGTGTGATGATAAACCATAAATATTCATTACCTTGAAATATTCATGATTCCCCCACAAAGGTTTTTTACACCATTGAATAATTTGGGAAGCCAATCCAGAACAATTCAGCATCTCTCTCCCACCCACAACCCTAAATTAAAAAGAAAACGCCTGCAAAACCTGCCTGACAATATTACTGGGTGATGACAAGCTTCCAAGTGTTTGGAGGCTTTGAATTTAAGACTGTTATACTCAGTCTTCTCTCCTATAGATGATCGAAATAGAAGAGAATTGACATTCTGGTAATTGACTCAATAGGACACTAATTATAAATATAAACCTGCCTCTTGATCTAAATTATGGAAGTAGCTAAATTGAGAATCTGATACTTAGTGGCACATTCACCGTAGCAGCAGAAGTTCTCTTTTACACACCAAAAATTCAAAACTTTGGGTTATAAATTGTGGAAAATACACAATTAAACCATTCAAGCCACTGAATATTAAAATCAATAGTAACATTTCATATTTTGGGAGTTTGACAAATGAGTCACAGGTGTTTTAATAAGTGACATAATTGAACAATGAACTGGAGAAGAAATAACTTATTTCCCTTGTAGGGTGAATTCAATTGCAGTGACTAATTTTGCTATGCATATCAATCATTTCCTTTAGTTTCTATTTCTAAAATTGAAGCGGAGTTTTGTAGAAACGATTTTATTTCAAATTAATTAGAGGACATAATTCCATCATTTGGTTTGTTACATGTACCTGAGATTTCCATGTTCTAAAGTAGTGCACCTGTGGTACTTGTGTGACAGGGTATTGCATTGTGAATTGCAGTAACTAGAATGTTTCTATCCACAGATTGTGACCAATGCAAAGAATACCATACAAGGCTTTAAACGATTGCATGGGCGGGCTTTTGATGACCCATTTGTGCAAGCTGAAAAAAGCAAACTTGTTTATGAGCTTCAGAAGATGCCCGGTGGTAGTGTTGGAATCAATGTATGTTTTATTTTTACTGAAAATATACTAATTAGAATGAGAGTGCAATTTAAGTGAGGATCTCAAAGTATAATGGTAATGATGGTGTTAGTTGAAGTTTGAACCGAGTGACCATGCCAGGATACTCCTGCTCACCCCCCGCCATGCCAGTTTGTCACTGCTGTTATGCTGTTAACTAATGAAGCAGTTTTTAACAAAATATGATTAATTTTCTTCAGGAGATTGTATGAGTGTTTTGAATTATGAGCTGATCCTTGAACAGTTGTTCTTTATGGCTGTGGATGCTTGAATGAATTGGATGTTAATTGGATTGTTTCATTGCACCAAAGATGGCAGTTTCAGCTGTCACTGCCCTTTTTAATCTCTGACTCACTTTCTCTTTAGGCTCTCCTATGAACAAATGTAAATAAAAAAAGGCCCCTCACAGCCACAGACTGAAATGGCTTTAATGTGGGTCATAATTGTGCTTTCATATCTTTAATGTA
Organism: Pristiophorus japonicus; assembly: GCF_044704955.1. NCBI lineage: Eukaryota > Metazoa > Chordata > Chondrichthyes > Pristiophoridae > Pristiophorus > Pristiophorus japonicus. The sequence continues at coordinate 329,227,263 of NC_091978.1, forward strand.
ATCCAGCAATACAAAATCTTTTAATAATGAACTGCTGCAACCATTGGGCCTTATTAATGAGTTTCATTTGTAATAAATTGGAATTTTTTAATCCGTTTTTAAATTTATGGAGGGGACAAAATGATCTTTTGAAAGTCATATTCCCTGGTTTCTGTAGTAATAAAACCATTCTAAAGATGATAGACCCAGCATCGGCGCCATACCAGTACAATCTTGTCTGCTGTTGCTGAGCTCTACTACTTCAAATCTGGTATTTATATGGTAATTTCCACCCAAGTTTCTTGCTACAGCCCATTTAAAATCTGAGCCAGCCAAACAAAATAGATACAAGGAAAGGAGATTTAAAATCAGCAGCAAGAGTTGGGATGGAAGCTACGCTAGACATTTGCTATTCCAAGTATTAAGATTGTTGAAGAAAGTTAACTTCTGATAAAACTGCACTGGTTGAAATGAGAAAGAACAAAGAAAATGTGTTTGTAAACATCAGCCTGAGAATTTTGATGATTTTTGGAAGCTTTATAATGTTGACTCTGCTCTTGCACAAGAATCATATAGTGCCTTTCACATTTTCAGGATGTCCCAAACTGCATCACAACTAATAAGTTACTTTTGAAATAGTCACTTTTATCGGAATTATTTCTTCTCCCCCTTTAACTTTAAATGTAATTAGATTCTTAATCGAGAACAAAAATCTTCAAAAGCTTACTAACCTGATCCATAGTGAATGTTTTGAGAAACAGTTCATTAAGAATATTTGTCTGTAGAAATTGTAGTTTTAATTTAACTAAATTTGGTAAGTATGCATTTTGTATCAATCTCTACAGACAAACTTATGATAAACAATATCTTGATCTCTGAACTACAGTAATGAAAATGAATGTAATAAAACTATGGCAAACTATATTGCATCTTCTGCCCTCTGCACCCTACCCCACCCCCTGCAGCTATTATTAAAAATTGGTAAAGTAATGTAGCGTAAAATTTTCTTACAGGTGCATTACATGAATGAAGAACGAATTTTTGCTATTGAACAAATTATGGGGATGTTACTGACTAAACTGAAAGAGACTTCAGAAAATGCACTGAAGAAGCCCGTCACAGACTGTGTAATTTCGGTAGGTTGGATTGAAGTAACGTCAGGAAAATCTCAAAGCTATCCTAAATCTAGTTCCTAAGATTGTACAACCAGTCACTGCCAGAAAATTATTTACCCCCCCCCCCAGATGGAAGTGAATAATTCTTCTTCAGAAGTAGTTTACATGGTGACATCCTTTTTGTAAAGAACTGTTGCCTTAATCTAACTGCTCAAGATGACAAGCATTTTGACTTTATTCCAAGATGAAATTTAAGTACAATTCAAGAAATTCTGTAATATTTTGCTATAGTGCACTTGTACATAGTTGAGGAAAAGTATTGGGTGCCTCAAATAAGTGGTCACATCCTGAAATTAGTACTAGAGTTATAACTACTTTTTATTTTTAAGTTGCTGTAAAATGGTCGGGGTCAATATTTCAATTTTGATTTGATAAGGCTTTTATTTTCCTTCACCTATAGTATGTAGCTACTGTTGTGTGATAGGATGGTATGTTACATTGGAAGTACGTATATTGGATCCTGGCTTGATATGTTAATTATAAAACTTTTTTTTTTAAACTGAGGTTTTCTGAATCTGTTGGCAGGTGCCTTGTTTTTTCACCGATGCAGAGAGAAGGTCCGTGATTGCTGCTGCTGAGATCGCAGGACTTAATTGTCTGCGGCTGATGAATGACACCACTGCAGGTAAAAGAAAAGGCAATACATCTTTGCCTGTTGCTGAGATGGATGTAAGCATTTGTAGACTTAACATTCCTTAAAGTGTGTACCTTTTAATAAAACTTGAGATAAGAGTTTGGCATGATCACCTAAAAGCGATGAATGGAGATGGTGCAAATTTACCATATTGTCAAATTAGAAGAAGCCAAGCACTGCACATGTATACAAAAGGCAAGTGCAAAGCATTAACTTGCAAATGGCAGTGAAAATATTGGTCAGTAAAGAACTAAGATAGTAGACTGCAGTTGCTTTTGCTTTTTAAAACAATGTAATGTTGAGTCGGCATCAGAGGTGCAGTCGACAAAGTGAATTCAAAATGTTATTCACTCTGGAACATCTCACTCTAGCTCAAAAAATTCTAATGGAGCAATTATACTGAACATTTTACATGACTATAAAGTAACTTTGTCTCCACAGCATTGCAAAATGTGTAATATAACTGCAACCAAGCCAGAATGAATCTTGGTGTGCGATCACTTCAAGGAGCGCTCTACTGAAACCAGTGTAAACCACCACTAACCCCCCCCCCCCCCCTTGGAGGTTGGCGGGGGGGGGTGGGAAGTGTTGACTTCTTGCTAGGATTTGGTTCCACGGGCATTTGTTGCTGCCTTACCCAAGGATCATATTTCCGGCGTGAGCTTTATCATTGTTTTGACGGGCTATTTGATGGCATGGAGCATTTATAGCTGAACCAACTCTGCTCACATTCAGTGCCTGCACATGCACACTTCTAGTAGGATAGTAATCAGAAACACAAACATTAATCAGTTTTCTCCTATAACTCGTTGGTGCTGAGGACAATTATTGGTCTCCGTTGAATTTAAGTAATTGGGAGCCTCATTACATATTTAGTATTGATAAAGAGCCATTTTTCCACTGGCTATTTCATTGCTTTTTTTTTTACACTAGGTAGCAGAGCTTTTGCATATTTTAACCATGTGTGGTGATCTGCTTTTCCAGTTTTGCAGTGTGCTGAGTTTGCACTTTGCTTTCGCTGCTTTTATAGTAGGTAGTGCTTTCAAGCAGTCTTTCGTATGGTAGTAGCAAAGCAAATGAAACGTCAATATCTAAGTTGGACATCCAGGCCAAAGCTTCAGGTGTAACAGCATGGATATCTTGTGGGCTGCCTGCAAATTTCTTCTGAGGCCAGTTCTCAATGATGTGCTCCATAGTCTGATTAGGAGCTCCACAGTCTCATGATGGGAATGCTTTAATCTTCCACCTATGGAGAAGGTGGCAGCATTTACCTTTTCTACCTTGCGGCAGCTTTCAAACAGAAACTATAGCTTGGGAGATTTGTATGAGTAAGTTGATTGGAGCATCTGAAAATCTGGCGAAGTTTAATGCTTTCTTTTTAAAGGAGAAAGTAAAATACTTAACCTCCAGAAGGGATATAAAAAAACCCCAGAAAAGTATTCAACAGACCCATGTATAACAAAAGAAAAATCAGAATAAGAATAGGACCACCAAGGAATGCATAAGATAAACTCTCAGATAATGGCAGAAATATTTAACAATTACTTTGCCTCGGTTAACAAGGTGGACATGGCATTAGAAGAGATCAAAAAAGATAACATATTTAAGATAGAAAAAAGGGGAGATAATTAACTAGATAAACTAATCAAACTTAGAGGATAAAACCCCTGGTCCAGACAGATTGCATTTGCACATATTGGCACAGAAATTGTGGTTGGGGGCATCCCATGGACGGATGCCTCTGAACGCAATAATTTCGACACAAGTCCCTGGTGGTCCTGGAGGTTTGGCGACTTGCAGTCCTAGAGCTCTGCACGAAGGCCAGCGTAGGGGCCTACGTATCCCAGAATTGTACGGCCCAACCTATGAGTAGGGGGGGCCCCATTCATACTTACTGTAATTCCGTATGTACGGAGCTGCTAAAAGTATGAATAGGAATACCCCCAAAAACACACATGCTGAAAATAAATTTCTAAAAACACATCACAGATTTAAAATGCAATTTAATTATATATTTTATACAAAAATGTATTTTTTGAAATTTAAAAAAATGTTTTAACAGGGCTAAAAATAAACTTGCCTTAATGGGCAGGGTTTTAATATATAAATGAGTGATGACATTTTATTTTTCTCTTTTTTTTTTAAACTCTTACGCTGGTTAAAAACAGGCAAATAGCCCAACTCTCTGCCCACAGAGGCTCTCTTCCTTCGCATGCGTGCGATCTGTCAAGAGATTTTTTGATAGATTGCAAGTGCCAGGTTTAGGCGCCTGCGCTTCGCATACCTAAACACAGAACTTGCAGGGACCCCATGAGAACCTGCGTACTTCATCCGCGCCCATGGGGAGCGCGATTTCAGGCCCATTAAAATAATGGGGAAGCGATAGCATTAGCACTATTACATAGGGAATAGTGCCAGTGGACTGGCAGGCAGCTAATGTGATTCCTATATTTAAAAAGGGAGAAAAAACAAATCCAGGAAACTATATAGAGAGATAATGGAATCTTACTAGAAGATATAATAGAAATACATCTAGAAACCGAAAATATAATGGTCAACATGGTCAAAAGGGAAGGTCGTGCTTGACCAAACAACCCTATTGCATTCTCTGAAGAAGTAACTGGGTAGACAAGGGTTATGCAGATGATGTAATTTTTGGATTTTCAAAAGGCCTTCAATAAAGTAGACTCGTGACTGTTTGAGACTAAGGTCAGAGCATGTAGAGGCAGGGCACAAGTAGCAGGATGGAGAGCAAGCTGGCTACAAAACCGAAAACAAGAGTTACTCAAGCTGGCAGAAGGTGGGAAGGTGTTCCATTAGTGGGACCACTGTTCACTATTTACATAGACGATTTGGACTCTGGAATCACAAATTTGGGGACTACACTAAATTGGGGGGTACAGTTAATACTGAGGAGCGCTGCAATAAAATGCAAGACATTAGTAAATGTGCTGAATGGGTATATAATTGGCAAGTTAATTTCAATATAGATAAGTGTGAGGTGTTGCATTTAGATCGGACGAATGAGCCCACATTGAAAATAAATGTCTAAATGGGGTTGAGGAGCAAGGAGATCTGGGAGCACAGATACACAAATCACAAAGTAGAGATGTAGGTTAATAAGGCCATTTTTATTTTAAAGCAAACAAAGCACTGGGGTTTATTTCTAGAGATAGAATTGAAAAGCCGGGAGGTTATGTTTAACTTGTTTAGAACCTTGGTTAGACCACACTTGGAGAACTGTGTACAGTTTAGGTCTCTATATAGAAAGGATGTGGGCACTAGAAAAGGTGCAAAATAAATGTACAAGGATGATACCAGAACAGACGACAAAACCTACAAAAAAAGATTGAACAGGCTGAGGTTCTTTTCTCCAGAAAAGAAAAGCTTGAGGAGTGACCTAATGAAGGTCTTCAAGATTATGAAAGGGTTTGATAGGATCAATCTTTCCACTTGTGTGGTAGACCAAAACTAGGGGCCATAAGTATAAGATGGTCACTAATAAATCCAATAGGAAATTCAGGACTTTACCCAGAGAGTGGTTAGAATGTGGAACTCGCTACCACATGGAGTAGTTAAGGTAAATAGAATAGAGGCATTTAATGGGAAGCTAGATAAACACGTGAGAGAAAGGAATAGAAGATTATGCTGATGGGGCTAGATGAATAGGGGTGTGAAGAGGCTCTTGTGGAGCATAAACATTGGCGTGGAGCATAAACATTGGCATGGACTGGTTGGGCCTAATGGCCTGTTTCTATGCTGTACACTTGACTGTGTCCAAATTAGGTTTTGATCATTAACATTTGCTTGTTTTTATGTTTAAACATTTTTATATGCCTGCTGGATGTGCATGTTTGAAACTGGTGTTGGGAAGGAGACATACAGAAAAATTAGTCCTTGACAAAAACTTATTTATTCTATTCTCTTATTGAATGCAACAGCTTTAATTTCTTTTTATTTCCCTCTTCTCGTTAAACTATTTTATTAACTACTGGAAACACACTGGAGAGTTATCTTTTTCTTGTTTGGGTGGCTTATTATGTGTAGCCTCAAGAAAAAATACAACTTTGAAGCTGAGAAGCAATTGTCTGAGTAGGGGTAGTAGTGTGGCTACAGACCTTCTGCTTCTTAATTGGGTGGCTTGGGTTCCAGCTTTCACACGTGTCTTTACTTCTGTATCAGTTTATTGGATACTTTCCATGTACAGCTATCTTTTTCGCTTTCTTCCCCGGTTCCCATAATCTAAGTCAACTGTTTCTAGATGTGCAGCCTGGAAGTATATTGGGGATACATATTATAAATTCTATGGAAGCTAGTTGTCTGTTACAGTAATTTTTTAAAACATGATGTTTGAAATGAGCAAATGTGTAGAAATAGTGCAGTGTTTATATTCAATGTTTTGCACTTTATTACTGGACAGGACAGTTGGGCTTCAGCAAGGAAAATTAAACCTTCTTGGAGATGATGCAACAAAAGTTGCACAGCTTTGAATTGCTCGACTTTAAAATTTTACTAACCATAGCCCTCCTTTATTGTAGAAAGCAAGCTACATTTTAAAAACCATAGCATACTTTTCTTAATAGGATTATTTTCTGGACAAGTGCAGGAGGTGGCAATACAATGCATCACTCCTATGCCAGTGCCAGCTCTTTGACTGAAGCTATATAATCCCATTCACATCTTTTCCTTTCTCAACTTTTTATCTATTTTCCGTTGTCCAATTAACTTGATATCCCTACTGCTGAGACCTACACCCAGGCTGCCAACATGTATGCTTATTTTATGGACAAGTTTTCATAGATACTACAGGGACTCCATGTACTGCCAAGGATGGACTTTCTCTTTTATTTTCTTTCTTCACAATGGTGATGCCATGAACTGTCAGCTGAAGCTTAGTGGGTAGCACACTTAGCTCCTGAGTCAGTAGGCTGTGGGTTCTAGTCCTGCTGCAGGCTGACACCAGTGCAGTGCTGAGGGAGTGCTGCACATTCAGAGACATCGTCTTTCGGATGAGACGATAAACTGAGGCTCCGTCTGTTCTCTCGGGTGGATGTAAACTATCCCATGGTACTTTTTCGAAGAAGAGCAGGGGAGTTATCCGCAGTGTCGTGACCAATATTTATCCCTCAATCAACATAACATAAAAACAGATTATCTGGCCATTATCACATTGGTATTTGAGGGAGCTTGCTGTGCACAAATTGGCTGCCGCATTTCCCACATTACAACAGTTACTACACTCCAAAACAACTTCATTGGCTGTAAAGCGCTTTGAGCAGCCCCTGCTAAATGTACCTCCGATCAGGAATTGATGAGTACAGAAGTTGGTGGCACTGAATGTTGATGAGATAACGCTCCGTGGCATTGACATTACGATTCCCCTGCCTCAATTTAGAAATAGTCTTGACAAACATTGTACAAACCCAGCCACATGTATAGGATTTTTAGTTGTTAACCTATTTTCTGTTTTTTAGTTGCTCTTGCATATGGTATTTACAAGCAAGACCTACCAGCTTCAGAAGAGAAACCAAGGAACGTTGTCTTTGTAGATATGGGACATTCAGCCTATCAGGTTTCTATTTGTGCATTTAACAAGGGAAAGCTTAAGGTTAGTAGCATAAAAGCTTTGCTTTTTTTAAATTTTTTGTATAGTTTAGAAATCCTAATCCTCCTTTGTTGGGTGTAGATTAATTTTAATTGAATTTGTTTTGGTTATGAATAAGAAACTTAAAACGGGTCCAAATTCAGAGCATGTACAGTGGTGACAAAGAACCAAGTATCAATCGAGTGGCTCTGGTCTATGGGGGCACTATTTTTACAGCAAAATGATTTTATATATTGCATAGGTAAAACAGCTTGTGGTGTTTGGCTCTGTTCATTGCATAAATATGAAAGCCAACAGAATCCTGTGTTTTTTATGTTTAATATTTATTTCCTGGTCTCACTACTATCAGAAATGCCTCTATTAGAAATATTTAAAGATTATATTCTTGTAATATGCCAGTTTTCTTCCTCAATGATTAAACATCTGTGTTTCTCCTTTTGAATTTTTTTTTGTTTGTATACTTTAGTCGTCCACCATCGTATTACACAATATTGTTCTCCCAGTTTTATTTTTCTATCAAGACCAATCGTATTCCAGTCGAAAATCTTCAAGATACAACTATCATAAGTTTGCCACCCACCCTGGGGGCTGAAATTGAGCCCCACCCCAAATGGGGTGCACTTACTGTTTTTAGAAGTTTTTCTCCACCCCAATCCATGGGGCGGAGATTTCGGCGAACTTCAGTACTTTGGGTTTTTTCCGTTCTGGGCGGCTGCGGGGAGGAAGTGCCCTTGCAGCGGGTCGGCTGCCCTGACTGATCATCAGTGCCACGCGCTGATTGATTTCCAGGGTAACTCTGTTCCACTCCCATGTTTTCTCTGGGACAATTTTATTCCTGTGCTCTTTGCCCTAACTTACTGTGCAGCTAACCCTGGGCTCTGACTTCCTTGCTCTTTCTGAGCCCTTGGCTCTGACTTCCATTACTTTGCATGAGACATCAAGGCACATTACCCCGTTCTCCCGGTCACAGAGAAAGATCAGATAATTTCTGTGAGTTTTAGAGCCCCAAATCTACTTCCAGATCTCCATAACTAATGAAATGAAAAGGAACGTGTGAGAGATAAACATACAAAATGAATAGAAAAATTAAAGGAGAAAGAAAGGCAAATGGAAGATGCAGTGAGACAGAATTAGAGTCGGAGAACAGTAGTCAGTTGCAGGAACAATAATACAATTTATTTTCCACAATTCTTTTTTTTATCCACGGGGGTCAAATTTGTATAAAAGGTGTTGGTTATCAGGCCATGCATCCTTTTTCCCTGTGCTCCCTTTCTTAATGTAGAAAAAGCCCTTCTTGGCAAGAGACTGGGTGACAAGCTGAAGATTGCCTTGCTAAGATAAGATCATCTTGTATTTTCACTAAGCTTGATGAAATAATTTTTCATTGGGCTCTTGGCTCAGTAATATTGGGTAAGCTGGAGACTGCTTCTATACTTCAATGGGCCCAAAATCTTTTGATGCATAAATAATCTGATCTAATTAGACTTTTTAGTAATACCCTGTACTATTTTGTAAGTGACTTGGTTTTCAGAAATTGGTTCAGCGAAAAGAGACCGAGTAGGGATAATGGGCAGGTACTTTAATTGGCAAGCTGGGACTAATGATGTCCCACAAGGATCTGTTATATTCACTATTTGTTAATGACTAAGGTGATAGAATAGAGAACCACATATCCAAGTTTGCTGATAATCCCAAGATGGGTGACATTGTAAGCAGTGTAGATGGAAGCATAAAATTACAGGGATGTTAATTAAGCAAATGGCAAAACTGTGGCAGATGGATTTCATTGTAGGCAAATGTGAGGCCATTCACTTTAAACCTAAAAAGGAAAGAATATAGTACTTTCTAAATGGTGAATAGCTAGAATTAGTGAAGGTCCAAAGAGATTGGAGGGATCACGAAAAAAAGGGAACTGTAGCGATTTAAGTTACGGGACTAGTAATCCAGAAGCCTGGACTAATAATCCGGAGACACGAGTTAAAATCCCACCACAGTAGCTGTGGAATTTAAATTCCGATTTTAATTAAATAAATCTGGAATAAAAAGCTAGTGCCAGTAATGGTGACCATGAAACTTACCAGATTGTCATTAAAAACTCATCTGCTTTCACTAATATCCTTTTTAGAGACGGAAATCTGCCATCCTTACCTGGTCTAGTCGATATGTGACTCCAGACCCACAGCAATGTGATTGACTCTGAACTGCCCTCTGAAATGGCCCAGAAAGCTGCTCTGTTATAACCAACCACTACAAGAAAATAATAATGAGAATAAAACCAGATGGACCAACCTGCATCGACCTCTGCACTGGCTTCGGACACAACCATGGCATACCCAACCCAGTCGACCTTGCAAAGTCCACCTTGCCAACATCTGGGGACTTGTGCCAAAATTGGGAGAGCTGTCCCACAGATTAGTCATGCAACAGGCTGACATAGTCAAACTCACAGAATCATACCTTTCAGCCAATCTCCCAGACTCCTCCGTCACCATCCCTGGGTATGCCCTGTCCCACCGGCAGGACAGACCCACCCGAGGTGGCGGTACAGTGGTATACAGTCGGGAGGGAGTGGCCCTGGGAGTCAACTTTGACTCCAGACCCCATGAAGTCTCATGGCTTCAGGTCAAGCATGGACAAGGAAACCTCCTGCTGATTACCACCTACTGCCCTCCCTCAGCTGATGAATCTGTACTCCTCCATGTTGAACACCACTTGGAAGAAGCACTGAGGGCAGCAAGGGCACAGAATGTACTCTGGTTGGGGGATTTCAGTGTCCCATCACCAAGAGTGGCTCAGTAACACCACTACTGACTGAGCTGGTCGAGTCCTGAAGGACATAGCTGCCAGACTGGGCCTGCAGCAGGTGGTGAGAACCAAAACGAGGGCAAAACCTACTTGACCTCCTCCACACCAATCTACCTGTCGCAGATGCATCTGCCCATGACAGTATTGGTAGTAGTGATCACCGTGTAGTCATTGTGGAGATAGAGTCCCGTCTTCACACTAAAAACGCCCTCTACTATGTGTGGCACTACCACTGTGCTAAATGGGATAGATTCAGAACAGATCTAGCAGCTCAAAACTCGGCATCCATGGGGCACTGTGGGCCATCAGCAGCAGCAGAGTTGTATTCCGCCATAATCTGTAACCTCATGGCCCAGCATATCCCTCATTCTACCATTACCATCAAGCCAGGTGACCAACCCTGGCTCAATGAGGAGCAGCACCAAGCGTACCTAAAAATGAGGTACCAACATGGGGAAGCTGCAACACAGGACTACATGCATGCTAAGCAGTGGAAGTGGCTTGCTATAAACAGAACTAAGCGATCCCACAATCAACGGGTCAGATCAAAGCTCTGCAGTCCTACCACATTCAGTCGTAAACGGTGGAGGACAATTAAACAACTAACTGGAGGAGGAGTCTCCATGAATATCCCCATCGTCAATGATGGTGGAGCCCAGCACGCAAGTACAAAAGACAATGCTGAAGCATCTGCAACCATCTTCAGCCAGAAGTGCCAAGTGGATGATCGATATCGGTCTCCTCCCGAGATCCCCACCATCACAGAAGCCAGTCTTCAGCCAAATTGATTCACTCCACATGATATCAATAAGTAGCTGAGCACACTGTCTATGGACCCCGACAACATCCCGGCTGTCGTGCTGAAGACGTGCTCCAGAATTGGCCACGCCTCTAGCCAAGCTGTTGCAGTGGTATCTACCCGACAATGTGGAAAACTGCCCAGGTATGTCCTGTCCACAAAAGGCAGGACAAATCCAATCCAGCCAATTACCACCCCATCAGTCTACTCGCAATCATCAGAAAACTGATGGAAGGTATCAACAGTGCTATCAAACGGCACTGACTCACCAATAACCTGCTCACCGATGCTCAGTTTGGGTTCTGCCAGGGCCACTGCTCCAGTCCTCATTACAGCCTTGATCCAAACATGGACAAAAGAGCTGAATTCCAGAGCAGAGGTGCGAGTGATTGCCCTTGATCACATTTGATAGAGTGTGGCATCAAGGAGCCTTAGTAAAATTGAAGTCAATGGGAATTGGGATGGTGGGGGGTGGAGTGGTTATGGTTGTTGGTCAATCATCCGAGCCCCAGGACATCGCTGTAGGAGTTCCTCGGAGCAGTGTCCTCGGCCCAACCATGTTCAGCTGCTTCATCAATGACTTTCCCTCCATCATAAGGTCAGAAGTGGGGATGATTGCACAGTTCCATTCGCAACACCTCAGAAAATGAAGCAGTCCATGCCTGCATGCAGCATGACCTGGATGACATTCAGGCTTGGGCTGATAGGTGGCAGTACCCCAGTGAGAGCCAGTGTGTGTGGGACCCGTACCCCAGTGAGAGTCAGTGCGTGTGGAACTGTACCTGAGTGAGAGTCAGTGCCTGTGGAACTGTACACCAGTGAGAGTCAGTGTGTGGGACTATACTCCACTGAGAGTCAGTGTGTGTGGCTCTAGTGCTAGGCAATGACCATCTCCAACAAGTGAGAATATCCCTTTTGATATTCAACAGGCATTACCGTCGCTGAATCTCTTTCCCCCACCCTCCACCATCAACATCTTGATCACCATTGACCAGAAACATAACTGGGCCAGCCACATCAATACTGTGGCTACAAGAGCAGGTCAGAGGCTGTGTATTCTGTGGCAAGTGTCTTGCCTCCTGACTCCCCCATAGCCCTTCCATCATCTACAGTGCACAAATCAGGAATGTGATGGAATACTCTCCACTGGCTTGGATGAGTGCAACTCCAACAACACTAAGTTCAACACCATCCAAGACAAAGTAGTCCAGTTGATTAGCACCCCATCCACCACCTTCAACATTCACTACCTCCACCACCGGCGTACCGTAGCTGCAGTGTACCATCTATAAGATGCATTGCAGCAACTCCTAAATCCACAATCTCCACCACCAGAAGGACAAGGGCAGCAAGCACATGAGCGCATCATCACCTGCAAGTTCCCCTCCAAGTTACATACCATCCAGACTTGGAAATATATCGCCGTTCCTTCATTGTCGCTGGGTCTAAGTCCTGGAACTCACTCTTTAACAACACTGTGGGAGTACCTTTGCCACAAGGACTGCAGCAGTTCAAGAAGGTGACTCACCACCACCTTCTCAAATGGGCAATAAATGCTGGCCTTGCCAGCGATGCCCACATCCCAGAAGGAATTTTTTAAAAAGGCATATAATGTGGGAAAATATGAGGCTATTCACTTTGGTAGGAAAAATAGAAAATGAATATTTTTAAATGTTGAGAAACTATTAAAAGTTGGTGGTGTTCAGAGGGATTTGGGTCTCCTTGTACACACAACACAACATTAACATGTAAGTACAGCAAACAATTGGGAAGGCAAATGGTATGTTGGCCTTTATTGCAAGGGGCTTAGAGTACAAGAGGAAGGAAGTCATGTTTCAATTGTACAGGGCTTTGGTGAGACCACCCCTGGAGCACTTTGCACAGTTATGGTCTCTACCTAAGGAGGGATATACTTACCTTGGAGGAGGTGCAACTAAGGTTCACTAAATTGATTCCTGGAATGAGGGGTGATTGAGTAGAATGGGCCTACAATCTCTGGAGTTTAGAAGAATGAGGGGTGATCTTATTGAAACACCAGATTCTGAGAGGGCTTGACAGGGTAGATAGTGAGGCTGTTTCCCTGGAGGGAGAGTCTATAACTAGGTAGCATAGTCTCAGGACTTTCCATTGTATTCGTACATCTGAATCCTGGTTGAGCTTTTTTTCCTTGATGCTATTTCCAGATCAGCTGCTAATGGCAGTGCAATGGTTTCTGGCTGAATCCATACTGCACTATTTTATATTTTATATATGTATGAGCATGTCAATAATCTGAATGATTTTGAACATTAATAGTATGTAAATGCACAAAAGCTGTTAGTTATTGCAGAAAACCAAGCATTAATACATTCAGAATACGTCTTTTCCTTGTAGTGATTTGACTTTTTTTCCCCCACAAATCCTAGGTTCTGGGAACTGCATTTGATCCCTACTTGGGTGGAAAAAATTTTGATGAGGTCTTGGTAGATTACTTCTGTGAAGAATTTAAGACTAAATATAAGCTAAATGTGAAGACTAATAGTAGAGCTTTACTCCGTCTACACCAAGAGTGTGAGAAATTGAAGAAGCTAATGAGCGCAAACGCCTCTGATCTCCCAATGAACATAGAGTGCTTCATGAACGATATTGATGTTTCTGGTAGAATGAACAGGTAAATTTATTTTGTTGTGCCTTTTCATTCCAAATCAAGTTTTGTTATTTTGTACTTTGCTGAGGTGAAGGAGGGAGGGAGAAAACTATCTGATACTCAATTTGTAACATTAACTTCTGATGATCCATCTGTGGTACTTGATATTTTGAAAAGACAGACAAAATGGAAAAGGAGGGCTTCGTACTGATAAAGGATAACATAAGGACAGTAGTGAGGAAGGATCTTGTCTCAGACGATCAAAGTAGAATCCGTATGGGTGGAGAAGAGAAAAAACATAGGGCAGAAAACACTGCTGGGAGTAGTTTATAGGCCTCCTAACAGTAACTATACTGTTGGACAAAGTATTAATCAAGAAATAAGAGCAGCTTGTAACAAAGATAATTCAATAATCGGAAATCAGCGCGGTCCTGGACTGCAAGACCATCAGCAGGCCGGGGCCATCAGAGGGAGCAGCGTGCGGCGGCTGCGAAGTCAGGTCTCTCATTGCAGTGCAAGCAGGCACAGCAGGAGAGGCGAAGAAGCGGCAAGAGTTTGTAGAAGGAAGTGACCGGGGCCCAGGGGCAGCACGGGCCAGCCCATGCTGCTGTATGTGTGCGCGCTCAGTCCGTGCAGCAGAGCTTGTTTCCAGTTGTCTTGGGTAATCCTTGCCACTGGACCAAGACCTAGCTCTGTCAAGCCCATGTGGTGGCTGGTGTGCAAGATGTAGTTCGGGATCTGGAATATTAGGTTCTTCATTGAAACACGTGTGAACTCATTCCTTGTGGAAGCAAGTCACCCTCGTTTCAAGGGACTGCTGATGATGATGGGGGACTTTAATCTTATAGACTGGACAAATCAGAAGCGTAGTAAATAAATTCCTGGAATGCATTCAAAACAATTTCCTAAAACAACATGTCATGGAATCAATCAGATAACAGGCTATTTTAGATTTTGTCTTGTGAAATGAGACCAGGTTAATTAGTAATCTCCTAATAAAAGACCCTCTGGGGAAGTGATCATAATAGAATTTGACATTGAATTTGAGAGTGACAGTGGCGGCCACCAGTTAGGCAGGGCCGCCAGCAGGCAGCCCGGCACCCCCTCTTGGGTGCTGGGCCACTGGCCCGGCCGAAGCCCTCCCTGGTGACCCACTGGGCACCACTAAAGTGGCTGCAAAGCTTGCAGCGGCCCTCCCCTTTAACTGAAGAAGAGAGACACTGCTATGCGTCAGCATGATGCGCGTCCGCGTCTCGCCGACATCATCAGTGCCGACGCCGATGAAGCCTTCCGCTCCGCTCCCGACGCACTTCCACCCCCAGCCTCCCCAAACACTGCTGCAACGATTTTTTAAAAGTTAAGAGGCCAATTTCCCTCTTCACCCCATGGATTCAGGCAGAGAATATTCATTTATTTGGGATGGAGGGCAATGTCTAACCCCTAGAGTCTTAAACCTAAAGCCAATTACATGGGTATGAGGGGCGAGTTGGCCAAGGTAGATTAGGAAATTAGATTAAAAGATATGATGGTAGATGAGCAATGACGAATATTTAAAGAACTACTTCATAATTCTCAACGAATATACATTCCATTGAGTAATAAAAACCCCATGGGAAATCTGATCCATCCATGGCTAACTAAAGAGGTTAAGGGTAGTATTTGATTTAAAAGAAGCTTATAATGTTGCCAAGAATAGTATTAAGCATGGCGATTGGGAGAGTTTTAGAAAGCAGCAAAGGATGACCAAAACATTGATATGAGACAGAAAATAGAATGTGACTGTAAACTAGCAAGAAGTATAAAAACAGATTGTAAGAGCTTCTACAGTAGGAAGGGAATAACAAAAGTAAATGTGGTTCACCTAAAGGCTGAGACCGGAGAAATTATAATGGGAAATAAGGAAATAGCAGAGGCATGAAACAAATATTTTCACAGTAGAAGACATGCATGCCAGAACAATTGGGGAACTAAGGGTCTAATGAGAATGAGGAACTTAAAGTAATTAATATTAATAGGTATAAAGGTGAATATCCCTTGGACCTGATGGCCCACATCCTAGGGTTCTAAAATAGATGGCTTCAGAGATAGTGGATGCATTGGTTGTGATCTTATAAAATTCCCTGGATTCTGGAATGATCCCAGTGGATTGGAAGGTAGCAAATGTAACCCTGCTATTCAAGAAAGAAGGGAGAGAGTAAACTGAACTACAGGCCAGGTTAGCCTGACATCAGTCGTTGGGTATAATGCTGGAATTCATTATTAAAGAAGTAACAGGGCACTTAGAAAATCATAATATAAGGCAGAGTCAATGTGGTTTTGTGAAAGGGAAATCGTGTTTTAAGATGTAACTAGGGGAACCAGTGGGTGTAGTGTATTTGGATGGAAAGATTGAGTAGACTAGGCCTTTATTCCCTAGAGTTTCGAAGAATGAGAGGTGATCTTATTGAAACGTACAAAATTCATAGAGCTTGACAGGGTATGCTGGGGGGATGTTTACCCTGGCTGGGGAGTCTAGAACTATGGGTCACATTCTTAGGATAAGGGGGCGACCATTTAGAGCAATTTCTTCACTTAAAGCTTTGTGAATCTTTGGAATTCTCTAACCGAGGGCTGTGGATACTCAGTCGTTGAAATTAATAGATTTTTGGATACTAAGGGATCCAAAGAGGGATATGGGGATAGTGTTGGAAAGTGGAGTTAAAGTGGAATATGAAGATTAGCCATGGTCATATTGAATGGTGGAGCAGGCATAAAGGGCCATATGGCCTGCTCTTGTTTCTTGTGGTAGGAATTTAGATCTGTAGTCATAATTATAAGAGTGGCTGTGTTCAGGTTGACCCAACACTAGATCTCCATCTCACGTGAAAGTGACTCCGCCAGCAAAGATCCGATGGAGTGGATTACTGTGGTGAGGTTTTGATCAGTTTCTCCTCTGCCGATTTAAGACTTGTCTTTTTGTAAACAAAAACTGCAACTAAATTAACCAGTTCAAGAGAATTATATTAAGTGAAAATATGTAAATATGGTGGTGGTATTGCTCAGAATTTTGGCTAGTTGCAGTTTAGATTTAATATTTTGCTTTGGTATCTTCCTATCTTTTTTATAATCCTGCTGAAACAGGATATCTATATAAGCTATTTGGCTATCTTTTTGGATTTGAACATGTTTTCTCAAACTGTTTTACTCAATGAAAAATGTTCTTCCTGTTTGGATAGCTTAAAGTCTCTTGACAGCAATGTGGTACATTAGAAATATTTTGTTCTTCCTTTCCAGAGCACAGTTTGAAGAACTTTGTGCCTCTTTTTTAACCAAAGTGGAGACTCCCTTAAAAAGCATAATTGAACAAGCCAGTAAGTGGCCTCCTTAAAGTTGGTAACCTTGTAACTTTGTACTTCAACTTTATATAAAATGTTTACATATGCCACAGGGGAGTCAAGAGCAAAGTGTGGTTTTCCAGTGAAGTGGAGACAGTGGATGAAGGATAATTTAACCAGGATGTGAGGATGTAATTCAGTGCCCATTTTAGAATCCTGTATTCTGCACTAATTTCTATAATGGAATTTGCCTATGTAAACTGGTCATGCTGCAATTTCACTCTCCTGACAGTACTGGCACTGTCATGCCTCTTATGCAATTACAGGGTACCTAATTTACAAACCATTTCCAACATAGGAATTTATAATGGGAATAAATAAAATTTTAGGTATTCTGTAGGATATTTGTTTTTATGATTTCACAATTCACACACACATCTTGTCTGCTACAATGTCAAAATATTACTTTTTTCAGTAATCTTCCCTTGCAGAATTGAGACTTGTAGGGTCATCTGCACACTGAATTAAATGTTCTACAGTAAAGCCTGCTTAAATGCACATTCTTTCTGATGGGTAGTGAATTTAACTGTGGTGCCATTTGAATCTGGGTGTTGGAATTGAGACCAAGGAGCCACTGGACATGAAACAAGTTCAAAAAAGACTACACAAGTACCCTCAGCAAATTCAAATCTTAGATCCAAGACTCCACCACCAACAACAACTACTTTTATTTATATAGCACCTTTTTTTTAAATGTAGTAAAACATCCTAAGGTGCTTCACAGGAGTGTTATCAATCAAAATTTGACATCGAGCCACATAAGGAGATGTTTGGGCAGATGATGTAGGTTTTAAGGAGCGTTTTAAAGGAAGAAAGGGAGGCAGAGGTTCAGGGAGGGAATTCCAGACCGTAGAACTTCGGCAGCTGAAGATAAGCGATTAAAATTGGGAATGATCAAGACCAGAATTGGGAGCTCAGATATCTGAGGGTTGTGGGCAATGTTCCCTTGTAGGCAAAATAAATGGTCTTGAATTGGTTGTGGAGAGGGAAGTTGATTCACATCAAATGAAACATGGAGGTGTCGCACCTCAAACCAAGGAAATCGGCGGAATCCAAAACAATAACAGCTAAAGAGAATGACTTTGGTTTTACTGACATTAAACTGAAAGACATTCATGCCGTTTGGACAGATGGAGAAGGTGGCAACCGGATGTTAGACATGAGTATTTTCAGTGTGTCTCATCAAGATGGTCAGATATGTTCCAAATCAAGCGAGTGTGTCACAATTGTTATGGGTGCATTGCATTTATAAACTATGCAGAATATTGCATTGTGTTTTAAGCACCAATGGTTTTGTCTGATTAAACAATCCAGAGATGCATTTGGAATGCATACATGGTGATTGGGACACGAGTGTTTAGTTTTTTTTCTGATTTCATATTGCATATGAAACTCCTAACCTGAGTAATGTAGCTTGAGACAAAATTGCTCTACTGTTCTGTATTTTGTAAATTTACAATATTTTGTACATTTTAATTAGTTGTATTAGCCTGTTGAATCTCTGGTCTGTGTATAATATGTCTACTTTGAAGTGTGAGAATAACACAAGCTTACTACAACTTGAATAATTGTTAATCACCAGGTCAGTGCACTCTGCTAGAAAGTAAATATACTTTTTAGATTCTAGTCCATTTGGGTAAAACAGTTGAGACAAGTTTGTGTATTGTGAAATATGTTCTTGTATAGTAGTAACTGATTTTATTTTGATTGTAGAATTGCAGCTTGAAGATATATACTCTGTTGAAATTTTGGGCGGGGCAACAAGAATTCCAGCTGTAAAAGAGAGAATTGCAAAATTCTTTCACAAAGATATAAGCACGACTCTCAATGCAGATGAAGCTGTAGCACGAGGTTGTGCGCTGCAGGTAAGATTCTGGCTAGTATTTGATCATCGTATATAAATTCATGAAAAAGGATCTGTAGCTGCTTTGATTTTGGCACCCTTTTCATTGTTTTAGTAATGGAAGAAATGGAATAATCCACCCAACTGAAATGGTAAATAACAGACTTGTCAAATTGAGCACATTCTTTAAAATTTATTTTCAGAAATCCATTCTAAGTTGAGTGACCTGTTCACAAAAGCAGAAAAATTAAGAAATATTACAAATTATCAGGCATTCCCTGTCTGGACTTATTTCTCAGCTAGGGTAAGATTATTTGAGTATTTTACCAGTTCCATGGTTTGAAAACCTTCTTCACCAGAAGAATTGTGTAAGCGGTTCCTATTGGTAGTCTTTGTGTTCTGAGGTAATACAGGTGCATTCATCAGTAGTCTTCAATGCAGTACCCACTAGAGCTTTCTATAATCAGTCCAGTTTGCAATATGCTTTTTTCCTGATACAATATATTAGTAAAAACTTTAATCTAAGTTTAGACCTACAGATTGTGAGACAATGACCAATACAAATGAAGGACAGGAATCAATTTTTGACTTACTAAACTAATCAAGTTTTGGGAAGGGAAGAAGTGGTCTGACATACTAAGTAAAATTTAGTCAATTATGCATCTATGGAAATACAAATCCAACTTGCTATTTTGCCCAGTTATTTCCTGATTTCTTTGTATAACTGTACGAATCCTGACTACTGGTGACATTTTAATATCCTGATTTTTTAAAAAAAAAATTTGCATTTAACTTCCTTACTATGGACACCGATTTTAAAGTCATGTCTTTATCCAGTTCAAATTGCATATTATGTTTTGATAGTTGAGAATTATTTTTTACAAGCATTACCTTGTTAAAATATGTTGCTATGAAGATACAGATTTTGAAAATTATAAGATGTTTTGTTTTCCCCTCCCTCGCCACCCAGTGTGCAATCCTTTCACCAGCATTTAAAGTGCGTGAGTTTTCCATCACTGATGTAGTTCCTTTTCCAATCACTTTAAAATGGAAATCTACAACTGAAGAAGGGTTGGGGTGAGTAGTTTTTTTTTAAATAAAGTACCTACATATCTATATCATTATCTGTGCTCCTATTAGAATTATAGAATAGTCGTCATCATCATCAAAGAAATGAGAATGACTTGCTTCCACGTCGAAAGCTGCTGAGTTCACAGGTGTTTCAATGATATTCTGGATCCCAAACTACATCGTGTAGAGTGGAAGATGCCTGTGCGTGGATTTTTTTTTAACATGTGGTGGCCGTTACACCCCAGCCACCATACGGGCTTGACAGAGCTAGGTCTTGGTCCAGTAGCAAGATTAACCAAGACAACTGGAGACCAGCTCTGCTGCGCGCACACATCACAGTGTGGGCTGGCCCGTGCTACTTCTGGGCCCTAGTACTTGCAGTACTACAGTACTTCCTTTTAATAGAAAAGTATAACACAGATGGGGACCATTCGGCCCATGGAGTCTGCACTGGCTCTTTCGAAGAAACATAGAAAATAGATGCAGGAGCAGGCCATTCGGCCGTTCGAGCCTGCACCACCATTCAATATGATCGTGGCTGATCATGCAACTTCAGTACCTCACTCCTGCCCTCTCTCCATACCCCCTGATCTCTTTAGCTGTAAGGGCCACATCTAACTCCCTTTTGAATATATCCAACGAACTGGACTCAACAACTTTCTGTGGTAGAGAATTCCATAGGTTCATAATTCTCTGGGTGAAAAAGTTTCTCCTCATCTCGGTCCTAGATGGCTTACCCTTTATCCTTAGACTGTGACCCCTGTTTCTGGACTTCCCCAACATCGGGAACATTCTTCCTGCATCTAAGCTGTCCAATCCCGTCAGAATTTTAGGATTCTGAGATCACCCCTCATTCGTCTAAATTCCAGTGAATATAAGCCTAGTTGATCCAGTCTTTCTTCATATGTTAGTCCTGCCATCCCGGGAATCAGTCTGGTGAACCTTCGCTGCACTCCCTCAATAGCAAGAATGTCCTTCCTTAGTTTAGGAGACCAAAACTACACACAATACTTAAGATGTGGTCTCACCAAGGCCCTGTACAACTGCAGTAAGACCTCGCTGCTCCTATACTCAAATCCTCTCACTATGAAGGCCAACATGCCACTTGCTTTCTTTACTGTCTGCTGCACCTGCATGCCAACTTTCAATGACTGATGTACCATGACACCCATGTCTCGTTGCACCTCCCCTTTTACTAATCTGTCACCATTCAGATAATCTGCCTTCCTGCTTTTGTCATCAAAGTGGATAACCTTACATTTATCCACATTATACTGCATGTGTCATGTATTTGCCCACTCACCTAACCTGTCCAAGTCACCCTGCAGCCTCTTGCATTCCTCCTCACAGCTCATACTGCCACCCAGCTTAGTGTCATCTGCAAACTTGGAGATATTACATTCAATTCCTTCGTCTAAATCGTTAATATATATTGCAAATGGCTGAGGTCCCAGCACTGAACCTTGCGGTACCCCAATAGTCACTGCCTGCCATTCTGAAAAAAACCTGTTTATTCCCACTCTTTGCTTCCGGTCTGCCAACCAGTTCTCTATCCACGTCAATACATTACCCCCAATACCATGTGCCTTCATTTTACACACTAATCTCTTGTATGGGACCTTGTCAAAAGCCTTTTGAAAGTCCAAATACACCACATCCACTGGTTCTCCCTTATCCACTTTACTAGTTATATCCTCTCAAAATTCTAGAAGATTTGTCAAGCATAATTTCTCTTTCATAAATCCATGCTGACTTGGACTGATCCTGTCACTGCTTTCCAAATGTGCTGCTATTACATCTTTAATTGATTCCAGCATTTTCCCCACTACCGATGTCAGGCTAACCGGTCTACAATTCCCTGCTTTCTCCCTTTTGTTTATAAAAGTGGGGTTACATTAGCTACCCTCCAATCCATAGGAACTGATCCAGAGTCCATGGAATGTTGGAAAATGACCATCAATGCATCTACTATTTCTAGGGCCACTTAAGTAGTCTGAATCCCAGAGTATCAGGCCCTGGGGATTTACCGGCCTTCAATCTCATCAATTTCCCTAACACCATTTCCTGACTAATAAGGATTTTCCTCAGTTCCTCCTTGCTAGACCCTCGGTCCCCTAGTATTTTCGGGAGGTTTTTCGCGTCTTTCTTAGTGAAGAGCAATCCAGTTAGTCCCACTCCTCCACTCTTTCCCTATATCCTTACAATTTTTTCTCCTTCAAGTTCCCTTTTGAAAGCTACTATTAGGGTGGTGGATACAATTCATCAGGCAGTGCAGTCCGAATTCTAACCACTCATTACGTAAAAAAAAATTTCCTCCTGTCGCCTCTGGTTCTTTTGCCACTCACCTTAAATCTGCGCCCTCTCATTTAGCAACCCTTCAGCCTTTGGACGTGGGGCGGGCGATCAATCTGTTCCCAGGCAGCGTTACCTCAATTTAAATGTTGTAATTTGGCTAGACGTCTCTCTTTTCCCATCTGTCTTGAATTTGACTGCCTGAGGATAGGTTTCTCACAATTCGTGAAACTCAGCAGTTAAATGGCAGTAGGGACTGCTACATCAAGGAGGTAAGTGGCTTTATATCTATCTCCTGGATCCAGGGTCCCTAACTAAGTCATCCCCACCACCAAAACTGATGATGAGGCCGACTGCGATCTTTCGGTGCCCCCTGCCGAACCTCCACCAACCTGCCCCCCCCCCCCCCCCCAACAATCTCCAATTTTTTTATTTTTCCCCCAATCCGCCCCCCCCCACATCCCTGATTTCCCTCCAGGCTTCCAGCTCGCCTCTGAACCCCTCCCCAAACAAAATTACAGCCAAGCCTCTATTTATAAAACCTAGGACCCCATATGCTTTGTTAACCTGTCCTGCCACCTTCAAAGATTTGTGCACAAGTACTCCCAGGTCTCTCTTGCACCTCCTTTAAAATTGTATTATTTAGTGGGTATGGTGTCTCCTCATCCTACCAAATTGTATCCCCTCAGACTTCTCTACATTGAATTTCATCTGCCATGTGTACACCCAAGTTTTGTCAGTTGCACATTTTGAAATTATGTCCTGTATCCCCAAGTCCAAGTCATTAATATATATCAGCAAGTGGTCCGAGTATTGAACCTTGGAGTGCCACTGTGTACCTCACTCCAGTCCAAAAAGCAGCCATTCACCACAACTCTGTTTTCTATCCCTTAGCCAATTTTGTATCTGCTGCTGCTGCCCCTTTCCCCTTTTATCCCCTTTAATTTTGCTAACAAGCCTAGTATGTATTACTTTATCAAATGCTTTTTGAAAATCCATATCCACATCAACTGCATTGCCCTCATCCACCCTCTGTTACCTCATCAAAAAACTCAAATCAAGTTAGTCAAACATGATTTGCCTTTAACTAATCCGTGCTGGCTCACCGTTATTGATCCATGCTTGTCCAAACAACTGTTAATTTTCTTCTGGATCATGGGCCCAAATTTGCCCAGGAGTTGCTCCGCCCTTTTTTTGGAGCAACTTGATTTTTCTGGAGTATCTTAAAAATCCCCATTCTGTACATTTAATTTGCTCCAGTGTAAGTGAGTTAGGTTTTTTTTTTTAGTTTTTTTTTTTCAAAAAGGGGCATTACCAGATACCTATGCCTGTTTTGGCCATTTAAGTCAGTTTGGGCAACTAATAGTTGCTCCAAACTAACTTAGGCCAGCGTCTGTGGCTGCACAGAAAACCCTTGTGGAGAGTTAAGAAATCAGTGCAGGTACCAGAGATGGGGGGTGGGGGAAGGGAAGCGGCGAGGACCTTGCAAAGCACTAAACACCTTCACAACAACATTCAAGAAGCATAAAAACCATCAAAAATAAATAATCATTAAAACCTAAATCCTACCTTCATAACTCGGCCCAAGACGTCAGTGGGTCTGCCGGTGCGAGAGGCCACTCTATTGGGGATAGGTGCGGGTGGGTGGGATGCCCGGGTGGGAGAGCGCGCAGGTAACTGGCCACACACAACACACAGCAGGTTGGGCTCGCAGAATACGGAGGCTGCAGGAGTCAACTCCGAGGTACTGGTGGACTTCTCTCCAAGGCCTGCTGACTTTTTTTTTTCCTCCTCGCCCCCCCCCCCCTAAACCCCATCAAACTCCCCTAACAAAGCACAACGATCAATAAACAAAAAATAAAACTCGAGTCCTACCTTGGCCCAGGAAGTCAGCGGGCCGGCTGGTGTGGGAGGCCAGTCGGCTGGGGATAGGTGCGGGACTCACTCTGGCGTGCAGTAGCCCAGCGCACATCGTGACGCCACTCAGCCTGGGATAGGGGCGAGACATCGGGTCCCACGCTGCAGAGGAGCTACTGCGCATGCGCGAAACCTCCAGTGCGCATGCATTGAGCTGCCGACACTCTTGAGCGCAGGGGCCTAGCTCTGCCTTTCCCCCCCCCCCCCGATACGGGGATATCTTTTCGGCGCCGTTTTGAGTGTAGGAAGTCAGCGCACCTTGCATGAGTGTGCCGATAAAACTGGAGGGCCAAATTTGGGCCCATTGTTTCTAAAAGCTTCCCCATTACCAATGTTAAACTGACTGGGCTGTAATTGCCAGGTTTATCCTTCTCCCCTGTTTTTAAGCACTGGTGTAACATTTGATATCCTTTGGCACGACCCCTGTAACCAAAGAGGACTGGAAGATTGTGGCGAGCACTTCTGCAATTTCTACCCTTCACTCAGTAACCTAGGATGCATCCCATCTGTACCAGATGACTTGGCCACTTTAATTAGTACCAGCCTTTCCAGAATCACCTTTTATCTGTTTTAATCTCCTCCACTATCCCAGCAACTACCTTGTTTACCATAGCTTTGACAAAGTCCCCTTCCTTGGCAAAAGCCCGAAAAATCAAGTGCCAAAAGCATATAATTAGATTAGATGCTGAGAAGTACCACTTAGAGTTGCTGATCTTTTTTTTTTGCTTCCAGGAAATTGCACAACTTGGGGGTGGTGGGGGGTGTTGGGAGGAATGCTGAAGATGCATGTAAATGACACCATTCTGGGTTGGGGACAGGCTCGATGGACTAGCTTGTACTTTTCTGTCCTCTAAGTATATGTTATCTTCCTGTATGCCCTAAAGAAGATTGAATAAAGTGACTATGCAGGAGATTTGTGCAACATATGTGTTTTGGGGGTTATATAAGCTTTTAATCTTCTTTCTAATATTTATAGTAAATGATGGACTAGAAAAGTGTGTACACATATGCCTCTGCCTAGAGGTTTTTTTGGGATATGTCCAAATCAATATTTATTTACATATGTAAGAACATAACATTTTGCAACAAGGAAATAGTGAGCATTAAATTAAGTCTTTTTGTCGGTTGTTTCTGAATGTCAAATTCTTTCACAGGGAGTGTGAAGTTTTCAGCAAAAATCATCCAGCACCATTCTCCAAAATCATCACTTTCTACAAAAAAGAGCCTTTTGACCTGGATGCATATTACAGTAATCCACGGGAACTTTTACATCCAGATTCCAGAATAGGTAAGGTAATTAAAAAAAATTAAACCAAAAAAGCACTTTTTAAAAAACCTGTCTACGTGTTTTTAATTTGTTAAATGCATTGAGTACATCCACTCATGATTGATATTGCATATTATTTGTCTATCTGTAACTAACTATATAACATCCTGATCAAATTTAAATACGTCAGTAAGGTTGTCATGCAGTTCAAAATTATGCCATAACTTGTTGCTTTGGGGAAAGGAAGAATAGGGATATGGATTGAAGTATGGGATAGACAATAACATCCCATTTAATTTATATAATGGTTGAACTTTCAATTGTTTTTTTCTAGCTGCACTACTTTAGAAGCAAAGTGTAAGACTTTAACTTGATGTCCCATAGTTCTCCTTTTGAATGGTAGATGTGCTCCAGTCTTGGGCCGAACTCCATGAGAATTGATGCCTTTGTTTTTGTATATGCTGGCAGCATTATTTTGTCTGCAAAGTATTCTAAAAGCTGCTTGTCATTTTAGTGTGCAAGTATAGAAGAATTATACTCCATGTTTGAGGTTACATTTTGCACTTGTGCTGAACATTAAGGATCAAAACCTCTTTGCTTTCTGTACTGTATATTTCCTAATGTACAGTATAGTTTTCCTGGACTGGAATAAAATCAGCACTTTACACTGATTTCATTCCCAATTTGTAGCAAGACACTTATTTGGGTTACTGATTGCTCGGAAAGCACCATTCAACATGTTGTCAAGTTGCTCTACAGTGTGGAAATTGTACACACTGAAATGTTAGGACTAGTATGATTGCCCAAAATTATCCTTTTAACAAAAAAAATTCTTCCCCTACGGTCTTGACTTGATCATTCCCCCCCCAACCCCCACTGGAGGTGGAAACTCCATGGTATGTATAGTTTCACTGGGAGTCCAGATAGTTGCCAAGCTACTTGACTGGCCAGAGCAGAACCTGAGCCTACAATTGCTAGCATGGTGATTGGGAATAGGAACCATGGCCTTCACCCCCTTTCCCCCCCCACCCCCACCACCAACTGTCCTTCCTTCCCTACCTGGAATGTTGAGCCCAGTTCTAATGCCCCCAGAACGACTAGTTGATTCAACCTAGGATCTTGAACTGCACACCCTGCAATGCATTTACCCACTAAGCCATCTGAGCTTTTATAAAGGAAACGGGGTATTTGAGCTGCATGAATATAAATGGTAACTGTCAATTCAAATTTTTAAATTATAAATGTCCCAAAAATTGACTCTGTACTGTGCAACCCTATTTGCAAGTAGTGTATTGGGAAAGGATTTCAATTGAAATAATTTTATCTATCATGAGTATGGTACTATCTTAAGTTGCACCTCCTTGTACTGAAGCATGTCATCCCAGAGTAATAACTATGTGGATTAGTACACTGAGTTGCCTCATAGGTGAATCCCTGGGGCCAAAATTTGTGGTCGGATGCCTCAAACCAAAAAATATTTTATGAAAGTACCTACTGGTCTTGGAGGAACGAACATTTCCGGTCCAAGGCCTAGATGCACAGCAAAGAGGCCCGCGCATCCTGGGATCACGTGGGCCTGGACCACCAATAAAAATGGAGTATTCTCATTGATGGTAATGGTGAGTTCCGTTTAAACGAGCTCCCATTACATCAATGAGAATACCCACCGAAACACAAACCCAATACATTTTTTTTTTTAAACTCACATTTAAGATTTAATTGCAATTGAATTAAATATTTTAGAAAAATCTATGGACTAGACTTTCCCCTGATGATCTCTGGACTATCGCCCAAATAGGCAGGCTATCGCCCATTTCACCTTTAAAATTGGAAAGTTGGGCCGTTAAATTGCCGGCCCAACTTTCGCCACATCGCCAGGCTGATCGCTCGCCGAGAAGATCACTGGAAAAAAGCTGCTCCCGACTGGCACTGTTCGGCAGAACTCTGTACAATAGACGCCATTTTGAATGTCAGAGGAAGTGAGAGGCTCCTTGAAGAAAGGGCTTATGAGGAGAATTAATTTGAGTTATTTTAAGGGCCTTATTGACTCTTTGGCAATCATCTGCTCACATTTCTATTTATTGAGGACAAATTTAGGGCATTTATAGCAATAGTGATGGGGCCTGTAACCTCTCTACCAGTATTGGTCACTCGTCACATGCTGCAGACTGAAGATGGGAGAAGGTATATTGAAGGTGGTAGACAGCTGCAGAGAAGGAGCCCATACACCCGACACAGTTACAGGGAAAAGCGATCATACCTGAACTTGCGCTTCCGAAAGGAGGTCATCGCTGAGATATGCGAGCTCATCAAGGGAGATCTGCATCATCCAGCACCATCAGGACCACACTGTCCATTGAGGTTAAGGTTACTGCGGCACTTTCCTTCTATGCATCGGGCTCCTTTCAGGCCTCAGCTAGCGACATTTGCACTATTCCTCAGCACACCACACATTGCTCCATTGGGTGACTACTGCCCTTTACGCACGCAGGATGGACTTTTAAGTTTCCTTATGATCAGGGCGGCACAGACCGAGAGGGCTCTGGGTTTCTCGAATAGCAAACTTCCCCAAGGTGCAGGGAACAATAGCCTATACGGACATCACCCTGAGAACACCTTTAAAGGATGCGGAGGTGTTTCGGAACTGAAAGAGATTCCACTCCCTGAATGTGCAGCTTATTGTCAATCACAACCAAATAATCATGGCAGTAAAGTCAAATTTTCCAGGTAGCATCCATGATGCGTACATCTTGCGTGAGAGCCACAAGGTCATGGCTGAATGCTGGGGGATAAAGTATATGGGGTTGCCAGCTGGCTCATGACCCCCCTGCGTAATCCCCAGACGGAAGCTGAGAAGCACTACAATGAAAGCAATATAGCTACGTGCAATATTGTCAAAGACGATTGGAGTGCTGAAGCAGTGCTTCAGATGCCTGGACCACTCTGGAGGCAGCCTACAATACCACGCTGACCAAGTCGCTGAGTTTACTGTGGTGTGTTGCATAATATAGCTATAAGAAGAGGACAACAATTGCCAGGTGGGCTGCCGGTCCACCTCAGGAGTGTGTGACGGAGGAGGAAGAGGATGACGAGGACCTCTGGGAGGACAATCAGGACAATTAACCCATGCCCCTACGCCTCCTCGCAAGACTGGAAAGGCCCCTTGGGAGTTGCGCAGCTGCAAACCTCTTGCATCAGCAGCTCATAAATGAACGCTTTGCGAGAACTTACATTGACAGTTGCAGTTGCATTATGTTTCATCCTTGCCTGGCCTGGCCATTGTTTTCCATGTTATACCTTACGTTATTAGAAGACAGTGCACAACAATTGCAAAATTTCAAATAAAATATTTTAATTTACAAAATTGTTAAATGTTTTAATAACAACCCCCCCCCCCCCTCCCCACCCAACAGTCACTCAACAATAACATTGAATAAACACCGCCCACCCCCCCAACATTCAACATTTTTAATAACAATAGCGACGATAACAATCTTCCTCTCTACCTGCGGCCATGCTTCCCTCCAGCTCCAGTGTCCTAGGCCCCCGTTTTGATCCCACAGTACACGCGCCTGCACGACTTGCAGTAGACGGCCTCAAGGCATGCTGCTGGGGGTGGGGGGGGGGGTGACAGTGGCAGGATCCTCTCTGGGTGGGGGGGGGGGGCGGTGGTGGAGAAGACGATTCTGACTAAACTACTTCCAAGCCAGAAGGAAGTTCTTCCTCCTGACTTGCATCTGTGTTGGCCTTTGGTGGGACGGTACCTTGGCGTGCACTGCTGTCTCCCATCACTACCGGATGACATTGATGGCGGCGGTCTGCTAGCTCATTGCCACAACCTCGATGCCCTCCGATATGCGAGCGGACATTGTGGCAATGTTCCCGTTCATCACCGTGAACACCTGGAGGAGCTCGCGACTCAGGTCGACGCTCTCCCTGCACAGTGCAGTCATATCCTCCTTGGGATCTGCCCGTCGCAACGCGTGCCGACCTCCATGGGTTCAGCATGGGCGCACTGTTGGACGCATTGAGGTCGCCTGCTGAAAGTCGCTTGGGCCCGCTACTACTTCCGTCGAAGTCGAAGCCGACGATGTGGCCGCAGGTACAACAGATGAGGCAATGCAAGAGGCATCCTCCTCGGTTTCCATCTCCTCCTCTGGCTCCGTGGTCTCCTGCTCACCACCCGTGGTGATAATCACCTGTAAGGAGGCAGGTGCCTCCTTTGTGCCTGTGGAGTTGGACCTGCAAAACACAATTCAGCTTATTAGAACAGAAGGGTACACATTTGTGCGCTGCGCTGGTATACATAGGAGGAGCAACAGTACTGCAATAATTGGGAACTGAGACACGTTGTGTATTATTACATCATATGGTAGTACAGCCATGATCTTTATGATGGTGGAGCAGGCTTGAGGGGCCAGATGGCCTCCTCCTGCTCCTATTTCTTATGTTCTTATGTTGTTAACCTGAGAGTAGTACAGAAGTTACATGCATAAAATGACATCATTCATATATTATGAAATGCCGTTAAATTATTTTGAATTACCATTGCTTTACACATTACTCACGTGACACAAGGGAGGGATTTGCACCACCACGGGTGATGGCTGAGCGCATGTGGGTGCCCACAAGTGCTGCTGCACTTTCTAGAGGTCCATTAGGCTGGGCAAGGCCGCCTCCTGTGCACCTGCGCTCAGCCCGATTCTTAGATATCTTCCTCTGCAAAGGTGATGAGCATGGTGTAAGCTAATTGATTGGGTACTATCATGGAAAGACAGCAGTTTCTAATGTTATATGCTAATAGGGTTTGTATCCACAATTGATGCATGGTTATAACAAAAAAATTGCTTTACACATTACTCACGTGACACAAGGGAGGGATTTGCACCACCACGGGTGATGGCTGAGCGCATGTGGGTGCCCACAAGTGCTGCTGCACTTTCTAGAGGTCCATTAGGCTGGGCAAGGCCGCCTCCTGTGCACCTGCGCTCAGCCCGATTCTTAGATATCTTCCTCTGCAAAGGTGATGAGCATGGTGTAAGCTAATTGATTGGGTACTATCATGGAAAGACAGCAGTTTCTAATGTTATATGCTAATAGGGTTTGTATCCACAATTGATGCATGGTTATAACAAAAATCGTGTTTAGGATCTAATGCTTGACAAACATCTCGACTACAATCTCCATGAAGAGGGAGGTGGGAATCAGGACAGCTAGTGAGCTTGGCAATGATGGGCGCTAATGTCCCAAAGTGTCCCAGGGCAGACAGTGAGCCAGGGCAGCTTCCCTCTCCCTGTCTAGGCTGGGTCACTGTGTAAGTGACAGCAGCCGGAGAGACTAATAGTGTGGGTAAAGGTGACCAGACCCCTCAGTGCTCAGCTGTGCCCCATCCATCAATGTAACCCAAAAGGAGACAGTGCCAAAATTAGACCTAAAGGGCGCAGGTTCAGAACCCTGTCCAAATCTTAGCCGGGAATCTACGCAAGAATACCCAGCTTAATTTCAATCCGGCGGATTTACATAATCAGTGGATCATTACAATTTAAAATCTGTTTTAATACTTACTCTTGCTGAAGCAACCAAGCTGTCCCACCTCTTGCAGCACTGGTCCGATCCGCCCGCCTTGTGGGACACCGAGGGCACCACATCGGCGATCTCGCCCCATATTTTTCAGTATGTCCGAGGTGGAGGTTTCCATGCCCACCCTGGGTTAATTGGCCCCACCTCGAGTGCACCTCCTGGACGAGGGCCTTGTTGGAGAAGGGTGTTGCCCTCCTCCCTTCCACATCCTGGCCACTCTCCACTGCCTTTTCCAGGTTGGACATATTTCCCTGCATTTTTTTATTATTTTTGTTTCGGTCTCACTCGCTCACTCTGTCACTTGCGTTTATATATGTGGACTTGTATTTACTCTACAGCCACCAGAGGGCTCATTCCCTGTAGTCCCAAGGGATCCCATAATCCCTTAGGAGCACAGGTATTTAAGAAGGCTTCACAGGTTCGAGAGGCACTCTGCAATAAAAGACCATGGTCACACTTTACTTTGAGCTCAGTGTTCAGTCTGACTCTTTCTCCGTACAACAATTGGCGACGAGATACAGATAGCGAACCCAATGCAGAGAACAGTGGGTATCCTGGAGAAATTTTCGGAGGGAGATGATTGGGAAACTTTTGTGGAGCAAATCGACCAATACTTCGTGGCCAATGAGCTAGATGGGGAAGAGAGCGCTGCCAAAAGAAGGGCGATCCTCCTCCCCGTCTGTGGGGCACCAACGTATGGCCTCATGAAGAATCTGCTCACTCCAGTGAAACCCACGGAGAAATCATGCGATGATTTGTGCACACTGGTCCAAGAGCATTTGAACCCGAAGGAAAGCGTTCTGGTGGCGAGGTACCGGTTCTACAAAAAGTCTGAAGGCCAGGAAGTGGTGAGTTATGTCGCCAAGCTAAGACACCTTGCAGGACATTGCGAATTTGAAGGACATTTGGAGCACATGCTCAAGACCCTTTCATACTTTGTATTGGCCACAAAACCATACTTCGCAAACTTTTGACTGCAGAGACCCCAACCTTGAGTAAGACCATAGCGATAGCCCAGGTGTTCATTGCCACCAGTGACAATACGAAGCAAATCTCTCAGCACACAAGTGCTGCTACGAGTACTGTAAACAAAGTGATGTTTTCGAATCGTAACGTACAGGGCAGGTCACACGTACCTGCAGCTGCATGTCCACAGATGACTCGGAGTCCACCATCAAGGTTGATGAATGCAAGACCATTAACACCTTGTTGGCGCTGCGGGGGTGATCATCGTTTCCATATATGCCGATTCAAAGGAATAGTTTGCAAGGGCTGTGGAACAATGGGACACCTCCAACGAGTATGCAGGTGAGTTGCAAAGCCTGTTAAACCTGCAAACCACCACATTGCAGAAGAGGACAGATCCACGGAGGATCACTACGAACCAGAGCCTCGGATAGAGGAAGCAGAGGTACATGGGGTGCACACATTCACCACGCATTGTCCCCCGATAATGCTGAATGTTGAACTAAATGGACTCCCGGTGTCAATGGAGATGGACACGGGGGCGAGCCAGTCCATCATGGGCAAAAAGACTTTCGAAAGGTTGTGGTGCAACAAGGCCTCAAGGCCAGTCTTGACTCCAGTTCACACGAGACTAAGAACTTGCACTAAAGAAACGATTCCTGTAATCGGCAGTGCTTACCGTAAAGGTCTCCTACTCTGGGTGGTACCAGGCGATGGCTGGCTGGGAAAGATACGCTGGAACTGGGACGATGTCCGAGCACTATCGCCTGCTGACGACACTTCGTGTGCCCAGGTCTTAAACAAATTTCCTTCGCTGTTCGAACCAGACATTGGGAAATTCCAAGGAGCAAAAGTGCAGATCCACCTAATTCTGGGGGCGCGACCCATCCATCACAAGGCGCGAGCAGTACCGTACATGATGAGAGGGTAGAGATCGAGCTAGACCGGCTGCAACGAGAGGGCATCATTTCACCGATCGAGTTCAGCGAGTGGGCCAGTCCTATTGTCCCAGTCGTCAAGGGAGACGGCACCGTCAGAATCTGTGGCGATTACAAAGTAACTATCAATCGTTTCTCCCTGCAGGACCAATACCCACTACCAAAAGCCGACTACCTCTTTGCAACGCTGGCGGGAGGAAAGACTTTCACGAAGCTGGATCTGACTTCAGCCTACATGACGCAGGAACTGGAGGAATCATCGAAGGCCCTCACCTGCATCAACACGCACAAAGGTCTTTTTGTTTATAACAGGTGCCCGTTTGGAATCCGATCAGCGGCGGCAATATTCCAGAGAAACATGGAAAGTTTACTGAAGTCTGTCCCGCACACCATGGTCTTCCGAGACGACATCTTGGTCACAGGTCGGAACACAGCCGAGCACCTGCCGAACCTGGAGGACGTTCTTAGTCGACTCAACCACGTGGGGCTCGGGTTAAAACGCATTTTCTTTGCGCCTGAAGTGGAGTTCCTGGGAAGGAGGATTGCGGTGGACGGCATCAGGCCCACCAAGCGAGGACGGAGGCGATCGAGAACACGGAGGCCACAGAACGTGACGGAGCTGCGGTCGTTTCTGGGACTCTTGAACTACTTTGGTAACTTCTTACCGGGTCTCAGCACCTTGCTAGAACCACTACATGTCTTGCTATGAAAAGGGGGTGAATGAGTTTGGGGCAAAAACCAAGAAAATGCCTTTGAATAAGCGAGAAAATTGTTATGCTCAAACAAATTGCTTGTGTTGTATGATCCATGTAAGCGTTTGGTACTAGCATGTGATGCGTCGTCATATGGAGTCGGGTGTGTATTTCAACAAGCTAATGATTCGGGAAGCTGCAATCGATTACTTATGCATCCAGGAGTCTGTCTAAGGCCCAGAGATCCTACAGCATGATTGAAAAATAAGTTAGCGTGTGTCTATGGGGTAAAGAAAATGCATCAATACCTGTTCGGGCTAAAATTCGAATTGGAAATTGACCATAAGCCACTCATATCCCTGTTTTCCGAGAGTAAAGGGATAAATACCAACGCATTGGCCTGCATCCAGAGATGGGCGCTCACGTCCGCATACAACTATGCCATCTGCCACAGGCCAGGCGCAGAAAACTGCGCCGATGCCTCTCAGTAGGTTGCCATTGTCCACCACGGGGATGGAAATGGCGCAGCCCGCAGATCTAGCCATGATTATGGAAGCATTTGAGAGTGAGCAATCACCTGTCACTGCCTGGCAGATTAAAACCTGGACAAGCCAGGACCCCTTATTATCTCCAATCAAAAGCTGTGTGCTTCACGGGAGCTGGTCCAGTGTCCCAGTGGAAATGCAGGAAGAGAAAAAGCCATTCCAGCAACGCAAAGGTGAAATGTCTATACAGGCAGACTGCCTTCTGTGGGTCAATCGAGTAGTGGTCCCCAAGAAGGGCAGCGACACCTTCATCAATGACCTCCACAGTACCCACCAGGCATCGTAATGATGAAAGCGATAGCCAGATCCCACGTGTGGTGGCCCAGTATCGATGCGGACTTAGAGTCCTGCGTTCACAGATGTAATACCTGCTCGCAGTTAAGCAAATTACCCATGGAGGCACCGCTAAGTTTATGATCTTGGCCCTCCAAACCGTGGTCTAGGGTACACGTCGACTATGCAGGCCCGTTCTTGGGTAAAATGTTCCTTGTGGTTGTAGACACGTACTCCAAGTGTATTGAATGTGAGATAATGTCGGCTAGCACGTTCGCTGCCACCACTGAAAGCCTGCGGGCCATGTTTGCCACACACTGCTTACCCGATGTCCTGGTGAGCGACAACAGGCCATGTTTTACTGGTGCCGAGTTCAAAGAATTCATGACCCGTAACGGGATCAAACATGTCACATCTACCCCATTTAAACCAGCGTCCAATGGTCAGGCAGAGAGCAGTGCTAACCATCAAGCAAGGCTTAGAGGGTAACTGAAGGCTCACTGCAGACTCGCCTATCCCAAGTCCTGCTTAGCTACCGCACGAGACCACACTCACTCACTGGGATCCCGCCTGCTGAACTGCTCATGAAAAGAGCACTTAAGACAAGGCTCTAGTTAGTTCACCCTGATCTACATGAACAGGTAGAGAGCAGGCGGCTTCAACAAAGTGCATCCCATGATAGCGCAAATGTGTCACACGCGATTGAAATCAATGATCTTGTATTTGTATTAAATTAAGGACAAGGTCCCAAGTGGCTTCCTGGCACTGTGGTAGCCAAAGAGGGGAGCAGGGTGTTTCTGGTCAAACTTTCAAATAGACTCCTTCACCGGAAACACTTGGACCAAATCAAACTCACATTCATGGACTACCCTGAGCAACCCACCTTGGACCCTACCTTTTTTGATCCCCCAACATACACACCAGTGGCAACCGACACCACGGTTGACCACGAAGCAGAACCGATCATCCACAGCAACCCTGCAGGACCCAACACACCAGGCAGCCCAGCAAGGCCAGCTGCACAGCAGCCCAGCGAGGGCCCAACAAATGATTAGCAACACCAGCTTTCACACCAAGATGATCAACCAAGGCAAGAAGGGCCCCAGATCGACTCGCATTGTAAATAGTTACACTATTGACTTTGGGGGGGGGGGGGGGGAATATTGTTATATATGTGGACTTGTATTTACTCTGTACAGCCATCAGAGGGCTCATTCCGCGGAGTCCCATGGGATCCCATAATCCCTTGGGAGCACAAGTATTTAAGAAGGCTTCACAGGTTGGAGAGGCATTCTGGAAACCTACAATAAAAGACCAAGGTCATACTTTACTTTGAGCTCAGTGTTCAGTCTGACTCTTTCTCTATACACAACAGCTCGCTCTCTGTCACGTCCTCTCTCTCTCTCTCTCTCTCTCTCTCTCTCTCTCTCTCTCTCTCTCTCCCCCTCTCCCCTTTACCTTCTGTGGATGACCCCGACCTCCCAAATCGCGTGAAACTTTCTTTGCAAAAAAAACCGCATGCGCAGAAATGCCGTTGCTAGGGACACCTTGCCTTCCACATCGCTGGGGCCCATTTCGCATCGCTAACACCCAGTCCACATCACTGGGTTATTGCTGGGGCAAAAAATGGGCAATCTTCCAGCGATCCTAAGGCTGGAACATTGCCCATTTTATGGGCCCTAGCGATCTAAGTGGAAAGTCGATCCCCTTTTTAAAAATTTTTTTTTTTTTTTAATATGTTTTAATAGGGTTAAAAATAAACTTGCCTTAATGGACAGGGATTTTAATAGAAAAATTAGTGATATTTAATTTTTTCTATTTTTCAAAACTCTTACGCTGGTAAAAGTAGGCCTTGTGCCTGCTTTTACCAGGCGTAAGAGTTGTAAGGACATTTGCTGGGCAGGAATTGGGCAAATAGCCCAAATCGCTACCTGCGAAGGCCCTTCTCCCGGGGATACGTGCAATGTCAAAAATTGACATCGCAAGTGCTAGATTTAGGCGCATGCGCTTCGTGCGGCTAAACCCGGAACTTGCGGTGCCTCTTCAGTAAGGCTGTCTGGAGAGACACTGAACAAACTCCTTCCCCACAAGAGCAAAGAATGGAGAGTTATTTGGGCAGTTGTAGCGTAGCTGGTGGCCAGTTTAGAGTGGCATGAGGTGTAGTCAGCTGTCAACCTTGTGTGAGAAATAATATATGCTATTAAAAGGAGGAAAATTAAATTTGAAATAATAGAATTTAGGGACACAAAGGAAACTTATTGATCCGCCTTCATTTTTTGTTTTGCATGTGCACTAAAGGTCCTTTTAAAGATGAATGTTCAATATAAATGTGAAAGCAAACAGCAAAGCAATTTGAAAAACTATTTTAATCAGTGCAAACTTCCAGATTGTGTTGCCTGAAAAGCAATGTTTGTCAATGTTGAATTGATGGATATTTGTCTTTGTCTTCACAAATGGTTGCTGACACTTATTGTCACTGTTTAAAGTACATTTACACTGAGCATTTTGCCAAGAAAAGCATTCTGGATGATGCTAGTTGTGCACATTTGATGAGGTTACTTTCCACAAGGTTGTTTTGGAAACCTGTTTGAAACTAATGTGCTTGAAGCTATAAGCAGTAGTGCCTCTGCAACAAATGTGGGAGCCATGAAAAAATCATGTTGCATTGAGTGGACCAGATGTAGTGGTTACCTTGTGTAGTTTCAATATGAAGAAATCAGATTCTTGGTGCATTCTTTTGTCAAAGATGAGTATTTTAAGGGAAAACCTTTCCCCCTTTTTATTCCACTAATTCTGTCATCTCTTGAAGTAATTTGACTTTTCTTTTTTTTTCTGTAATTTAACTTCTAACTGTGATATGTTTCCACAGCTGTTGGGCACCCTCCCGTAGCATGACCATTTTCCATGTGTAGTCCTAGACAGTGAATGCCAGCAGGCTGTTTGACCGCAAAAGCATTATAGTTGAATCCAAACCCCTCTTTGCCGGGGGTTACTGGGTAATGATCAGAATTGGGCAGCTTGGTTGCTTATTTTCCCTACCCTCCCTAACTTGGTACTGAGGCTAACCTCGGCTTCCAGCACTCTGGCTGAGATCAATTAATTCAACACAGACTAGAAATGGAAACTGGAACCTTCCTGGTTTGTAAGCCTCAGGTACTTATTGCCTCAACCAACTGACTGTTTGCATTACAAGCTGTAATCTGGATTCCTACTATTGATTTCAATATTATTTTGGTAGTCCTCTCCCTGTACATGAAGCTTGAATTTCTCTCAAAGAATGTGGTACTGATGATACTTGTGGCAGATAATTAACAAATAAAACAGATACAGATATTTAAGCGTTGTTACTAATGGATTTGTAGCAAAGCATTTTTGTGTAGATTTTAGAGCTGCTATTTTCATTTTATGTGGCTATTTTTGTGCTATGGACACTTGTAGCTTTTCCAAATTGTCAAATAATGTCCAAATACTGGCTGAAAACCATAATGCAAGTATTTTGAAGCATTACAGATGAAAAATGGTCTATTCTTTAAATAAGCGCTCTGGTGCTTCATTTAACCTTTACAATATAATTTTTGTTTTGAATCAGGTCGGTTTACTATTCAGAATGTGACTCCTCAAAACGATGGTGAAAGTTCCAAAGTCAAAGTCAAAGTTCGAGTCAATATCCATGGTATTTTCAATGTGTCCAGTGCATCGCTGATCGAGAAACAGAGACCAGAGGGTGGTCAGGTTGAAGATGTTCCAATGGAAACTGACCAATCATCTCGGGGCACAGCAAATGCAAAAATGGATGACCAGGTATAGTATACAAAATACTTTGCATGTGCTAAGTCCAAAGCTGTATCTTTTTTGGAAGTTTTAAATAAGCTTTTTAAATTCTGTCGCACACTTTTGCCATCGTTTTGGTGCTTTGTTCCTTGAAATCTACCAATTGAATAGAAACACACTTATGACCCTTGCAGTTTTTTTTTGTATTACACATTTAAAGTTAAAATGATCCGTATTAATGGGTTATTAGTCTCCTTTGAATCTAGTGTTTCTCTTTAGGATATGCTCCAGTTACTTGCCAAGGATTTGTATCAGCAGGGTATTCCCAATGGGGGAATCACAGCCGACTCGATCCTGTTCTGCTGTGTCATGACCTGATGTGCACGTGTAGATCTAGCAGTGATCGCAACCAATGGATAGCGATCGAAAGATAGAACCCTGGCTGTGTTTTTCCTCCTTTCCCGAATTCAGAAGCACCAAAGCCAGTTGTACCTCCATCCATGCTTAGCTAACACAGCACAGACCAGGAAATGGACCTAGTCTCTGGTTCTAAGCTAAGACATTGGAATAGCTGTTATATTGCAAATCAAATAGTAGCATCAGTTTGAACTAGTATTGAAGAACCAACCCTGTTTTAGTTAAAACAATTGATTGTCGCAACTTTTATACAAAAAACAAATGATTCGTTTCATGTTTAATTTTCCTGCTTTTCTTGTTTGAGTATTGTATTAACCTTTTTTAAAATTTCCATTAATTTTGTGTTTCCGTTCTTGCTGTTTGCCAGCCTTCCTCTTTTCTAATAGAAGATGACATCTTTAGTTCGGAGGAGGTTTGTGTTGATCATATAACATTGAGGCTTAATGCCGCCTTAGTTACTGTGATTGCCTAATCTGTACAATTTAAAATATTCTAAGCATTTTAACATCTCAGCACTGAAAAATTTCTGATTTAATGTGATAACCGCATTCCGCTACAACCATTGCTGCCTCTGGAGAATAACATTAACCCATATACTCCAGCAAATCTCCATTGGGTAACAGACATTCCTGTGCCATAAACTTAATCCATAGGACCCTGTTGTAATGTGCTACTTTGTTCACGTTTGTCTGTGGCTCTGTGTGTGTGTGTATGCTTGTATGACAGTTAATAGGAGGCTGTTCATTCCGAATTGGTTTAAGCATATAATGTACAGTGTACAGATTTTTCATTTTTGCATTGAGACATCAATAACCATTAACTGTCTCCTAATTATGGTTCTATCCATTAAAGCTAAAGGTGCACATTGGTGTATGTAATATTTCAAATCTATTCCAGACATCCAGAAAAACTAAAAACAGTTTAACTTATCAAATCTCTGAATTCTGGCTCTTTGTCTACCAATGGTATCAGCCTTGGCTCAGTGATCGTCCATAATTCATGTTGATGCTTCAGTGCTGTACTGTTGGAAAAGAAAGAGCCTTGCATTTATATAGCGCCTTTCACTACCACCAGATGTCCCAAAGCGCTTTATAGCCGATGAACTATTTTTTAATGTGTAGTCACTGTTGCAATACAGGAAACGCGGCAGCCAATTTTGCGCTCGGCATGCTCCCACAAACGGCAATGTGATAACTAGATAATCTTTTTTTGTGTTTATCTTTAGTGATGTGCATTGAAGGATAAATATTGGCAGTACCATCTCTTGGATGAGACATTAAACCGAGGCCTCGTCTGTCTCCTAAGGTGGACATGAAAGATTCCCTGGACAATATTTATCACTCAACCACCATAACTGAAACAGATTATAATTAATCTCATTGTTGTTTGTGGAACCTTGCAGTGTGCAAATTGGCTACTGCGTTTCATAGGAACTGAAGTAGGCCATTCAGCCCCTTGAGTCTGTTGAATTAGATTGTGGCTGATCTGTATATTAACTCCATTTGACCACTTTGGTTTCATATCCCTTAACAAAATTCCAATCAATCTCCGTTTTGAAATTTTCAATTGACATAGCCTCAACAGCTTTTGGGGGAAGAGTTCCAGATTTCCACTACCCTTTGTGTGAAGTGCTTCCTGACATCACCCCCGAACAGCCTAGCTCTAACTTTTTACGGTTATGCCCCCCCCTAATTCTGGACTCTCCCAACAGAAGAAATAGGGTTTTTTTCTCTCTGAAGGATTTGATAAAGTAACATTTTAAATATTAAATCAACCCTTAATCATCTTTACTTGCGGTAATAGAAGCCTAGTCTATGCAACCTGTTCCCGTAATTTAACCAAGTTTAGCCCTGGTGTCATTCTGGTGAAACTGTACTGCACCAACTCCATGGCCAATATATGTTTCCTCAGATGCGATGTCCAGACTGAACGCAGCACTCCAGATGCTGTCTAATCAGAGCTTTATACAATTGTAGCATAGCTTCCACCCTTTGTATTCCAGTCCCCTTGAGATAAAGGTCAATATTCCATTATCATGTTTAATTATTTTTTTGTACCTGTGCAGTAGTTTACATGGACCCAAATTCCTCCCTCCAGTTTTTTTCGGCGCACTTACCTGAGGTGTGCCGACTTTCTGCTCCTAAAACGGCGCCGAAAATGTAGCTCCGTATTCTCCCCACTCCGTGGATCGTCCTAGGCCTTGGCGTGGCAAAAACAGTGGGGGGTGGAGCTAAGGCCGTGCTGCTGAAACAGAGCCGGTGGGAGGGGGGGGGCGGTCTAGGGCCCAGCGTGAGTGCCGGCAGCATTGCA
This sequence comes from Pristiophorus japonicus, assembly GCF_044704955.1. Taxonomy (NCBI): domain Eukaryota; kingdom Metazoa; phylum Chordata; class Chondrichthyes; family Pristiophoridae; genus Pristiophorus; species Pristiophorus japonicus. The sequence goes on from NC_091978.1 coordinate 329,268,142, forward strand.
CATGCACGTTGGAGCGTTCGTGCATGCGCAGTAGCTCCTCCCATGATTGTGATGATACCTGCAGCGTGGGACCCAAAGCATCCCGCCCCTATCCCAGGCCGAATGGCCTGCTGCACAGGCCGGCCGCTGCCTTCCTGCGCTAAGGGCTACAAGAAACAGGTTGGTGGGGGTGGGGGGCAGGGGGGTGGGGGGGAGAAAGAGTTTTGATCGGGGTGGGAAGGGAAGGAGATGAAAGAATCTTTAAAGATTTTCTTTGTATCTAAATATCTAGCTATCTTTACTAAAAATTCCCTATCTGCAGTATCTTGCAGCTCACCCACTACTGCATAGAATTCTAAAATATTACTAATTATCAGAGTCACACTATGCAATGCTGAACACCAAAATTTAAGTTTACATTTTGACATGCTTTTTTTGTTACGTCTAATGTTTTAAATTTCTAAACCTGGTCAGGGCAATTCTTTGGTGCTGCAGAAGTCAAAATCTAATGTGTTGTGATGCCGCACACGAATCCATTAGGCAAGAGCGTTGGTGCTCTTGATCTATTATTTAAAGAAAACCCCCTCCTTGCTTATGTGACCCCGATACTTCAGCCTTCATTACAAGATCATTTTTATTGTAAAAACCCCATACTCAGTTTAATCAGGTTGATAGCACCTACACCCTGTCTAGTCTCGCTGTTTGGGATTTTTTTTTTTAAACTAGCATTCCTATCATCATACTGTCCATATGGAGGCTACCTGCGCTGATATCTTAACTCTCCATGGGTTTTCTGTGCGGCCACAAGTGGCCACATATGCTGGCCTAAGTTAGTTTGGAGCAACTAGTAGCTGTCCAAACTGGCTTAAATGGCCAAAACCGGTGTAGGTGGCTGGTAACGCCCCCTTTTGGGGGAAAAAAATTAACTAAAAAATTCCTAACTCACTTACACTGGCACAAATTAACTATGCAGAATGGGGATTTTTAAGATACTCCAGAAAAATCAAGTTGCTCCCAAAAAAACAGAGCAACTCCTAGGGAAATTTGGGCCCCATGAACCCCTAAATCTCTGCTCCTCCACAAGTTCCCAGCTTCTCACCTATTTAGAAGATATTCTGATCTGATCTATTCATGGGTCCAAAATGGATTGCCTACTCCTGCTCCTATTTCTTATGTTGCACTTCCCCATGTAGAACTCTCATCTGCCACAGTTTTGCCACTCACTCAATCGATCAATGACCCTTTGCAAATTTCTGCTCCCATCTACATTACTTATTGTGCAACCTAACTTGGAGTTGTCAGCAAACTTGGATATATAGTTTATTCCTTCATCCAAGTCATTTTATAAATATAATGAAAAGTTGAGGCCCCAGTACAGGTCCCTGGGGGAAACCACTAGTCACATCATCATGCCAATTTGAGTACATACCTATTATCCCTACTCTGTCTCCTACCTCCTAACCAATTTCCTACCCATGTCAAAAGGTTGCCTCCAATTCCATATGCTTCCCTTTTTCCTAACAATCTCTTGTGTGGAACCTTTTTGAATGCCTCCAGGTATTTCCCTGCATTACAATAGTGACTCCACTTGAAACACTGGTATGTCCTGAGATTGTGAAAGGAGTTTTAGAAAAGCAAGTTCGTTGTTTGTCAGATGATGTAACTAATTCCTGCCTAGTTGATTCTGTAAGAATGTTACTGAAAAAGGTTAAAATGAAGGCCCAGTACTTCTGATGACAGGAGATGCCATTTTCCCTTTGCATTGATGTGTTGTGATTTCAAACTTGTGATTTCTCCAAATGGAGTTAAGTTAAGAACGTAAAAAAATAAGAGCAGGAGTGGGCCACCAGGCCCCTCGAGCCTGCTCCACCATTTAATAAGATCATGGCTGATCTGATCATGGACTCTGCTCCACTTCCCTGCACGATCCCATAACCCTTTATTCAATTATCGCTCAAAAATCTGTCTGTCTCTCCACCTTAAATATATTCAATGACCCAGCCTCCACAGCTCTTTGGGGCAGAGAATTCCATAGATATACAACCCTCTGAGAAAAAATTCCTCCTCATCTCTGTTTTAAATGGGCCGCCCTTATTCTGAGACTATGGGCCCAAGTTTCGGGTGGAGTTGCTCCTAGTTTTTTGGAGCAACTAGTTTAGTTTGGTGTATGTTAGAAATTGCAATTCTCGGATATTAGTTTGCTCCAGTTCTAGTGAGTTAGTTTAGGTTGGCTTTAGGTAAGGTACTGTTTTTCCAAAAGGGGGTGTGTCCAGCCACTCAGACCTGTTTTGCAAGTTTTGGCAGTGAAAACTTACTACAAACTAACTTAGGATGGAGTAAGTGTCCACTTTTGTAAGTTCTGAAAAACCTTACCTAGAGTTAAGTTTAGTGCAGGCACAGCCAGAGACGGCGGGTGGGAAGCATTAAACACAAAGGGACACATCAACATCACAACAGGGGGCGGGGGGGTAAGGGAAGTTAGAGGATTTTCCATAAACACCTTCACAACAACATTAAAGAAGCAAAGTACATTTAAAGCACTAAACAAAGCAGTACATTTAAAGCACCAAGCACTAAACGAAGCACAAAAAGTAATAAAGCAATTAATTAATAAAAAATAGAAGGAACCCTGCACCTAAAGCACCAAGACCAAAGTAATAAGTAATCAATCAATAAAAAATAGAAGTCCTACCTTTATGTGAAGGGAAGATGTCTCTGTCAGTGTCTCTCTCTCTGTATCTGACAGTGAGGGGTGCGGGGGGTGGGGGGGCGGTGTGTGTGTATATGGGGGGGGGTGGTGTGGGGGTGGGAGTGTGTGTGGGAGGGGTTAAGTATGTGTGGGGGGGAAGAGAGGCTGGAAGGAGGCACCCCTGCTCTCTTCTCCGGCCCTTCGATCATTGAGTGCCCCGCATCCCTTGCCACGCTCCCCCCCCCCCCCCCACCCCCCATCCCTTGCCACGCTCTCCTCCCCCCCCCCCCCCCCCATCCCTCGCCACGCTCCCCCCCCCCCATCCCTCGCCACGCTCTCCCCCCCCCCCATCCCTCGCCACGCTCTCCCCCCCCCCCCCCCCATCCCTTGCACGCTCCTCCCCCCCCCCCCCCCCAATCCCTTGCCACGCTCCTCCCCCCCCCCCCCCCCCCATCCCTTGCCACGCTCCTCCCCCCCCCCCCCCATCCCTTGCCACGCTCCTCCCCCCATCCCTTGCCACGCTCCTCCCCCCCCCCCCCATCCCTTGCCACGCTCCTCCCCCCCATCCCTTGCCACGCTCCTCCCCCCCCCCATCCCTTGCCACGCTCCTCCCCCCCCCTCCCCCCCCCCATCCCTTGCCACGCTCCTCCCCCCCATCCCTTGCCACGCTCCCCCCCCCATCCCTTGCCACGCTCCTCCCCCCCCCCCCCATCCCTTGCCACGCTCCTCCCCCCCCCCCCCCCCCCCATCCCTTGCCACGCTCCTCCCCCCCCCCTCCCCCCATCCCTTGCCACGCTCCTCCCCCCCATCCCTTGCCACGCTCCTCCCCCCCATCCCTTGCCACGCTCCTCCCCCCATCCCTTGCCACGCTCCTCCCCCCCATCCCTTGCCACGCTCCTCCCCCCCATCCCTTGCCACGCTCCTCCCCCCCCATCCCTTGCCACGCTCCCCCCCCCCCCCATCCCTTGCCACGCTCCTCCCCCCCATCCCTTGCCACGCTCCTCCCCCCCATCCCTTGCCACGCTCCCCCCCCCCCATCCCTTGCCACGCTCCCCCCCCCCCATCCCTTGCCACGCTCCTCCCCCCCCCCCCATCCCTTGCCACGCTCCTCCCCCCCCCCCCCATCCCTTGCCACGCTCCTCCCCCCCCCCCCCATCCCTTGCCACGCTCCTCCCCCCCCCCCCCATCCCTTGCCACGCTCCTCCCCCCCCCCCCCATCCCTTGCCACGCTCCTCCCCCCCCCATCCCTTGCCACGCTCCTCCCCCCCCCCCATCCCTTGCCACGCTCCTCCCCCCCATCCCTTGCCACGCTCCTCCTCCCCCCCCCCCATCCCTTGCCACGCTCCTCCCCCCCATCCCTTGCCACGCTCCTCCCCCCCCCCCCCCCATCCCTTGCCACGCTCCTCCCCCCCCCATCCCTTGCCACGCTCCTCCCCCCATCCCTTGCCACGCTCCCCCCCCCCCCCCATCCCTTGCCACGCTTCCCCCCCCCATCCCTTGCCACGCTCCTCCCCCCATCCCTTGCCACGCTCCCCCCTCCAGGAGACCACGCTGCGCCACGCCACTCCATGCCATGGTCCAGGAGGACCGGAGAATTGCTGCAGAATATTCTGGTGCACCTTCGAGCCCAGGCAGGTCACGTAAGTCTTGGAGGTGCGCCGTTTTCACCCGATGCCGAAACTTGGGGTCCCAAGTCCCCTAGATTTAGTTTCCCCTACAAGTGGAAATATCCTCTCTGCATCCACTTTGTCGTGCCTCCTCATTATCTTATAAGTTTTAATAAGATCACCTCTCATTCTTCTGAACTCCAATGTGTATAGGCTCAACTTACCCTCATAAGTCAACCCCCTCATCTCCGGAATCAACCTAGTGAACATTCTCTGAACAGCCTCCAATGCAAACATATCCTTAAATACGGAGACCAAAACTGTACACAGTACTCTAGGTGTGGCTTCACCAATACCCTGTACAGTTGTAGCAGGACTTCTCTGCTTTTCTACTCTATCCCCCTTGTAATAAGGGCTATCATTCCATTTGCCTTCCTGATTACTTGCTGTACCTGCATACTAACTTTTTGTGTTTTGTGCACAAAGACCCCCAGGTCCCTCTAGTGCAGCACTTTGCAATTTTTCTCCATTTAAATTATAATTTGCTTTTCTATTTTTTTTCTGCCAGTTGGTAAAAAGAAGCTTGGTACTCCATCTCTGAGGCAGAGAAAGAATTTCTGGGATTGATCAAATAATTATTTAGCTCTCTAAGCATTCCATCTAATATAGAACAGCATGATGGAATTGGAAGCCATGGCATCTTGACTTAAGGCAGACAATTTGGAGGGAGGGAGTACATCGGGAAATTATAAAGATTGACTAATTTTGATTAGCCAATGGTTTCACACAAAATAACCGAGTGGTATCAGATGGGTACTGTTTCCTGCTCCCAACAGTTATTGTAAGTCAAACTCCTGTACAGTTTTGATGAGCGGTGCACTGTTAGAAAATAGCACCCAGTGTTGGCATCTCCCACTTGCTCAGATGTCTTGTCAGCCAAATAGAAGTTAAAACAATCGTCCTTCTCTAGGTTGAAATAATGGGGAGTTTGTAGCTGTTAACACTGCCAATACCATAAACTAGTTTAATCATTGAGGCTGGGGAAGCTACCATGCTTATTCAGCCCTGCCCCATCTCTGGGGAGGTACCAGCGGATTGGAAAGCAGCTAATGTAATGCCTCTGTTTTTTTAAAAAAAAATGGGGGCAGACAAAAGGCAGGTAACTATAGGCCTGTTAGTTTAACATCTGTAGTGGGGAAAATGCTTGAAACTATCATTAAGGAAGAAATAGCGGGACATCTGAACAGGAATAGTGCAATCAAGCAGACGCAGCATAGATTCATGAAGGGGAAATCATGTTTAACTAATTTACTGGAATTCTTTGAGGATATAACAAGCATGGTAGGATAGAGGTGTACCGATGGATGTGGTGTATTTAGATTTTCAAAAGGCATTCGATAAGGTGCCACACAAAAGATTACTGCAGAAGATAAAGGTACGCAGAGTCAGAGGAAATCTATTAGCATGGATAGAGAATTGGCTGGCTAACAGAAAGCAGAGAGTCGGGATAAATGGATCCTTTTTGGGTTGGAAATCGGTGGTTAGTGGTGTGCCACAGGGATCGGTGCTGGGACCACAACTGTTTACAATATACATAGATGACCTGGAAGAGGGGACAGAGTGAAGTGTAACAAAATTTGCAGATGACACAAAGATTAGTGGGAAAGCGGGTTGTGTAGAGGACACAGAGAGGCTGCAAAGAGATTTAGATAGCTTAAGCGATTGGGCTAAGGTTTGGCAGATGGAATACAATGTCGGAAAGTGTGAGGTCATCCACCTTTTGGGGGGGGGGGAAAACAAAAAAAGGAATACTATTTGAATGGGGAGAAATTACAACATGCTGCGGTGCAGAGGGACCCGGGGGTCCTTGTGCATGAATCCCAAAAAGTTAGTTTGCAGGTGCAGCAGGTAATCAGGAAGGCGAATGGAATATTGGCCTTCATTGCGAGAGGGATGGAGTACAAAAGCAGGGAGGTCCTTCTGCAACTGTACAGGGTATTGGTGAGGCCGCACCTGGAGTACTGCATGCAGTTTTGGTCACCTTACTTAAGGAAGGATATACTAGCTTTGGAGTGGGTACAGAGACGATTCACTAGGCTGATTCCGGAGATGAGGGGGTTACCTTATGATGATAGATTGAGTAGACTGGGTCTTTACTTATTGGAGTTCAGAAGGATGAGGGGTGATCTTATAGAAACATTTAAAATCATGAAAGGGATAGACAAGATAGAGGCAGAGAGGTTGTTTCCACTGGTCGGGGAGACTAGAACTAGGGGGCACAGCCTCAAAATACGGGGGAGCCAATTTAAAACCGAGTTGAGAAGGAATTTCTTCTCCCAGAGGGTTGTGAATCTGGAATTCTCTGCCCAAGGAAGCAGTTGAGGCTAGCTCATTGAATGTATTCAAGTCACAGATAGATTTTTAACCAATAAGGGAATTAAGGGTTACGGGGAGCAGGCGGGTAAGTGGAGCTGAGTCCACGACCAGATCAGCCATGATCTTGTTGAATGGCGGAGCAGGCTCGAGGGGCTAGATGGCCTACTCCTGTTCCTAATTCTTATGTTCATCTGTGTTTGACTTGTTTGTCAATATCTTTGTATCCATGATGCAACCATGTCACAACAACATTGATCTTTACATTCACAGCTTTTTTTTCTGGTTTATACGGGCTTTTAAAACCAGTTCTTAAATAAGGAAAATACAACATTATGAAAGTTGCTTCTATTTGCCCAATGGCTGATGGAAATTTGAAAAAGACAAAATAAAATTAAAGTTGGAAATAGTTTTGAAAAGATCGGGTAGAAAACAATATAAGTTCGAAAGTAAAAAGACATGAAGTATTTCTACAATAATAAAGCTACTCCTCACATATTTGTGTACTCTGATTACAATAGCAGCATTTGTTTCAGTGTTGCGTACATGAGCTAAAATTTGCAAAGTAAGGGTGATGAGCAGATTAACTCAATTTAAATTATCTATATTTATTTCACATTCAATCTTTGCTAACCAAGGACTTTATCCCATCAGACTTTGAACAGAGATGAAAGGACAGTATTTTAATCCACTGATCTACTTAACCCACTTGTAATTTTGCTTCCCATTTTAACCTGAAAAACTAAAAATATATATAATACAGCAAATAAACCAGTTTAGGAAACAAAAAGGCACTTGTGGGATCATTTAGTTGGTGTAATTCAAATTACAATTTCTGAGGGTGATCACAGTGAGTGCTTTATATTTTTTTTGCACTGAAGGTTTATCCAAAAGATTTTTAAAATATATTCATTGAGGTTAATATTTTTGGTACTATAGTTCATGTGTTGGATGAAAATATTGACATCTCATTTTGGTTCAAATTAGATTTATTTGAGCTAGCGTCCAGTAGTGAAAAGTTGGCCCCTTCAATGGCAGGACCTTTTTACCAATGCCCCTCAACCATTGTAGCATTGGTACAGAGGACAATTTGTGTGTACATATATGTGTAGATGTACTTTTGTATTATTTGCTTTATTTTTATTAAATTGATATATATTTTACATTTTTAAGGGTAAGATGCAAGTTGATCAGGAGGAGCAGCAAAAAGACCAAGCTGAAGAACAGAATGAAGTTTCTCGAACACCAAGCGCTGAATCTGAAGAAAAAGTTGGTAAAACCATACATATTTCACAAGAAAACAACTTGCAGTTTCTGTGATTTGTATTTCATAATTTTAATTCTCTACAGAATGATCCAACTACAGAAAGTAAACAAGACAACAGCACAAAACTCAAAATAAAGGTGAAGAGTGTGGATTTGCTGATCCAAAGTGATCTGCCCCGTCAGCTTGTTCAGGACCTTCTCAACAACTATGTTGAAAATGAGGTAAGTGTTTCACCATCATTAAGAAGAAATGATTATCCAGAATCCTGCATTAACTGCTTTACTGCTTAATACCTGATGCATGTGGGTTATATGAAGATGGTCTAGTACTTTTTTTAAAATACATTCTTGGGATGTGGATAAGGCTATTATTTATCCTACATCCCTAGTTGCCCTGGAAAGGTGGTGGGGTACCGCCGCCTTGATGCAACAGAGTGGCTTGTTGGGCCAGTTAAGAGTCAACCACATTGATGTGGAACTGGAGTCAGATGTAGGTCAGCCCGGGTAAGAGCGGCAGTTTTCCTTCCCTAAAGGACATCAGTGAACCAGTTGGGTTTTTATGACAATCCGACAGCTTCACAGTCACACTCCAGCTCAGTATCCCCTGACACACACATGCACAGTTTACCCACAAAACAATCAGAACCTTCATTAATGGGATTGATGTGCATTGCATATATTTCCTTCCCACTTTTAAAGGGGTAATGTATTAATCTAGAAATGCTGAAAACTAAATAGAAGTAAACTTTAATTTGGGGATTTGTAATTGGGTGCTCATAACTAATTCTTGAATGATTTCACATACAATGAATTCCTGAGCTCAGAAATCCTAACAAAGGTGCCAAGTAGAGGGGAAAAATGACCTCTGGGTAATGTGCTTTAGAAGCTCTCTCAACCACACACCAACTGATGACCTGCAAATTGCTACCAGGTCTATCAACCAGGGAATGGAATGTGAAGAAAACCAGTCCAACATTGTTTTCTTTCACTAGAAATCTTTGTAGATACAGAATTCCACTAAAATGACTTGCTTGCCGTTTAAGGGAACACTTTTTTTTGTACAGAAAATATGTTTTTAAACCAGTACCAAAATGCATGAATCCTAATGTTGTGTTACATTTCTCAGGGGAAGATGATTATGCAGGACAAGCTAGAAAAAGAAAGAAATGATGCCAAAAATGCAGTTGAAGAATATGTGTACGAGATCAGAGACAAGCTGTCTGGAATTTATAAAAAATTCATCAGTGAGGCAGTAAGTAGACTATTCCATAAGCTAGTCAGTAAGATGATGTGCAGCATTAAGATACGGATATAGTGCACCAGTGTTTATTACCAGAGTCATCCTTGTTTACAAATCACTCCATGGCCTTGCCCCTCCCTATCACTAATCTTATTCAGCGTCACGACCCCACAAAATGTCTCCGCTCCTCAAATTCTGCCCTCTTGAACATCCCTCATTACAACTGCTCAACCATCGGTGGCCGTGCCTTCAGCTGTTTGGGCCCCAAGCTCTGGAACTCCCTCCCTAAACCTATCCGCCTCTACCTCTCTTTCCTCCTTTTAAGACGCTCCTTAAAACCTACCTCTTTAACCAAGCTTTGTTATCTGCCTTAATTTCTTTTGTGGCTCGGTCAAATTTATCTGCTTTGTCTTGTAATACTGCTGTGAAGCGCTTGGGACGTTTTACTACGTTAATGGTGCTATATAAATAAAATTTGTTGTTGATGAATATATCCTATTTTTTTAGACCTTGCATATATTTATACAACCCTTTTGTCCTGTCTTTGAATAATATCAAAGCACTTTGCATACTGTGTTGTGCAGAATATAAGTTTATATAACTTTTGAGCAAGTTATGGCCAATGCCACCAGTGTTTTTTATATCAAATCCAGCAGATGTTCAGAATGCATGAACCTGATAGTTATGTAAATTGTTTCAATGAAAGGAAGAATTTGCATTTATATAGCATTTTTCACAACTCAATGTCCCAATGCACTTTACAGCAAAATACTTTTGAAATGTAGTCACCTATTGTAATGTAGGACATGTGGCAGGCAGTTAGTGCATGGTCCCACAAGCAACGAAATAATAAATGACCAGTTCATCGGTTTTTGATGCTGGTTGAGGGATAAATGTTGGCCAGTTTACTGGGAGAACATTAATGATGCAAAATGTTAATTTGTGGTTTCACTCCAGTGCCATAGGGTGGAGCAGTGCAAGTACAGATTAGAATACAGTTGTGTGGTGTGTATTTAGATTTTGTTTACACTGAGCATGCTCTTCGAGGATTTCAAACACAAACGTTTATTTGCATGTAATGACATCTCTAGGGAATGTAAAATGTAAAATAAATTCTAAACTTTTCCCCATCAGGCCATAGTCTTATTTCATGTAACATTTTTGTTGAAATAGTAAACAAGTAGGCACTATGTCTAAAGAGCCAGCAGAATACATTTTCCTGAACAACATGCACATAGGGAAAAATAACATGAAGCTCAATGCATCTTTGCCTTTCAGGACAAAAAAAAGTTCACACTGTTGTTGGAGGAAACAGAAAACTGGCTGTATGAAGATGGCGAGGACCAGCCTAAACAAATATATCTTGATAAACTGAATGACCTAAAGGTACAGCTACTGACCCTCCATACAAAGTACTGTTTGTAAGGTGCTTACAATTACTCTTGATTGAATAAACTATAACTCAAACTTGTCTAATCTTGTGGATTAATAATTATATAGAGATCAGTCTAAAGTGTAATTGCTGTATAGTATGTTCATGTTTATCCACTGCCAATGGTAATCAATTTTCAACCCAGGGAGGATTCCTTTCTTGATATTTGTTCCCCACTTCCCTGCACAAATGGCTTAGACTGGCAGCTGAGCAGATCTGTGGTTGCTCCTGATGTACAGCATTAGTATTGCCTGTGAAGTTTTAAAATGGAAAAATTCACATTGGTGCAGTACAAGACTTTAAGGTTGGAAGTAAGATGCATTTTTGGCCAGACCAAAGGAAGCTTTACTTTGCTATGCCTCTGGCCACACTTTTCATGGTGACGCTTCTCACTAGGTTCTAAAAAACATTATTTTGCTCTGCAGTGATATTTGTAGCCTTAAATCAAAAATTAATTCAAAATAATTTATTACTCCTTTTAATGTGTGAACATCTATTGTATTTGGTGACATCTTCACACTTCTGTTGAAAAGAAAGTGTGTTGGTTTCAGGTTACACTTATTTCAAAGTCAGACCTATCTAATGGTGATTTATATAGTGTTCCACACACGAGAGAATGATTGTTCAGAGGGAGATGTGGACACTTAGTAGGAGGTATGGAAATTTGTGGTTGTGAAGAGGCTGAAGGCACAGTGGAAGAGATGAGAGTGGTCTGTGGAAAGAAAGGTAGCAATGGTTTGCTTGAAGATTTCCTAAATAAAGTAGGATGGTGCAAGGCCATGTAGGTGTCAAAAAAGGGGGCAACAATCTTTAAGTTGATCTCATTGGGGCAGCTGAGCCAGTGGAGCTGGATGAGGAAGGAGTGATGAGTGTGCCCACATCAAAAAATAAAAGCTGGATTCCTTTTCCATAGAATCTTGGTCAACCAGTTCAGGACCGATACAAGGAGCATGAGGAGAGACCAAAAGCATTTGATGAGTTGGGCAAAAAGATCCAGCTTTTCATGAAGACTGTAGAAGCATATAAAAATAAGGTATGGACCATATTTACTAAAAATGATATTTTGACTAATTAACTTTTTTTTTAGAAAAAGAAACACTTCGTCTTGCAGGATTTTCTCACCAAATGAATAAATATTTAGAAGTTCAAGGTTTCTTGGCTGACTTGGGGAAAGTCTTTCTTTAAAGGAGATGAAGTTTTCTTAAGTCTGATGGACTGAAAGTGAGTTTATAGAATCCATTTACTGCCACTAAAAACAACTTCTGCATCAGGATTCCTTAATATTGTTTTATGGATAAAATTTCACCCCAAGTATTGCTTATGGTTTAGAGCAAATACACAAATGGGAAATTTGTACAATAATTAGTATTCCCACGCAGTTGTGTACAACATTCTAGTGATAATTCAGTTGCTTTTGTGCTTAACATTTGAATTGTCCATAATTTGATTTAAGCAGTGTAAATAATACATCAAATTGCAATGTAGTACAGGGGGTACTCCGAATAAATTGAATTATCAGATATTTTGAATTGAGTGTAAACTGTAATTCCAACATCCTGAAATTATCTGTTTCCTTTTGAGCCATAAAGATGTATTTATTTGTTAGGATGAAAACTACGAGCATATTGATGCAGGAGAGATGGCAAAAGTTGAAAAAATTGTCAGCAGTGCCATGGATTGGATGAACAGTAGAATGATTACACAAGACAAGCAGATGCTATTCCAGGACCCAATTGTGGATGCAGCTGAGATAAGGAACAAAGTTAAGGTAAGCAGAAAGAAATAATCAAAATTTGACCCTCTTGATCAAAATTTGTCTTGAATCTACATAGAATCTGAGTATTAGCAAGTTTGACTTTCCAAAGAACCATGTGTGTCTTGTAGTTTGTCATCAAAGGGAATGATGTGTGCTTGAAAGTGATAAATAAGGTTGGTGAGCTGCAAACACAAATTGACACATTGGCTTATGATATAGTGGCAATAATGGAAACCTAGCTCAAACACTGGGAGGATTGGGAACTTGATAATTGCTGGCTACAAAGTATTCAGGAAAGATGAGGAATGGAAACCAAAATGGGGGTGGCAGTATTGATCAAAAACATGGTTACAGAACTAGAAAGTGATGTACTTGAGTATTCAAAGACAGAATCTATTTGGTTAGAATTTAGGAAAAATTGCAGAGCTATTCTTCTGGTTTTATACTATAGACTACAAAATAGTGAGAAAGAGATAGAGGAACACATTTCAGAAAGATGCAAGAACCACAAGTGTAGGAATGGGACACTTAAATTACCCTAATACAGGGCCCAAATTTCCCCAGGAGGAGTTCCCTTTTTTTTGGAGCAACTTGATTTTTCTGGAGTATCTTTTTAGTTGCAATTCTGGCCATTTAATTTGTGCCAGTGTAAGTGAGTCAGTTAGGTTTTTTTTTCAAAAGGGGGCGTTATCAGTCACTTGAGTCTGTTTTGGCCAGCTAAAAGTTACTCCAAGCTAACTTAGGCCAGCGTAAGTGGGCACTCTTGTATGTTCAGAAAAACCTTGCGGTGACTTCAGAAATCAGCGCAGGCAGCCAGAGATTGGGGGGTGGGGGGGGGGAGAAAGGGACCTTGCAAAGCACTAAACAACTTCACAACAACATTAAAGAAGCATAAATACATTTAAAGCACCAAGCACTAAACACAGCACAAAAAGTAATAAGCAATTAATTAACAAATAAAAAATAGAAGGAACCCTGCACCTAAAGCACCAAGACCAAAGTAATCAATCAATCAGTAAATAACACAAAAAATAGAAGTCCTACCTTGGGGAACGCAGCGGGCTGCCGATGAGGGAGCCCATTTGGCCAGGGCTAGGGATGGTGTGTTTTGGGCCCCTCCCACACAGCCTGCAGTGCACACTCCACAGATTCGGCCTTCCAGGAGCTTACCGCACATGTGCGCAGACTCTAGCGCCACCACCGAGGAGAGGCTGGGGAGTGGCCAGAATCGGGAGGAAGATTTTCGTCGCACTTGGAGGCGGACAAAAGAGGCGCACCTCGGGTGCGGGTGCTAGAAAAAGGGGTTGGGGAAACTTGAGCCCATAGATGGGACAGTGTCAAGGGAAAAGAGGGAGAGAACTCCTGAAATGTGTATAGGAGAACTTAAGCAGTATGTATCCAGTCCAAGCAGTATATATTCAGCCCACCAAGGAAGGAAGCAGTGCTGTATTTGGTTCTGGGGAATTAAGTTAAGCATTTGGGAGTGATCACAATTTAATTAGGTTTAGAGTAGTTATGGAAAAACACAAGGAACAATCAAAATCATGTTTAACTAAGTTACTGGAATTCTTTGAGGATATAATGAGCATGATGGATAGAGGTGTACCGATGGATGTGGTGTATTTAGATTTCCAAAAGGCATTCGATAAGGTGCCACACAAAAGGTTACTGCAGAAGATAGAGGTACGCGGAGTCAGAGGAAATGTATTAGCATGGATAGAGAATTGGCTGGCGAACAGAAAGCAGAGAGTCGGGATAAATGGGTCCGTTCCTATCGAGTGGAGGGTAGCCAATGTAACCCCACTTTTTAAAAAAGGAGGGAGAGAGAAAACAGGGAATTATAGACCGGTCAGCCTGACATCGGTAGTGGGTAAAATGATGGAATCAATTATTAAGGATGTCATAGTGCATTTGGAAAGAGGTGACATGATGGGTCCAAGTCAGCATGGATTTGTGAAAGGGAAATCATGCTTGACAAATCTTCTGGAATTTTTTGAGGATGTTTCCAGTAGAGTGGACAAGGGAGAACCAGTTGATGTGGTATATTTGGACTTTCAGAAGGCTTTCGACAAGGTCCCACACAAGAGATTAACGTGCAAAGTTAAAGCACATGGGATTGGGGGTAGTGTGCTGACATGGATTGAGAACTGGTTGTCAGACAGGAAGCAGAGTAGGAGTAAATGGGGACTTTTCAGAATGGCAGGCAGTGACTAGTGGGGTACCGCAAGGTTCTGTGCTGGGGCCCCAGCTGTTTACACTGTACATTAATGATTTAGACGAGGGGATTAAATGTAGTATCTCCAAATTTGCAGATGACACTAAGTTGGGTGGCAGTGTGAGCTGCGAGGAGGATGCTATGAGGCTGCAGAGCGACTTGGATAGGTTAGGTGAGTGGGCAAATGCATGGCAGATGAAGTATAATGTGGATAAATGTGAGGTTATTCACTTTGGTGGTAAAAACAGAGACAGACTATTTGAATGGTGACAGATTAGGAAAAGGGGAGGTGCAACGAGACCTGGGTGTCATGGTACATCAGTCATTGAAGGTTGGCATGCAGGTACAGCAGGCGGTTAAGAAAGCAAATGGCATGTTGGCCTTCATAGCGAGGGGATTTGAGTACAGGGGCAGGGAGGTGTGGCTACAGTTGTACAGGGCCTTGGTGAGGCCACACCTGGAGTATTGTGTACAGTTTTGGTCTCCTAACCTGAGGAAGGACATTCTTGCTATTGAGGGAGTGCAGCGAAGGTTCACCAGACTGATTCCTGGGATGGCGGGACTGACCTATCAAGAAAGACTGGATCAACTGGGCTTGTATTCACTGGAGTTCAGAAGAATGAGAGGGGACCTCATAGAAGCGTTTAAAATTCTGATGGGTTTAGACAGGTTAGATGCAGGAAGAATGTTCCCAATGTTGGGGAAATCCAGAACCAGGGGTCACAGTCTAAGGATAAGGGGTAAGCCATTTAGGACCGAGATGAGGAGAAACTTCTTCACCCAGAGAGTGGTGAACCTGTGGAATTCTCTACCACAGAATGTTGTTGAGGCCAATTCACTAAATATATTCAAAAAGGAGTTAGATGTTGTCCTTACTACTAGGGGGATCAAGGGGTATGACGAGAAAGCAGGAATGGGGTCCTGAAGTTGCATGTTCAGCCATGAACTCATTGAATGGCGGTGCAGGCTCGAAGGGCCGACTCCTGCACCTATTTTCTATGTTTCTAAACACAAAAATACTCAAATGGAGGAAGGCTAATTTCAAAAAGTTGAAATAGGATCTGTAATATGAGCCTGACATTTATCATATGCCTCTTTTATTGGTTTCATTTTAATTTCTACATCTTTAGCCATTCAGGGAGCTTTAGCTTTGGGGAATGACATTTAACAGAAAACTGGAAGTGATGCATTTTGTTAGGAAGAATGAGAAAAGGCAATATAAACTAACTGGTACAATTTTAAACAGACTGGAAAGACCTTGGGTTGTACATATGACGTGGCTGGACAAGTTGAGAAGGCTGATAGTGTATGGGATCCTTGGATTTATAAACAAAGGCATAGAGTACAAAAGCAAGGACATTATGCTAAACCTTTATAAAACACTAGGCCCCAGCTGGAATATTGTGGCCAACACACTTTAGGAAGCATCAAGACATTTGGAGAGGGTGCAGAGGAGAATTTTCTAGAATGGTACCAGGAATGTGGGGCTTCAGTTATGTGGTGAGAGTTTTTTTTTACATGAGATATGATCTGAAATACACAAAGGATCCTGGAAGCCGATTCAGTGATAACTTTCAAAAGGGAGTTGGATAAATAATTGAAAGGGGAAAATTTGCAGGGTAATGGAGCGTGACTAATTGGATAACTTGTTCAAAGAGCTGGCACAGGCACAATGGGCTGAGTGGCCTCCTGTGCTGTATCATTCTGAGATTAGTTTGAGCCCTGATTTACAAAATATCTGCTAAAAAGACTTTGAAATCCATGAATTGTGTTTTTTTTAAATGAGTGCTTTGAGGAGCTAGCTATTGTAACTTTTCTAGTAACTGGATTTGAGGTAGTTTTAATTGTGTTTAAATTCCCAATTTACTCACTCATCCAGGAACTGGAAACCACTTGTGACCCTATCATTAACCAATCAAAGCCCAAAGTGGAGCCACTTCCAGAAAAGGAGGAGAAAGCCAATGGACCATTTAATGGGGA
The DNA here is from genome assembly GCF_044704955.1 of Pristiophorus japonicus. NCBI lineage: Eukaryota > Metazoa > Chordata > Chondrichthyes > Pristiophoridae > Pristiophorus > Pristiophorus japonicus. The sequence goes on from NC_091978.1 coordinate 329,284,679, forward strand.
AAATGGGTCTGATCCAAAGTCTGAATCTAATGCTGCAGCTGGTGACAATACCAAACCAACCAAACAGCAAAAGCCAGCTGAAAACCAGGGCACAGAAATGGAAGTGGATTAAATACTTCTATGTTTTTTTTTAAAAAAGTCCTTTTGTGTCCATCGCCTCTGAGACTACAGTTTTTGTTGTATGTCTAGCTTACATGACACATATTCAGTTATTCTCAAAAGTACCTAGTTCAGTGTCATTAGTATTAAAATGGCAGAAGCAAGAATCCTACAAAATTGATTTAAATGTAGCGGTATTGTTGGCTGCAGTTCTACATTCTATAATCTTTCTGGGGAGGGTGTTTTTGTATCCAGTTTAGTCACTAGCTCTTCTGCAACCCTCCACTTCATGCCTTAAATTATTTCCTGTTTGAATTGGCTGTCTTCACATAGGTTATATGCACAGTATTAAAAAAAAAATATAGCCAAGAAAATTGTAATGTTTGAACATAACTGCTTTTTATATTCTAAAAACACCAATGGAGTGTGTAATTGAGTCTATAATCCCTGAAATGTTTAATTTTAGAACCCCCATCCAACATGCAAGTATATGTGCAACCAAATATCCTTTTTGGACTGCTGTTGAATTATATCCTCCAGTCAACATACATATGTATAAGTTGGTGTGTTTCTGAAGAGCTACTGGGACAACCATAATCCTCACCCCTGAAAACTATAAAATATTGAGCTGTAATAAAGAAAGATATGTAGCTGAGTCATATCCAGCTGTGCTTAGCAATACTATTGTGTAAAATGGGCAGAAAATCACATTGCAGGTTATTAGGAGCATTTTAAATGGTGATTACTATGAAGCCTATCCTTCTGTCAAACAAATGGTTATAAAATGATAAAAACAGAATTGTATTGAGATCAAAAATGTTCTTTCAAATGATGCAATTGTAAAATGTTAACTGTCTGCCGAGACAATGCAAAATAAAAATAACTGCTTGTTCTCAGGACATCGGTTAATGCTTATAAATTATCTTTTGTACATTATATTTTGCTCCTTGAAATTTACTGGTAGGTGTTCATTTCATAAACAGACTGAAAACATTGACATGATCTGTTATTCAGCTTGATACTATTGGTAAATTGATTGTGCTTTGAAGTTTGTGTGATACTTTAGCACTTCTGGAATGTAATTGTTCTGTTCAAATATTTACCCATGAATGTAAATCCTAGGTGAGGGGCATTCTATGTGGTAACCATTATGATTGGTTTTGCTAATCCTGTGTATGTGGCTGGCTGCATAATTAGATAATGTCAATGGACAGTGTCCAAGGCTGTAACCACAGCACTCCAACTGAATTCCTCAGATTCTACAATTCAGCTCAGCAGGTATGAAAATAAAATGCCTATAGAGTATTAAACATTTAGAAAGATGTATGCATTGTGTTGGTCTTTTTTATTAAAGAAGTGAGCACAGGTGTGTGTGTCATCTGAGCTTCAACATCCAAGTATAAATGTAACTTGTGAGAGTTAACCTAATCTTTCTTTAAATAACTCCCTAGAATACTATGGGGCTATCTTTACAATTGGAAAAACATGCAAAATGCTTGCTTATCTTTAGTTTCATATAAGCACACCTATTTTGAAAACTCAAAAACCTTATGGTTCATTTTAGTCAATCAGTTCCATTAGGTTCATGCTGATTGGCTGCAAGTTGTACTGGGCTTGTGCAGAGATGTAACCCATTAATTTCATCCTGTAAGCAATGAACAGCTATATTTTCTGAAATAATCTGAGGCACTATGAATGCCTGTAGCTTTTTCATATTCTTGTCCAGCTTGTGTGTTGGTATGCAATGCAAAACAAACCCAAATATACATTGAGTTTAAATTATTTGGCCAGCTTTTAGTTTCTGTATCTGGTCAATATATGATTTACTCATAGTGAACAAGTTCAGCTTAATCCATTTGGTACTTGTACAATGAAATTTCCCTGAATAATTTTGGTTTGGATCTTAAGTTTCATTACTCTCTCTGGGCTCTATCCCTAAGAAAATCAGTGGTTTATAGTTTAACCATTTTTCTCCCTTCACTTGTGTAGTAGAGTCCAGCAGCTTTAGTGATTGAACATGTGGGAGGGGTAGCAATGAGCCCAGTTGCATCCCAAGGAACCATACTTTCTGTAAACTGGTGAAGGAGCACATTCTAAGGAAATGAGGGTGGAACTGGAGAAAATCTTTAAAAGAGGTAATCAATAGAGTGCAAAAGAAATGTATTCCACTGAAAGCCAAAAACAAGCAAGCCAAATATGGGACATAGTGGATGAATAGATTTAATTTTCCCTTTTATTTCTTATGTATTTTTCTTTAAAGTATTAAAGGAGAGGAGGACAAGAGAATACAAAGAAGTTGAAGTTTTTATTTTAAATCAGGAAAGCAAAGGGAAATTCCAAAATCAAGTTGTCAAGGAACAAATAAATAAGTGTTCTCTAACCACATAAATAACAAAAGGAAATTTAAAGTAGGCACAAGGACCTCTAAAGGGTGAGCAAGATAAATGCAGATAATGACTGGCAGAAGCACTGAATAACTACTTTGCCTGAGTCTTTACTAAAGGAGGTAATGAAATAAACACTTCACTAGAGCTTAAAGAATATTAATATAGTTTGGCTAGAAAGGAAGAAAATAATTGACAAATTACAAAACCTAAAAGTGGATAAGATCCCAGGTCCAGATGCTATGCACCTAGGCATAGCAGACATCTAACGTTCCACTATACAAAATGTCAGTATTGGGAGTGAGAGTCTCTGGAGTCGGGGGAAGGAAGGAAGATTGGAGAATGGGGAAGGAAGGAAGATTGGAGAATGGGATTGGAAGGGGGAAGGGGAGAGCGGGAGCGATGTGCGATGGAGGTCAGTGGATGGGGAGATGGGAATGGGGGTCAGTGGATGGGGAGACTGGGGAATGGGGGTTAGTGGGTGAGATGGGAATGTGGGTCAGTGGGTGAGAGATGGGAATGTGGGTCAGTGGGTGAGAGATGGGAATGTGGGTCAGTGGTTGGGGAGACTGGGGAATGGGGGTCAGTGGAATGGGAGTTAGTGGGTGGGAGAATGGGGAATGGGGGTCAAGGAGAGGCAGGTGGGGGGGGAATGGAGGTGAGGGATGAGAGGTGTAGATTGGAAGTGAGGTTCGCGAGAAAGATGGGGACGAGTCTGTGACTGAGCTCGAGTGGGGTGGAGCCCAGCATTTCCTGCAGTGCAGAAACATCTTGGTGAGTGGGAGCAGCACCAAGAGAGGAGCATCTAGTTATTGGATCACACATTTATGATACAAAGTGAATGGAATCAGGTGGTTCCTGTAGTGGGCAGCCAATCCTTAACTCCAGTTTTAGTGTAGACAGCAAGCTGAAAATCTACCTCAGAAAAACTGCTGAATGTAAAGAAAATGACGAATTGCAAACCTTACTGAAGCTGGTCTGGGACAAGGAGGAATGTGACACTGTAAAAAGTGATTGTGAAAACATTGGCCCACATTCAGGACCAAGGCATAAAGACCGAGAACCAGATTAAATGTAAATTTGAAAAACTTCACCAGTTTCTCCATGAGGAAGAGAGGATTGTGTTGGAAGATCTGAAACTGAAGAAAGAGAAAAACAGTCAGGAGATGAAGGGGAGGATTGAGAAGATAACGGAGGCAATCTCACCGCTTTCAGTCACTGTTCAGGATATTAAACAAGAGCTGAGTGAACAGGACAGCATCAAGTTTTTAACAGTAGCTGTTTATTTGTTTTTTTTCCCTTTGTCCCTGTTTGACACTGTCTTTGAGATCGTGCAGGATGTGCCATCAAAACCTAGACTATTACATTGAATTACATAGAATTTTACAGCACAGAAACAGGCCATTCAGCCCAACGGGTCCATGCCAGTGTTTGTGCTCCACAGACTCCTCAGAGCTGTGGAAGCAGGGACATCATTAAGTAACTGTCTATTTTTGTCTTAGGTTTATTCAAACGATGGGGGAATAAGGGGTTATGGGAAGCGGGTAGGGAAATGGGCCTGAGTCCATGATCGGATCAGCCATGATCGTATTAAATGGAGCAGGCTCGAGGGGCCATATGGCCTACTCCTGCTCCTATTTCTTATGTTCTCATGTACTGGAATCAATACCAAAAGATGTGATAGAAGAACATCTAGAGACAGAAAATAGAATTTTTTTAAAAAGTAGGAATTCCAAAAGTTTTGCTCAATAAACGTGATCGAATGCTTTGAAGAAGAGTAGACGAGAGTAATGCCGTAGATGTTATATACTTCAGTTTTTCAAAAGGACTTCAATAACGTTTCACACGGTAGGCTCATGAAAGGTATGGGCATGTGGAGTCAGGGGACACATAGCTCAATGAATAGCAAATTGGCTAAAAAAAAATAGAAAGCAGAGAGTGAAGGTAAAAGGTAGTTATTCAGATTGCAGGAAGTTGAAAGCAGTGTTCTATATGGGGGAAGTGCTGGGACAGTTATTCATAATTTACATTAACGATTTGGACTTGGGAACAAGTAACTCAAAAGATGGAGATGACACCAAACTGGGGGTATAGCTAATATTGAAGACGAATGCCACATTAACTTTTTAACGTAGATAAATGTGAACTTTGATAGGAAAAATAGAAACATCACCTACACATTAGAAAATAAAAACTGAATGGGGTAGAAAAGCAAATGGATCTAGGGATACAAGTGAATAAATCATTAAAAGCAGCAGCAGTGGGATTTATTTCTAGGGGTATAAAATTCAAAAGTAGTGAAAATAAAAATAAAATACTGCAGATGCTGGAATCTGGAATAAAAGCAGAAAATGCTGAAAATCTCAGCGGGCCAGGCAGCATATGGAGAGAAAGCAGAATTAACGTTTCTGGTCGACAACCTGAAATGTTAACTCTGCTTTCTCTCCACATGCTGCCTGACCTGCTGAGATTTCCAGTATTTTCAAAAGTAGTGAAATTATTTTAAACTTGTATAAGACCCTAGTCAGCCACAATTAAGAGTACTGTGCACAGTTATAGAAACATAGAAAATAGGTGCAGGAGCAGGCCATTCGGCCCTTCGAGCCTGCACCACCATTCAATATGATCATGGCTGATCATGCAACTTCAGTACCCCACTCCCGCCTTCTCTCCATACCCCCTGACCTCCTTACCCATAAGGGCCACATCTAACTCCCTTTTGAATATATCCAACGATCTGGACTCAACAACTTTCTGTGGTAGAGAATTCCACAGGTTCACAATTCCCTGGGCGAAAAAGTTTCTCCTCATTTCGGTCCTATATGGCTCACCCCTTAGCCTTGGACTATGACTCCTGGTAATGGACTTCCCAACATTGGGAACATTCATCCTGCATCTTACCTTTCCAGTCCTGTCATAATTTTATATGCTTCTATGAGATCCCCTCTCACCTCTCTCATTCTTCTAAATTCCACTAGTCAATCCAGTCTTTCTTCATATGTCAGTCCTGCCACCCCGGGAATTAGTCTAGTGAACCTTCGCTGCACTCCCTCAATCGCAACCACTTTCTTCCTCAGATTAGGAGAACAAAACTGCACACAATACTCAAGGTGTGACCTCACCAAGGCCCTGTACAACTGCAGTAAAACCTCCCTGCTCCTATACTCATATCCTCTCGCTATGAAAGCCAGCATGCCATTTGCTTTCTTTACTGCCTTTCTTTACTGCCTGCCTACCTTCAGTGACTGATATAGTTCCATGACACCCAGGTCTCGTTGCACCTCCCCTTTTACTAATTTGTCACCATTCAGATAATAATCTGCCTTCCTGTTTTTGCCACCAAAGTGGATAACGTCACATTTATCCACATTATACTGCATCTGCCATGCATTTGCTCATCCACCGAACCTAGCCAAGTCACCCTGCAGCCTCTTAGCATCCCCCTCACAGCTCACATAGCCACCTAGCTTAGTGTCACCTGCAATCTTGGAGATATTACATTCAATTCCTTCGTCCAAATCATTAATGTATATTGTAAATAGCTGAGGTCCCAGCACTGAACCTTGCAGCACCCCACAAGTCACTGCCTGCCATTCTGAAAAGGACTCGTTTATTCCCACTCTTTGCATCCTGTCTGCCAACCAGTTCTCTATCCACATCAATACATTACCCCCAATACCATGTGCCTTAATTTTGTACACTAATCTCTTGTGTGGGACCATGTATAAAGCCTTTTGAAAGTCCAAATACACAACATCCACTGGTTCTTCCTTATCTCCACTCTGCTAGTTACATCCTCAAAAAACTCTAGAAGATTTGTCAAGCATGATTTCCCTTTCATAAATTTGTGCTGACTTGGACCGATCCTGTCACTGCTTTCCAAATGCGCTGCTATTACATCTTTAATAATTGATTCCAGCATTTTCCCCACCACCGATGTCAGGCTAACTGGACTATAATTCCCTGTTTTCTCTCTCATTGGAAAATGACCACCAATGCATCTACTACTTCTAGGGCCACTTCCTAAGTTATGGTCTCCATACTATTAAAAAAAACATCAAAGCACTGGATAAAGTGTAACAGCTTAACAACGATGATACCAGAAGTGGGATTTCAGCTAATGGGAAAGATTGTTCTGGTTGGGGCTTTTTCCTTTAGAAAAGGGAAGAACTGATTGAAGCCTTTAAAATTATGAAAGGGTTGGACAGGGTAGGTGCGGATGGAATGTTTCCACAATCACAATTGTGCAGTGTTCATCGCAGCCAGGTAATGGTAAAGGTGCAGCAGATGGCATCAGCCGCCCTGGGCTACGGATGGGATAGTGAGTCAGAATCCCTTCAGTTAGAAACATAGAAACATAGAAAATAGGTGCAGGAGTAGGCCATTCGGCCCTTCTAGCCTGCACCGCCATTCAATGAGTTCATGGCTGAACATTCAACTTCAGTACCCCATTCCTGCTTTCTCGCCATACCCCTTGATCCCCCTAGCAGTAAGGACCTCATCTAACTCCTTTTTGAATATATTTAGTGAATTGGCCTCAACAACTTTCTGTGGTAGAGAATTCCACAGGTTCACCACTCTCTGGGTGAAGAAGTTCCTCCGCATCTCGGTCCTAAATGGCTTACCCCTTATCCTTAGACTGTGACCCCTGGTTCTGGACTTCCCCAACATTGGGAACATTCTTCCTGCATCTAACCTGTCTAACCCTGTCAGAATGTTATATGTTTCTATGAGGTCCCCTCTCATTCTTCTGAACTCCAGTGAATACAAGCCCAGTTGATCCAGTCTTTCTTGATAGGTCAGTCCCGCCATCCCGGGATCTAGCATTGATCTATTCTAGGGGAAGCTAGATAAGCAAATGAGGGAGAAAGTAACAGAAGGATGTGTTGATGGGGTTAGATGAAATAGTGAGAGGAGACTTGTATGGAGCATGAACACTGGCATAGGCCTGAGTTTCAGTGCTCTACATACTATGTAATACTTGTGAGAGAATCCAAAACTAGGGACCATAAATACAAGGTCCATACAAATACATAAATCCAATAGGGAAATGAGATGTACTTAAAAGTGGTTAGAATGTGGAACTTGCTACTACAGGAGGTGGTTGAGGCCAATAGTTTGGATGCTTCCAAAAGGAAACTAGAGGTTAGATTTTATCAACCTCAGCGGGTCCGTGGGAGGTGACAGTAGCAGGTTCTTGCTCATATCTCGCTCTGAAACGATTTTCCTTTGATTGGGCTTGTTAAGCCCGCCCAGCGTGTTTGCCAGCCAATTGAAGGAAGCGGGACCTTGTGCAAATTTATTTTGACATTTGTGCTGTCGGTGTTCTACAGCATTGAGGTGCTGCAAACGCTGACAATCACTGCACAAAGGTGCAGGGCTGCATCCATGTCTCGCATAACTCCCTCCATATGCTTATGGACGGTGTCACAGCACACAGGGCGGTTCTCTTCCTTTCCAGTGGGCAGAAGAGACCCCCAGTGTTATGTATGCATGCTTGTATTGTTATGATGTACTGTAACAGTGAATGTACCTTCACCCTGTACACACCTTACCTGTACACCAGAGGGTGCTGCTGCTGGAGACCCAGTATAAAAGGGAGCTCACCTCTTGGTGTCCTGGCTCTAGGAGCTGCAATAAAGGACTACAGCCTTCACAGTTTAAGCACCATACCACTGCCTCGTGGCATCATTAACAGAGTGCCTACATACACAATAACCGGCGACGAGGTCATGAACTACATGAGCAACATGTCGAATCTCAGCAACTTTCAACAATTCACTGATGGGGAAGATTGTGACGCCTTCGGGGAAAGGTTGGAACACTTCTTCATAGCCAATGACCTTGATGGGGACACACCAACTACACTGCCGAACAAGTTTGGTAGTTGTGGGCCCAATATCCAGTGCCTCGTCAGGGACTTACTAGCCCTAACGAAGACAACAACCAAGAGCTATGGGGAACTTGTAACCTTAATACAAGAGCAGTTAAACCCAAAGAAAGCATCCTCACAGCCAGGCACCGATTCTACACTCACCGGCGACCCGAAGGCCAAGAAATTGCTAAGTATGCTGCAGATTTAAGAAGATTGGCTGCACCGTGTGATTTTGGTGACCACCTTAATGAAGCGCTAAGGGACATATTTGTTATCGGAGTCGGCCACGAGGGTCTCCTCCACAAATTGCTCTCTGCGAACATCACAGTCACCCTGCAGAAGGCAATTAAAGTGAGCCAGGCCTACATGATTTTGGTCGGTGACTCCAGGCGAATGATGACCGACACCCAGGACTAAACTAACTAGCGCAGTGAACCGAATGGTGACTTCTAAAGGCAGAAATGCTGCCCCGAGTCCCGCAACCCTGAGTCCGCCACATGGGGCAAACCGGCTAGCCCCGTGCTAGCGCTATGGAGGAAACCGCTGGGCCCATCAGTGCTGCTACAAGGACTATATCTGCAAAGGCTGCAACACGAAAGATCACCTTCAGAGAATGTGCAGAAAAAGCTTTACTCACCGCATCACTGAAGAGTTGGCTGATTACCTGGGCTCCGACACAGATGAAGATGAAGCTGCTCACCGCCTGGAAGAAGAGTATGGAATTTATACCTGCTCGACCGAAAGTTCCCCGTGGAAGATGGAAGTAGACATCAACGGAGTTCCAGTTTTGATGGAGATTGACACAGGGGCAAGCCAGTCTTTGATGAGCCAGACGACCTTTGAAAAACTTTGGATCAATCCCGCCAACGATCAAAACTGTCTCCTGTTCAGGCGAAGCTGCTCACCTACACCAAAGGCAAAATCCCAGTCGTTGGCAGCGCAGACGTCCAAGTCTCCCAATGCGGCGTGATGAACAAACTCCCCCTGTGGATTGTTGCCGGCGATGGTCCAACGTTGCTGGGAAGAATTTGGATGAAGCAGGTCCAAGTCGGTCGAAGTGACGACGGCCCCCGGGCTCCAGCAATTGACATCCCACACAGTCCCAAACATGGATCAGTTGCTGCAACTAGAAATCCTATCGTCCAGCTTGACTGCGTGGCGACGACTTCACAACACCATGGCGAGATCACCCAAACCGAACATCCAGACTTCACCCTCCGGGCCATGGCAGGACTCCAAGGGAAGATGATCGGCGAAAAAAGTGGATTTCCGACGTCTGTGGCTGAACCCGAGAAGGAAAAGATTACCACAGCCTACCTGGAGGAGAGCGAGAAGATGGCGGCCGCACCACGAGGCCAAGAACCCAAAATCAAAATGGCCGCGACCAGACCACGAGGGGCAGCGTTGGAGGAGCGACACGTGGCACCAAGCGGTGAACCGGATTGGACGGCCCCCTTGAAGGATACCGGTAACCCAAAGAATTTAAAGAGACAGTTTCACTCTAAAGATGACAAGGACTTCAAAGTTAAAAATGCAGTTAGCGAATGCAGGTATGATAATGTAACATTGAATTGTGATGCCGGAGTAACTGATGAGAAAAATGAAATGAATGCTTGTGTAAGTAATGTTAAGAACAAATTTGTAATGCTTAATGATGATGATAGAAATTTTAAAATGACAAATGTAACCATGTATGGAGAGACCGAGATACAAGAAAGTGATGTAAAAGCTGTAAGTAACAGAGATAATAGTGTAGATTCAACTATGTATGTCATGTATGCAGGAAGTAGACTGTTAAAGGATACTGGGTTCTACAGGGACAATGTAAATGCCAGAGGAATCCCCCAGTGGGAGACCCCCAGGTCCAGCAGGCTATCTGACCATGTAGCCTGGACTTTTGGTACAAATGTGATGCCTCAGGAAGGGCTCACACACACCCAGTGGGAGCAGACCCACTGCAGGGACAGCGGTCAATGGGCAGCACAGCCACCACCACTGGCAACCTGCCCCAGATCAGCCCTACACCCCCTGGCCACCAGGGCCAACATCAGGAGCGAGAGGCCAGTACCCTCCAGCTTTCCTGGCGGACCCTGGGATAACCAGACTTTCATCACAAATGGAGGAAAAGGAGCCCACACAGTCCTGCGGCCCTGCCCACCACCACACACTTACCCACACTACAGAGTATGCACCCTACTCACTGCTGCACTGGCTCCCCCACTGAGGGATCCCACAACAGTGACACCCACATGGTCTGTGTGTGAGGGGGAGGGGGGAAATGTATGAGGCCAGCCTCAAGCACACCTGGCACCCACACAACCCTCACCACAACCTCCCACAGCCCACTACTGATCACCTCCCCAGGTCATGGCAATAAGGACTTGAAAAATGCTTAGGGGGAGTGTTGTTATGTATGCATGCTTGTATTGTTATGATATACTGCACACTGCAGGTAACCCAGTATAAAAGGGTCTCACCTCTTGGTGTCCTGACTCTAGGAGCTGCAATAAAGGACTACAGGCTTCAAAGTTTAAGCACCATATCCCTGCCTCGTGGAGTCATTAATAGACTGTCTACATACACAATACCCAGGAGACTAATGCAGCCTAGTTGTCTGGGAAAGTCTTGCTTGACCAACCTCATTTAATTGTTTGAGGAGGTAACAGAGAGAGTAGACAATGGTAATGCAGTAGATGTAATTTATCTAGGTTTTCAAAAGGCCTTCGATAAGCTACCTCATAATAGATTGATGAACAAGATCAGAGAATGCGGAGTCATGGGACAAGTAACAGAATGGATAGCTAGCTGGCTTCAAGACAGAAAGCAGAGAGTAGGGGGTAAAAGGTTGCTATTCACAGTGGCAGAAGGTGGGTAGTGATGTTCCACAAAGGTCAGTGGTGGGACCACCGTTGTTCACAATTTATATTAACGATTTAGATCTTGGAATCAAAAACACAATTTCTAAATTCGCGGATGACACCAAATTGGTGGGGATAGTCGATACGGAGGAGGACTGCAACAAATTACAGGAGGACATTAATAAACTTGCAGAATGTGCATATAATTGGCAAATGAAGTTCAACTCAATGTACCTTATTACTTTTGGTGGGAAGAATCGGGAGTTCACTTATTACTTGGAGGGTACGAGTCTCGGTGGGGTAGAGGAACAGAGGGATCTTGGAGTACAAATACACAAATCACTAAACGTTGCAACACAGGTTAGCAAGGCCACAAAAAAAAGCAAACCAACCACATGGGTTTATTTCTAGAGGTATAGAATTGAAAAGTAGGGAAGTTATGCTAAACCTGTATCAAAACTTAGTTGAACCACACTTTTATTGCATTCAGTTCTGGTTGCCATATTATAAAAAGTATCATCATCATCATAGGCAGTCTCTCAGAATCGAGGAAGACTTGCTTCCACTCCTGAAGTGAGTTCTTTGGTGGCTGAACAGTCCGATAAGAGAGCCTGTCACAGGTGGGACAGATAGTCGTTGAGGGAAGGGATGAGTGGGACTGGTTTGCCGCATGTTCTTTCCGCTGCCTGTGCTTGATTTCTGCACACTGTCGGCGTTGAGACTCGAGGTGCTCAGCGCCCTCCCGGATGCATTTTCTCCACTTAGGACGGTCTTTGGCCAGGGACTCCCAGGTGTCAATGGAGAAGTTGCACTTTATCAGGGAGGCTTTGAGGGTGTCCTTGTAACATTTCCACTGCCTACCTTTGGCTCGTTTGCTGTGAAGGAGCTCCACGTAGAGCACTTGCTTTGGGAGTCTCGTGTCTGGCATGCGAACTATGTGGCCTGCCCAGCGGAGCTAATCGAGTGTGGTCAGTGCTTCAATGCTGGGGATGTTAGCCTGGACGAGGACGCTGATGTTGGTGCGCCTGTCCTCCCAGGGGATTTATAGGATCTTGCGGAGATATCATTGGTGATATTTCTCCAGCAACTTGAGCTCTCTACTGTACATGGTCCATGTCTCTGAGCCATACAGGAGGGCGGGTATTACTACAGCCCTATAGACCATGAGCTTGGTGGTAGTTTTGAGGGCCTGGTTTCAAACACTCTGTTCCTCAGACGGCCGATTATAGAGGCACTGGAGAGGGTGCAGAGAAGACTTACAAGGATGATACAAGAAATGCAAGGGTATACATATCAAGGAAGGATGAATAGGCTATGTCTCTTTTGGAAAAGAGGGCAGAGGGGTGACCTAATAGAGGTCTTTAAAATTATGAAAGGTTTTGATAGAGTGGATACAGAGAGAATGTTTCCACTTGTGGGGAAAAGCATAACTAGAGGCCATGAATATAAGATAGCCACCAAAAAAATACAATAGGAAATTCAGAAGAAACTTCTTTACCCAAAGAATGGTGAGAATGTAGAACTCTTTACCATAGAGAGTGGTTGAAGCGAATAGTATAGATGCATTTTAAGGGGAGGCTAGACAAGCATATGAGGAAGAAGGGAATAGCGAGTTATGCTGATAGATTTGGATGAGGAAAGATGGAAGGAGGCTCGAGTGGAGCATAAAAAGCGGCATGAACTGGTTGTGCCGAATGGCCTGTTTCTGTGCCGTATATCGTACGTAATCCTATCCCAAGTGAAGTAAATCTGGCCATGGTGAGGCCTTCCTTGGCGTCCCGGGCAGCAATGTGGTTGGATGCTGATGCCATTTGTCCTGTGCAGCATCAAGCGATTGTGGCGAAAGTTTATGGTGTGCCTGGTGCTGCTCGTGTTGGGGCTGATCATGGTGGGATTCTGAGGACCAAGGTGAGAGATGCTGATGGAATAGATGGCAGATGAAATAGAGATGACAGAAGCAATCTGTCAATGATGAGAGAGGTTGTTCTAATGAGGTGACACTGGATCAAGAGTTTGCTCCAAACACTTGTAACCTGCATAAAGCTCAATCTGTCTTCCAAATGCAGTAAGCAACAGCTGCTGGGCTTGGAAAGTGAACAGTTGTGAGGTAGGAGCTTTTATAGCACATTGGCAGCTGTCAAGTAATGAGATGATTCCATGGCCATTCAGTTTCCGCCTGGTTTACCCGATGTGATCCCCAAACAGTGTGGACCCCATGGGTGATGTGGCAAACTCTGAAGGTGAGCTGAAAATAGTTGTTAATCCTCTATTAACAAGGTCATAATGACCTGAATTGCCTGCCCTGCCGCTGCATGTCGGGTCTGCTCAACACTGACAGACCCAACATTTGCAAAAGGCGCGTGGCAACAGGGTGCCGACCCGCAGTCAAAAACAATATCTTCCCACCCGACCCACCGCCGATCGTGCCTGCTGACTCCCCATAAAATTCCCGTGTACATGAGAGAAAAGGGAATATGCTGAAAGGCTGAGCTGAAGTAGATAGAATGCTATAAGACTCATGTGGAGAATAAACACCAGCACAGACTAGTTGGGCCAAGTGACCTGTTTCTGTGCTGTATATTCTATGTAATCTTACTGGAGTCCTTTCAGTTCATCTTTTGAAAAGTTTGCATGACGCATGAGATGCTGCATGCAAAATTATAGTATCCAGTACACGCAACAACAGATCTATTATGATACCTGGGTTACGTATTGTTTAACTAGATGTTGGGCAGTAAAGATACTGAATGTGAGGTATGCTTACAGGAATGACTAGAGATACTGAATTTGAGAGAATATCCAGCACAGGGCTGAAATTTGTAAAACTTAACATGAATATTTTGACTTTTGGAATAAGCAAACTACAAACTTAAGGGAAGGTGAAGATATTTTGGAATGATAAACCACTAAAGCTGAAACTCTGATTAGTTGAAAAGTTGTACAAGTTGCTTTCAGTGAACATTGAAGTAATTATTAACATCTTGCATTTGGTTACAATCCCAACTATTATAAAAGATTTAAGTGAACATTAATTTTCTTATTTTATACATAATGATTTAACAGACTCCATCTAGAAATCCAAATTATTCAAGCCGTAAGCCTTGGAATCTATTTATGGTTATTTAAAATGTCTTGAGGATTTTTGCAGCTTATAAATGCAGCTTAAACGTGGTGGCATGTCCCATTTTTGTTTTGGTGTTTTAGAGCTCCTAAATGGTATTGTCAAATGTGTTGGTGAGCTCTGCTGCTGGATCAGGCTTGTGGATGTCCATGGAAATGTCAGCCAACTCGTGACAATGCAGTGATTGATAAGCAGTCAGTCTTCCATAAATTTGTTGTTTTTCGATATGCTTCAGCCTTTGTTCCTGCAATCTAAAAGAAAAATCAGCTAAGATCACATTTTCTCTATGTTTAAATGCTGGGGGAGGTCCACAATGGCCATGTTTCTCATGTTACATCCAGGAAGAGAATGGTATACAATTACCTCCTTTTCACAACTGAATCCAACTGTCCTAACTCCCTTGTAACTTCTTGATATTTCATTTTGAGTAAGATCAATGCATCTTCAGATTCACTTTTAACCTAGATCAGATAAAACCATTGTTTAAATTAAATTCAGGAATTAGTCTGCGCTTGGCAATGTATCATAAATTGTACAGTCAAGTATACATACCTCCAACTAACTGATGTATCCAATTATTAAAATCTGATGTGCAAATTTGATTTGATCTTCCTCTCTAAGTTGCTGTTCTTAGCCACATTATTGGAGTGGAGGAGTGGTTATATTTCCAGAGCAAGTGACAAATGCATCACATAGCTGCTAAGAGCGACCTGCATGTTTTGTGGGCTGCGTAAATCTCTTTATGGATGAGTGATTTAATTTGCTGTTTTATCCTACAATAGAATCTAATATCTGTTTCAGCAAACTTTTACAATTTGGTATTTGTATATAAAATTGATTAAACTAGTGCATCATGTTGGTAGTTCTATCATCAATATTTCCTTCATGTATTAATCTTGTAGAAATTATTTTTTTGTAGAACCCATATCAACCCTACCTTTTAAATGCAGAACTAATATACAGTGGAGCGTAAACCTATATACAATAAATCATTGGTGGGGATGACGGGTCAGGAGGGGAAGGAGAAGAGAATCAGTACCAGTAAATTTCATGACCATCTGATCCTCACTGTCCTGGTTCCCACTCCATGAATAAATATATTCCTTCAGTCCTTCACACCAAGCTTGATGAGTGAAATCTTTGCAAATTATGTGGTCTGCTTCAATTGCAGTATAATGTAGATGTCATATTTGATAACTTCCCTTGGTCATATTTTCTATTCGATGTGTTCCTTCTAATTATGTATTTATTTAGATAATATTTAAGATACATTTAATTCGTTTCTCAAGAGAATATATTAGATCTAAAGTGGTCCAGGGCAAAATCTGGTTCACTTGCAAGGTACTTTGTCCAGTGGATCAGAATTTCCCCTCTTTCTCTCCACCTAAATTAAACCCAGTTTGTCTTTTGTTACCCAGCCTACCTGGCCATGACTTCTGACCCATTGCCATAATTTGAAGAAAGGATATGAATTTTCAGACCAATGTTAATGCAATTATGTTCAAGGCATGCACACTTACCTTTTCATTTGTTCCAATGTCACATTGCAGACTCTGCCTCGACTTCCTGCTGATTACTACAGCTGAATACTGTTTTTCTGACTTTTCCTGATCTTTTTCTGATTTTATGCTATGAATATTCCACTGTTCACTTTGGCCAAAAATGCCTACAGAAAAAATAATTTTTTTTAAATTTTCCAGGAGAGTATAATCCAAGCTATGACCTCATTGTGTTGCAGACATTGCTGTCCAATCAGGAGGAAAGGTACAAAATGGATCTTTCTCCATGTGAATGTGTGATGCACCATCAGTGCAAGGTATCCTGCTTAGAAGCCAGGCTATAAAAAACAACTAAACTCAAGCGTCAATTTAGTTTACTTGGTCACACTCTGAGTCAGAATCATAACTTGAACAAATGCTGTAGGTGGACTCTAAATTAATTGTAATTGAAGGGCCTGTCTTTTGGCTTAAATTAAACTGAGGTCCTGTTTGGGTGTATATTTAAGATTTCATGACATTAGTTCAAATAATCAAAAGTTCCGATGGCTTGGCCAAAACTCCTCCCTCAACATCCATTACCAAAAGTAAATTTATTCATCTGTCAGTTTGTTACTATTTATGGTTTCTTACTCTGCACACTATGGTCAGTTTTGATGACGTCACAACAATCACTTCAATAAGGTTTGTTACGTAGAGCCACTACATAAAGCAAGTCTCCTTTGTTCATTACAAATATGAGTTGGCAGTTTGAGGACTTAAACCCATAAACATGAGGCTATGTCAGTAGATGAATGCAAATATGGAACAGTATGGGGCCAGAAGTTACTTACAAATAGCCTATACAACAAAATGTAAACTAGAAACCTGTGTAAGCACAGTCTTGGCAATATGTTGTATTACCAAACTCCCAATAATGCAACCCACTACATAATTTTGATGAAACCTAGATGAGAACACAATGTCACTCCGCACTGGGTTTTATTTAATGGCAATGTATGTCTGGAATTGGTATAGATCACGGAAGGCTGCCAATCTCTGAAATGTTGCAATTTCTGCTTGCAGTTAAGTGAAACCAAGTTAAAAGATTGTGCTTTTCTAAGTATTAGAATTTGAAGAACTCTTCAAAGAATTGTTTCCCTTTACTCCCTACAAATTAATGTTTTCATTTCCCACACCAACCATTCTTATGGGCCCTTCTAAATGACAATTAATTTAGTGTCATTTAGGGAAATTTTGTTTTAGGCCCATAATAATAACTGACATTTATATAGAACAATTAATATAATAAAGCATCACACAGTGCTTCCCAGGAGCATTGTCAGACAGAGTTTGGCACTGAGTCACATAAGGAGATATTGAGGCAGGTGACCAAAAGCTTGGCTAGATAGGTAGGTTTTAAGGAGGATAGAGAGGCGGAGAGATTTAGGGTGGGACTTCCAGAGCTTGAGGCACAAGAGGCCAGAATTGGAGGACTGCAGCGATCTGAGGGTTGTGGGGCTGGAGGAGGTTACAGAGATAGGGAGGTCCGAGGCCATGGAAGGATTGAAAACAAGGATGAGAGTTTTAAAAATCGAGACATTGCTGGACTGGGAGCCACTGTAGGTCAGCGAGCACAGGGATGATGGGTGAACAGGACTTGATGCGAGTTAAGATATGGGTAGCAGTGTTTTGGAAGAGCTCAAGTTAACTGAGGGTGCAAGGTGTGAGGCCAGCCAAAAGAGCATTGGAATAGTTGAGTCTAGAGATAACAAAGGCATGGATGAATGTTTCAACAGTAGATGCACAACGTAACAATAAGGAATTGAATTGGAACTCAAATCAAATGGGTACATTAAGCTAACAAAAGAGAATTTCATAAGGGTTCAATTGAAAGGCACATAAGAGAAGTGAAAAGAAATTGGGGATGATTTTTCTTCATTATCTTTATATCACCTGTACATTTAGCCTTTGTGCTTGTCACTCCTAGCTCCAAATCATTTATAAAGATATTAAACAAAAGAGTTCCAAAAACAGACCCCTATGGGATCCCACTGGTAACATTCTTCCAGGCTGATGACAGTCTTTGAACCACTAACCTCTGGGTTCTACAGCAATTCATCATGTATCCATTGTAAAATATTTCCACTGGTTCCACTTTATTTTCGGCCTTTCCCGAGGAACTGTATTAAAGATCTAACTGAAATCCAAGTACGCCTACATCCATTGTCTCATCCCTATCAAGCTCCTTTGTCACGCCCTCAAAGAAAACCAGTAAGTTAGATTGGCAAGCTCTCCCCTTCATGAACCCATACTGGCTATCTTTTATGATTATATTTATCCAGGTGCACCATGATCTTATATTTAATAAGGGTTTCTATAAACTTTACTGACAATAGATGTCAAACTCAGTGCTCCTGGGTCACTTTTGCTACCATTTAAAAAAAAATAGTAACATCTGCCTTTCTCAGGTAGTCCATGATTTCTGGAAGATTTGTGCCAGAGTTCCTACAATTTCCTTATTTCTTTAAGAATTCTCGGATGCACCTTATCCGGCTCCTGAGATGCACTCCCATTATTCTCTTTGCTAGCCTACATGAAGGTCAAACCGGCCTTGCTACACATTTAAAGTTGCTAGCACAGCCTTTCCATATTCTTTCATCCAAAGTGCTGCCTACAAGCTCTAATGCCTGCTCATTCTAGGCAATCCTATCTCTGGGCATCAGCCAAACAGAAATCCAGGAAAATTATGTGGGAGCTATTTTGATATCACTGCCATGTCATTAATAATGCCACACGTGCTTCAGGCAGGTTCAGGCAATAGCTTTCTTTCCAACCTGGGTATTACCCTAGGAAATGCATTTTTAAAAATTAATTCCTGAGATGTGGGTGTCACTAGCAAGGCCAGCATTTATTGCCCATTCCTAATTGCCCTTGAGAAGGTAGTGGTGAGCCACCTTCTTGAACTGTTTCAGTCCGTGTGGTGAAGGTACTCCCATAGTGCTGTTAGAGAGGAAGTTCCAGGATTTTGAACCAGCCACGATGAAGGAGATATATTTCCACATCAGGATCGTGTGTGACTTGGAGAGGAATTTGGAGGTGGTGGTGTTCCCATGTGCCTGCTGCCCTTGTCCTTCTAGGTGGTAGGGGTTGTGGGTTTGGGAGGTGCTGCCGAAGAAGCCTGGGCGAGTTGCTGCAATGCATCTTGTAGATGGTACATACTGCAGCCACCGTGCGCCAGTGGGGGAGGGAGTGAATGTTTAAGGTGGTAGATGGGGTGCCAATCAAGCGTGCTGCTTTGTCCAGGTGTTGAGCGTTGAGAGTTGTTGGAGCTGCACTCATCCAGGCGTGTGGAGAGTATTCCATCCCACTCTTGATTTGTGCTTTGTAAATGGTGGGAAGACTTTGGGGAGTCAGGTGGTGAGTAACTTGTCACAGAATACCCAGCCTCTGACCTCTCTTGCAGCCACAGTATTTATGTGGCTGGTTCAGTTAAGTTTCTGGTAAATGGAGAACCCCAGGATGTTGATGGTGGAGTATTCAACAATGGTATTGCGGTTGAATGTCATGGGGAAGTGTCCTGGGGCTGAGATGATTGACCTCCAACAGCCACAACCATCTTCCTTTGTGCTAGGTATGACTCCAGCCAGTGTTCCCCCTGATTCCCATTGATTTCAGTTTTACTAGGGCTTCTTAATGCCACACTTGGTCAACTGCTGCCTTAATGTCAAGGGCAGTCACTGTCACCTCACCACTGGAATTCAGCTCTTTTATCCATGTTTGGGCCAAAGCTGTAATGAAGTCTGAAGCTGAGTGGTCCTGCATTAACTCAAACTGAACATCAGTGAGAAGGTTATTGGTGAGTAAGTGCTGTTTGTTAGCACTGTCGACGACCCCTTCCATCACTTTGCTGATGTCTAGCTCAAAGAGGTCTGAGATCTGACATAATGTTGCAACTTTCTCTAACACTGGGGTGTTCATGGAGTGCTGGAATCATAGAAGTTTACCGCATAGAATGACGCCATTTGGCCACTGGCCAGAATCTTTACCTGAGCATTGGGGTGGGTGTGTGTGGGCCATGCAGCGCGTTACTATCCCGAAGAATTCAACAACGCGTTCTGCACTGCGCGTTTAACTCAATTACATCAATTGAAACAGTCAAGCGGGTTTCCCGTTTCCCGGCCCAATTAAATGGAGCGGGTCTGCTGATGTTACTGATGACTCATTTACTCGGATATTTAAAGCAGCCTTCCACACATCCCAGTTGAGGGTTGTTGGAGGAGAGATAAAGGTGGTTTGGAGAGTTGGAAATTGCTGGATATCACAGATTTGTGTGGGTCATGGAGTCACACCGACAGAAGGTTACGTTCAGATTCACTGATGACTCCCTGGAAGTCCTGGTCTATGGAGTCAGAGCACGCAGGGATATCCTGTTCCCTGGGGCTGGGCATAAAAGAGCATCCCAAGACACCAAGAGGGCATGTCTGGAGGTTGCGCAGGAAGTCAGCAGCAGGGATGTAGTAAGGCGGTCCTGGATCCAGTGCCGGAAAAGATTTAATGATCTGATGAGGTCAGGAAAGATGAATGCAATGCCACATTCAACTACATCCTGATGAGCTGGTTACGCCAACCCCATCACTCTGCCTTCCCAAGCCTACTCCTGCACATGTGAGGCCACACCTGGAATACTGCGTGCAGTTTTGGTTTCCATATTTACTTGCTTTGGAGGCAGTTCAGAGAAGATTCACTAGGTTGATTCCGGGGATGAGGGAGTTGACTTATGAGGAAAGGTTGAGTAGGTTGTGCTTCTACTCATTGGAATTCAGAAGAATGAGAGGTGATCTTATCGAAATGCATAAGATTATGAGGGGGCTTGACAAGGTGGATGCACTGTTTCCACTGATGGGGGAGACTAGAACTAGAGGGCATGATCTTAGAATAAGGGGCCACCCATTTAAAACAGAGATGAGGAGAAATTTCTTCTCTCCGAGGGTTGTAAATCTGTGGAATTCGCTGCGAAGCTTGGACATTGAATACATTTAAGACAGAAATAGACAGTTTCTTAAATGATAAGGGGATAAGGGGTTTATGGGGAGTGGACGGGGAAGTGGAGCTGAGTCCATGATCAGATCAGCCATGATCTTATTGGATGGCGGAGCAGGCTCGAAGGGCCATATGGCCTACTCCTGTTCCTATTTCTTATGTTCTTATGTTCTTATGAATCCTCACACCAACCTACCTTATAGGTGCACCCATCCCTCACTCTCCATGTACCTACTCACATCCGTATTTGACTAACCATCACTAACACTCACCCTCATCCTAATGCAATCATAGGAAGTAACGCAACAGGAGGCGGCCATTTGGCAATGTCACACCACTCCCTCATGGTCACCCTCTGCAGATGTAGCCCATTCATTCATTTGGCCATTTTTAAAGAGCCAGTTATGTGTTAGAACTTTAATTCTCATTGGAAAAATCGGAGCTGCAATACAATAGGCAACATAGAAACATAGAATGCAACATGGCTCAAGGACCAAGAATTTTCTTACAGGATGAAGTGGAGGCACTGGTTACTGTAATTGAGGCCAGATGGCACGAGCTGGACACCAGCAGAGATCACATAAAAGTTTCACCAAAAGAAATGAAGAAACACTGGAACCAACTTGCAGAAGATTACTGTGCAATGGTGACCACCCCGAGGTCTGGAGGCCAGTGCAAAAAGAAGTGGCAGAG
Organism: Pristiophorus japonicus; assembly: GCF_044704955.1. Taxonomy (NCBI): domain Eukaryota; kingdom Metazoa; phylum Chordata; class Chondrichthyes; family Pristiophoridae; genus Pristiophorus; species Pristiophorus japonicus. The sequence goes on from NC_091978.1 coordinate 329,306,227, forward strand.
CCTTGGTCAAGTAGTTAGTGTAAGTAATATTTTCATTTATTCAATGGAATTGCAATCATAAATGTGACCACCTGTATATGTCCCACCCAGCAGAAAGACACCCTCTCTAAAAGGTTATATTTTCATCTTTACAGAGGAAGGTGGCACACAACAAAAGGGAAAAAACTCGAACAGGAGGAGGCCGAGTAAATCTGTACCCACTGACACCCTTAGAAGACAGGGTCGCTGCTTTAAAGTCCTGCTTGGAGAAAATCAACCACCACTGCACAAGCTGAGCCCACACTTGGGGGGGAGGGTAAGTCCTGCAAATTCCAGTCTGGCTTTGCTAAATGTTAAGTACTGCGCAGGCTAGCCATGCTTCAGTTCATGGGGATGTCTCTGTCAGCTATGCTTTGGTTGATGCAATGTGCTAGCATTCATCGTGGTCCTTCAAATGAGCCTACTACTTGCATTGTGTGTTCCTACTCATGCCACCCACCCTGCCCCCTCCTCTGCTGCTAACCATTTGACTGTTCTGTTATATTTTGCAGAACTTGAGGCCAACCCTGACGAGGCTGAAGCCGATGCAGGAGAAGATTCAGACACGGACGAGCCTAAAGAGGAGAACATCTTCCAATCCCACCTTCCAGACCAAGAGCACGGCGGTGATGGGGAGGGGTAGATGATGGATGAAGCCCCCACTGTTGTACTCATGCTGGAGGAGGTGAAGGTGCCGCCCATTGAGTTGCCAGGCCCTTTCCTGAGCGATACGAGTGTTGAGACATTCCATGGTTTCACACAGTCCGAGACTGGGGATTCCAGTGGGGTGCAACGAGGTATACCCAGGGCCCCACTATCCGAGGCTGCGGGTCCCAGTGGGATGCAGCGAGCCACACCCAGGGTGAGGAGAGGAAGGAGAGCTTGACAGCGATCTCCTGAGGTGCAGGATCTAACAGATGTGGTTCAGATGATGGCAATGAGTGCGGAGAGCATTGACCTTACACGATCACTCCTGGACACCATCAGTGGGGTGGGTGGGTGATGAGGTATCGGGACTGTCAGAAGTAACAATACTCTCACGAGAAATGGGAACACTGTCCGGGCACATGAGGGAGGGAATGTCGCAGGTAGCTGATACACTGTCGGTGAACATGAGGGAGGGAATGTTGGAGATCGTTGACACACTGTCAGGGAACATGAGGGAGGGAATGTCACAGTTAGCTGCTGCAATAAGGGAACAGGCTCAGACCCCATGCCCATTGACAGAATAAATTGCCACTCCGACTCCAATCCTCAGACCAGCCTCTGAAGAGGCCCAAGCCAGGCCTTTCACATTACAGTCTGCCCCCCCCCCCCCCCAATCAAGAAGTGCGCATTACCCGAGATGTTCGGGAAAAAAAGCTTGGTACCAACCCAAGAAACGCTGCGCCACCACCTGTGGGCAGGGGTGGTGTCAACAAGACCAAGCGCATTGGGCAGTCTTAGAATAAGGTCGAGGAGAGATGGGTGCAGGCTTTCTTTGCTGTTGTTCTTATTATTATTGTTATTACTGTTGTAACTGTTCTCAAGTTAAAAGTTTTTTCTAAGTTATGTAAATTTACAAGTTTAAAAGTTTGTAAGTGATCTTAAAGTTTGTAAGTGATCTTAACTGAAAACTTACAAGTTTGATACAAGAATATTTTTATTAAAGTACAAACAAGTGTTTGTTAAACTTTTGAATAAAATATATTTTAAATTATAACTGAATCATTTCCATTATTTGTTCCATTATTAACACAACTTTTTGAAGCAAAGAAGAATCATTTCCATTATTTGTTCCATTAACACAACACAACATTATAGAACAGGTCCAACCAGTAAACATGGTGCATTTGGAATAGTTGCTGCTGAGCCTTCAGGCAGCAAAGCGTTCACGGACGAGCTGCTGGCGCAAGGCTCAAGCAATTGTTAATTGAGCCCATAGTCCCCAATGTCAGAGGGGTGTGGCTGGGAGAGGGAGCTCCCTGGCTGGGAGTTTCTTTGACCCCAGCCTGCCATCCACTAGGTAACCAATACATTGAGTGAAAGGAAGTGAGCACAGGTAGATCTCCAGACTTGGGTTCTAGTTCACACATCCCACTCTCCCCACAATGAAAATGTGACAGCTTAGTGAGCAAGCCAGGCGCCCTATCCAAGGGGGCTGAGATGGCCCCCAAAATGTTTTCTGTACACCAGTGGCTGCCCAACACTGATTTACCTGCCCCACCCCACCCAAGTAAGGGATTCTCCCATCACTATCTAGGGGCAAAGACTCCTTTTCACAAACCCAGCACAAATAACCCTTTTCACAGCCCAGCCAATGCTTCATATGCTGTGCATGAAGTAATCCGGAGCATCATCATAGGCGGTCCCTTGAACAGAGCACAAAGTATCAAGGTAAACAATAAAACCCTTATATTGATAAGCTCACTGAATATAATATGACCTCTCAGTCCTTGACTCTTTGTGTACAGGCAAATGAGGCTGTATGACAGACCCGACATCTGAGGCTATAAACTATGAATTTTAATTTATTAATTACAATTAGACAGGTGTAAGAGTAAATACAGCAGATACCACTATATTATAGGAACATAGGCCGAGATTTTCTGGGGTTCAGCGAGCGCAATCGGTGGCGGGTCAGGTGGGAAAGTGTATTTTTTCCCCCAACGAGTTGGGACCCCGCTGTGATCCCACCGCCACACGCCTTTCCCAATGTCAGGTCTGTCAACGCTGAGCAGACCTGGCATGCAGCAGCAGCGGACCCAATTCAGGTCATTATGACCATGTTTAGAGATCATTAAGAGTACATTTGAGCTCACCTTTTGATTTTACGTGCTCGCCCACGGGGTCCTCGCTGTTCGGGGATCACGTTTGTTAAGCTGAGGCAGGAGTTCAGTGGCCATTGAATCAGTTGTTGAGTTGACAGCTTCAAATTTACAGTAAAAGCTCCCATCTTACAGAGATATCTTCCCTCAGCCACAAACTTTTCCTCACTGCATTTCCACAACAGATACAACATGCTTCAAGTCTTTATACAAGTCTTCATCCAGTTTGACCTCATTATCTCTCTCACCATTGACAGATCGCTTCTGTCATCTCTACTTCACCTGCCATCTATTCCATCAGCATGGGTGTCCTTTATACTCTCGCACCTTGGTCCTCTGAATCCCACCATGATTAGCTTCAACACCAGCAGCACCAGGCACACTAGCAGCACCAACAACACCACCAACCTTCTCTGCAATCACCTGATGCTGCACAGTACACAGGGCATCAGCACCTGACCACATTGCTGCCCGGGAGACCAGGGATGACCTCACCAAGGCCAAATTTACTTCACTTGACATTGTATACCCTTGGCTGCCACATGATGCGCCAGGTTGGCACCACCCGACACCAACACCATTAAGCATCCCTACAATGCCCAAGCATACTTTCATACTCACCACCATTGCGGGTGGTGCCTTTATGTCTCACCATTCACTGCAACTCACTTCCAAAGGTGCACACAAATCTGTCCAAGAATGCAAAGTGTATTCTTAATGATCTCTAAACACGGTCATAATTACCTGAATTTCAATGTTTGACACCACATTAACAAAAACTTTACATGCATATTACATGTTCTTTAGTTGGTATGATTGCATTAGGATGAGGGTGAGTGTAAGGGGTGGCTAGTGAGAAGGTGATGTGATAATGTAGACAGAGCAGGATGGGTGGAGGTGCAAGGTATGTTGGTGTGAGAAGGATGTGCAGGAGTAGATGAGAGAAGGCAGAGTGATGGGGATGTGATGAGAGGCACAGTAGGATAAGGTTGAGTGTGGCTTTGTACTGAGATCATTGAAAAGTTTGTGGCACTGCACCCAGGTCTTCCTGACCACATTCCTGCTTGTGCCCTTCTCTGCAATGTGCAACCAAGCTGTGTTGATCTCCTGGGGAGGTCACTTCCGCCCATGGGAAGGTCAGAGGACCTCCCTGCATGCTGTGACTCCCTCCATAGCATATGGAGGGAGTCATGGGAGAGCCTGGGTGCAGCCATGTGCCTTTGTGCAGTCATTGTCAGTGTTCACAGCACCTCAAATGTCAAATTAAAGTTGGCCGTGGTCCCTTTAAGGAAATCGGCTGATGACGCTTCATTAAATGATGTCACCAGAACCGCTTCCTCTAATTGGCCGGGAAATGCGCAAGCTCAATCAAGGTAAATTTGATTTACACAGAGGGTTGGAGCCAGCAGCGGGGTTGGGATTCACCACGGACCCACCGAGGTTAGTAAAATTCCGGCCATAGAAACAGGAGCAGATCTTCAAGCCTGTTATGCCATTTAATTAGATCATGGCTGATATGAACCTCAACTCCATTTATCCGCCTTTGATCCATATCCCTAGATATCTTCACATAATAAAAACCTGTTGATCTCAGTCTTGAAAATATCAATTGATCCCCAGCATCCGCAGCCTCTTGGGAGAGGGAGTTCTAGATTTTCACTATACTTTGGATGAAAAAATGCTTCCTGATTTAACTCCTGAATGGCCTAGCTCTAATTTTAAGACTGTGCCCTCTGTTTTTGGAATCCCCCCACCCCCCACTCACCAGAGGAAATAGCTTCTCAGCATCGAGTCAATTGAATCCTTTTAGCATTTTAAATACCTCAGTTAGATCATCCTCAACTTTCTAAAGTCAAGGGAATACAACCCAAGTTTATGCAACCTGTCATCAGAATTTAATCTTTTTAGCACCGGTATCATTTTGGTAAATCTGCACTCTACCCCATCCAGGCCCAAAATATCCTTCCTGAGGTGCAGTGCCCAGAACTGGACACAGTACTTCAGATGGGGTCTGACCACAGCTCTGTACAACTGCAACATAACTTCCTCCCCTTTGTATTCAAACCCTTGAGTGATAAAGGCCAACATTCTTTAGCTTTTTCATTACTTTTTATACCTGTGCACTAACTATGTATGTAACTATGTAATACTTGCCACCAGAGGGCGTGACTGTTGGAGTCCTATGGTCACCTGCACACACGTGCAGAGCCAGTGTAAAAGTTTGGCTGCCATGTTGTTTAGGGACTCGAGTTGTAATAAAGAAGACTAAGGTCACACTAAGTTTAGCTCACAGTACTCAGCCTCGTGGAGTTCTTCTATACATAACAATTGGCGACGAGTAACAGAATATGAACCTTCACGCAACTATGCTTGCCGTTGGAATATTAGAGAGATTTGTAGAGGGTGATGATTGGGAAGCCTTCGTCGAGCGTCTCGACCAGTACTTCATGGCCAACGAGCTGGAAGGAGACACTAATGTGGTCAAGCGCAGGGCGGTTCTCCTCATCGTCTGTGGGCCTAAAATATACGGCCTCATCAAGAATCTGCTCACACCAACAAAACCAACGGAGAAGGAATATACAGAGTTGTGCACGCTGGCTTGGGACCACCTCAAGCCGAAGGAGAGTATCCTCATGACCAGGTATCGTTTTTACACGCACCATCACTCCGGGGGCCAGGACGTGGCGGATTATGTCACCGACCTGAGACACCTCGTGGGACCTTGCAATTTTGGAGCTGCATTGGGGGAAATGCTGTGGGATTTTTTCAGTGCAGTGCAGCAATTGTCCGGCCAACTCACACATGCTAGGATTTGAACTTAGACAATCAACCAGGGAGCGAAGGGCTCCGGATTGCCTCATGGGGGGGGAGTGATGTTATGTATGTAACTATGTAATACTTGCCACCAGAGGGCACTACTGTTGGAGTCCTAATGGTCACCTGCACCCACTTGCAGGGCCAGTATAAAAGGTTCACTGCCATGTTGTTTAGGCACTCTGGAGTTGTAATAATGAAGACGAAGGTCACACTAAGTTTAGCTCACAGTACTCAGCCTCGTGGAGTTCTTCTATATATAACACTAACATTTAGTGATTTCTGTATCTGGACACCCCAATGCCTTTGCTCCTTCACAGCTTCTAGTCTCTCACTATTTAGAAAATATTCCGATTTGTCTTTCTTGGAACTAAGGTGGACTATCACATACTTCCTCACATTGAACTTCATGTGCTACAGTTTTACCCACACACTTAGTCTGCCTATGTCCCTTTGTAACTTCTTGCTTCCACCTACTCAACTTAGTGTTCCTACTAACTTAGTATCATCTGCAAACTTGGACATGCAACTCTCTATTCCTTCATCCACATACATGGTGAAAAGCTGAGGCCTAGTACAGATGCCTGGGGGACACCACTTGTCAAATTCTGGCAATCAGAGTACATTCCCTTTATCCCTACTTTCTGGGGTCGAAATTCAGTTACGCCCTGTTTGGGGCTAGTAACTGAGGCGAGGTGGGACTTCCTGTGCCCAGCGCCGAAGTCCCGCCCAATCATGAAATTGGGGTTACTGCCCCCAAGAGGAAGTGGAGCACAATGTCGGGCGCTCCACTTCCTCTCGGGGCGGGACCGGCGTATATATCGGCCAGGAAATAAAAATGGTGCCGCACACCTCCCCTAAAACTGAGGTGAGGAGAAAGTCATTTTCTCAGAGGGTTATAAATCTGTGGAATTTGCTGCCTCAGAGAGCTGTGGAAGCTGGGACATTGAATAAATTTAAGGCAGAGAGACAGTTTCTTAAACGATAAGGGAATAAGGGGTTATGTGGAGCAGGCAGGAAAGTGGAGCTGAGTCCATGATCGAATCAGCCAAGATCATATTAAATGGCAGAGCAGGCTCGAGGGGCCGCATGGCCTACTCCTGTTCCTATTTCATATGTTCTTATATTTACTTTTCGGCCGCGAGCAGAGTGCGGCTCGGTTCGTGACGCGCGAGGCTGGCGCTGGGGCTGGGGGAGGGGGCATGACTGGCGGGAGCGGGATGCTGCTGGTTTTGTATCTCCGCTAACACCGGCGCAATTTCTCAGGAGCCAGTAGCACCCCCTCCTCGGGTGAGAAATCATTTGCGCTCCTTTAGCGCCCCCGGGGGCGCTAATGGGTGTCGCAAACAATGAAAATTTTTCCCTCTGTGTCTCTTACCTCCCAACCAATTTTCAACTCATGCCCTAAGGTTACAACCAATTCCATGCACTCTAATTTTTGCTAATAATTGCAGAACCTTAACCAATACCAACTGGAAGTCCACATAGACAACATCTATTGATACTCCCCTGTTCACCTTTTTAGTGACCTCCTCAAAAAATTCAACTAGATTAGGAGACGTGAGCTACACTTCACAATCCATGCTGACTCTCTTTGATCAACTCATACTTGTTCAAAACTCAGTCACGCTAACCTTGATGATAGATTCCAATAACTGCCCTACATGATGGCGGTAGGGATTGGTTGTAATTTACCAAAATTCCCTGGATTCTGGGGAGGTCCCAGCAGATTGGAAAACTGCAAATGTAACGCCCTTATTTAAAAAAGAAGGCAGACAAAAAGCAGGAAACTATAGACCAGTTAGCCTAACATCTGTTGGGAAAATGTTGGAATCCATTATTAAAGAAACAGTAGCAGGACATTTGGAAAATCAAAATTCTGTCAGGCAGAGTCAGCATGGATTTATGAAGAGGAAGTCATGTTTGACAAATTTGCTGGAGTTCTTTGAGGATGCAACAAACAGGGTGGATAAAGGGGAACCAGTGGATGTGGTGTATTTAGACTTCAAGAAGGCATTTGACAAGGTGCCACATAAAAGGTTACTGCACAAGATAAAAGTTCACGGGGTTGGAGGTAATATATTAACATGGATAGAGGATTGGCCAACTAACAGAAAACAGAGAGTCGGGATAAATGGTTCATTCTCTGGTTGGCAACCAGTAACTAGTGGAGTGCTGCAGTGATCAGTGCTGGGACCCCAACTATTTACAATCTATATTAACGACTTGGAAGAAGGGACTGAGTGTAACGTAGCCAAGTTTGCTGATGATACAAAGGTGGGAGGAAAAGCAATGTGTGAGGAGGACACAAAAATCTGCAAAAGGACATAGACAGGCTAAGTGAGTGGGCAAAAATTTGGCAGATGGAGTATCATGTTGGAAGTGTGAGATCATGCACTTTGGCAGAAAAAAAATCAAAGAGCAAGTTATTATTTAAATGGAGAAAGATTGCAAAGTGCCGCAGTACAGCGAGACCTGGGCGTATTTGTGCAGGAAACACAAAAGGATAGTATGCAGGTACAGTAAGTGATCAGGAAGGCCAATAGTATCTTGGCCTTTATTGCAAAGGGGATGGAGTATAAAAGCAGGGAAGTATAAAAAACAGCAAGCTATCTTAGATCTGGTCCTGTGTAATGAGACAGGAATAATAAACGATCTCCTAGTAAAAGATCCTCTCGGAATGAGTGATCACAGTATGGTTGAATTTGTAATACAGATTGAGGGTGAGGAAGTAGTGTCTCAAACGAGCATACTATGCTTAAACAAAGGGGACTACAGTGGAATGAGGACAGAGTTGGCTAAAGTAGACTGGGAACACAGACTAAACGGTGGCACAATTGAGGAACAGTGAAGGACTTTTAAGGAGCTCTTTCATAGTGCTCAACAAAAATATATTCCAATGAAAAAGAAGGGCGGTAAGAGAAGGGATAACCAGCCGTGGATAACCAGGGAAATTAAGGAGAGTATCAAATTAAAAACCAATGCGTATAAGGTGGCCAAGGTTAGTGGGAAAATAGAAGATTGGGAAAATTTTTAATGACAGCAAAGAATGACTAAGAAAGCAATAAAGAAAGGAAAGATAGATTACAAAGGTAAACTTGCGCAAAACATAAAAACAGATAGTAAAAGCTTTTACAGATATATAAAACGGAAAAGAGTGACTAAAGTAAATGTTGGTCCCTTAGAAGATGAGAAGGGGGATTTAATAATGGGAAATGTGGAAATGGCTGAGACCTTAAACAATTATTTTGCTTCGGTCTTCACAGTGGAAGACACAGAAACCATGCCAGAAATTGCTGGTCACAGGAATGTGGGAAGGGAGGACCTGGAGACAATCACTATCACTAGGGGGGTAGTGCTGGACAGGCTAATGGGACTGAATGTAGACAAGTCCCCTGGTCCTGATGAAATGCATCCCAGGGTATTAAAAGAGATGGCGAAAGTTATAGCAGATGCAATCGTTGTAATCTACCAAAATTCTCTGGACTCTGGGGAGGTACCAGCGGATTGGAAAGCAGCTAATGTAACGCCTCTGTTTAAAAAAGGGGGCAGACAAAAGGCAGGTAACTATAGGCCGGTTAGTTTAACATCTGTAGTGGGGAAAATGCTTGAAGCTATCATTAAGGAAGAAATAGCGGGACATCTAGATAGGAATAGTGCAATCAAGCAGACGCAGCATGGATTCATGAAGGGGAAATCATGTTTAACTAATTTACTGGAATTCTTTGAGGATATAACGATCATGATGGATAGAGGTGTACAGATGGATGTGGTGTATTTAGATTTTCAAAAGGCATTCGATAAGGTGCCACACAAAAGGTTACTGCAGAAGATAAAGGTATGCGGGGTCAATGGAAGTGTATTAGCATGGATAGAGAATTGGCTGGCTAATAGAAAGCAGAGAGTCGGGATAAATGGGTCCTTTTCGGGTTGGAAATCGGTGGTTAGTAGTGTGCCACAGGGATCGGTGCTGGAAGCACAACTGTTTACAATATACATAGATGACCTGGAAGAGGGGACAGAGTGTAGTGTAACAAAATTTGCAGATGACACAAAGATTAGTGGGAAAGCGGGTTGTGTAGAGGACACAGAGAGGCTGCAAAGAGATTTAGATAGCTTAAGCGAATGGGCTAAGGTTTGGCAGATGGAATACAATTTCGGAAAGTGTGAGGTCATCCACTTTGGGGAAAAAAAACTAAAAAAGGGAATACTATTTGAATGGGGAGAAATTACAACATGCTGCGGTGCAGAGGGACCTGGGGGTCCTTGTGCATGAATCCCAAAAAGTTAGTTTGCAGGTGCAGCAGGTAATCAGGAAGGCGAATGGAATGTTGGCCTTCATTGCGAGAGGGATGGAGTACAAAAGCAGGGAGGTCCTTCTGCAACTGTATAGGGTATTGGTGAGGCCGCATCTGTAGTACTGCGTGCAGTTTTTGTTGCCTTACTTAAGGAAGGATGTACTGGCTTTGGAGGGGGTACAGAGACGATTCACTAGGCTGATTCCGGAGATGAGGGGGTTACCTTATGATGATAAATTGAGTAGACTAGGTCTTTACTCGTTGGAGTTCAGAAGGATGAAACATTTAAAATAATGAAAGGGATAGATAAGATAGAGGCAGAGAGGTTGTTTCCACTGGTCGGGGAGACTAGAACGAGGGGCCACATCCTCAAAATATGGGGGAGCCAATTTAAAACCGATTTGAGAAGGAATTTCTTCTCCCAGAGGGTTGTGAATCTGTGGAATTCTCTGCCCAAGGAAGCAGTTGAGGCTAGCTCATTGAATGTATTCAAGTCACATATAGATAGATTTTTAACTAAGAAGGGAATTAAGGGTTATGGGGAGCGGGCAGGTAAATGGAGCTGAGTCCACGGCCAGATCAGCCATGATCTTGTTGAATGGCGGAGCAGGCTCGAGGGGCTAGATGGCCTACTCCTGTTCCTAATTCTTATGTTCTTATATTAAGTATTGCTACAGCTATATAAGATATTGGTGATACCTGGAATATTGCGTGCAGTTTTTGTTTCCATATTTACGAAAGGATATACTTGCTTTGGAGACAGTTCAGAGAAGGTTCACTAGGTTGATTCCGGGGATGAGGGGGTTGACTTATGAGGAAAGGTTGAGTAGGTTGGGCCTCTACTCATTGGAGTTCAGAAGAATGAAAGGTGATCTTATCGAAACGTATAAGATTATGAGGGGCTTGACAAGGTGGATGCAGAGAGGATGTTTCCATTGATGGGGGAGACTAGAACTAGAGGGCATGATCTTAGAATAAGGGGCCGCTCATTTAAAACAGAGATGAGGAGGAATTTCTTCTCTCAGAGGGTTGTAAATCTGTCGAACTTGCTGCCTCGGAGAGCTGTGGAAGCTGGGACATTGAATAAATTTAAGATAGAAATAGACAGTTTCTTGAGCGATAAGGGGATAAGGGGTTATGAGGAGCGAGCGGGGAAGTGGAGCTGATTCCATGATCAGATCAGCCATGATCTTATTGAATGGCGGAGCAGGCTCGAGGGGCCATATGGCCTGCTCCTGTTCCTATTTCTTATGTTCTTATGTAACTGATATTAAAGATAAATGGGGAGAAATTCAGAGCATTTCAGCCTCACGTTAGCACCCCCGGGGTACAAATGACTTTTCGCTCAGGCACGGCACTGCTAACGGACTCCTGCAAAATTCTGCAGGAGTTTAGCGGTGGTGGTAACTGATAGCACCCCACGGTAACGCCCCGCTCCACTGCACAGGCGATGACGACATCATCACCTTGCGCAGCGACCCATTTTCATCCTGGAGCGAGAATTTGGTGGTGCCCCCTGAAGTTGCACCGGGCAATGCCAGTGACAGCTTCAGGGGGCGCGTACCAGGGTTGTAGGCCACTCGCGGGGCGAAAATTAAAAGGGGAGGTGGTGATTTCATCATTTAAAAAATGGCCGACTGAACAGTCATGCCCTCCTTCCTGCTGGATCGTGTGGTACGTGCCACAATCGTGCAGCCCGGCACTCTGCTTGTGTGCCAGGCTGCTGCCACGGCATCCCGCTCCCTGGTGGTCCAGAGATGGCCCCGTTTCTCACACACAGAGTTGGCAGCTTGGCCCTCCCCTTTAATGAAGGGGAAGGCCCTGTCTACGTGGCAGCACTATGCATCCCACCGTGTAGCGCTGTGCCTCTCACAAAGCCCTTCCACCCGCTGGCGCCCCACAGAGCAAGTGGAGTGCAATATTTTGCACTTCACTTGCTCTCGGGGGCTGTAACCCAAATATAGGTCGCGGGGCGGGACTTCCGCGCCTGTCGCAGGAACTCCCACCTCGCGGCTGTTACTGCCCCCAAATGGGACACTGTGCAATTTTGTCCCCAAAATAATACTTGATTTTGCAACAGAACTTTAAATTCCTCTCTAAAAGAAAATTCTCTTTTGCAAAACTTAAATTTTCGTAACATGGAACTCATGCCTGTGAACTCGGACATTCATTCAAGTGCCTGGTGTGTGTGAAGTTTCATTGAGAACCTAGTTACAAGACAATATACTCACAGCTTTGCTTTAAAGCCAAACAGACAAAGCAACAGCAGAAGTTTCTTTCACAATTAGTATAAACGATGTCAAAAGAAGGCCAATAAAGCTAGCCCACTGTTAAATAATTATTGTGCAGAAAACCTCTCAAATTACATTTCACATCCATAAGGAAACTGCGCAGGTGCCAACCTCAGGCCAATCATCACCTTTAGGACAAAACATGAGCGCAGCATCTGGTTAAGCAGGATCCTGCATACAAATTTCCACATATGAAATTGATGACATCAGAAAAGGAACCCAAATACATATATTGGCTATAGGCAACCAAAGACATGGCTATGAGTTACACCAATGCATATTCAAAGGGGCAAACATATGCTGAGTCAGAGAAAGAACCAAATTAAAGTGACCACTGACACAAACTCCCATAAAGAAATATTAAAATTATAACATGTTATGAAATGAAATAGTTCTCTACATAACAAAAGACATCTTCTGAATACATTTTTGTTACAACCAAATATGGGTGGGAAATGCAGTTAATGGATCAAATAATCAAACTTTAAATATGATAGATCCAAACTACTGGCCCTCCGTTCTCAGTTCAATACCATGTTACACAGAACTATGCAGGCATCATCTGTGCAACAAAAGATAAACAAAACAGATCCAGTTCTTCTGGTACCTACCGACAAACTCTCCTTTGACATTCCAAAGTTTCACTGTACAATCCACAGAAGATGTAAGCAGCAATTGGTGCCCTTCCACCAGCCTAACACTGTAAACACAATAAGAGAGAAAAATTGTGTGTGGTGGTTTAAAATATATTTACGCTCTACACCACTAGGCATGTCCTGGCAGAGAGCTGTTAGGCATCACCCCCTGGTGCTGTGCCAGGAAACAAACAGGAGCAGCCTGCATGACTGACGCTTTCAGAAAATATCTGGTTAGAGCCTGCTTTTGAATAATTTCCACAAACAACTGAGTTTAGGAAACATTCCTGAAGCAAATCATCATCATCATAGGCAGTCCCTCGAACCGAGGATGACTTGCTTCCACGTCAAAAGGTTCACAGGTGTTTCAACGATGGACCTAAAAGTCCAGGTCCGAACTAAATCTTGAAGGGTGGAAGATGCCTGTGCTTGGATTTTTTTAACGTGCACACCAGCCACCACACAGGCTTGACAGAGCTAGGTCTTGGCCCAGTAGCAAGGATTAACCAAGATGACTGGAGACCAGCTCTGCTGCACGGAGCTAGTGTGCACACATATCGCAGTGTGAGCTGGCCTGTGCTGCCCCTAGGCCCTCGCCTCTTCTGGGCCCCGAACTCACGCCTCTCCTGGCCCCGATCATGTCCCTCTACAATCTCTCGCCGCTCCTTCGCCCCGACCTCGCCGCTCCTGCAGTACCTGCCCAAGGAGCGGAAGGAGCAGGGTGGTGGCCTAGCCCAGCAGTCTGTGCAGCCCCTGGCCTGTGAGCACCATCGGAGCAGGCCGGGGAGCGGAAGGAGCAGCATGGTGGTGTACCACTCCAGGGAGCTGCACATGCTGGAGCAGGAGAGCAACGGCAGTGAAAAGGGACGTCATCAAGGTCCAGGTCACTGATTGAAGCAAATATAAGGAATTGATATACTAACCTTTTCAGCGTTTCGTGTTTCAACAAAGTCTTTAAGGTCATAAAACCAATGTCAATTGGGAACAGTATCAAAAGGAGTTATTTAAGTGCATGCTTAAAGAGCAGAAAAGGACATGAAATACTAAGTATATTCCCTTCTTCTTCTAACCTTGTGTAAAATCTCTTCCATGCCCTCAGGAGAGAAGAGGAATAAATGGAAGACATATCTTTTGTTTCTGAAAACATTGCCTCAAAATGATTAACACAATTAAGGGTATTTATATTAGGATTCTGGCAATATACCCAGATACTTATAAAGGCTATGAAGTAAATAAAAATATTTCCATTCAGGGAATGCACAACATGTACAATTTTCAATACATTCATTATCACATCCTTTTCTGAAACATCCAGCTTACCTTGTAACACTGTACTCGTGAGCTCTCCAACATGCCAATGCTTTGCAAGAAAATTAATTTATTCAAACGATTAGTTAGAGCACATTCAGTTTCAGCAATTTTTTTTCAAAATGCATCAAGTATTTAATTAAATTCCATCCTTACTTTCTGGAGGGTGTGTTTCAGGTCCGTGAAGTGCATATTGAAGAATATGAAATATGTAGATGTGCCCACGGTGGTTAGCAGCACAAAGCAGCGAGCTGTCCTCACTAATTGCCATGCTAGTTACTGTAGCTTTGCGGGCACACTGATCAAAATATACTTTGTTAAAATATTGTTAATGTATTTTGCATTGTTAAGATTACAAATAAAGTGTCAAATTCCAGCAAGTATCACAGTTTTGTTCTTTTCTTTACCCTCAATTCGCCCCACATATCCCTTTCACTGAATTGCAATGATATGATTCCACAGATGATAAGAATCCACCAATATCTTACCCCAAATAGCTGTCCTTTGTGTGTGAGCCCAGACAATAAATGTTTGTGGGATATTCCAGAGGCCAACACTTTTGACCCTGACCCTATCCTCATACATATTAATTTCCAGCATGTTAGCTGGATAGGATTGACAGCAAGAAACAGGTTTATGCTGTCTACAAGCCTCTTCCAACCTTTCTTCATCTAACTCCATTAACATGTCCTTCTATTCCTTTCTCCCTCAACCTAAATGGTTAAGAGATCCATTTAGCTTCCCTTAAATGGATCAATGCTAGATCAGCTGAAGGGATCCTGGCTTACATTCCCCACCCGAGCCCTGGGATGCTGATGCTATCTACAGCACCTTTACCACTACCTGGCTGAGATGAACAAGCACTGCACAAACCAATGATTGAACCTAGGAACTTCGGATTTGTATGGCTTGGTGCTGGCACCAGTTCATGCATTTACCCACTGAGCAACTAGCAATATTATTAAATGTTACATTTGCTAGAAGTGGTATTAAGGGTGCACTGACACACACACACAAACTTTAATGTTGCAATGAAGTGATTTGCACATCACCGGATGAAAAAGATGTGAACAGGGACTATCAGAGATCGCATCGAACACCACATCCAGAATTGCAACTCCCAGCACCTGAACTGCTGACCACTGACCACAGTATAAACAAGTTCTTCTGCAGTTCAGGCGCAAAAGTGTAGAGTTGAGCAAGGGCACTGCTGGAACTTTGCCAGCGAAGCAGGAAAAAAAGTGGAAATTTAATTTTAAAATATTGAAGAATTTATTGTCCCTCTAGGAATAATGCTGAAAATCTTTTTACTTATTCACAAATTTAATTGTCCTTTGCACAAATATTGTGACATCATCAGACACATAGCCTGAAGCAAAAACGTAATAGTCGCCACAGCCATAAAACCCAGGAAGTAAGGTCAGGTTTTGGAAGAGCCAAAACAAACTGGGGAATAAAATTCCCTCTCATTTTCTCCCCGCAGTGTAACTGCACTGAGTAAGATTCCATCTCTGTATTAAACTGTAGAATTGGTTTAGTGACAGAGTTTGACTATCTATTAAACATCCATCTGAATTTTATAAACATAACTGTAACCCTTACTAAATGGATACAGGCAGGATTACAGATTTTTAGTTTTGGGAAGTTCATTGTTCTGATGCACTGTTAGAAATGCCTAAAATGTATATGGTTATGTGAATGAAATTATGACATGAATAATACTATGTTTGGATGATTGTTTTAGAGTTCGAGACAAGAGGTTAATGTATAAATTATGTTTTACTAGAACTGCTTAAGTTTCGATTTTATGGAAAATGAATATGAGATAAAGGACTCTAACCAGATAGGACAAGACAGACGAGATAAGAGGAATTCAGATGGATTGGCCTTAAAAATATATAAACAAGGAAGACATGTAAGGGGAAAGCATAGGACCCCTGGAGGGAGGGTCTTCATCTGTAAGTTTTGACAAAGAACTTGACATGCCATTGGGCACCTTGTTTCAAGGGGGACCTCTATAGGCTAAATGGTCCTGTCCATATTCTACGTTAGGCCCACCCCTAAAAAGAGAATAAAAGGAAGACGGTGGAGTGACGAGCTCCTGCGAGTGTCTAGTACTCTTAGGCAGTCTCGGAAGAGAGAGAGAGAGAGACATGTGAGACGAGAAGGAGAGCTATTCGCGCACCCTGCCACCTGTCCGATCGGGTCCAGTACCAGCTATTTGTTACGGTCGTATGTTTTTGCTGTGTCCGATTAAACACTAGATTCCCACCATATATTGGTTTGCACTCGAACCTGATTATTTGAAAGATTAGAGATAAGTTATTCTCAGCAGCACCTTCAACTCATGTGAAATGCTATCAGATCTCAAGTATACTGCTGGCAGGGGCATCCCTAGTACACACATATGGGTTTATCCCTGACACATTTTTACTGACTTAGTGGGCTCAAGTGCAAGCCCTAGTGAGGGATGAGTTCAAATACTAATGAATGACACAAAGCTTTGAGAAAGAGCACTATGCTAATAAAGCATTGTCCTTTGGAATAACCTAAACACTAACGGGACTAAATTGGATAGTCTCAGAAAATGGGCCCGGTGACTGCGCATGGCATCTTTGTGCTGCCTGCTCATTATCATGATTTCAGCGAGCAGCCAGCGCTAACATTAACAGAAGTCCAAAATCATAACTTGCTAGCACTACTTAAAGATGGCCCGCACCTGTTAAAGCGACAGGCATTGTGGCTGGACCAGGTGCTGGGAGTCCTCTGTGAACTAAATCTGATCTGGAAAAGAGAGAAGAATGGCAGAACATGGAAGAGTAGGCACTAAGGTTTTCCCACGCTGCACTGGAGGCCTTGGTGAAGGAGGTGGTAAAGGGGAGAGATGGCTTGTATCTGCAGGGGGGCAGGAGGCCCTCTAAAGGCATGATGAGAAGGCAGTGGGAGCAGATAGCTGCGGAGAACAATGCCAGGTATTTAGCCCCAAGGACCTATATGCAGTGCTGATAGAAGTTTAATGACCTCACACGAATGGTTAAGGTCAGCAAATGCATCTTCAAGTGTCATATCCTTACACTGCACCACCAGCCTTCAATTCACCACACCCCCATCATTGACCTACCAACTATTAATCAGGACTCATACATCACATTCCTATGCTTCACCTCACCCTCACACACTGTTGCAAGCCTCACGCACACATCTCACAGTTTGCACACATTGCCAGCTATTAAACCATGACAGCCACATCACCCAAACATATTGCATGACACTCATTGACACATGCCCCTCTCTCTTGCAGGAGAAGGTGGTGCACAATCAGAGGCAGGGCAGAGGGGGACAGGTGCACCTACATGTTCTAACCCCCATGGAAGAGACTGTGCTGGCCATTATCGGAACGGCCATTGCTGAGGCAGTGCCCAGCGGCAGGGCTGAATCCATGAAAGAAGACTTTATCCTCATACCTAATCCTCCTTCTCACATCCCACTTCTTCCTCATCCGAAAATCTCTTCTGGCTTACAAGCTGCAGATAGTGTAAGCATGCCCTTCTTACTTTTCCCTCTCCCCTCACCACAACCTTATCCTTGTACCTTTTTCCTTTCAGATCCCCAAGAGCTGCAACCTGGCCAGGCAGTGGAGGAAGACCAAGAAGACAGTGATGATGAAGACATACCTTCACTTGATTTCACATTCACTGCCACCAGCTCAGATACAGACACTGTGCATATCTTAGAGGAGAGATCTGCACATGGTGAGACACCGGGCACAAGTGCGCTGCAACCAGAGCAGGGGACAAGAACAGCACAGGTGCCAGAGGACGCAGATGTGGACTTCAATGGGGCAGGATACAGAAAAAGGCTGATGGGTGTACACACCAAAATGCTTGTTGCATTGGGAAGCTTGCCAGAAAGCCTGAGCTCAACATCAAGGAGTATGGAGGAGTCCGGCACCAACTTGGCATCGGGTTTTGTGCAGAGCTTGGAACCCATCCTTTCCAGCATGGAACTGGTGGCCAACACCATCAACACACCTGTAGACCCAACCAGTATGCAGCGTCTGATGGTCAATGTCTCAGGTCCCATTGCAGCACAAGCAGATTCCACCAAAAGTCTGAGTGCTACAGTGGAAGCTCAGACTTCTATCATACAAGGTAAGCATGCTGCCATGCAAGCACAGACTGTTGCCATCAATGTGGATTACAGTGTTCAAAGGGGCTTTCCGGGTGTCATAGCACTCCAGCAATCTGTCTGCCAACAGATTACTAGGATTTCTGAGGCGCTGCCCCGGGGGAATGTCAGTGGTTTCATGAAGAACGAACCTGCTGTCCTTTCTCAAAGCGACAGCATTTGTGCTCGCACCCCTGCCACGCCGCCAGTGTCCTTGCTATTGCATGTTAGCCAGCCAGCCCAGACTGGTGCCGCCCATGCTGAGCTGGTGCAATCTGAAGTTGGGTTTCCTAGGCCCAGAGCTGCTCGAGGTTGTCTTGCAAAGACAGCTACAGACTCCTCCACTGAAAGTCAACAGCCGTCCACCACCTGTGCTGCAGCCTCTGGGATAGCACTTCACAGGAGCACTAGGAGAGGCAAAGGCACACAGAAGACAGGTACTAAGGGAATGCACAAGAGTGATTAGTTTAATTTTGTATTTCATTTTGTGACCTAGAAATTGGTTTGCCCCTGAAAACGGATCGTGATGCACGCCCGTTCAGAAGAATACAGGCACTATGTGAACTTTGTGTTGCCTGCTCATTTCCATGATTGTGGTGTCAGCCCAGAATGTACTGCTGAGTGGCTGAATGCTCAGCATGGGGTCCAAGTTTGTGCAAGGCTAGCACCATTAAAGCTAGCCTGCACTACTTAAAGACAGTCTACACCTCTTAAAGGGGAGGTGCATTTTGCCTGCAGCAGATGATTAAACTGGTTGGCAAAGACAGTGAAAAACAACTAATAATAGCACAACAGGGGATAGAACACGCACCAAGGTTCTCCGATGCAGCATGGGATGCCTTGGTGCATGAGGGGTATAGGAGGAGAGAGGTCCCCTTTCCACAGGGGGACAGGAGTGGAGTGAGAGCACATAGCTGCTGTGGCAAGTGCCAATAATGTAGCCCCAAGGATGTGAACGCAGGAAGAAGTTTAACGATCTCACAAGAGTGATCAAGGTCAGTCAATTCACCTTCAAATGCCATATCCCTCCATCGGCACCAATAGCCTCAAATACTGTTCAATGCACCACCTATCAATAATCTGTACCAAACACGACTCATACCTCACATTCATAGCTTCACCTCACCGTCACACACTTTCTGTTGCTGCAAGACTCGCAACCACATCTCACAGCTTGCACACACTGTTAGCTATTCAACCATGACAGGCACATCGCCCAAACAAATTGCACCACACTCACCGACACACTTCCCTTTCTCTTGAAGGGAAAGGTGGCTTATAACTGACTTTGCTCCTGCATTGAGGATGAAAATGATGAAAACACTGATTGACATCACAATCTGCCTACTCTACATAAGTCTGGTGCACACTCCCAGCGCTAACGCGAATGCCCTCACCAAAATTGCATCCGGCACGTCACACACCATTTCTGTCACAAAACGGCACCCGTAGCGCTAAAAAATCGGGCACTAAGGAGCCAAATTTGGTTTGGAATGTGTACAGAAGTGTGTCACGGATGCGATTTTCAATCCCTAACACCATTCATACCACCCAAAAAACCCACACTACTGAGCCCAATTTCTCGCCTCCCTCCATATCGACATCCCAACATTAAGAATCCCACAGTAGGGATCTGGCATCTAAATCATCAACACTTCCATCTATTGTCCCCCAAAATTATGTCATTAATTATTAAATATTAAATTATGTATGCAATGCACAGGGTACCTGAGATTTACCAAAAGGAAAACCAAGTTATAGGATTAAAACTGTAATGTTTAGAAGTTGGTTTATATACCTTCTAAACTATAGTAACAAAAATGTGTCTGTCTTTGAGCAGAATGTTTGCCTTCAATTGCTAAACACTGGAAGCAGTCAGTGGAGTAGAATTTCAGTGCAGTTCTTCTGCTGTAACTTTGGCGGAAACCGTGGAGACACGGCATAAATGGCCATTTACACCATTTCTCCAACGTTTCCACTGATCTGCCGCTGAAGTTACATCAGGAGATTGGAAGAACCTCTTCAGATATTCTATCCACAATGTGTCAGACTTCAGCACAAATCTGCAGTGCCCACCGCCACCTTCCACTTTCCCAAGTGGAAAGTCAGGGCAGGAGAGAGCAACATAATCTGATAATATAAATATAAATTCAGAATAATTCAAAACTTACACAAAGAAAGTGAGCCAGTAGCTTTCCACCATGAAATATGTTCCAAAAATGAATGCAACCTAAGATAGAGATATCATCATAATCACAAACTGCTTTATCAGCCAATGAACAGCTACATCAAATTAAAAAGGGTCTAGGAATATAACATTGCAATTTGCATCAAAGCACACTGTTGTAGCACAAATTCAGAGGAACCTGGGTGTCCTTGTACACGAATCACTGAAAGTTAACATGCAGGTACAGCAAGCAATTAAGAAAGCAAATGTTATGTTGATCTTTATTATAAGAGAATTTGAGTATAAGAGTAAATATTACTGCAATTATATAGGCCCTGATGAGACCACACCTGGAGTACTGTGCACAGTTTTGGTCTCCTTACCCAAGGAAGGATATACTTGCCATAGAGGGAGTGCAACAAAGGTTCACCAGACTGATTCCTGGGATGGGGGGATTGTCCTATGAGGAGAGATTGAGTAGAGTAGGCCTATATTCTCTAGAGTTTAAAAGAATGAGAGGTGATTTCATTGAATCATATAAAATTCTTACAGGGCTTGACAGGCTGGAGAGTCTAGAACTAGAGGTCAGTCTCAGAATAAGCGATTGGCCATTTAGGATGAGATGAAGAGAAATTTCTTCACTCAGAGGGTGGTGAATCTTTGGAATTCTCTACCCCAGAGGGTTGTGGGGATAGTGCAGGAAAGTGGAGTTGAGGTAGAAGATCAGCCATGATCTTGTTGAATGGTGGAACAGTGTCGAGGGGCCGAATGGCCAACTCCTGCTCCTATTTCTTATGATCTTAAATTCAGCACTGCATCACTTGCACATGATATCAGGTCAATAAAAATGACAAGTGGTTGTTCCAATTCTTCTCCCTCACTTACCCCAAAGGGAGGAATAGAATTTCCACAGGGATCCTGCTGATCTCCTGTCATAACTTCAGTGGAAGATCAGCGAAAAACCTGGAGAATCAACATAAATGGCTATTTACCCCATTTGTTCAGAGTTTCCGCTAATCTTTCACTAAAGTTATAGTGGGAAACTGAAAGAGTCCCTATGGAAATTCTATCCATGTACATTTATGTGATGAGTGCAGAGATTTTATAACTAACCATGTAGAGGCATGTCTATTTGCCATTCAATGACTGAAGCTGACAGTAGCTGTATCAAATTACACAAGCAAGACTTAAGCATGAATCATGGCTACATGAAATAAAAGTGCACTGGGTGCACTTCTAGTGCATCATCTCTCATAAAATTAATTTATTACACTTTCAATGACTCAGCTCACGTATTTGATGGATTAAATTATTTAGCCTTTAAAGAACTATATAAAAGCTTGCTTTAATAGGTAAACATTGACCTGTTGCAGATGGTGCTCTCGAGAATGTGGCTGAATAACAATACACACTTGACTCTGGACAAAAAGCACAACAAATTCTGACTGGAAGGATGTTTCCAGTGGGGTTCCGCAGGGTTCAGTACTGGCTCCTTTGCTTTTTGTGGTATCTATCAACGATTTAGATTTGAATATAGGGAGTATGATTAAAAAGTTTGCAGATGACACTAAAATTGGCTGTGTGGTTGATAATGAAGAGGAAAGTCATGGGCTGCAGGAGGATATCAATCTACTGGTAAGGTGGGCAGAGCAGTGGCAAATGGAATTTAATTCAGAGAAATGTGAGGTGATGCACTTTGGGAGGGCTAATAAGAAAAGGGTATACCCATTAGGCGGTATGCCACTTAATAGTGTAGCTTGTCCACAGAACTCTTTTGGGTAGCTTGTCCACAGATCCCTAAAAGTAACAGGCCAGGTGGATAAGGTAGTTAAAGAAGGCATGGAAGCGAAGGAACAACAGACGTACCAAGAAGGGCCGCGGCCATGTCCAGCCAATCAGGTGCACAAACTGCGCCCGCTGCATCCCCAAAGACAAAGCCATAAAGAAGTTTGTCATTTGCAACATTGTGGAGGCTGCTGCAGTCAGAGATATTTCGGAGGCCAGCGTCTTTGATGCATACGTTCTGCCCAAGCTCTTCGTGAAGTTACATTACTGCGTCAGCTGTGCCATCCACAGCAAGGTGGTGAGAAATCGCTCCTGGGAGGCCAGGAAGGACCGAACCCCCCCTCCACATTTCAGGCCAGGCGCCAACATCCCACGTGGACCTCCTCCCAAGCCTATGTAAGCATTAACAGATCCTATAATTTGGTTTGAAATAATAAAAATGTTGGACCACTTAAAAAAAAAGAAGGCATACGGAATGCTTGCCTTTATTGGCCAAGGCATAGAATATAAGAGAGCAGGGAGGTTATGCTTAAATTGTATAATACTTTGGTTAGGCCACAGCTGGAGTGCTGCGTGCAGTTCTGGTCATCGTATTGTAGGAAGGACGTGATTGCACTAGAGAGGGTGCAGAGTAGATTTACTAGGATGCTGCCTGGAATGGAGAATCTTAGTTATGAGGACAGATTGGTAATAGGCTGGGTTTGTTCTCATTAGAACAGAGGAGGTTGCGAGGAGACCTCATTGAGGTGTACAAAATATTGAGGGGCCTGGACATAGTGGATAGTAAGGGCCTATTTCCACTGGTGGAGGGGTCTATAATGAGGGGGCATAATTTTAAGGTGGTTGGTGGAAGGTTTAGAGGGGATTTGAGGGGGGGGGGAGGCTTCTTTACGCAGAGGGTTGTGGGGATCTGGAACTCGTTGCCTGGAAGAGTGGTGGATGCAGAAACCCTCACCACTTTTAAGAGATGGTTGGATGGGCACTTAAAGTGCAGTAACCTGCAGGGTTACAGACCTAGAGCTGGTAATTGGGATTAAACTGGATGAGCAGATATAATGGTAAGTACTGCAGGGAATCGAATACGGGTCAGCGTGATCTCCTGGACTAGGTTCGATCGCCTGGATGGGTTGGAGAAGAATTTTCCCAGATTTTTTCTCCCTAAATTGGCCTGGGTTTTTATCTAGTTTTTGCCTCTCCCAGGAGATCACATGGCTCCTGTTGGGGTGGAGTGTAGAATGTTTCAATATAAGGGATGTCGCAGTTGCGTGAAGCGGACTGGTTGGGCTGGGTGCTCTTTGCCTTTCCGTCATTGTTCATAGGTTTACATGTAACCTTTAGGACTGCTGACCAAGGGCCGTGAGGCTCTTTGTTGGGCGGCGCAGACGCGATTGGCCGAAATGGCCTTCTTCTGCGCTGTAAATTTCTGTTTCTATGTTTCTAAATTTTCTAAAGCTACTTTGTACTTGAATTAGAACTTTTATATAATGGAATTGGCACTATTACCAGGTATCTGATTATCTTCATTCAAACGTGTAAATGGTAAATATTCCATGAACAAATACATATTTATTGAAGGAATACTCCAAGATAAGACTTCACAATGGTCTCATCCTCAAATTTTTTCTGAACAACTACATCAGGTGTCATTTTTTTGAAAAATGTTTATTTTTCCAAATGGTGCAAAAGCTGAAACTATTCGGTTAGCATTAAGCATTAATAAAGGAATTGTTACTCTATTGGGAGTATAACTGCCAAGTCAAGGAAAGGAGACAAAGAGATATATAGACCAATGAGAGAAAAATGCAGGAACGACAGGGCCATAATAATGAGTTACTTTAATAATCCAAAGACACTGGGATAAAGGTTTTGGGCTCAAATTTACCCAGGAGATCCGTTTTTTTTTTTAAGAGCAACTTGATTTTTCTGGAGTATCTTAAAAATCCCCATTTTGCACATTCAATTTGCGGCAATGTAAGTGAGTTAGTTAGGATTTTTTAGTTTAGCTTTTTTTCAAAAGGGGGCATTACCAGCCACCTACGCCCGTTTTGGCCATTTAGGCCACTTTGCACAGCTAATTGTTGCTCCAAACTAACTTAGATCAGCGTATCTGGCCACTTGTAGCCGCACAGAAAACCCTTGCGGAGAGTTAAGCGCAAGTAGGTACATCTAAGACCATTCGGCCAGAGATAGGGGCGGGAGGGAAGCGGAGAGGACCTTGCAAAGCACTAAACAAAGCACAACAACATTCAAGAAGCATAAAAACATTCAAGAAGAAATAAAAAATAAAACTAAGTCCTACCTTCCTATCAAAACTCGGCCCGGGAAGTCAGCGGGCCGGCCAGTGCGGGAGGTCACTCGGCCAGGGATAGGTGTGGGACGACCAGGGAACTGGCCGCTGACATCCAAGCAGAAAATGACTTCTAAGATAAACTGCCAACCTGCCAAAGGAGACATAGAACCTCTACTTCCACTGGGTTTTTCACTATAGAAATAGATATTCCAGCGGCAGTTTCTGGTCAGCTATGGTGTACAGCCGTTCAGCTCATGAGCATTAGCCTTGATTATATGCTCAAGTCCTGGAATTATTTGGTAAGTTTGTACTATGGGCTAAGAGTAAACAAGAACTGGATTGAAACCATCCAAAATTATTTCACTTCGGAACCTTGGACTTTCCTCCTATCCATCTGAGCTTGTTTTGAACATAATGTGAGATCTGAAAGACATTGTTCTACCGCACTCAGCCAGGCCATTCGGCCTAGGATAGGGGCGGTACGCATCGGGTCCCACGCCGCAGCAAGCACACAGAGGCTGGGGGCAGGAGCTACTGTGCATGCGCGCACACTCCAACACGCATGTGGAGAGCTGCCGGCACTGTTTCTGGTGCAGGGCCCCAGCTCCGCCGCTCAATCGACTGGCCACGCCGCGCCAAGCCCTGGGAGAGGCAACACAGTGGCCAGAATCTGTGGAGATTTTTTTTGGCACCATTGTCAGCCCACAAAGTCAACCGCACCTCTGGAGAGTGCGCTGAAAAAAGTGGTGGGCCAAATTTGAGCGCAATGTAAGTAGCAAGGAAAAGGAGGTGTTTCTACAATATGTTCTAGATCAGTGGGGTCTTTAGTCCAACAAGGAAAGAAGCAGTGCTGAAAGTAGTTCTTAAAATGAAATGGGGCAACTCAGTAATGTAAGAGTAGGGGAACTAGGAAACAGAGGTTCAATGTAAAAACTGAAAAGGAGAAATTCAAAAATAAAGGTACTTGACTGGAAAAAAATACATTTCATTGAGCTAAAAAGGGGATAAGCCGAGATAAACATTAAAGAGAAATTGGGGGGGTGGGGAGGGGGTAAATTGGCCGATAAGTCAGGGGACAAACTGCCTAGCCTCTAAGCCCTCCATTTGCCACAATACCTCTGCAGTTGTTGATTTGCTGAAGCAATCTCTTACATTCATATTGCCCCCAGCAAAATCTTCATCTTCTCCCATCAAATCTGTTCCTTTGGTAATGTCCCCACCTTCACTCTCATTAGTCCAAGGGGCACAAATTTGAATGTACCCATTGCACATCTGGTTTACACATCAATTGCCAGATCTGGCGTGACCACATAAAGTTCTACCGTGCCATGATCTTCTTTAATAAAATGACCACTAGCCTAGGATTTTCCGTATAATACTCGTGAAGCGCCTTGGGATGTTTTACTAAGTTAAAGGCGCTATATAGAGGCAAGTTGTTGTTGTAGAGAAAAAAAGACAATCCCAGACTTTCTTTTCCCACTGCCAACCATCTCCCTTAATCCCTCTCCACTGTCTCCTCCACCCTTACCTCGAACAAGAGCGAAGAGCTCATGCATTTCCTTGCCTTCGAGATAAAGACTAGTCGCCTCCGCTATGTTCCCCCTTCTCTTTACTCACTAAACCAAATCTCCTCCCAGTCCTGTCTCCACTCCTGAACCCCCCTGTTTCTCCTTGGTTTGTCATCCATGAAATCTGATACGTCCTTACTACACAGTATAAATGCACACGAGGCCCATGCTTGAGAGAAGGTCAGTCTGTCCTGTCCTTTATTCCTTAGCACTCAAATGATGAAGGTGGGTGAGCTTCCCCTTTTATACCTGAAGGTCCAGGTTAGGAGTGTCTCCCACCTAGTGGTCAGTGTTCTCACGGTGTACAACTTAGGTCAGTTTATACATGGGTTACAATGCTGGTTGAATACATGACATCACCTCCCCCCCCAAAATCTTATTGGGATCACAGGTTGAGTCTCTCTGGTGGTTTACGCTCCCTTGTAGAGTGCCTGAGTTGGGGCTCCGGTTGTTGGGCGCTGGCCTGAGTGTCTGCTGTTTGCAGTGCCTCAGGCCTGTCCGGACTGCCCACAGTGACTGGGCTCTCCTCCCTTTGGTTCCGGTGTTCGGTCACCTGTGGTGCAGTGAACTCTATATCGTGTTCTTCCTCTGCTTCTTCTATGGGGTTGCTGAACCTCCTTTTTGTTTGATCCACATGCTTGCGGCAGATTTGTCCATTGGTAAGTTTAACTACCAGAATCCTATTTCCCTCTTTGGCAACCACAGTGCCTGCGAGCCATTTGGGCCCTGCAGCGTAGTTGAGGACAAAAACAGGATCATTTACATCAATACATCGCGCCCTCGCATTCCTGTCATGGTAGTGATATTGTGACTGGCGCCTGCTCTCGACAATTTCTTTCATGGTGGGGTGTATAAGGGATAATCGGGTTTTGAGCATCCTTTTCATTAGTAGCTCTGCGGGTGGAACCCCTGTGAGCGAGTGTGGTCGGGATCTATAGGCCAACAGGAGGCGTGATAAGCGGGTTTGTAGGGAACCCCCTTGGAATCTGAGCATCCCGTTTGATTATCTGCACTGCTCGTTCTGCCTGGCCATTTGAGGCCAGCTTGAACGGTGCTGTTCTAACATGGTTAATTCCATTGCCTGCCATGAAGTCCTGGAATTCAGTGCTTGTGAAGCACGGGCCATTGTCGCTGTCCAAGATGTCCGGTAGACATTTCTACCGTGGCAGAGGATGTGCTTGAATTTAAAATGTCACACTCGATCCATTTGGAGTAGGCGTCTACTACAACCAAAAACATTTTCGCCATGAAAGGACCTGTGTAGTCCACATGGATGCGTGACCAAGGCTTGGCGGGCCATGGCCAGGGGCTAAGGGGGGCTTCCCTGGGAGCATGGCCCAGCTGGGCACACGTGTTGCACCTGCGAACACGAAGTTCCAGATCTGCGTCTATCCCTGGCCACTAAACGTGTGACCTGGCAATTGCCTTCATCGTGACAATGCCCGGGTGCCCATTGTGGAGTTCTCTGATGAACACCTCTCTGCCCATCTGGGGCATGACTACGCAGTTTCCCCACAGTAGGCAATCGGCCTGAATCGAGAGTTCATCCTTGCGCCTGTGAAATGGTTTAAATTTCTCAGGGCATGCCCTGTACGTGGCTGCCCAGTCTCCATTCAGGACACATTTCTTGACTAGAGACAATAGCGGGTTTCTATTTGTCCAGACTTTAATCTGACGGGCTGTCACGGGTGAGCCTTCGCTTCCGAAAGCTTCAACAGCCATGACCATCTCAGCATGCTCGGTAGCCCCCTCAGTGGTGGCTAGTAGGAGCCTGCTGAGTGCATCGGCGCAGTTTTCGGTGCCCGGTCTGTGCCGAATTGTGTAGTCATAGGCAGCTAACGTGAGTGCCCACCTCTGTATGCGGGCCGATGCGTTTGCATTTATGGCCTTGTTGTCGGCCAAAAGGGACGTTAGGGGTTTGTGATCTGTCTCCAGCTCAAATTTCCTGCCAAACAGATACTGGTGCATTTTCTTTACCGCATATACACATACGAGCACCACCTTTTCTACCATCCCGTAGCCCCTTCCTGCCTGGGACAGACTCCTGGAGGCATAAGCTACCGGCTGTAACTGACCCTTGACATCGACATGCTGCAACACACACCCGACACCATAGGACGACGCATCGCACGTTAACACAAGTTTCTTACATGGGTTATATAGCGTTAACAGATTGTTGGAACATAACAAATTGCGTGTTCTATTAAAAGCCCTTTCCTGGCTGTCCCCCCAGACCCATTCGCAATCTTTGCGTAGGAGCACGTGTAGCGGCTCTAGCAGCGTGCTCAATTTGGGAAGAAAGTTACCAAAATAGTTCAGGAGCCCTTGGAACGAACGCAGCTCCATCGTGTTACGGGGTCTGGGTGCTCTCTGGATCGCTTCCGTCTTGGATGCAGTAGGGCTGATCCTGTCTGCTGCTACCCTCATCCCCAGGAATTCTACCTCTGGAGCTAGGAAGACGCACTTCGCCTTTTTCAGTCGCAGACCTACCCGGTCCACTCTGCGTAGCACCTCCTCCAGGTTGTGGAGGTGTTCTTCAGTATCGTAACCCGTAATGAGGATGTCGTCCTGAAAAACCACCGTTCCTGGAATCGACTTGAGGAGGCTTTCCATATTTCGTTGGAAGATCTCGGCGGCTTAGCGAATCCCGAACGGACATCTGTTGTACTCAAACAACCCCTTGTGTGTCGTGATGGTGGTCAGCTTCTTCGACTCACTCGCCAGCTCCTGGGTCATGTAAGCTGAGGTCAGGTCCAATTTTGAAAAAAGTTTGCCACCGGATAGCGTCGCAAAGAGGTCCTCCGCTCTCGGTAGCGGGTACTGGTCTTGGAGTGACACCCGATTGATGGTGGCCTTGTAATCGCCGCATATCCTGACCGACCCATCCGCCTTGAGCACGGCACAATCGGGCTCGCCCAGTCACTGAATTCGACTGGCGAGATGATGCCTTCCCTCAACAGGCGGTCCAATTCGCCTTCTATCTTTTCCTGCATCAAGTACGGCACCGCTCTGGACTTGTGATGTACTGGTCTGGTGTCCGGGTTTATGTGAATCACTACCTTGGCCCCCATGAAAGTGCCAATGCGGGGTTGAAATAATGAGTCAAATTTGTCCAGGACCTGTGAGCATGATACTCGCTCCACAGAGGAAATTGCATTGACATCGCCCCATTTCCAGTTCATGACAGCAAGCCAACTCCTCCCCAGTAGTGCGGGACCGTCCCCTGGGACAATCCAGAGTGGCAACCTGTTCTCCGAATCTTTGTGGGTCACGACTACCGTGGCGCTGCCTAGCACCGGAATGATCTGCTTTGTATAAGTCCGTAGCTGTGCGTCAATCGGCGATAATTTTGGCCTCCTGGCCTTGGATGCCCACAACCTTTCGAACTGTTTGATACCCATCAGGGACTGGCTGGCACCCGTGTCTAACTCCATTGATACTGGGATGCCATTGAGGAGCACTTTCATCATTATCGGTGGCGTCCTGGTGTATGAACTGTATACGTGCTCCACATGAACTCGCTGAACTTCAGCTTCCAGCGATTTCCCCCAGTGTCCATTTCTGCAATTTCTGCAGGTATTTTGCTCATCTTTGCAAACTCCGGCTGAATGTATGCCTCCACGCCTCCAGCATGAGTTGCGGTTTGAAACAAAAGGTCCCTTGCCAGTCGATCGTCCCTGACTGCCCCTGTTATTGTCCTTGAATGCACCATTAACAGGTGTTGATGGCCCCATTACTGGCCGTATTGTCCCTTGCAATGGCGTGAATCGCTGTTCAGCTTGCCATTGTCTCTGTCGAACTCCCCCTCTGGGTTCGACTACATGTTGGGGCATGCCTGACTGCCCTTGTCTGCCTGGAGAACTGTGTGCTGTTTTAACAATGTTGAATCTCTGTCCCAACCATTCCTTAACACAGTACCTCTCGTCTGTTCTGCTAGTGGCCATGCTCGCGTGGTTTAAATCCCAGTTTCTTGTCGCCATTGATACGTCCTTACTACACAGTATAAATGCACACGGGGCCCATGCTTGAGAGAAGGTCATTCTGTCCTGTCCTTTATTCCTTAGCACTCAGGTGATGAAGGTGGGTGGAGCTTCCCCTTTTATACCTGAAGGTCCAGGTTAGGTGTGTCTCCCACCTAGTGGTCAGTGTTCTCACGGTATACAACTTAGGTCAGTTTATACATGGGTTACAATGCTGGTTGAATACATGACGAAATCTAACTCCCACTCCCTCGATCCCAACACCACTAAACTTCTATATGATGCGGACGTGGGTATAGGAGACACAAAATAAAAATTTGCAGAGAATACAAAAATGTAAGCATTTAAACCTGAAGGGGATAGTACGTGACTTCAAGAGAGCTTATCAGATGTAATTTAATACTGAACAACAACAACAACTTTCATTTATATAGTGCTTTTAACGTCCCAAGGCGCTTCACAACAGTGATATAAGATAAAACAGATAAATTTGATATTGAGCCACATAAGAAGAAATTATGGCAGGTGAGCAAAAGCTTGGTTAAAGAGGTAGGTTTTAAAGAGCGTCTTAAAGGAGGAAAGAGAGGTAGAGAGGTTGAGAGGTTTAGGGAGGGAGTTCCAGAGCTTAAGGCACAAGCAGCTGAAGGCTTGGACACCGATGGTTGAGCAGTTATAATGAGGGATGCTCAAGAGGGCAGAATTTGAGGAGCGCAGACATCTCGTGGGGTTGCAAGGCTGAAAGAGATTATTGAGATAGGGAAGGGCGAGGCCATGGAGAGATTTGTAAACAAGGTTGAGAATTTTGAAATCGAGGCACTGCTTAACCTGGAGCCAATGTTAGTGAGCACAGGAGTGATGGGTGATCGTGACTTGGTGCGAGTTAGGACACAGGCTGCCGAGTTTTGGATGACCTCAAGTTTACGTAGTGTAGAATGTGGGAGGCCAGCCAGGAGTGTATTGGAGTAGTCAAGTCTAGAGGTAAGAAAGACATGGATGAGGGTTTCAGCAGCAGAAGAGCTGAAGCAGGGGCAGAGGTAGGCAATGTTAGAGGTGGAAATAGATGGTTTTAACTATGCAGTGGATATGTGGCCGGAAGTTCATTTCAGGGTCAAATATGACGCCTGGGTTGCGAACAGTCTAGTTTAGCCTCAGATAGATGCTAGGTAGAGGGATGGAGTCAATGGTTAGGGAACGCAGTTTGTGGCGGGGACAAAGACAATGGCTTTGGTCTTCCCAATATTTAATTGGAGAAAATTTCTGCTCATCCAATACTGGATGTCGGACAAGCAGTCTGACAATTTAGAGACCATGGAGGGGTCAAGAGAAGTGGTGGAGAGGTAGAGCTGGGTGTCATCAGCGTACATGTGGAAACTGACTCCGTGTTTTCGGATGATATCGTCAAGGGGCAGCGTATAGATGTGAAATAGGAGGGGGCCAAGGATATAGATCCTTGGGGGACACCAGAGTTAACGATGCGGGAGTGGGAAGAGAAGTCATTGCAGGAGATTTTCTGGCTACGATTAGCTAGATAAGAATGGAACCAGACGAGTGATAAACAACATGAGGTGATACATGCTTGGAGGAAAAATAAGAGCGAACAGATACTAAAATGGTAACATTTTAAAAGGAATAGAAGAGCAGAGAGACTTGGAGGTTTCGATACACATATCTTTAAATGTAGGAAGACAAATTAATAATGCTGTAAACAAATAGCACATGGGATTTCTAGGTTTTATAAATATGGATATAGAGTACAAAAGCAAAGAAGTAATGCTGAACCTATACAACTCATTGGTTAGATTGTAGTTACAATATTGTGCCCAGTTTTGAGCACCTTAATATGTAATAGAAATGGCACAGGAAAGGTTCCAGGGATAGGAGTCTTTAGTTATGAGAGGAATCGAGAGAAACTGGGGCTCGTTTCATTAGAGTAGAAAAGGTCAAGAGAAGAGCTGATAAAGGTGTTCAAAATTATTAAAGGTTTTAATAAAATAAATCAGGAAAAATATTTCCACTGGTCATTGAGTCAGGAACTAGAGGGCATAAATTTAAAATAATCATCAAAGAACAAAGGAAGAGAATTTAGGAGATTTTTTTAATGTGGAGGGTTGTTCAAACATGGAATGCTCAGTGGTGAAAACAAAATCCATAACAGTTTTAAAGGGAAGTGGATACATTTTTTATTAAATGAAAATTTTAAAAGGGTACAGGGAAAGATCAGGGGAACGGGACTAATTGAATACCTCTGGAAAAGGGGTGATGGTCCAAAATGAACTCCTTCTGTGCTGTAAAAATTGTTAGAATTCTATGAAGTTTTAAAAGAAATAAAATTGGAGGCATCTGAGTTCACCGTGGCCATAATGTTCATATGGCACAGAATGTGGGTTTGGGAGCAGGTCAGCGGTTAAAAGCACTGGAATTGACAGCGCGTTGGGAACCCGCCTTCATTCCGCTGACTTCCGCATTTAACTCGGGCACGTTTCGAAGGGTGCCACAGACCTGCTCGGTAGAGACGGGCGACTTTAGTGAAGAACTAAACAACTCGTTGAGAGACTCTTAAGAGGCTTTTTAAACTGAGGTTTCAGCTTTTACTGCTTGTGCACGGGATTCACGGAATTTGTGGAGCTCATCTGTGAAGACAAGGCGGGAGCTCAGTGGCCATTAAGTGACAGCTGGAAAAAGCACATAAATAACTCAAACCTTACTCCGCTTCCTTGCCTAAGGGAGAGTCTCTTGCCCAGGCAGCAGGCAAAAATGAACAAGATGGGAAATTGGTGCAAAGAAATACATTTATGTGGGTCATAAATAGAACTGAAACTTAACATTAACATTTGGCAAACACACATGTATATACCCTTGTGCATCTACAATTGTCATTTTTCTTTTCCAAGTGTTTCTATGAGGTGTACTCCACGCCCCCCGCCCCGTGGCTTCAGCAGAGGTAGACACAGGCAGCTCACTTCCCTGCTCTGACTGCTTAGACACTTCTGGCAAATGATCTCTGGGCTTTGGAGCCTGTGAGGGCCTCGCAAAGACTGCTCCTCCTGTAACTGTGCAGGGGCAGAATCAGCCATCTCCCAAGGTAGCATGTGGGACTCTGACTGAGGGAGAAGCAACAGGGGAGAAGTGGGAGCGCTTTGAGCAGCGTCCCCACATCCATGTCCCCTCTCACCATCATCCCTCTCATGGGCCACCCGCACTTCCTGCTAGCAAGGAGCTGGAGAGCACCTTGCCAAATATCAGTGGGACAATGAACACCCAAGCCCATGTTGGTATCCCTTATGGAGATGAGTTCAAAAAGAGTTCAAAAGCTGTTGTCCACAGCAAACATGTTCTCATTTGCTTGGCGCATTAGCTGCTCCATGCAGGTGGCCATCCTTTCCATGGAAGACACGTCGTTGCCAACACGTGTAATATGGTGCTGATCATGTTGGAGATGGACTCCTCCATTCTCTCTACAATCGAGCACATTGTGGCTGGAAAAGCTACCAGAGCCATGAGCATTTGTTGCTGCTCCTCCAAGATCACCCTCTTTGTCGATGATCCCCGAGGTTCAGCATCTGCATCCAGCTGAGCAGAGCTTGGAGCATTCTGTGCCCTCCGGCAAGATGTCTCCACTGCTGTCCCTGTCTCCACCATCTGCCTTTCCTCACTTGAGATGTGTGAGATACCAGATGACAACACTACTCTGTGTTTTGCAGAGCCCACCGATGCACACATATCTGCACTGGTGCTGTGTACACTTGGGTCTGGTGACTGCACACCCTCAGAGACTGCAGCTTCCTCTGAGGCGTCGTCTTCCTCCTCCGATTGGACAGTGGGGAGAGGGGATGGTCAATTGATGGACCTGTGGGAGAGTAAAGACATGAATTAGAACTCTGATGATAAGAATGTGTAGCATTACCATTATGTACATGATATATCACTGGCTGCTAACATCAGTCACCATAAATGACTGTTGTATGCCATGTGCGATATTTAATTCTGTCACCAGGTTGCTGGGAGGTCTCCCTCTCTCTGTATCCCACCGCCAGCCGCTCTGCCACTCCAGTTAATTCCAGCGCCTCCTCCTCTGCTGGGGTCAAAGTTGTGTATATTAGAGGGCCACCTCCGGTTCTTTGTCTCTCACTGTTGTTATGTGCTTTCTTTTCCTGCAAGGAGGGAAAGGAGAGAACTTTGAGCAAGAGTGATGGAATGAGTGTAAGGGATGGATGGTCTTCATCTGTAGAGGGTGACTATGAGGGAGTGGCATAACAATGCCAAATATCCTCCTTCTGTGGTGTTACTTTCTGGATCGCATTAGGATGAGGGTGAATGTCAATGGTGGTTAGTCAGATAGGAATGTGAGTAGGTGCATTGACAGTGAGGGATGGATGCACCTGCAAGATAGGTTGGTGTGAGGAGTGACGTGCAGGAATAGGCTTGGGAAGACAGAGTGATGTGGTTGGGGTGACACGCACATCAGGATGTAGAATGCGCTATTGCACTCACCTTTCCTGACCACATGAGATCATTAAATCCCTTCCTCCATATTTTTTCCAGGAGTGGCTCACTGCATCCCTGCTGCTGACTTCTTGGGCGATCTCCAGCCATGCCCTCTTGGTATCGCTGGCTGGCCTCTTCTTGCCATGACCAGAGAATAAGACTTCCCTCAGTCCTCTGAATCCCAGGAGCAGGACTTCCAGGGAGGAATCCGAAAACCTGGGTGCAGCCTTCTGGCACTGAGTCTGCATCCTTCCTTGTACCCTCACAGTCAAATGTTGGATGGATATGCACAGGCACCTCTCGCAACCAACTCTGAACCTCCTACAACAACCTTGAACTGTGACGTGTGCAAAGCTCCTTTAAATATCTGAGCTGAAGATGAGTCATCAGTAACGTCAGCAGACCTGCTCCAGTTAATTGGCTGGGAAACCCACATGACTCATTCAATTACTCTAATTTAGTTAAACGCAGTGGAGGCCAATCCCCTCCCACCCGAACCCACTCACAGGTAAATATTCCAGCTCATATTTCTGAGGCCCCAGGGCTGTTTTATATTCAATTTTCTGAATCTTCCAGCTCTCTCTGCTACCAATTACTTTTAATGAGACAGGGTAGGTAGTGCTGGTCAAGTATGAGAGAAGAAATGTCACATTTCAGCTCTCAACCTCAGAAAAGTAGTCAAGATGACAGCTATCAGGAAAACATACACTTCCATTTTAAAAATAAAATTTCAGTTCTAAATAAACAAAAATGACCATGGGCTTGCATTTTTCAGAATGATATTGAGAGTTAAGGCCTTAACTAGGAATATTTCTTTAAGTGATCATAAATCGTGACTGCTTAAACAAACATTATAGTATTGAATTAATAGACTAAAAAATTGAGATTTCATCATCTGAAGTAATTAATTACAGGAAATAGTAATGAATAGCCATGGCAGTTTTGTGAGGATTATGTACTGTACCTCTAGGTCCACTAGCAACCACTGTTGCCGATGTTTTCTCACAAGAAGCTCGGGATCTGATGCATAGTACTTTATTGATACTTAATTCCTCGCCTGCCAGGATACAGTAAAATTGAATACACACATTTTTTTCATACATATATTATTGCAAAACCTAGATAAAGTTTTAAAAGGTTCAAAAATGTAGGAGGAAAGACATAACTGAGTGACATAAGAAGTTCTACAGTTTTGAGGTCCTGGAAAAGAATGTTGAATAGGAGGTTTTGCAGTCAGAGTTAAATTTGAACTCTGAGGATTTTCGAAGCATGCATTTTTATCTGGAGCTTAGACAGAAGACTTGACTTTCAATAATTCTGAAGGCAGAATTTTGTAATAACATCCAGAAGATCCCTCAACTGGATTGTTTTAACCAAACAGGAAAATATTGCCCGATATCATTGTTTCTTGAATGCTGGTCTCAGGGCTTTAACCTTCTTCTTCACAGTGTCATTTAAGCTGACTTGATCACTTACGCAAAGTTCTACAGCATTTAGCTATATTTCCAAAATAGCAATGCTACCAGTCGTCATTATTTGGCCAATTCACTCGCTGCTGTTAGTAACTATTCTTTAATAGTTGAGGCTGGCTCATTGAATGTTTTCAAGTCAAAGATAGATAGATTTTTAAGCAATAAGGGAATTAAGGGTTACGGGGAGAGGGCGGGTAAGTGGAGCTGAGTCCACGACCAGATCAGCCATGGTCTTATTGAATGGCGGAGCCGGCTCGAGGGGCTAGTTGGCCTACTCCTGTTCCTAATTCTTATGTTCTTATGTTCTTAATGGTCCTCACAGAATCATCAAAGCTTAAAGCATCAAAAGTGACCATTTTAGCCATAATGTGTGTGTCAGTTCTTTGCTAGAGCAATTTAAATTAATCCAATAGCCCTGCTGTCCCCATAGACCTGTATCTTGCTTCGCAGAGTATCTTAATTCTCCTAATTATCTCAAGATGAGGTCAAGTTTGGTTGCTTGACTGAGATGAAGATTTTATTAGATGCAGAAACCAGGAATATTTCTTTTTCTGAAAACATCACTCTGCACTTGAATATTTGGGCCAATGTATTTTGGTAAGTCAAGGGGAAAGAACAATGCGTGACTTAGAATAGTATGACATTAAATAGATCAGTAAAAAGAGTTTCACTTCTCATTCAGTGCATTACCTGATTTTCTACTTTCTACTTCTTAATTGTGTTCAGCTTCTTTAGAAGCATTCATGACAATGGAGGAATATGATAGTAGCTATAATGTAGATGTGGTTGAAGTTTGGAACTTAACATGCAAGTTCAGAGCTAGTTAGCGCCTCCACTAACTCCCGTGGAATTTTGCAGGAGTCGGTAGCAGCCCTGTGCCCTGGGCGAGAAGTCGTTTGCCCCCCAGCGCAAACGATGCAAATTTTTTCCCCTTAGAATCCATAATTCAGACACAATTAGAAATGCATGGGTTAATTGACAGCTGTCTGAACAGATTTGTGAAGGACAATTTGTGTTTAACAAATTTCATAGGGTTTTTTTTGAGGAGTGATTGATTGGATAGATAAAGGAATACAGTAGATGTAGTGTATGCGATGTTTTAGAAGGCATTTCATAAGGTGTCTCATAAGAGGCTTGAGAGAAAAATTCAGGCATATGGTATAAGAGGAAATGTATCAACATGAATAGAAAATTGGTAGATTGATAGAAAACAAAGTGAGATTTAATGGCTGTTACTCAGATTACAGGAGAGTTGGAAGAGATGTACCATAGCAGTCAATGCTGGGTCCACTTTTGATCTCAAGTATATATAGTGATTTGGACTTGAGCACAGTGAGCACAATCTCAAAATTTGTTGATTACACAAAAATAGGAGGTTTGGCAAACAGTGCAGAGGACTGTAAAAGACTTCAGGAAGGCATGGAAAGGTAACAGATGTGACTACATGTGAGGTGATCCATTTTAGGAGAAAAAAAGGAATGGGTGTAAAAACTGAATTAAAAGTGAGGATGAAAAGAGAGATCTAGGGGTTCAAATACATAATTCCTTGAGTACAGATAGATAAAGCCATAAACATCCAACACATTTTTGGTTTTATAAATAGAGGCATCGAGTAAAAATGTAATGATAAATTTACAGTGAAACCTGCATAAACAGACGCTCCCAAAAAGGGAACCTATTAAGAGACCCAAATAATTTGTAAAATATACAAGAGCCACTCTGAAACTATGTACACTTATGAACTATGGACAGCCTTCAATGCATCAAGCCCTTTTACAACTTAAAGTACAGGGCACAGCCAGTTGCAAACCTGCTGTATCTGGAACTTTCACCGAGTCGGGATCACTAACGTTCCCCTTGCAACTTGCTTCCTTTCTGTCCCCAAATTTTCTTGGCCCCATTACCTTTGTGAAGTCAGTGTATGCAGGTTAGCACGAGGAGGCAGGAGGGTTTTGTGAAAAAAACGGATTTTGTGGAATGGGGAGCTTTTTACTCAGTATCCATAGCAAAAGAGAAACCAATCTATCGCTGGCATTGAATGTTTGTAAGGCTCTATCCCAGCACCCCCCAAATCAAGGAAAGCACGTGCAAGCAGCAAGAGGGTCTGTCCTTTCCTGCCCCAGCAATGTGTCCATACATTCTTTCAGCAGCTGCTGGCAGCTCCTCCCCTCATGTCCCTGCCCTCGCCTCCTTTCCCTCAGCATCTGATGGTGGATCTGCAACTTAAAGAAGTTTTGGCTTTGGGGCGTGAAGGTGGATGGATGTCTCAGGTCTCACTGCTGCTCTATCGAGTGATGGACAAGCCTGCGAGTCACAGCTATGTCAGACTCACTACTCATCCAGTAGACTGCAGTTTCACTCCTACACATACATATGACCTGTTGTGTTTTCCCTCCCAAATGTTCTCAAATCCATTATAAGACTTGCCGTTGAAGACTTCAATATACTGACCTGTCATCACATTGTCCCCATTTTTTGTCCTAGTGCTGGTAAGTAGGACTGAGATATGCAGTCCATTACTGAAGTTACACTCTACTCCAAATGACAGCGGTTTGAAATAAAACACGAATTTAGATTCCAAAATTGTTATGTGAACAGAACTGGTGAGTGAGAGGTAGATTCTTAGCATTATTGCAGCTGGTTAGGTGCTGATCATAATCAAAAGATGAGTCGAGAAGAGGTGTAAAGGGTATGGCAGAATCAACAACAGCTGTCATGTGAAAAAATAGGGGCAGAGGTTATGATCTAAAATTGTTGAACTCGATGTTGAATCTAGAAGATTGTAAAGTGCCTAATTGAAAGATGAGGTGCTGTTCCTCGAGCTTACATTGAGCTTTGTTCGAACAATGTAAGAGGCCGAGGACGGAGAGATCAGAGTGGTAGTGGAGCAGAGAATTAAAGGAGACCGGAAGCTCGGGGTCATGTTTACAGACTGAACGGTGGTGTTCCGCAAAGCGTAAGGTGTTTGTAATTTACATGTTTCACTATACAGGGTACATAAAATATTGGTTAGGCCACAGTTATGAGTACTCGGTAATGTCATTATAAAAAGGACATTAAACCTATAGAGAATATAGATTCGACAGGATGAGGTAAAGAATAGAAAATTATAGTTATGAAGAGAGATTTAAGATATTGGGAACATTTCCACAGAAGCAGAGAAGACTAAGACGGTTTTAAAAATATGAAGTTCTTTGAGAGATTAAATAGGGAAATTCTATTTCCTCTGGTCAGGGAGTCAGTAATGAGTGTTCATCAATTTAAAATTATTACTAAGTAAGTAAGGAATGAAGTTATGAGAAATCTATTTATATGCAGGGCTGTTGGGGCATGAAATGCTTTGCTACAGGGAGTGGTAGGACGAACACTATTGCATTATTTAAGGGAAAATGGAATAAATATTTGAAGCAGAGGAAGATACAAGGCTATGGGAGAAAGTGGGGAGTGAATTAGTTTTAGATTGCTCTGGTAAAGAGCCAGCACAGAGACGATGGACCACAAGCCCTCTACCTGTGCTGTATGCTTCTATGGTTTCTTAAACTAAAATGCTACATTCCTTTACAAGTAGTATTTCTGCACCATATCTACAAATAAAACAAGATTAAAAGTTTATTATTCACTTTAGTTCATGCAGGAAACATGTGTGTTTCACATGTTTACAATTCTTATTAATTTGGGGGGAGAAATATTTTTGTTTTCCAAAGTGCAACTTCTAACTTTTCAAGGAATTGTGTCCAGCTCCCCCAATGAGTAAATAACTTTTGGGCTCCCCAAACAAGAGTAAAGGATCCACCTCCAGTAAATTAAAGCAAACGAGAAACTCAAATGTGACCTACCAAATTATAATAAAGTAATTCAAACACAACCCATACTGCACCTGACAATTTCTGAAGCACTACACTGGTCGGAGAATGAAGATGACAGAAGATGAGGCCTGAAATGAAGTTCCAGATAATAATTTCACCGTCATAACTTGAGGTGGCCAGCAGATTAGGAGCACACAGGACTATGGACAAAATGTCATCCTTGTGGCCATTTTTCTGTAATTATTTAAAAATTTGAACAAAATATTAAAACCATTTAAAGTACTCATATATTGGGGAAATGATAACTGTTAAAACAATCTATTACAGTAAGGCTGAATTTTCCAATGTGAGAATGTAAAGGCCCTTTTGGCAAATGTAGTTAGCATATAACCACAATTGACCTGTAAAAAAGTTATTTTCCATATTCTCCACGGGATAAATTACCATGAATGGTCTATTAACCCACCAAGTAAAATACAACATACAACATAGCAAGTTGGCACTCGAACATTCTGTACATATAGCAGCCATTTTATTTAATGCGGCAAGTCAAAATCTGATAAGGTGACTTAATGTGGTGTATCAGATATTTATAATGTCACCGTTATAATGTCTTACATCAGAGATTTATAAATATGACTGTGAATGTGTTATATCAGGCATTTAGAATGTGACCATTTCAGTGTGATAGTTACAAATTTCGGGTCTGCCTTATTCTCTTGGATATAGTTGTATTGGTTAGTCCATAAGTGGTCTGAGTGACTTATGTTCAGGAGTATACCCTAATATCTAATGATACAAAGCATAACCCAGAGAGGTAACAATAGCACCCCCTTGTGATTTGAACTGTGTCTTTCACACGTGCCTTTGCAAGCACTTCCCCAATCTGTCCAAAGGCAGACAGAAATAAATAAACCTTGCACCCTGTCCCTTGCATCAGCTTACTTACTCAGTTTTGATGCTATCTTTCTTTCAGACTACTTCTAATTTCAAATACTGACTGTTGCATTTTTTGCTCCCAGTTCTGGACCTCAGGTCGCCACCTCGTAGTCCCTTGTTTAATATCTGACTCCCCAATGTATCCCTTTGTCCCTGTGTGTCCAGCCAAGGGGAAGACTGTGACACTGGTCTTCTCCCTGGCAAGTGATTCACCAATAGGCCTGTCAATAAAACCAGCTTCCTTTCCTCTCCCTTTGGGGTGTGAGTTTAAAAAAGAGTGGGACCGAAATTCAGGCACACCAGAAAGCTGACGCACCTATGATTTTTTACCTGGT
The DNA here is from genome assembly GCF_044704955.1 of Pristiophorus japonicus. Lineage (NCBI taxonomy): Eukaryota > Metazoa > Chordata > Chondrichthyes > Pristiophoridae > Pristiophorus > Pristiophorus japonicus. The sequence goes on from NC_091978.1 coordinate 329,347,392, forward strand.
TTTACCGCCGGGTACGATGAAGCGGCCTTCCGAGCAATTTTCTCCACTTTGACCTTTTTTTCGCGTCAGACCGGAAGCCGGTCGTAGTGGAGGCAGAGCACGGAGTGCAGCAGCATAGAGTGGCATTTGTGAGTTTGGTAAGTGGGTGAGTTCGGGCAAGTGGGGGTGGCAGGTGCTGTTTTGTCTTGTTTTTCCTACCAGTTCTAACACTAGAGCAGCTGATAAGGAGTGCGAGAGTAGGAGATGGAGGCCCAGAGACTAGCCCAACCAGCTGCAGACAAAGATAGAGGGGTGAGAAATTGAGAGGTGATGTCAGAGTGCGGGGAGGAGCAGCGTCAGCGGCAGTCCGGGGTCAGTGGCCTACAAAGGCCCAGCGGCAGTCGGTGAGCGAGCAGTGCGGGGAGGAGGGACAAGAAATCAAAAAATGACGTCATAGCCAAGCTGGTAAGTGGTTGGCTGATTGGCTGGTGAGTATATCTTTTTGATTTTGTGTTCTAATAGATAAGAGGGTAAATTACTAAATAGCTGTTTAGTGTGTGTAGTGGGAGTCAGTGTTTTTGCTGGGTAATTTAAGGGTAACTAGTGGGATGGCAGGGCAGCTCGTTCAAACGGAATGCAACACCTGTGCCATGTAGGAATTCCTGGATGCTTCCTGCAATGGGGATGACCACATGTGCAGGAAATGTCTCCAGCTCCTCCAACTCGAGCGCCGAGTCTCGGAGCTTGAGCGAGGACTGGAGGCACTGAGGAGCATCCGAGAGAACGAGAGGTATGTGGATAGCTCATTTCAGGCGTTGGTCACCCCACAGATTAAAAGGGTACAGGAGGATAGGGAATGGGTGACCGTCGCACACAAGAATATGGCGAGGCAGGTAGTGCAGGAGTCCCCTGAGGCTATTCCGCTCTCCAACCGGTACTCTATTCTGGGGTATCTGGGGAGTGCAGCCAGGGCCAAGTCCACAGCACCGTGGGTGGCTCAGCTGCACAGGGGGGGAGGAAGAAGATGGGAAGGGCTATAGTGATAGGAGATTCAATAGTTAGGGGAGCAGATGGGCGCTTCTGCGGCAGCAAAAGTGACATTAGGATGGTGTGTTGCCTCCCTGGTGCAAGGGTCAATGATGTCACTGAGCGACTGCAGGGCATTCTGGGGAGGGAAGGGGAACAGCCAGTGGTTGTGGTCCACATTGGTACCAACGACATAGGTAGAAAGAGGGGTGAGGTCCTGAAAGCTGAGTTTAGGGAGCTAGGAGTAAGATTGAAAGCCAGGACCTCAAAGGTGGTAATCTCGGGATTACTGCCAGTGCCACATACTAGTGAGGGTAGGAATAGGAAGGCTAGTCAGATAAATACGTGGCTGGGGCATTGGTGTAGGAGGGAGGGCTTTAGTTTCCTGAACAATTGAGACCGCTTCTTGGGTAGGTGGGACCTGTACAAGTCGGACAGGTTACACCTCAACAGAGACGGGACCAATGTTCTCGCGGGTAGTTTTGATAGTGCGGTTGGGAGGGCTTTAAACTAGCTTGGCAGGGGGATGGGAACCCAGGAGAGGGCTCTGAGCTAGTTAGAGTGAGTGAGAGCTCAGATGAACAGAACCCCAAGAAAGAATGCGAAAGGCAGGAGGCAACAGAGCAGAGTAGCACTGGGGTAAGTGTAAACCACAAGGTGATAGGAAGGGACAATATGTATGAATATAAAGGGGCTGCAGGAGGGGTCAAAACTAAAAATCATGGTTTAAAAACTAGTATTAAAACAGTTTACCCAAACGCACGCAGCATTCGAAACAAAGTAAATGAGTTGACGGCACAAATCATTACAAATGGGTATGATTTGGTGGCCATTACAGAAACGTGATTGCAGGGTGGCCAAGACTGGAAATTAAACATACAGGGGTATCTGACAATTCGGAAAGATAGACAAGAAGGGAAAGGAGGTGGGGTAGCTCTGTTAATAAAGGATGATATCAGGGCAGTTGTGAGAGACGATATTGGCTCTAATGAACAAAATGTTGAATCATTGTGGGTGGAGATTAGAGATAGTAAGGGGAAAAAGTCACTGGTGGGCGTAGTTTATAGGCCCCCAAATAATAACTTCACGGTGGGGCGGACAATAATCAAGGGAATAATGGAGGCATGTGAAAAAGGAACGGCAGTAATCATGGGGGATTTTAACCTACATATCGATTGGTCAAATCAAATCGCACGGGGTAGCCTGGAGGAGGAATTCATAGAATGCATACGGGATTGTTTCTTAGAACAGTATGTTACAGAACCTACAAGGGAGCAAGCTATCTTAGATCTGGTCCTGTGTAATGAGACAGGAATAATAAACGATCTCCTAGTAAAAGATCCTCTCGGAATGAGTGATCACAGTATGGTTGAATTTGTAATACAGATTAAGGGTGAGGAAGTAGTGTCTCAAATGAGCGTACTATGCTTAAACAAAGGGGACTACAGTGGGATGAGGACAGAGTTGGCTAAAGTAGACTGGGAACACAGACTAAACGGTGGCACAATTGAGGAACAGTGGAGGACTTTTAAGGAGCTCTTTCATAGTGCTCAACAAAAATATATTCCAGTGAAAAAGAAGGGCAGTAAGAGAAGGGATAACCAGCCGTGGATAACCATGGAAATAAAGGAGAGTATCAAATTAAAAACCAATGCGTATAAGGTTGCCAAGGTTAGTGGGAAAATAGAAGATTGGGAAAATTTTAAACGACAGCAAAGAATGACTAAGAAAGCAATAAAGAAAGGAAAGATAGATTACGAAAGTAAACTTGCGCAAAACATAAAAACAGATAGTAAAAGCTTTTACCGATATATAAAACGGAAAAGAGTGACTAAAGTAAATGTTGGTCCCTTAGAAGATGAGAAGGGGGATTTAATAATGGGAAATGTGGAAATAGCTGAGACCTTAAACAATTATTTTGCTTCGGTCTTCACAGTGGAAGACACAAAAACCATGCCAAAAATTGCTGGTCAAGGGAATGTGGGAAGGGAGGACCTTGAGACAATCACTAGAGGGGTAGTGCTGGACAGGCTAATGGATCTCAAGGTAGACAAGTCCCCTGGTCCTGATGAAATGCATCCCAGGGTATTAAAAGAGATGGCGGAAGTTATAGCAGATGCATTCGTTATAATCTACCAAAGTTCTCTGGACTCTGGGGAGGTACCATCGGATTGGAAAGCAGCTAATGTAATGCCTCTGTTTAAAAAAGGGGACAGACAAAAGGCAGGCAACTATAGGCCGGTTAGTTTAACATCTGTAGTGGGGAAAATGCTTGAAGCTATCATTGAGGAAGACATAGCGGGACATCTAGATAGGAATAGTGTAATCAAGCAGACGCAACATGGATTCATGAAGGGGAAATCATGTTTAACTAATTTACTGGAATTCTTTGAGGATATAACGAGCATGATGGATAGAGGTGTACCGATGGATGTGCTGTATTTAGATTTCCAAAAGGCATTCGATAAGGTACCACACAAAAGGTTACTGCAGAAGATAAAGGTACGTGGAGTCAGAGGAAATGTATTAGCATGGATCGAGAATTGGCTGGCTAACAGAAATCAGAGAGTCGGGATAAATGGGTCCTTTTCGGGTTGGAAATCGGTGGTTAGTGGTGTGCCACAATATACATAGATGACCTGGAAGAGGGGACAGAGTGTAGTGCAACAAAATTTGCAGATGACACAAAGATTAGTGGGAAAGCGGGTTGTGTAGAGGACACAGAGAGGCTGCAAAGAGATTTAAATAGGTTAAGCGAACGGGCTAAGGTTTGGCAGATGGAATACAATGTTGGAAAATGTGAGGTCATCCACCTTGGGAAAAAAAACAGTAAAAGGGAATATTATTTGAATGGGGAGAAATTACAACATGCTGCGGTGCAGAGGGACCTGGGGGTCCTTGTGCATGAATCCCAAAAAGTTAGTTTGCAGGCGCAGCAGGTAATCAAGAAGGCGAATGGAATGTTGGCCTTCATTGCGAGAGGGATGGAGTACAAAAGCAGGGAGGTCCTGCTGCAACTGTACAGGGTATTGGTGAGGTCACACCTGGAGTACTGCGTGCAGTTTTGGTCACCTTACTTAACATAAGAATTAGGAACAGGAGTAGGCCATCTCGCCCCTCGAGCCTGCTGTGCCATTCAACAAGATCATGGCTGATCTGGCCGTGGACTCAGCTCCACTTACATGCCCGCTCCCCGTAACCCTTAATTCCCTTATTGGTTAAAAATCTATCTATCTGTGATTTGAATACATTCAATGAGCTAGCCTCAACTGCTTCCTTGGGCAGAGAATTCCACAGATTCACAACCCTCTGGGAGAAGAAATTCCTTCTCAACTCGGTTTTAAATAGGCTCCCCTGCATTTTGAGGCTGTGCCCCCTAGTTCTAGTCTCCCCGACCAGTGGAAACAACCTCTCTGCCTCTATCTTGTCTATCCCTTTTATTATTTTAAATGTTTCTATAAGATCACCTCTCATCCTTCTGAACTCCAACGAGTAAAGACCCAGTCTACTCAATCTATCATCATAAGGTAACCCTCTCATCTCCGGAATCAGCCTAGTGAATCGTCTCTGTACCCCTTCCAAAGCTAGTATATCCTTCCTTAAGTAAGGTGACCAAAACTGCACGCAGTACTCCAGGTGCGGCCTCACCAATACCCTATACAGTTGCAGCAGGACCTCCCTGCTTTTGTACTCCATCCCTCTCGCAATGAAGGCCAGCATTCCATTCGCCTTCCTGATTACCTGCTGCACCTGCAAACTAACTTTTTGAAACTAACTTAAGGAAGGATATACTAGCTTTGGAGGTGGAACAGAGACGATTCACTAGGCTGATTCTGGAGATGAGGGGGTTACCATATGATGATAGATTGAGTAAACTGGGTCTTTACTCGTTGGAGTTCAGAAGGATGAGGGGTGATCTTATAGAAACATTTAAAATAATGAAAGGGATAGACAAGATAGAGGCAGAGAGGTTGTTTCCACTGGTCGGGGAGACTCGAACTAAGGGGCACAGCCTCAAAATACGGGGGAGCCAATTTAAAACTGAGATGAGAAGGAATTTCTTCTCCCAGAGGGTTGTGAATCTGTGGAATTCTCTGCCCAGGGAAGCAGTTGAGGCTAGCTCATTGAATGTATTCAAATCACAGATAGATAGATTTTTAACCAATAAGGGAATTAAGGGTTACGGGGAACGGCCGGGTAAGTGGAGCTGAGTCCACGGCCAGATCAGCCATGATCTTGTTGAGTGGCGGAGCAGGCTTGAGGGGCTAGATGGCCTACTCCTGTTCCTAATTCTTATGTTCTTATGTTTGTTCTTATGAGGCGGAAGTGCGGCGGTAAGTCCTGGTGACGGGTGGAAGTTGGAGCGGGACCGAGTCTCTGTCGCTGTCACTCAGCGGCGGAGCGGAGATGACATCACGATGTGTGTGCGTCACCACACTCTCCCCTTCACTTAAAGAGGAGAGCGTTCGGTATTTTGAGACATCGGTCCACTGGGCCACCAGGGAGGGTTTCGGCCAGCCCAGCAGCCTGGCACCTGTTGGTGGCCCGGCCAAACCGGGGGCAATAATTGGCCAGCCGATCGGGAAGTCGGCCGACAAAAAAAAACATGCCGGTCGCTGCCTTGAAGGGCCGCCGTGGTGCTGTGCCGCATATACACATAACAAGGTGCACCGATAGAAAAAGCTGTCGGGGCCACTGTGCCATGGCTCGTGGATTTTCTAAGGTAAATTTGGGGCGGATTGTGATGGAGATGCGGGGTAGCGGCAGTACACGCTTTGATGATGCGCTTGCGGAGGTCGGCAGCAGCGGGGCGGAAGTGGGGACAGGTCGAAAAATCCCCGAGCTGAATTTGGGTTGTGGCGTCCACTCGATTCCACCGCATGACCGTAGCAAAACAGCAGTAACGGGCCTTATCCGGACTCTGAATTTCGGCCCCAGTATCTACTATTCGCAAAATGAATGGGGGCCATCCTGGCAACAGGGCCTCGGTGAGACAATTACCCCTTGTGACATTCCACAAACTAGCCCATCTGCCTATATTACATGTCTGCTGCCTGTCAGTTCTGTTTAAATCTATACAAGTTCACTTTGTTTCAAAACACAACACTTAAACATAATTCAATACCAAAATTATTTCCATGAAGAAAAAAATCTTAAAATGTGACTGAATTATAATGCAACTGTTGTGTGCTAGCATGTAACCATGTAACCATTTAGAATGTAACCATTTTAGTATCATTGAGACATTTATAATGAGGCTGTTGTAGTGTAATATCAGAGGTTTATAACTTGACTGTCAATGTGATATATAATAAAGTGCTATTCACCAGATATTTTAGGGAATATTGCTGTGATGAGCTGTATCTCAAAATGTTTCTTTTTGTAAATTTGGGATCACAACTCACAAGTTAAATGAAGTTTATTTGGTTACACAATTTTGGCTGCCGGCAGAATTCCTATTAATGTTTTACAAGGACTGGTGCAGGAAGACAAAAATAAATAAAAACGGTTAACACTGCAACATGCAGAGAGTTATATGGAACAATCATTTAGCCAGTTCTTACTGCATCATCTGCCCAGTGGAGTGATGGGTACTGAGTATCACAAAGGCCATCCTGAATATCCTGTAAAGAAAGCATCAATTGGATCAGAATAGAAATAGTTCAAACAACATTATAAACAGATGGCATGATAAAGCCTAAATCAATCAGGCTGCAATCTCCTTTTTTACTTGATTATACAATTTATTTATTAAATGATTTGTCTGTACACATATATACACACATTCATAAAACCACAATTCTAAATCTTGTTTGCACATACCGGAAAAACATTGATCTTTTTGTCCCAGCCAACAGATATGATAAAGCTTTGAAAATCAGAGATGGAGAGAAGGGAAAACATACTGGTTAGAAACAGAAGACCTTCCACACTGTTTCTCAAACAAACTTGAAGACATATTGATATGTCCTTACTATACAGTATAAATGCACACGAGGCCCATACGTGAGAAAAGGTCACTCTGTGACCAGTTACCTTTATTACCAAGACCTCAAGTGATGAAGGTGGGTGGAGCTTCCCCTTTTATACCTGAAAGTCCAGGTTAGGAGTGTCTCCCACAAGTTCATCCCCTTGTGGTCAATGTTCTCAAGGTGTACAACTTAGGTCAGCTTATACATGTGTTACAATGATAGCTGAATACATGACATCACCTCCCCCCAAAGTTTTATTGCCATCACAGGTTAAGTCTCTCTGGTGGTTTACGCTCCCTTGTAGAGCGCCTGAGTTGGGGCTCCGGTTGTTGGGCGCTGGCCTGAGTGTCTGCTGTTTGCGGTGCCTCAGGCCTGTCTGGACTGCCCACAGTGACTGGGCTCGCCTCCACTTGGTTCCGGTGTTCGGTCACCTGTGGTGGAGTAAACTCAACGTCGTGTTCTTCCTCTGCTTCTTCTATGGGGTTGCTGAACCTCCTTTTAGTTTGATCCACGTGTTTGCGAAAGATTTGTCCATTGGTAAGTTTAACTACCAAAACCCTATTCCCCTCTTTGGCAATCACAGTGCCTGCAAGCTATTTGGGCCCTGCAGCGTAATTAAGGACAAAAACAGAGTCATTGACATCAATACATCGCGCCTCACACTCCTGTCATGGTAGTCACATTGTGACTGACGCCTGCTCTCAACAATTTCTTTCATAGTAGGGTGTATAAGGGATAACCTGGTTTTGAGCGTCCTTTTCATTAGCAGCACTGCGGGTGAACCCCTGTGAGCGAGTGTGGTCGGGATCTATTGGCCAACAGGAGGCATGATAAGCAGCTTTGTAGGGAACCCCCTTAGATTCTGAGCATCCCATGTTTGATTGTTTGCACTGCTCGTTCCGCCTGGCCGTTTGAGGCCGGCTTGAACGGTGCCGTTCTGACACGGTTGATTTCATTACCTGCCACGAAGTCCTGGAATTCAGTGCTTGTGAAGCACGGGCCAATGTCGTTGACCAAGACATCCAGTAGACCATGGTCGGCAAACATTGCCCGAAGACTTTCTACCATGGCAGAGGATGCGCTTGAATTTAAAATGGCACACTCAATCCATTTGGAGTAGGCGTCTACTACAACCAAAAATATTTTTCCCATGAAAGGACCTGCGTAGTCCACATGGATGCGTGACCATGGCTTGGTGGGCCATGACCAGGGGCTAAGGGGGGCTTCCCTGGGTGCGTTGCCCAGCTGAGCACACGTGTTACACCTGCGAACACAAAGTTCCAGGTCTGCATCTATCCCTGGCCACCAAACATGTGACCTGGCAATTGTCTTCATCATGACAATGCCTGGGTGCTCATTGTGAAGTTCTCTGATAAACACCTCTCTGCCCCTCTGGGGCATAACAACTCAGTTTCCCCACAGTAGGCAATCGGCCTGAATCGAGAGTTCATCCTTGTGCCACTGAAACGGTTTAAATTCCTCAGGGCATGCCCCATACGTGGCTGCCCAGTCCCCATTCTTAACTAAAGACAGTAGCGGGTCTTTATTTGTCCAGACTTTAATCTGACGGGCTGTCATAGGTGAGCCTTCGCTTTCGAAAGCTTCAACAGCTATAACCATCTCAGCATCATGCTCAGTTGCGCCCTCAGTGGTGGCTAGTGGGAGCCTGCTGAGTGCATCGGCGCAGTTTTCAGTGCCCGGTCTGTGCCGAATTGTGTAGTCATAGGCGGCTAACGTAAGTGCCCACCTCTGTATGCGGGCCGATGCATTCACATTTATGGCCTTGTTGTCAGCCAAAAGGGACGTTAGGGGTTTGTGATCTGTCTCCAGCTCAAATTTCCTGTCAAACAGTACTAGTACATTTTTTTTTTACTGCATATACACATGCTAGCGCTTCCTTTTCTACCATCCCGTAGCCCCTTTCTGCCTGGGACAGACTTCTGGATGCATAAGCTACCGGCTATAACTGACCATTGGCATTCACATGCTGCAACACACACCCGACCCCATAGGATGATGCATCGCACGTTAGAACAAGTTTCTTACATGGGTCATATAATGTTAACAGTTTGTTGGAGCATAACAAGTTGCGTGCTCTATCAAAAGCCCTTTCCTGGCTGTCCCCCCCAGACCCATTTGCGACCTTTGCGTAGGAGCACGTGTAGCGGCTCTAACAGCGTGCTCAAATTTGGGAAGAAAGTTACCAAAATAGTTCAGGAGTCCCAGGAACGAACGCAGCTCCGTCGTGTTACGGGGTCTGGGTGCTTTCTGGATCGCTTCCGTTTTGGACGCAGTGGGTCTGATCCCGTCTGCTGCTACCCTCATCCCCAGAAATTCTACCTCTGGAGCTAAGAAGACGCACTTCGCCTTTTTCAGTCGCAGCCCTACCCAGTCCAGTCTGCGTAGCACCTCCTCCAGGTTGTGGAGGTGTTCTTCAGTATTGCGACCCATGATGAGGATGTCGTCCTGAAAAACCAACATCCTTGGAATCGACTTGAGGAGGCTTTCCATATTTCACAGAAAGATCGCGGCGGCTGAACGAATCCCAAACGGACATCAGTTATACTCAAACAACCGCTTGTGTGTCGTGATGGTGGTCAGCTTCTTCGACTCACTTGCCAGCTCCTGGGTCATGCAAGCTGAGGTCAGGTCCAATTTTGAAAAAAGTTTGCCACCGGATAGCGTCGTAAAGAGGTACTCCGCTCTTGGTAGTGGTACTGGTCTTGGAGTGACATCCGATTGATGGTGGCCTTGTAATCGCCACATCTCCTGACCGACCTATCCGTCTTGAGCACCAGCACGATCGGGCTCGCCCAGTCACTGAATTCGACTGGCGAGGTGATGCCTTCCCTCAACAGGCGGTCCAATTCGCATTCTATCTTTTCCCGCATCATGTACGGCACCGCTCTGGCCTTGTGGTGTACTGGCCTGGCATCCGGGTTTATGTGAATCACTACCTTGGCCCCCATGAAAGTGCCGATGCTGGGTTGAAATAATGAGTTAAATTTGTACAGGACCTGTGAGCATGATACTCGCTCCACAGAGGAAATTGCATTGACATCGCCGCAGTTTCAGTTCATGACAGCAAGTCAACTCCTCCCCAGCAGTGCGGGACCGTCCCCTGGGACAATCCAGAGTGGCAACCTGTTCTCCGAATCTTTGTGGGTCATGACTACCGTGGCGCTGCCTAGCACCGGAATGATCTCCTTTGTATATGTCCGTAGCTGTGCATCAATCGGCAATAATTTTGGCCTCCTGGCTTTGGACACCCACAACCTTTTGAACTGTTTGATACTCATCAGGGACTGGCTGGCCCCTGTGTCTAGCTCCATTAATACTGGGATGCCATTGAGGAGAACTTTCATCATTATCGGTGGCGTCCTGGTATATGAACTGTATATGTGCTCCACATGAACTCGCTGAACTTCAGCTTCCAGCGATTTCCCCCAGTATTCATTTGGCCTCGTAGGGCTTACACCAGGCCCGTCCTCCTCGTATATCAACCTGGCTGCAGGCTTCCTGCACATATGCGCCAAGTGACCACTAACGTTGCAGTTTCTGCAGGTATATTGCTGATAACTGCAAACTGTAGCTGGGTGTTTGCCTCCGCAACTCCAGCATGAGCTGGAGGCCCCGTTGTTGGAAACAAAAGGTCCATTACCAGTCAATCGTCTCTGACTGTCTCTGTAACTGTCCTTAAGTGCTCCGTTAACAGGTGTTGATGGCCCCATTACTGGCCGCATTGTCCATTGCGATGGCATGAATCACCGTTCAGCTAGCCATTGTCTCTGTTGAATTTCCCCCTTCGGGTTCGACTACATGCTGGGGCATGTCCGATTGTCCTTGTCTGCCGAGAGAACTGTTTGCCGCGTTAACAATGTTGACTCCCTGGTCGTTTGCCGCATTTAGAAACATAGAAACATAGAAAATAGGTGCAGGAGCAGGCCATTCAACCCTTCTAGCCTGCACCGACATTCAATGAGTTCATTGCTGAACATGAAACTTCAGTACCCCCTTCCTGCTTTCTCGCCATACCCCTTGATCCCCCGAGCAGTAAGGACTTCATCTAACTCCCTTTTGAATATATTTAGTGAATTGGCCTCAACTACTTTATGTGGTAGAGAATTCCACAGGTTCACCACTCTCTGGGTGAAGAAGTTTCTCCTCATCTCGGTCCTAAATGGCTTACCCCTTATCCTTAGACTGTGACCTCTGGTTCTGGACTTCCCCAACATTGGGAACATTCTTCCTGCATCTAACCTGTCCAAACCCGTCAGAATTTTAAATGTTTCTATGAGGTCCCCTCTCATTCTTCTGAACTCCAGTGAATACAAGCCCAGTTGATCCAGTCTTTCTTCAGTCCCACCATCCCGGGAATCAGTCTGGTGAATCTTCGCTGCACTCCCTCAATAGCAAGAATGTCCTTCCTCAAGTTAGGAGACCAAAACTGTACACAATACTCCAGGTGTGGCCTCACTAAGGCCCTGTACAACTGTAGCAACACCTCCCTGCCCCTGTACTCAAATCCCCTCGCTATGAAGGCCAACATGCCATTTGGTTTCTTAACCGCCTGCTGTACCTGCATGCCAACCTTCAATGACTGATGTACCATGACACCCAGGTCTCGTTGCACCTTCCCTTTTCCTAATCTGTCTCTCTGTTTTTACCACCAAAGTGGATAACCTCACATTTATCCACATTATACTTCATCTGCCATGCATTTGCCCACTCACCTAACCTATCCAAGTCACTCTGCAGCCTCATAGCATCCTCCTCGCAGCTCACACTGCCACCCAACTTAGTGTCATCCGCAAATTTGGAGATACTACATTTAATCCCCTCGTCTAAATCATTAATGTACAATGCCAAGATTTTTGTCATACATCATTCTGATCTTTTCCTCCCGAGATAAATATCTGGGCTATCAGAGCCGCCGCTTCCAAGGTCAAGTCTTTGGTCTCCATCAATTTCCTGAAAACCCCAGCATGCCCGATGCCCTCAATAAAAAAGTCTCACAGCATCTCCGCTCTGCATGCATCTGTGAACTTACATAGGCTCGCCAGTCGCCGGAGATCTGCAACGAAGTCAGGAACGCTTTGCCCTTCTCGCCGCCGGTGCATGTAAAATCGGTGTCTCACCTTGTGCATGCTGCTCGCCGGTTTAAGGTGTTCCCTGATCAACTTACTGAGCTCCTCGAACGTCTTGTCCGCCGGCTTCTCTAGCGCTAGAAGGTCCTTCATCAGGGAATACATTCTGGATCCACAAACCGTCAGGAGATGAGCCCTGCGTTTGTTGGCCGAATCCTGTCCCAACCATCCCTTAGTGACAAAACTTTGCTGTAGTCTCTCAATAAAGTCATCCCAATCATCACCAACACAGTACCTCTCTTCTGTGCTGCTAGTGGCCATGCTTGCGTGGTTTAAATCCCAGTTTCTCGTCGCCAATGATATGTCCTTACTAGACAGTATAAGTGCACACAAGGCCCATACTTGAAAGAAGGTCACTCTGTGACCAGTTACCTTTATTACCAAGACCTCAAGTGATGAAGGTGGGTGGAGCTTCCCCTTTTATACCTGAAAGTCCAGGTTAGGAGTGTCTCCCACAAGTTCACCACCTTGTGGTCAATGTTCTCAAGGTATACAACTTAGGTCAGCTTATAAATGGGTTGCAATGATAGTTGAATACATGACACATATCATGCACTTACCCATTTTTGTATATTTCAGCATAAATGCAGTCACTAACTTCTTCAGTTGTATCTCCAGCTGAAAGAACATAAGAACATAAGAAATAAGAGCAGGAGTAGGCCATTCAGTCCTTCGAGCCTGCTCCATCATTCAATAAGATTATGGTTGATTTTATACCTCAACTCCACTTTCCTGCACTATCACCATATTCCTTGATTCCCTTAGTATCCAAAAATCTATCGATCTCTGTCTTGATGATACTCAATATCTGAGCATCCACATCCTCGGGGTAGAGAATTCCACAATTTTACAATCCTTTGACTGAAGAAATTTCTCCTCAACTCAATCCTAAATGGCCGACCACTTATTCTGAGACTGTGACTGCTAGTTCTAGACTCCCCAACCAGGGGAAAGTTCCTCCCCACATCTACCCTGTCAAGCCCTGTAAGAATGTTATATGTTTCAATGCGATCACCTCTCATTCTGACAAACTCTAGGGACTATAGGATTAGTCTACTCAATCTCTCCTCATAAGACAATCCCCCCATCCCAGGAGTCAGTCTAGTGAACCTTCATTGCACTCCCTCTATCGCAAGTATATCCTTCTTTAGGTAAAGAGACTAAAACTGTACACAGTACGGGCACCCTTCTAGCATCTAGAGAATTCTGGAAAATCAAAACCAATGCATCCACTATCTCTGTAGCCACCCTAGGATGCAGGGCATCAGGTCCAGTGGATTTTTCAAATGCTGATTTCTTTAAATTCTTGCTAGACCCTTAGTTCACCACTATTTCCAGAATGTTTTTTGCGTCTTCTACGGTGAAGATAGATACAAAGCGTTGGATTCTCCTATTTCCCAACCGCATGGTGCGGTGGGGCCTGGGAGACAGCGGAAAACCTGGAAGTTTGGATTTCTTGGCATATAACTCCACAGCGTGCGTGCGACATCAAGGGTGGGTTCACCACCCAGAAGTCAACCTGATTGAGGCTGGCTTCTAGTTGGGTGGGGAATGCATACCAGAGCACCGCAGGACCAGGTAGGTGCTGGGTCCAGGATGGCGGGGGTGGGGGGATTCCAAGCTGTGATGGGGGGAGACTCCAAGCCCAGAGAGGGTCCGATCCCCAAGCCCAGGCTAAGACATGGTCCTGGGCGGGAGGTTCCAATTCTGGGGAGTCCAATCCTGGGGATCCATACCCGACCCTGGGGGGGTGCGGGCTGCTGGTGGGAGAGCTTGGCGGGGGGTCGGGAGGAAGCACTCCTGCTCCTCCCAGCCTACAAGGATTGCTCCCCTAGGCTGAGGCCACTTCATTGCAGTTACTGGGAATCCTGAGTCCCGGGAATCCCCGGCCACCTGCAGCATAACCTGCAAATCCGAACTTCCAGGTTTCCCGCCGTCTCCCGGCCTCATTATCATATTTAACTTGCTAACCCGCCCCCTTCCCCCCCCCGCCCCCCCCCCCCACCCTCAACCACCTGAGTGAAAGGTGAAAGTGGGCGGGTTGGGGTCAGGTTTTAGATTTATACAATTTTCACTTCCTGCCCCCACCACACTCCCCCCACCACCCCTGCCCTACCTCCAACCCTTTTTTTCCTGAGAAAGTTCCGGCCAAAGTATTTGTTTAATGTCTCTGCCATTTCCACATTCCCCTGAATGGTCAAGTTATTAAATTAGTTAATGGTTTCTCTATATGGAAAATTAGATCAAGAAATCCAGCACTCATTAGTCACTTTACCTTGTCTCAGGGTCTGTATACATTGCCCATTCTGATAGTTCCACTTCTTCACACATCCATCTCTGCTACCCGTTATCAGCCTAGAAACAAAGCATTTGTATGACTGTGTAATGGGCAATTGGAACACATCAACTGGTACAATATTGTAATAATTCAATGGGCATTGTATGAACTGTTAAACTATGCTCACAAATATTTAACTGTATTTATTCTGTGAGATCTTTCACAGAATGCTGAAAATGTTTTTATTTGACAGCAGCCATCAAGCAATGCACCAACATTGAGTGAAAGTTTTAATAGATTACTTGAAAATGACTGCAGTACCTACCAATATACCACAGGAATTTCCATTCCTGTTTCACTAGATTCTATCAAATCATACGTGAGGTGATCAACTTTGGCAGAAAAAAATAGAAAAGCAAATTATGATTTAAATGGAGAAAAATTGCAAAGTGCTGCAGTACAGAGGGACCTGGCGGTCCTTGTTCATGAAACACGAAAAGTTAGTATGCAGGTTTCGCAAGTAATCAGGAAGCCAAATGGAATGTTGGCCTTTATTGCAAAGGGGATAGAGTATAAAAGCAGGGAAGTCCTGCTACAACTGTATAGGGTTTTGGTGAGGCAACACCTAGAGTACTCTTTTGGTCTCCGTATTTAAGGAAGGATATACTTGCATTGGAGGCTGTTCCGAGAAGGTTCACTAGGTTGATTCCAGAGATGAGGGGGTTGACTTATTGTTGTGTATGTATAATATAAATGTATACCCTGTACACTCAAAGTACAGTTACATAAGACTATTGAGTGTATCTTCACACTGTATATACTATGCCTGTACCCTGTACCACCAGAGGGTGCAACTGGTGGAGACCTCGGGATCACCTGTACACTACAGGTAACCAGGTATAAAAGGGAGCTCACCTTACTATACCCTTATTCAGGAGCTGCAATAAATGGACTAAGGTCACAACAGTTCAAGTACAATACCTTACCTCGTGGAGTCATTACTAGAGTGCTTACAGACACAATAACTGGCGACGAGATTACGAATTTCCACGTGAAAAATGGCTAACCTTGGCAACTTTCAACAATTCGCCGATGGGGAAGATTGGGATGCCTTTGTAGAAAGGCTCGAACACTTCTTCATTGCGAACAACCTGGCGGGAGATACCCCGACCTCGCTGGCTGATAAACGAAGAGCTATCCTGCTCAGCAGTTGTGGACCCACCGTCTATGGCCTGGTCAGGGACTTACTAGCCCCAGAGAAGACAACAACCAAAACGTATGCGGAGCTCGTAACGATGATACAGGAACTGCTCAAACCTAAAGAGAGCATCCTCACAGCCGGACACCGGTTCTACACACACCGGCGGCCCGAAGGCCAAGAAATCACAAAATATGCTGCAGACGAGTGGCTGCACCGTGTGATTTTGGCAACCACCTCACCGAAGCACTGAGGGACATTTTCTGTATTGGAATCGGCCACAAGGGCCTCCTCCACATGCGACTTTCTGCGGACACCACGGTCACCCTGCAGAAGGCAATCAACGTCAGCCAGGCGTTCATGGCCTCGGCCTGTGATTCCAAACGGATGATGACTCACCCCCAGGACTCTAACCAGGCAAGTACTGTAAACCGACTGGTGCCTTTTAGAGGCAAGCCTGCTACCCCGAGTCCCGCAACTCTGAATCCGCCACATGGGGCCAACCGGCCAGCAACACCTGAAAATCCAACCGTCCAACTCGACTGCGTGGTGACGACACAAGCTGCTCAACCCAACAGCGAGATGATCCAGCTCAAACGACCCAATCTCACCTTCCAGGCTCCAGTGGCAGGACTCTGGAGGAAGAAAATCGGCGCAGAAGGTAACTTCCCTACTTCCGTGGCAGAACCTGGGGAGAAAAGGATCACCGCAGGCTACCTCGCGGAGAGAAAGAATATGGCGCCTGCACCACGAGGTGAAGCGCCTGAAGTAAAGATGGCGGCGGCCAGGCCACGAGGGGCAGCATTGATGGAGCAACATGTGACGCCGAGCAGCGAACCGGATTAGGGTAAAGATTGCAAGGCCCTCTTAAAGGAGACTGGCAACCCATCACAATTAAAGGGACTGTTCCACTCTGTACAGCGATGCCGGTAATACGCATGTAAAAGATGTAACTGACAAATGCAAGTATTTAAATATAACTTTGTACAGCGATGCCGGCAGTATACATGGAAAGGATGTAATTGACAAATGCGAATATGTAAAGGCAACTAACAATGTCGAGTCGGGTGATTGCGGTCGGAGCCAATATATTATGACTGTAAATGAAGAAATGATGTGCGATGCCAGGTTCCACATGTACGCCAACAAAACCAAGGTCAACCTCCCGTCGGAAGCACCCAGGTCCAGCGGGCTACCCGATCATGTAGCCTGTGCCTCCAGGACCAATGTGATGCCCCAGGGAGTGTGGCCACAAACAGAGGGAGCACACCAGCTGCAGGGCCAGCGATCAGCAGACGGCAAAGGCACCACTGCTAGCACCCTGCCCCAGATCGGCTACACCTCTCTGGCCACCAGGGCCAGTACCGGGAGCAAGAGGCTCGCACCCTCCAGCCATCCCGACTGGACCTGGGATGACCAGGCTCGCACTACCGCTTAAGGGCAGCAGGGAAACACTGCAGCCTTCAAAGGAGGACAGAGAGGCCACACATTCCTGAGATTCAGCCAGGTGAGCGATCCAAGCCCACCCAGCTGGCAGGGGGCACAGCGCCGCCATCAGATAACCTGGACACAGTCCGGTTATTCTGGAACTAGCGTCCTCACCCACCTGCACCTACACCCAGGGGCAAGACTGTGATACCACATATGTACCTTACCTGTACAATGTACTTGTTCCACTACAGCTAAACCCAAACAGTGATGTAACTAATCCTATTTTTCTTGTTCTTTCAGTACATATATGCAAATGCAGGTGTTGATCCACACAAATGGTCTATGTATTGGGGGGGGGGGGGGGGGAAATGGATGTATGCAGCCATGGACACATATGGATCACACCCAGAACCCACTCACCCACCACTGCAATCTCCAACCGTCCACTGCTGACCATTTCCCACTATAGAGAATTCCACAAGTTCATAATTCTCTGGGTGAAAAAGTTTCTCCTCATCTCGGTCCTAAATGGCTTACCCCTTATCCTTAGACTGTGACTTCTGGTTCTGGACTTCCCCAACATCGGGAACATTCTTCCTGCATCTAACCTGTCCAATCCCGAGAGAATTTTATATGTTTCAATGAGATCCCTTCTCATTCTTCTAAATTCCAGTGAATATAAGCCTAGTCGATCCAGTCTTTCTTCATATGTCAGTCCTGCCATCCCGGGAATCAGTCTGGTGAACCTTCGCTGCACTCCCTCAATATCAAGAATGTCCTTCTTCAGATTGGGAGACCAAAACTGCACACAATACTCAAGGTGTGGTCTCACCAAGGCCCTGTACAACTGCAGCATACCTCCCTGCTCCTATACTCAAATCCTCTCGCTATGAAGGCCAACATGCCATTTGCTTTCTTTACTGCCTGCTGTACCTGCATGCCTACTTTCAATGACTGATGTACCATGACACCCAGGCCTCGTTGCACCGCCCTTTTCCTAATCTGTCACCATTCAGATAATATTCTGCCTTCCTGTTTTTGCCACCAAAGTGCATAACCTCACAGTTATCCACATTATACTGCATCTGCCATGCATTTGCCTACTCACCTAAACTGTCCAAGTCACCCTGCAGCCTCTTGGCATCCTCCTCACAGCTCACACCGCCACCCAGCTTAGTGTCATTTGCAAACTTGGAGATATTACATTCAATTCCTTTGTCTAAATCATTAATCTATATTGTAAATAGCTGGGGTCCCAGCACTGAACCTTGCGGTACCCCACTAGTCACTGCCTGCCATTCTGAAAAGGACCCGTTTATTCCTACTCTTTGCTTCCTGTCTGCCAACCAGTTCTTTATCCACATCAATATATTACCCCCAATCTCATGTGCCTTAATTTTACACACTAATCTCTTGTGTGGGACCTTGTCAAAGGCCTTTCGAAAGTCTAAATACACCGCATCCACTGGTTCTTCCTTATCCACTCTACTAGTTACATCCTCAAAGAAGTGTAATATATAGCTCCATCTAGTGGACTACTTTGTGGACAGTCAAGTGAACGAATTATCCGGGATGTGCCAGGCTTCAAGAAAAGCTCCAATGAAAAATTGACAACAGATTGAGCTGATTTTGGATGGAAAGAAAAACAAAATCTGAAACTGATCAAAGAGTGCAATCAAATTTAGGCACAAACGTTCTGCTCCCCGATCTAAAACTTTCTAAAAGTAGGCAGCAATTTCATCATAGCAAAAATGTTATTCAATTCCAATCAGTTATAAATGAATCGTAAAAATTAGATTTTTCATTTAAATGTAATCGCACTGTACGTAAATTCATTATAAGCAAGTCCCACAATTGGAGCATTTAGATCTGTCATACTGTACCTTCTTTCACTGATGTCAAAGGTCATGCAAGTTATAGCAGCATCTCCATGAGCTCTGGTGAATTCAAATACAAGGCGGCCAGTGTCCAGATCCCACACTTTCACATCCTCGTGGAACAAATAGAGGAAGTTTTAAATCATAGGGATTTGGAAAGTACTTCAGCTTTCATTAAATATTAATTAATCTCTTCATTATACAGTAAGAGCCATTTATGAAAACAAATAACTTACAATCCATTATATCAAAGTTATCTTAATATAAGGGGCTGGATTTTCAGTTGGAGGCTTTTTTGGGCGATAATGGCAGCGGGGCGGTAAATTTGATGCCGGGAAATGGTTTGCGTCTGCAGCCATAAAATTCAGCAGCTGAGCCCTGAGTGTGGAACGGAGCAGTAAGGGAGGTGTTCCACACCTCTCTTAGGGCACTAGGCCGGCTGAGCAACTGAAAATCCGTTGCTAAAGAGCCGGCCTCAGAGCGCCCCAAGACAGGCTTCCCTGGAAAAAAGAATCGCCAAAAAAAACACAAAAAACATTCCAAATACCTTGCTCACCCCACATAATGATAAATAATAAAAATAAAACGAAAAAAAAATCACTTATCTCATGTAGTCATTCCTTTCCTCACCGCCACCACAATAGCTCGGACCGCCCATTTCCCAGGCGGTCCCATTATGGAGAGCTACAGGTGCCGCTCCAAACAAATTTCACAACGATGTCGCAACCAGGAGCGTTGCACACTGACTGGCGCGATGCTCCCAGGCGGTACTGCTCAGCACCTCCACAAAACCAGCACCAAATGTCCCGGCGGGGCACTGGAAGCTGGTTGCCCGGGTGGTATCCATTTCCACAGCCATTACCGTCCCTCCAGGGTGCAAACAGAGGTGGCATCAAAACAAAAATTCAGGCCGTGAAGTTTTTTCTGTTGCTATAAATTGGCCAGAAAAAGCAGAAAACCTGAGGACTGGGAGACATTTAGAATTCAGCAGAGGAGGACAAAGGGTTTAATTAGGAGGGGAGAAAATAGAGTATGAGAGTAAGCTTGCAGGGAACATAAAAATTTACTGCAAAAGCTTCTACAGATATGTGAAGAGAAAAAGATTAGTGAAGACTAATGTAGGTCCCTTGCAGTCAGAATCAGGTGAATTTATAATGGGGAACAAAGAAATGGCAGACCAATTGAACAAATACTTTGGTTCTGGCTTCACTAAGGAAATACTAGGGGACCGAGGGTCTAGCGAGAAGGAGAAACTGAAGGAAATTCTTATTAGTCTGGAAATTGTGTTAGGGAAATTGATGGGATTGAAGGCTGATAAATCCCTGAGCCTAATAGTTTGCATCTCAGAGTACTTAAGGAAGTGGCCCGAGAAATAGTGGATGCATTGGTGGTCATTTTCCAACATTCTATAGACTCTGAATCAGTTCCTATGGATTGGAGGGTAGCTAATGTAACCACACTTTTTAAAAAAGGAGGGAGAGAAAACAGGGAATTATAGACTGGTTAACCTGACATCAGTAGTGGGGAAAATGTTGGAATCAATTATTAAAGATGTAATAGCAGCGCATTTAGAAAGCAGTGACAGGATCGGTCCATGTCAGCATGCTTGACAAATCTTCTAGAATTTTTTGAGGATGTAGCTAGTAGAGTGGACAAGGGAGAACCAGTGGATGTGATGTATTTGGACTTTCAAAAGCTTTTGACAAGGTCCCATACAAGAGATTAATGTGCAAAATTAAAGCACATGGTATTGGGGGTAATATATTGACGTGGATAGAGAACTGGTTGGCAGACAGGAAGCAAATAGTAGGAATAAACGGGTCCTTTTCAGAATGGCAGGTAGTGACTAGTGGGGTACCACAAGGTTCAGTGCTGGGACCCCAGCTATTTACAATATACTTTAATGATTTAGACAAAGGAATTGAGTGTAATATCTCCAAGCTTGCAGATAATACTAAGCTGGGTGGCAGTGTGAGCTGTGAGGAGGATGCTAAGAGGCTGCAGGATGACTTGGACAGGTTAGGTGAGTAGGCAAATGCATGGCAGATGCAGTATCATGTAGATAAATGTGAGGTTATCCACTTTGGTGGCAACAACAGGAAGGCAGAATATTATCTGAATGGTGACAGATTAGGAAAAGGGAAGGTTCAACGAGACCTGGGTGTCATGGTACATCAGTCATTGAAAGTTAGCATGCAGATACAGCAGGGGGTGAAAAAGGCAAATGGCATGTTGGCTTTCATAGCGAGAGGATTTGAGTGTAGGAGCAGTGAGGTCTTACTGCAGTTGTACTTGGTGAGGCCACACCTTGAATATTGTGTACAGTTTTGGTCTCCTAATCTGAGGAAGAACATTCTTGCTATTGAGGGAGTGCAGCGAAGGTTCACCAGGCTGATTCCCGGGAT
Organism: Pristiophorus japonicus; assembly: GCF_044704955.1. Lineage (NCBI taxonomy): Eukaryota > Metazoa > Chordata > Chondrichthyes > Pristiophoridae > Pristiophorus > Pristiophorus japonicus. The sequence goes on from NC_091978.1 coordinate 329,368,705, forward strand.
GGCAGGACTCACATATGAAGAAAGACTGGATCGACTAGGCTTATACTCACTGGAATTTAGAAGAATGAGGGGACCTCATAGAAACATACAAAATTCTGACGGGATTGGACAGGTTAGATGCAGGAAGAATGTTCCCGATACTGGGGAAGTCCAGAACCAGGGGTCACAGTCTAAGGATAAGGGGTAAGCCATTTAGGACCGAGATGAGGAGAAACTTCTTCACTCAGAGAATTGTGAACCTGTGGAATTCTCTAACACAGAAAGTTGTTGAGGCCAGTTCGTTAGATATATTCAAAATGGAGTTAGATGTGGCCCTTACGGCTAAAGGGATCAAGGGATATGGAGAGAAAGCAGGAATGGGGTACTGAAGTTGCATGATCAGCCATGATCATATTGAATGGTGGTGCAGGCTCGAAGGGCCGAATGGCCTACTCCTCCTATGTTTACCAACAAGAAAACCTCTTATAATCAAGCAAAGTAGGACTGCTACCCAATATTGTGCCTCTAACTCACTGATCAGATGCAACTGTTTTCCCCACTGGCCCATGAGAAGTTATCAGCCGGTACAATAACCAAATATTGTCTATTAAACATGCCCTCTACTTATCATTTAGTGCTTTTAATGTACATCAGCTGGTTAATGCACAAGTGATAAGTTCCTCCACAGCTTAGGGATGCAGCAGGACAGGAGGGGGTTATAGGAACAGTAAATTAAAAGCAGTAGAATTGCTTAGGTGGCTGACAGCAGAGGCTGAGTCAAAATACCAAAATGTGAAATGGCAAAAACGGGTTGAAAATGGGTTGATGTCCTTGGATACAATGGGGCCGAAATTCATCGTCCCCAAAGCGACGGCTACCGCGTGGTTTAGGCGACCAATCGAAAAAATCGATCGGCCACCCCGATCGGGTACCTTTCCCTCCCCGAGCCATTTTTTCCGGTGCCTGGACCGCTCTGGTGGCACCTTGCAGTACTCTCCTCAACGGGTCTCCCCAATCGTCATGGTCTGCTGCATGCTGCACAACCTGGCCATCATGAGGGGACAGCCGCTGGAAGTCGAGCCAGCAGCACCACCTGAGGAGGAGGCGCAGGAGGAGGATCCCCGTCACCCCAGAGCTAGAAGGCGTCGTCCTATTGCCACCCTGGAAGGGCCGGGTGCAGACTGGCCAGCACCCTCCTGGAGGTGCCTGACACCTCCCCTGCAATCTCCGTCCATGCATTATGTACTGCCTGTCTGCCAGGTCTCCCCATGTCAGGAAACAGTATTCTTCTTCTGTCTTCCACACCGTCCATCAGTGTCTCCAGCTCCATATCAGTGAACCTGTTAGCTCTCCTTGCACCTCTTACACCAGCCATCCTTCCAACCTCCTTCCCCCCTCAGGGTCTTGCTGCAAACCCTGGCCCCGAGCAGCTTGCTCATTAGAAACCCTTACCTGGATGCTGAATTTCTCAGTGGTGATAACGCTCAAATTAAGACAGCCACACCGCTGAAAAATCCACTTTGGAAGGGTTCATTAGCGTTGGAACCAAATTGTTCAGCCACAAAATATTTTCGGCACTAATGACCACAAAAAGGAGGGGGGAGCACAATTTCGGGCCCAATAGCTTTACTTGAAGCAGTTTACACTGTAGTAATATTAATCCAGCCTGATACTAAACGGGATTCCTAAAACCAACAAGCTTAGATTAAACCAAAGTGATTGACAAACAAATTAAAAGTGAAATAAAGAGGATAAATGACCTTTAAGAAGAGGTTCATTGGGATGAATTTAAGAAAATGCAGAAACACATTAAAAAGGTGTTCAGAGGAGCCTAGAAAAAACAGTAGCACAATACAAAAATTTTTTATCAGTACTACAACTGTAAGCGGAAGGTGAGAGAAGTAGTGTTAATGTAAAAAGGTGCAATCAGACTTGAAACTGAGGACAAACACAAGATTGTTAATATTCTGATCGATTACTTCCTTCATTAAACAAGGGGAGATAGATATAAATAACACACCTTGTCTAAACAAAAACAACAAATAAAATCAACAACTTTAATATAAATGAAATGGAAGGCTAAAAGGGCTCAAACCAAAACATCCACAGGGATAGGTGGTATTTATTCCAGATGCTGAGTGAAGTATGGAGCCACTGACAATTGTTATGAGGGAGGCATTGAACACTGGCAAGGTACAATAGATTGGAAACATGCTATGGTCAAAAACGGTGACAAAGCAGACATGGGCAGCTACAGATCAATTAGTCTAATGTCCATTTTGTGTAACATAACAGAAGTGATAATCACGAGTAAACTTGATAACTTAGTAAACAGCTATCAACATGGATTACGAAGGGGAAGGTCCTGCATGACCAAACGTCTTTGAGGAAGTGACAACCTTAATGGACTGTGGAAAAGCATACAAGAATGGTGTACCTAGATGTCATGTATCTTACATGGCCACTGTTGGTACTATATCAAGGTGTGCCACCAGAGGACACAGCAGTGGGAGACTCGTAGGTTACCTGTACAGGTGTGCCTAGCCTAGTATAAAAGGCAGGCCACCAGGTGTGATCCTCACTCTGGAGTTAACTAATAAAGGACTAAGGTCACTACAGTTCAAGTACAACACACTGCCTCATGGAGTCATTGTTAGAGCATCTAAGGACACAACAACTGGCGATGAGAATATGAATTTTCACGCGGAAATGGCTACCCTTGGTACGTTGCAGCAGTTCGCCAATGGTGATAATTGGGATCCCTTTGTGGAGAGGCTAGAACACTTTTTCAAGCAAATGACCTACAGGAGACAATCCAGCAACACTGGCTAATAAGCGCCGTGCTATCCTACTAACCAGTTGTGGGTCCAACATCTATGGCATCGTCGGAGACTTGCTGGCACCAGCAAAGACAATGACCAAGTCGTACAAGGAGCTCGTAACCCTGATCCAGGAAAAACTCAAGCCCAAGGAGAGCATCCTCACAGCCAGACACCGGTTCTATACCCACCGACGGCCCGAAGACCAGGAAGTCATGAAGTACGCCGCAGACCTCAGGAGGCTGGCGACACTGTGAGAGTTTGGCACCCACCTTAATGAAGCGCTGCGGGACATTTTTGTCATTGGAATTGGCCATGAGGGCCTTCTTCACAAGCTACTGTCAGTGGATACCACAGTCACACTGCAGAAGGCCATCTCTGTGAGTCAGTCATTCATGACCTCGACTTGCGGCTCTAGGCAGATGTCTCACCCTCAGGACTCAAACCCGGCAGGTATTGTGCACAGAGTGGCGCTGTTCAAGAGCTGGACTGTAGAGTGCGAATCCTCTCAGAGAAGAGAGAACAGGCCCCGAGTCCCTTAACTCAGAGTCCGCCGAGGGGGGCTGGCGTTGTGGAGGGAATCACAGGGCTCACCAGTGCCGTTTTAAAGACTATGTTTGCAAAGGCTGCAGCACAAAGGGCCACCTCCGGCAAATGTGTAAGTGAAATAGGACTCACTGTGTCAATGAGGAGTCCGCAAATGGCCATGAATCCAGCATGGATTATGAATTGTTAGACAGAGAGGCAGCCCAGAGCCACAGGGAGGTACATAGCATGTTTATCTGAAACAATGAGTGCTCCCCGCTGAAAATGGAAGTCGAGATAGAGGGAAGTCCAGTCTTCATCGAAGTGGACACAGGGGCGAGCCAGTCAGTGATGAATCAAGAAGCCTTTGAGAGGCTATGGGACAATCCGGCTGAACGACCCGAGTTGGCCTCGGTTCAGGCAAAACTGCGTACCTACACCAATGAAATCATCCCAGTTGTTGGTAGTGTGAATGATGGCGTGGTGCACAAGTTACCTCGGTGGATCGTTGCAGGTGATGGACCAACGCTGCTCGGCAGAAGGTGGATGGAGAAGATCCAGTGGAAGTGGGAAGATTTCACCCCTCCAGCAATCGAAGCCCTCTGCACTCAGAGGCAAAGCTGGGGATGGTCCCAGCACCGGTGAGCTGACCAGCACGGCACCCGAGACACAGACCGCTCAGCACGACTGCGTGGAGATGATCCAGCAGAGACGACCCGAACGCACCTTCCAGGCTCCAGTGGCAGGACTCAGGAGGGAGAAAATCGGATCCAGTAGCGACTTCCCAACTGCGGAGGCAGAACCCGGGGAGAACAGGATCACCGCAGTCGACATCATAGATGAAGAAAAGATGACGCCCACACCACAAGCCGATGTGCTGAAGACAAAGATGGCCGGGGCCAGACCACAAGGTGCAGTGCTGATGGAGCAACATGTGACACCAAACAGAGAAGCGGATTGGGGTAAAGCAAGCAAGGCTCTCTTAAAGGAAGCCGGCAACCCACTACAATTAAAGGGACAGTTACAATTAAGCAATGTAACAAGAATTGTAAGTTAGAGACTAAAAGTGTAACGGACTATGTAAAGTGTGTAACTGACCAGGTAAAATGTGTAACTGATAATCGGAATTGTATACATGCAACCAGCAAGGAAAAGCTGTGCGATGCAAGATTCCCACTGTACGCAGCCAATGTAGTGAGCAGACACCCATCGGGCGTACACAGGTCCAGCAAGCTACCCAATGCAGTACCTGCGTCTCGGGGACCAGAGTCATGCACCACGAAGTGTGGCCACAAGCAGCAAACACACACGAGCTGCGAAGCAAGCGACCTCAGCAGGGCAAATGCAACAGTGGTGATACCTTGCCCTGGGTCGGCTCCATCTCTCAGGTAATCGATGGCACCAACTGCCACGAGCCTGAAGGAGCAGACTGCACTAAGGCCATACCCCTAGATGTAGGGTCACCCGCCCCAGAGGAAACAAGCACCAGCCAGGATCTCAAACCAAGTGACGCTCAGACCAGCGAGTCAGCGGTTCCCTGTGCACTGCTAGACGACAGCTCCTCAGGGAACAGCTGGGACCCAGGGCATAAAGAAAGGACGGTGGGGAGGGTCACAGACATCTGTGAACCTGCCTGACGCTTGGGACCACGGTAACAGCCCCGAGAGCAGGCTACGCGAGCCAACCGGCTTCCCACTGCCAGCACCGGGCACTGAACCGCCACCAGACTGGAGGGACACCACCCAGCAGCTCCGGAACTAGTTTCTCCTTACGCACCGGTCACTGCATCGACAAAGCATCTAATGCTCTTGTCGCACCACGGAAACACACACAAAAAAATAATTCAAAAACCACTTACCTGAACTTGAACGTATATGAATGCCAGGAGCCCCTGCCACACCAATGTGGGTGGGGGGTGGGGGGAGAATGGAGTGGTCAGGAACACACACACAAACAGTAACCAGCAGCACGCTACTGTACCAATTATCCACCCAAGGTTGAGTCGGGTCATCAGAGGTCCACCTGACAGAACCCATATAGAGCTAAGCCCAGAGCATAGTTAATGCAGAGGCGATTTGCACTGAGGGTTCAGGGGGGAGTGATGTCATGTATCTTACATGGCCACTGTTGGAACTATATCAAGGTGTGCCACCAGAGGGCTCATCAGTGGGAGACTCGTAGGTTACCTGTACAGGTGTGCCTGGCCTAGTATAAAAGCCAGGCCACAAGTGTGATCCTCACTCTGGAATTAACTAATAAAGGACTAAGGTCACTACAGTTCAAGTACACCACACTGCCTCGTGGAGTCATTGTTAGAGCATTTAAGGACACAACACTAGACTTGTAAAACATAAAGCTGTGGGGGTTCAAGATAAACCCTTATTATTGATATAAAACTGGCTGAATAGAAGACGTGGGCTAGACTTTCCACATATACTGTTACCACCCATATCTTGGCGGTATTCGGGTGGTATGAACTTCTTGACATTTCAATACCGCCCGAATACTGCTAAGATCCAAAGCCGCTAGTTTCAGCTTTTTTTCCCTGGCGGTAGCAGTCGGGCAGGATTGGTATTTTTTTCTCGTGTAATGCCGGCGTCCTTGGCAATGGCCTTACTGCGCATGCGCGATTTTTTTTCTTCTTTTTCCCATGATTCAGAGGTCAGGGGTCAGCCCACGCATGCGCAGATGAGGAAGGGAGTGGGAGAGAGAGAGTGGGAGAAAAGAATTGACCAGCAGCCTGTTTGAGAATGATCTGTTTCCAGTTCTTGTGTGCCTATTTTTTTGATTCTATACTATACCATACTATACTATACATACTATTATACATAAAATATAATATTATTAAAAAAATTATAAAATGGATATTGAAGATCAATTGATGGTGGAGGCCAAGGTAGGAGAGAGGAAGAGGGCAAAGCGATTCACTATGGATGCCCAAGCTGCTTGGTCCACGAAGTGGATGCACGGTGGGACCAATTGACCCGGGGTGGTCGTGGAAAACCCTGCCCACCCGTATATCAGTGAATATGGGCAGAGATTGCCGATGCGGTGTCCTCGGTTGCCCAGGTCCGTCGGGGGCCAGTCCAGTGCTTCAAGTGCTGGAACGACCTTGTTTCTGCCACGAGAGTAAGTAATAACCTTAATAACTTTAATCATGCACTGACTCATTACTTAAAATGTAAAACTGCCATATTGTGATTTTGTTAATCTTAGTAAACTTGGTGTTACACATTATTACTATCAACGATGTTATTATATTGCTTTCCTGTAATAAGATGTGTTCATCATGCATCACCTGCATGCTAACGGGACAGTGTTGAAAGGCATCGGGGGTGGGTAATTGTGGATGCCTATCTGTGTGCTGCGTACTAGTACCTGGGCAATTATCTTAAACCATGCAATTGTCATCTTTTCAGAAAAAAAATTGTGTTCAATCGCGGTGAGCTTCAGCACACCGGAGGAGGGCCGGCAGAGCTGGAAGAGCTCACTGACCTAGAGGAGCAGGCCACAGCCCTCACAGGGGCACATGATTGCTCGGCCACCCGTGGGGGTGCAGATCCAGTGTTAGCGCCACGTAAGTCACGCATAATCCCCGGGCTGTGCAACGTTCATGTAATATAGTCATGTGAACATAATGTATAAATGATGCCAAGTGATGTAACGTAATGCTGGGACCATCATGAAATCTTATTATAATGCCATGCAGTCTCTGTAAATTCTGTTCACGTTCATTGCATGTTGTGTCTCTCGGTGATATATAATGCAGTAATGTTGCTCCTCTACATATGTCTGCGCAATGTAAATGTTAAAATGTCACCCTGACCCTCCCTCCTTTCTCCTTCTGCTTACCTATTCTGTTATGTTTTCTAGCTGCCCAGGAGCATCAGCATGTAGAGCCGATTGTAGTACAACTGCTTTTGACCGGGGAGGACACTGAGGAGGAGGATGATGATGACGACGACGACACCATCCGACTTTCCGATCTCCCTCAAGGTGTGCCGTTGGATGTTGAAGAAAAGGGGGCGGCAACAGAAGGGTCCATAATACCTGCGACCACCTCTTCCTCAGCCAAATCCACATTTCATGGATTTGGCTCCAAGGAAGTAGCGGGATCAAGCGGTGCACAGCAGGGCACACAGAGTGTTACAGTCCGTGTGCTGAATCTGCGGAGGCCGATTGGGCAGGGGAGGTGTGCTCGAAGACAGGCAGACGTGCTCGAAGACAGGCAGACATCGACCTGGACATGGTTGTACTGTCTAGGGCAGCGTCAACATTGGTCGAGAGCTCCTCCAGGCCATTGGTGGCCTAGCCGGAAACATCGCCACGCAGTCAGCACACCAATCAGAGGATATGACGGCACTGATTGCGGTGATGCAGCGAATCGCCGATTCCGTTGATGCCATGCGGCAAACACTGGAATTGGTCTACAGCACTAAACCCCAAGGTGCACGAGGCATCCTGCTGCACAACGCATTGGTCCCAACTCGGGCAGGGGCAGGGATAGGGGTGATGCCAAAAAACACTTGGGGGTGAGGTGGAGGGGGGACAGAGGCAGTGGGAATGGTGGTCGCAGGTAGATTTGTTGGCAGGTTGGGAGGGGGGGGTGTTTATTCAAAAAATGTTAACTTTTAATTAAAAATTGTTTAATGTCTACTGTTTGGGGGGGGGGCGTTGTGGGTTTAATGTTTAAAGTTTAATGTTTAATTTTTTCAATCTTGTTGCTTTGTTCACATTTTGTTGTAAATTTACTTTAAAAATATTTATTTATTATTTATTAATGTATTTCACAAGAATCATTTTTCATAATTTATAAACTTTTATTCAACTTAACAATTATTGTGCAGTGTCTCACTCACTTTTACAAACTGAGGGGTTAACAATCAATACAATGGTTGCAAAAAATGGCCAGGCGGTGTTTAAACTTAACTCTCACCGTTCAAGCAAATGTTCATTTATGAGCTGCTGACGTAACAGTTTTGCTGCTGCGTAATTACCATGGGCTTCTCCTGTGGTGTAGGAATCAGTGGTGTCATGGGCTCATCGCCAGACTCCTCCTCGACCTCCTCCTTCCTCTTTCGCTTCTTCCACTGCCTTGTCCCCTCTATCCTGAGGATGTCATAGCAGTGCATTTGGAAAGAGGTGACATGATAGGTCCAAGTCAGCATGAATTTGTGAAAGGGAAATCATGCTTGACAAATCTTCTGGAATTTTTTGAGGATGTTTCCAGTAGAGTGGACAAGGGAGAACCAGTTGATGTGGTATATTTGGACTTTCAGAAGGCGTTCGACAAGGTCCCACACAAGAGATTGATGTGCAAAGTTAGAGCACATGGGATTGGGGGTAGTGTACTGACATGGATTGAGAACTGGTTGTCAGACAGGAAGCAAAGAGTAGGAGTAAATGGGTACTTTTCAGAATGGCAGGCAGTGACTAGTGGGGTACCGCAAGGTTCTGTGCTGGGGCCCCAGCTGTTTACACTGTACATTAATGATTTAGATGAGGGGATTAAATGTAGTATCTCCAAATTTGCGGATGACACTAAGTTGGGTGGCAGTGTGAGCTGCGAGGAGGATGCTGTGAGGCTGCAGAGCGACTTGGATAGGTTAGGTGAGTGGGCAAATGCATGGCAGATGAAGTATAATGTGGATAAATGTGAGGTTATCCACTTTGGTGGTAAAAACAGAGAGACAGACTATTATCTGAATGGTGACAGATTAGGAAAAGGGGAGGTGCAAAGAGACCTGGGTATCATGGTACATCAGTCATTGAAGGTTGGCATGCAGGTGCAGCAGGCGGTTAAGAAAGCAAATGGCATGTTGGCCTTCATAGCAAGGGGATTTGAGTACAGGGGCAGGGAGGTGTTGCTACAGTTGTACAGGGCATTGGTGAGGCCACACCTGGAGTATTGTGTACAGTTTTGGTCTCCTAACCTGAGGAAGGACATTCTTGCTATTGAGGGAGTGCAGCGAAGGTTCACCAGACTGATTCCCGGGATGGTGGGACTGACCTATCAAGAAAGACTGGATCAACTGGGCTTGTATTCACTGGAGTTCAGAAGAATGAGAGGGGACCTCATAGAAACGTTTAAAATTCTGATGGGTTTAGACAGGTTAGATGCAGGAAGAATGTTCCCAATGTTGGGGAAGTCCAGAACCAGAGGTCACAGTCTAAGGATAAGGGGTAAGCCATTTAGGACCGAGATGCGGAGGAACTTCTTCTCCCAGAGAGTGGTGAACCTGTGGAATTCTCTACCACAGAAAGTTGTTGAGGCCAATTCACTAAATATATTCAAAAAGGAGTTAGATGAGGTCCTTACTACTAGGGGGATCAAGGGGTATGGCGAGAAAGCAGGAATGGGGTACTGAAGTTGAATGTTCAGCCATGAACTCATTGAATGGCGGTGCAGGCTAGAAGGGCCGAATGGCCTACTCCTGCACCTATTTTCTATGTTTCTATGTCCTGCAGTCCCCTGTGGCAATTCCTGTCCCCTTCTGATTGTGGTGTTTTGCATGTTGCACAACTTGGCAATGAACTCCACAACCTGCTCAGGGTGGTATTGTAGACTGCCTCCAGAGTGGTCCAGGCATCTGAAGCGCTGCTTCAGCACTCCAATTGTCTTTTCGACTACATTGCGTGTGGCTATGTGGCTGTTATTGTATCAATGCTCGGCATCTGTCTGGGGCTTACGGAGGGGGGTCGAGAGCCAGGTGGCAAGGCCGTATCCTTTGTTACCCAGCATCCAGTATTGACCTTGTGGCTGACTCTTAGAGGTCTGAGACAGTGCTCTCACGCAAGATGTGCGCATCATGAATGCTCCCTGGAAAATTGGCATTTACTGCTATGATTATTTGCTTGTGGTCAACAACGAGCTGCATGTTCAGGGAGTGGAATCCCTTTCGGTTCCGAAACACCTCTGCATCCTCTAAAGGTGAGATGCAGAGGTGTTTCTGCAAAATCCCAAAGCTCTCTGCCTCCCTGGTCATTGGGAAGTTTATAAATTTAAACCTTCATGCGTAAAGTGCTTCTGTCACCTGCTGAATGTAGCAATGTGTGGCGTGCTGAAAGATGCAGCAAATGTCGCCAGCAGATGCATAGAATGAAAGTGCCGCAGTCACCTTAACCTCAACGGGCAGTGCTGCCCTGATGGTGCTGGTAGGCTGCAGGTCTCCCTTAATTAGTTGGCATATCTCATTGATGACCTCTTTTCGGAAGTGCAGCCTTCTAACGCACACTCTACTGGACAGGTCCAGGTATGTCCACTTATGCCTGTAAATGCGTTGGATGTAAGGTCTCCTCCTCCTCTGCCATCTCTTTGATTGGGCACATAATGCTCTTCAATGAACCTTCTTCCAGCTCTATTCCGCAGCATGTAATTAGTTAACAATGTTGGCAGAGAAATTTCAGGCCCCATTCCTTTAAGAGTCCTCTAAACTGTCAAAAAAATTATTCACCTTTCCTTAAACAACCAAAAAGTTAATCTAGATAGACTATTATACCCTCAGATTATGCGCATTGATTTCAAACACCCTTAAAATCCACTCACAAATGATTTTAATGCTCCCTGCAACTTGAAGTAGCCTTCTCTTCAAGTTCATCCGTTTTAAAACATGGCGTCCATACCGCTGGGTTAAGGTCAGGTAAGTGCATCATTTTCAGGGCGGTACATTATGCCGGCGGTAATTTGGGCAATATTTGGGCGAATTGCCGAATTTGGCGCCCAGCACTAATCTGGGCAGTATTTGGGCGGTGCACGTTGAAGTGCTTGGGAAATCTCCTAAAACAGATAGACGGGCGGTTCCGTTTACCGCCGGCGGTAATAGATTGCTGAAATTACTGCCGGCGATATATGGGCAGTAAGTGGGCGCTAGTTTCCACTTTAAGCACGAAATGGGCGGTAATGGCTTCTTTAATGGAAAATGGGCGGTAATATGGGCGGTAAATGGGTGGAATGTTGCCAAAAGTCTAGCCCATCATGAGTACTCATTTGAGGAGTTGTCAGGGGGTAGGGGAGGAAGTATTGATTGGGGTGCCTCATGGGTTGACACTGCTGTTTCTAATTTACATAAATTACTTGAATTCAGAAACTCTATGCAAATCAGTCAAATTTTCAGATGATACCTAAGAGGGGCGAAGGAGGCAGTTTAGAAATTTCAACATGGAGGATACAATACCCAAATGTGCAGAATAATGACAGATGAAAGTAAATGCAGATAAGTGTAAAATACTGTACATAGGAAGAAAAATAAACAGCACAAGAACTTCATGGATGTTGAAATAGCCAAGGGCAAAATTGAAAGAGACATTCTACCCACTAGATTTGACATTCAACATGTCCAACCAATCAGAGCAACAATCAACAAAGCAAATAAAATGTTGAACGACGTAGCCAGAACAGTAGAATACAAGTCAGTACAGTGCTCTGGACAGACGGTATCTTGAATACTGTGTCCAGTACTAGTTGCTGAGACACAATGGGGGACATTCAAGCTCTAGAGCAAATACAGAGAAGGGCCACGAAGCTGATCTTGTGTCAATGGACTGCGTTATGTGGAAAAGTTGGCACTTTGAGGCCTGGAATGGAAGAGTTTGAAAAGCGATCTATGTAAGATAGTTAGGGAATGTAAAAGGTAATCCAGAATATTACTTTAAATTAAACTGCGAGATTACGACAAGGGATCACAGGTTGAAACTAATAAAAGGTAAATTTAAGATTCATGTTAGGAAATGTTTCTTTACACAAAAACTGATCAACAAATGGAATATACTTCCAAAAAGAGCAATGGAGGTGAAAACCCAGGAACCTATTGAGCAGCAATTAGTGCTGAATTGACGTGACTTTAGGATATCTCTAGAGGATGATGCAAGGTGGGTGAAATGGCCTAGTGATCTTCAGTAAAACCTTCATTCAAAATGAGTGGTAGGTTTAATTTAAGAAATATTTCATTCTTCTCTGCACTATAGCTTATTTCCTTTCTGTTGTAATGAGAATGTTTAATATATAACATCAAGCACTACTGCATTATGTTTTGTTTTCTTTTACTTCTCATTTCAAACATTTGTTCTGCTTTATAAGCTTTTTAGATCCACCTAGGCCATGCACCGTTTCCTTAGCTGAGAGAGTGGATCTGCTCTTGTGCGTTTCTCAATGCTGTTGTTGCTAGTTGGTTTTTTGACATCAGCCCAGAGTAACTCCCTATCTGATTTTCTCTCCTTCCCTGTGCTCACAGTCATGGAAATCATAGAGATTATAGCATAAAGGAGGGTCTATTTGGCTTATAATGCCAGTGCCAGGGTTAGCTCTTCAATTGGACCTACCTATGCTAATTCCATGGGCCCAAACTTGGTGGAAGCCATGCAACTACATTCCCTTAAATACCACTGGGCAGAAAGTGGCTAACCCTCAAAAACAGACGAGGGGATCGCAGCGCGTGATTAATCTGCACCCATTCATTGCGGTGCAGGCAGCATATTAAATTGGTGTTACCTGCTTTTTTAAAAAAATGATTGCTGCACCCAGCGTTACCCGCACCGTTCATTGACCACACACATCAGCAGGGGTTAGTGTTACTTAAAGACAGCCTGTGCCTCTTAAAGGGGAGGTGCATTGTTGTTACAAAAAGCATTGGCAGTTCTTTCAAAAGTCAACCGGTGCTCTGATACTTTGAGCAATGACTGAACATGCAAGAGAGCGAGCATCAAAGTTTCCAGACAATGCACTGGAGATTTTGGTGGAAAAGGTGGAAAAAAGAAGAGAGGTCTTGTATCTGCAGAGGGGCAGGAGGCCCTCCAGACATGCTCAGGAGACAGTGTGAACAAGTAGCAGCGGAGGTTAATGCCAGGAGTGTTGTTCCAAGAACATGGATGCAGTGCAGGAAGAAGTTTAACAATCTGACACGAATTGTCAAGCTGAGTGATTTCATCTTCAAAGGGCACATCCTATCAACTGCACCACGAGCCCAGTGGTTCTCAAACTGGGGTCCGAGGAGACTTTCCGGCGGTCCGCAAAAAAAAACCCCAATCAATGATGGAGAGTGAGCCGGTGGTAAGAGTCGCCAGGTAGCTGCTGAATGCGATGGCAGCATGCAGCTACCATGGCGGCAGCAGCAGCGGCTGTGTGCTGCGGGAAGAAGAGGAGAAGGAGGGAGGGAAGAAGAGGAGAAGGAGGGAGGGAAAATGACTACGGGTTTCTGAGGGCTTCGGGAAGGACCCGCGCGTCGGGCTTGCAGTGGTGGCCCGGGGTTAGAGTGAAAGAGATGTCGCTGAAGAAACCCGAAGCTACCAACATGTTGGGTAGGCAAGCGTTTTGTGATAACGGCTCAAGCCTCCGAACTGCGGGATAATGATGCCGACCTCCATGCCTCCTGTGAGTTACTCCCGTTCCGACTCTGACCCAGGTTTCTGTGGGAAAGAGATTTATGCACGACATCGCTGTTGCAGTGTCCGCTCGCTATCGGAGCGAGGAGGACAGCACGTCTGAGGCTGAGCCTGTCCTCATCCAACAAAATTAATCAGAACAGTAAAATCAGGTCACACCTCGAGACTGCATTCTGTTTACCAAGGGAGAAGAAAAGACTCATTTATTTCACCTTGAGAACCAGTTCCATTTCAAGAAATGGATGATGACACAGGAGGATAATTGAAGTCAGATGTACAAGTATGAATAGAAAGCTGCTGCAATACGTAATTTGAGACAGTAAGATAATAAATTGAATCAAATGCTATAAAAAAAGAGACCGTGGGCCATCAGCACCAGCAACAGGGGTCAAAGGTGGAAAAGCGCAGGGCCAGCTGTTCGTAGAGGAACCGACCATTTGTAAACCAAGATCCCGTCCTGACTACCAGCCGGCTGCAGCGGCGCCGGGATACGGCCAAAAAGAACAGGCCCTGTAAGGCGGACATACATTACATTAGATCTGTCTGTTCACAGTCGAGGGCTGGTCAATGAGCAAATCTGACATAATAATCCGGGCAGCACCTGAATACATTGAATAATCAATGCATTTGTAATTTAAAAAAATCAATGCTATAAAATCACTATCATTTTATACATACATCCTGAGGGATTCCCGTTTTGTGGATGTCGGCATAGCTATATTGCAATTCATTGTCAGAAGATTCTGGTACAGTATCAATACCAGAGGGCAATAATAATTCAGATGGGGTATCCACGATTGCTAATCCATTTAAAAAGGGGACCTTCTACCAAAACAGTTTGAGAACCACTGCATTAGCCTCATCCACTGCTCAATTCACGACAGCCCCATCACCCACCTACCAACAATCTCTATCAATCAGTTTATTGCACCCTCACACACTTAGCATTGTTACAAGCCTTGCACCCACAACTCACAGCTCGCATCACCCAAACATATTGCAGGACACTCATTGACACACTTCCCTATTTTTTGCAGGAGAAGGGGGCCCATAACAGCAGTAAGCAGGAAAGAACTGGAGGAGGCAGGGTGTTCAGGGAACAATTCTCCTACCTGAACCTCAGTGAGGAACAGCGTGTGAGAAGTCTGTGCTTCAATAAGGATATCCTCACTGAAATCTGTCACCTGCTGCGACCACAGAGCAGAGCAAGGACGGCATCGCCAGTGGCTGTGAAGGTGACCGTGGCCATGAAGTTTTATGCGTCTGGATCCTTCCAGGCTGGAGCTGGAGATATTTGCAACATCTCACAGTTTGAATCCACTGTTGCATAAGGGAGACCACTGAGGCTCTCTATTGAAAGAGAGCTACCTACATTTCATTCTCTCTTGCCAGAGACCAGCAGGCAGAGCGAGCACACGGATTCGCTAGGATTGCAGGCTTCCCCGTGATGCAGGTTGACATTGACTGCACACACAACGCTTTGCAAGCGCTACACGTTATCTCTGCCATATACTGGAACAAAAAGGTCCAGTTCGCGTGTGACCAAAGGCAGCAAATCATGCATGTTAATGCTGGTATCCTGTCGGCAGTCATGATACCTTCATTCTGTGGCAGTCCGCTGTGCTATCGACATTTGAATGACCACGGCAAACCAAAGGGTGGATACTGGCTATCCGCTGATAACATGGCTAATTACTCCTGTGTGCAACCCACGCACACATGTGCAGCATGCATACAATGATAGCTATGCTGCCACATGAAATGTGATAGAGCAGACCATTGGTGTGCTGAAACAACACTTCTGCTGTCTGGACCACTCTGGAGGAGCCCTGCAGCACTCGACAGAGCGAGTATCAAGAATCGTGGTGATCTGCTGCATATTGTACAACCTCGCCATCATGGGGGGGTCATTCTAATGAGCCGACAGCATGAAGTTGGCGTGCTGCTTGCATTTCAATTAACTGGCGTGGGTTAATCGTGCATTGCGACCCCAGCACCTGTTTTCAGTGGCTATCAAATTTAGCCCATTAGAGGTTAAGTGTCAGCCATGGCTCAATGGGTAGAACTCTCATCTCTGAGTCAGAAGGTTGTGTGTTCAAGTCCCATACCAGAGAACAAAAATCTAGGCTGACACTCCAAGTGCAGTACTGAGGGAATGCTGCACAGTTGGTGGTGCTGTCTTTCAGATGAGACATTAATCCGAGGCCCCGTCTGCTCTCTCAGGTGGTCGTAAAAGATCCCTATGGCACTATTTCAAAGAAGAGTAGGGGAGTTATTCCCAGTGTCCTAGCCAATACTTATCCCTCAATCAACATAATTAAAACAGACTATCTGGTCATTATCACATTGCTGTGCGCAAATTGGCTGCTACATTACAACAGTGACTACACTTTTTTTTTTAAGTATTTAATTGGCTAAAAAGCACTTTGGGACATCTGGTGGTATTAAAAGGCACTATATAAATGCAAGTCTTTCTTTCTTTACCCATAACCAAGATACAACTACTTGGCCTATAATTTATCATTTATCCTTTTCCCTTTTTTTGAAGAGGTGTGGAACACCTGCCACTCTCCAATCCTGGGCACAATTCCTATCTCTCATCCTTCACCTTCTTTGCCACTGAGAACCAGCCCTCTCTTGATGAAAAAAGGAATTCACCATTTGAGGAATCTTGGAGATGGACCTGAATCTCTACCTGTGGCTTACAATTGTGGGGCTGGAGAATCCCACCAACCCTAGTCAAAAATAAATTCCATTTAAACAATGGTGTTACTCATCAGAAGTACTTTATCCAAAGTCAAATGGCATCACAGAAATTACCTTCAAGGGAAAACAAGTGATCTAGTGCAAAGCAGAATCTGTGGCACAGGGAGTAGGAGATCCATTTTTAATCCTGCTCTCAGTCAATCTTAGTCAGATCATCAAGCACAGGATCAAGTGAAGTCAAGCATCAGGGAAAACACAAGGAGCGTGAAAATCATGAAGGAAGACCCAAGTTGCACTGACAAAGTACATCCTTATAGCAGAAATAAGAGCAGCACTGTTAAGGCTTATGAGGAGGCCAAACTACCCAATACTCCTGATGGGGGAAGATCATATTAATGTGGGAGGTACAGTTATGAGTGGGATATGGAATAAAACAAGAGGAAAAACTGTAAGGGCTAGAAATTCGGCAATTTTGTGACCGGGTTTTTGGTGCTATTTCACCTTTTTTGACGAAAACCTGGTCGGCGGAAAATTCAGTGACCTATGTGCGACAGCGCTTTCTATGTACCACTGGGAGAGGAGTGCCATCGTGCAACAGTCGAAATAGCGTTTTCGCCAAAAATTTGGCTTCTTCCGCACCCGTATTCTGCGCTCAGAATACCGACAGGGAAAAACCTGTCATAGCAGGCCTGCCAGTAGCGATAAGTATGAAGACCTACAAAAAGGTAAGTTAAAGTTTTTATTTTTTAATTCTTTTGCAGCGATTCGATAGATAAGTGTAAATGTTTTGTGAATTTTTTTTGTTTGTTTTTTCCAATTTATTTTTAGATGTTTTTTCGCCCTCCCAAGGCCCAACTCGCAGTGGTATCGGCCTTGGACTAAAGTTGCCAAAATTCGAGGTTTGCGCCACAAATCCTCACGCAAAGCTGATTTTTACCGCTGCGCAAATTAAAGGTTGAGTTTACGCCCTGATAGCGATAGCAAAGCAAAAACAGTAATTTGAGTGAAAAAATACCTGAAAACCGAATTTCTAGCCCCAAGAGTAATAAATACTTTAAAAAAGCCCTTGAATCTATTTCTAATTACAAGCTCTGTGGGATCACCATATTTTCAACAAAATATTTTTTCTTTAAATAGTTTGCTTACTTACAGATCCTTCACAGCAAGTGACAACTTGTCTCATTAACTTATTGTATTGACAACACAGAACTGGTTCCTTGTGTGATATACCTTTATTCAGCTCCTCTCTGCAGATAAAATACCATTGGATTCATTAACTTTAAATCAATATTACCTGCCCGAATTTTATTCCAAACATAAAACAGACAATATATAACATTTTTATACTTTTCTAGTAAAATTAAAGAAAAAACACAATGTCCCAAGTCACTAAAATAAAAATGCTAGATCATACAAAAATTATTCTGCTCAGAGCCCTCAGACAACATTTCCATCAGTTTTATTACACTTCTCTTAGTGCCTCTTAGAGAAATCTATTTCAGTTTCTTATATCCGTATGATTTCATGTAGCTGTAATTGATGCCCTTAATAATGTCTACACTTGTTCACCAAGTGACATTTTACTGCTTACCTGCCCTGGAGCTGTAGCAGTGCCAGTGAATCAGTTGCAATGCAGAGTGCCTTCAGTGCCTGAGAATAATAACAAGCAGCCAGATCTCCATTGATCTGACTAGCTTTAGGGTTCACAGTGATGAGACATATTTGATCTTCAATATCCCAAATCTAAAACACAGACATCAATATGAAACGATATGATACCACTGATGAAATATAATTGCTGTGAAGACATGCGACTTGATTATTTATAGGAAAGAACAATGCAGAGAACAGTTTCAGTGTAAAATACTTTGCTATCTATACAACACTAATTACAGTGGAACTTCTATTATCCACATTCCTATTATTCACCAGAATTTCTGCAGGATATAAACTTGCTCAAGAAATCAACCCCATTGTACAGCTTTTTAAATTTGTAATTCATTTCCTTATCTTGGTGAATAAGACCATACAACATTTCTCTTATTACTTGCACTGTATTTATGTTCATTCCAATGCCAAGGATATTATTGCACATTATGAATCAGACCAAAATTTGGGGACACCAATTTCCAGCAGATCCCGTCCATTGCGGTGGATAATAAAGGCTCAGTTTGTAGGTGTAAAAATCTCCTGCTTTGTAGCACATACTGTATGATTTGTGTATCTGTTGTTTCAGTGAAAACAAAAGCTGCATAAGGTTTGGTTCAAATGTATAAGTTCTTTGATTTTTCTGTAGTCAAAGGAATGCATGGTGACCTTCAAACCGAAAGCCAGCTGGTTTCTGATGCTCTAACTGATGTTGTCTGATACAAAGAAGACAAATATTGAATATCATGGAATTGTCCATGCGTTGTCTTTTTGCAACCAAGTAGACTCACGTATATATTTAAAATAATATCTTCAGCTACCAATCAATAACCAGTAAACATCAGAAAAACAGCCAAACTGTTCAGAAGATATTTCCAATCTGGTTTCAGCAACCATCTCGATATGTGAACCAGACCAATTTATCCTCATTTAAAATTACAATGAGCTTTATCTTGCCCTTGATATGATAAACAAATTAACAGACAGAAATGCGACTTCTCTGTCACTTCCTCATCATCAGGAAAATATAGAAATAATTATTGATTACTGGGCTGTTGAGAAATAATTTTGTTTTTCTTCAAAAAGACTTGCCTATTCTGATGAATCTGTCTTTAATCTGAGGTGTAAGATGCTACCTGGATGAGGTAACAATTACTGTAGTCTTTCACAGTATCATCAATTGACATGGCTGAAGCACCATTACGTCACAATGGCAAGGTGGAGCTTCAGGGAGCGACAGTGCCCATGTTACATTAATCCCAGGTCCAGTTAAAGGACTCTAGGAAAATAAAACTCTAAGTTCCAAAATGCTTTGTTGTTTTGGTTACAGAAAACATAAGTATAACTGAGGGTTAAGTACTATATTGGTGCTTTATCTGATTTATTTTGCTTCTGTATAGATACATGTCTTAAAAAATAGAATTTGTAGTTTAACCTGAAGCATACAAGCCCAGAAACCAAAGCCAGCGATATCTTCTTTAAATATGACCATATCGGGGTCTGATCTATGATTTTAACCTGAGGCCTGAGCGGTGGTGTCTGCGTCAGGCCAAATATCTCAGGAACCAAGGCTAGAAGAGACCCAGCAAAGTAAGGTATTTATTTTTTATTTTTCTTGTAGGTAAGAAGGAGCAGTACTGGCCTTCCCTGCTTCGGGATTCTCCCCACCCCCTACCCCGACCAGGAATCCCACTCTCCCTCGCCTATCCACTTACCTTAGTGTCTCTGACCACATGATTTTAACGGCTGGGCAGCTGCTTCCTGCTGACTTCCTGGCAAGTGACCTACAAATGAGGTCCGGCCATTAAAACCGATCGCACCTGATGGGCACACGGCTCGATTTGTTGTGTTCCTGCCCGAGGTAGAAATCGAGACCCCAGTCTTATATTTAGTGCTGCAAAGGAGCTATCATAACTTTCACAGAAATATGGGGCAGTTCTCAAAACAAACCAGCTTCACAAAAAAATTGTTTGACAAGCTTTTTGTTTGCCAAATACACAACTCAACAACTCATATTAAAGCTTTTCATTCCATCATGAAAATGTCATCATGCATATGGCATATGGCATGATAACGAAAATTATACAGAAAGGTTCTAGCTCTTCTCCCTCCCTGGGGCAAATATATTCCTTGTATACTTTCTATATTTCACAGGATGCTTTCAAGGAAAGGTTGAATGAAATTATATATTTATTTTAAAAAAGATGAAGAATGTCACTTCTCAAACCTTAATTATCTTGTCTATGGAGATAGAAAATATTCTACTGTCTCCTGCAGCAATATTGAGGAAGATGATAGGTGAGTTGTGTCCAAGCAGCATACCAGTTACTCGGCTGTATAAAAAGAACATATCAAATCACTCAGAAATGAGACCGTCAAACTCACTTCATGTAGAACCTGCAACAGCTGTCAGAGGGAGAAGTCTTCCTTATAATTTAATTAGTCAGTCAGTGTCATTACAACTGTCCTCTCATCCAATCTACCTCCATAAATGTCTGATGTTAAAGTAATTTTCACACTGCTGGGTTTGCCTCCCACTGGTATTCCCTGACTCAGGCTGCGATAGTAGAAGCAAGCAAAAGTCAAAGGTTATGGGAATCGGGCAGGGAAGTGGAGTTGAGGCCAAGATCAGATCAGCCATGATCTTATTGAATGGCGGAGCAGGTTCGAGGGGCTAAATGGCCTACTCCTGTTCCTATTTCTTATGTTCAAGCATTTATGGAATCAATAGACGGTGCGCTGGAATCAGATGGAAGTGGTAGATCCGAGACAAATATGGAGAATCGTTCTCAGAGCGGAGCATGAGTTAAAGTTAGGCCTATAACTTTATAGCCACAATTCCCTGACACATGCTCCTATTAACAAGATGCCAGAAACACAGCCTCACTAAATATCCCCCATGAAAAAAAGAATGGTTGACTGAGAGAAGCAAAGAAAGAAACAGCAGAAGAAAAGCAGATTTTTATTTGTAACACATAGACACACAGGGAAACCCATCACCATGTTTAAGAACAAAACCAAGCTACTAAGAAGTCCACACATGTGACGTTTCTGTTTGCCTAGTATGGAGTAGGGATACACCACACTATCCAAGTCTAGAGAGCTTAAACATAAGTTGCCAAGAATCAAGGCATATGGGCCTCAAATGTGTATAGATCTATTGCTAAAGTTTAACCAACTGTACAACCTACCAGCACACAATCTGATAAACTTCCTATTGCTTTTCCTACCCTTTAGGTCATTGGCTTGCAGAGACATCCAGCTCCCAGTAACTGGACTGTGCCTTCTACTGCGACCTGTTCCAACACATCCAGTGCACCTCCAGCATTGACCACCTCCAACTGCCACATCTCTGATTTACACCAAAGTTCCATCCTTGGTCCCTTCATTTGCTTCATTTGCTTCATTTACATGTTGCCCCTTTGTAATGTCATCAGTAGGCAAAGTGTTGCTTTCTACATGTGCGCTAATAATACCCAGCTCTACTTTTCTATCATTTGCCTCACTGTCACAATTACCTCTATGCTGCCAAACTGTCTGTCTAAGATCAAGTCGTGGATGAGCCAGAATTTCCTCCAATTAATTATTGGGAAAACTGAAGCCATCATATTTGATCCCCACCCAAAACTTCATACCATTACCATTGATTTCATTCCCCTTCCCAACTGCTCACTCAGGCTGCATCAGATGGCCTGATTAGTGTACTCCTTGACCCAGAGTGGAGCTTCAAACTGAAGATAGCTTATTTCCACCTCTGCAATATTGCCTGTCTCCACCCCTACCTCATCACACTGCAGCTGAAAACCTTATCCATACTTTTTTTAGTGCCCAAAAAAAAAACCAAAAAGAAAAACACAAAAAAAAACCCAAAAAAAAGGGGGGGAAAAAAAAGGGCCTTGTAAATGTCTGGTGTGTCACCCAGGTTGGGTGGCACCGTTTAATGTTTTTTGTTTTGCAGATGATCTCCAAAAAGAGTTTTTTTTTGCCACCTCCAGACTCAATTAGCAGCCTGTTAACAGATTGGTGCTCTATGTTCTTGAGACAAGAAATAATCCTCAAGCCTACTTAATTGATAACATCTCTGCACAACTGATCAGCAGCAAGACTACAAGTGCACCAGATTGAATAAACAACACGCATTTTACAAAGAGTTACGGCAGTCCAGAGAATCAAATTGAACTTTTAAAGATATATTTTAGGTGAAATTTTTAATTTTCCCCTTAGATTTTCACATCTAACTCAGACATGAAAAGTTTAAAATAAGCATAGAACAACAGAAAAAAGCATGGAATTCAAAAAGGCCATACCGTATATCAAGTCAGTTCTTTCCAGAGGTCATGTACAATCTCCCCTATGATGACCTCGAAGCCAATCCATTTAATCTCTCAAGGAAATGTTCGTAAATACTCCACGATCCCCAACGATTAAGCAGAACATCGGAATATTCATCCATCTTCCTAGCGTCACTTCGTCTAGTAATACATAATGATCCTGAAATTCCATGGGGATTCTCCCAATCTTCCACCATAACTCCAGTGGAATACTGGCAAAACCCAAGAGACATAGCAGAGACCAGAAGCACCCCTGCGGGATTTCAGGGCCATCTATTTTAGATGATCAAATATGCAGAAGAAGAAAAAGGAACGTAGGTTTTACCATCTACTTCACTAACTCTATCTTTTTAAAAATTTGTTCTTGAGATGTGGGGTACAGGTATTACTACAGCCCAACTGCAGCTCCAACAACACTCAAGAAGTTCAACACCATCCAGCACAAAGCAGCCTGCTTGATTGGCACCCGATCCACCACCTTAAACATTCACTCCTTCCACCACCGGCGCACTATGGCTACAGTGTGTACAGCTCAGAGAGATGGACCATGTACAGTAGACAGCTCAAGTCGCTGGAGAAATACCACCAATAATGTTTCTACAAGATCCTGCAAATCCCCTGGGAGGACAGATGCATCAATGTTAGCGTCCTCGACCAGGCCAACATCCCCAGCATTGAATCACTGACCACACTTGATCAGCTCTGCTGGGCAGGCCACACTGTTCGCATGCCAGACACGAGACTCCCAAAGCAAGCGCTCTACTTGGAATGCCCTCACGGCAAACGAGCCAAAGATGGTCAGAGGAAACGTTACAAGGACACCCTCAAAGCCTCCCTGATAAAGTGCAACATCCCCACTGACACCTGGGAGTCCCTGGCCAAAGACCGCCCTAAGTGGAGGAAGTGCATCTGGGAGGGCGCTGAGCACCTCGAGTCTCATCGCCAAGAGTATGCAGAAATCAAGCTCAAGCAGCGGAAAGAGCAAGCGGCAAACCAGTCCCACCCACCCTTTCCCTCAACGACTATCTGTCCCATTTGTGACAGGGACTGTGGTTCTCGTATTGGACTGTTCAGCCACCTAAGGAATTATTTTTAGGGTGGAAGCAAGTCTTCCTCAATTCCGAGGGATTGCCTATGATGATGATGATTCATTCAGGCAAGTGGTGAGTATTCCATCTCAGTTCTGACTTGTGCCTTGTAGATGGTGGAAAGGATTTGGGGAGTCAGGAGGTGAGACAGTTGCCGCAGAGTACCCAGCCTCTGACCTATTCTTGTAGTCACAGTATTTATGTGGCTGGCGCAATTAAGTTTCTGGTCAATGGTTACCCCCAGGATGTTGATGTGGGGGATTCGGAGATGGTAATGCCATTGAATGTCAAGGGGCAGTGGTTAGACTCTCACTTGTTGGAGATAGTCACTGCCTGGCACTTGTGTGGCGCGAATGTTACTTGCCACTTATCAACACAAGCCTGAATGTCGTCCGGGTCTTGTTGCATGCGGGCATGGACTGCTTCATTATCTGAGGAGTTGCAAATGGCACTGAACACTGCAGTTATCAGTGAACATCACCATTTCTGATCTTATGATGGCGGAAAGGTCATTGATGAAGCAGCTGAAAATGGTTGAGCCTCAGTTGTGCCCTGAGGAACTCTTGCAGTGATGTCCTGCGGCTGTGATGATTGACCTCCAACAACCACAAACAATCATCATCTTTTGTGCTAGTCATGACTCCAGCCAGTTGAGAGTTTTCCCCCTGATTCTCATTGACTTCAGTTTTACCAGGGAAGTCTTACTGCAGTTATACAGGGCCTTGGTGAGGCCCCACCTGGAATATTGTGTTCAGTTTTGGTCTCCTAATCTGAGGAAGGACGTTCTTGCTATTGAGGGAGTGCAGCGGAGGTTCACCAGACTGATTCCTGGGATGGCAGGACTGACATATGAGGAGTGACTGGATCGACTGGGCCTGTATTCACTGGAGTTTAGAGGGATGGGAGGGAATCTCATAGAAACATATAAAATTCTGACGGGACTGGACAGGTTAGATGCAGGAAGAATGTTCCCGATGTTGGGGAAGTCCAGAACCAGGGGACATAGTCTTAGGATAAGGGGTAAGCAATTTAGGACTGAGATGAGGAGGAACTTCTTCACTCAGAGAGTTGTTAACCTATGGAATTCCCTACCACAGAATGTTGTTGATGCCAGTTCATTGGGTATATTCAAGAGGGAGTTAGATATTGCCCTTGCGGCTAAAGGGTATGGAGAGAAAGCAGGAACAGGGTACTGAAGGAATGATCAGCCATGATCTTATTGAATGGTGGTGCAGGTTCGAAGGGCCGGATGGCCTACTCCTGCACCTATTTTCTATGTTTCTATGTTGATGTCACACTCAGTCAAATGCTGCCTTGATGTCAAGGGTAGTCACACTCAACTCACCTCTGGAATTCAGCTCTTTTGTCCATGTTTGTGCCAAGGCTGTAATGAGGTCTGGAGCTGAGTGGTCGTGGCAGAACCCAAAATGAGCATTGGTGAACAGGTTATTGGTGAATAAATGCCACTTGATAGCACTGATGGGGCAGTAATTGGCCGATTGGATTTGTTCTGTTTTTTGTGGACAGGACATACCCGGGCAGTTTTTCACACTGTCGGGTAGATGCCAGTGTTGTAGCTGTACTGGAATAGCTTGGTTAGAGGCACGGCTAGTTCTGGAGCCCAGGTCTTCAGCACGGCAGCCAGGATATTATCGAAGCTCATACCCTTTGCTGTATCCAGTGCGCTCAACCGTTTCATGATATCAAATGGAGTAAATCGAATTGGCTGAAGACTGGCTTCTGCGATGGTGGGGACCTCAGGACGAGGCCGATATGGATCAGCAACATGGCAGTTCTGGCTGACGATGGTTGCAAATGCTTCAGCCTTATCTTTTGCACTCACGGGCTGGGTTCCACCATCATTGAGGATGAAGATGTTCATAGAGCTCCTCCTCCTGTCACTTGTTTAATTGTCCACCACCATTCACTACTGGATGTGGCAGGACTGCAGAGCTTTGATCTGATCGGTTAGTTGTGGGATCGCTTAGCTCTGTCTATAGCATGCTGCTTTTGCTGTTCAGCATGCATGTAATCCTGTGTTACAGCTTCCCCATATGACACCTCATTTTAGGTATACCTGGTGCGCTTCTGGCATGCTCTTCTGCACTCCTCATTGAACCGGTTTAGTTGCCTGGCCTGATGTTAAAGGTCAAGTGAGGGATATGCTGGTCCATGAGGTTACAGATTGTGATGGAATACAATTCTGCTGCTACTGATGGCCCACAGCGCCTCATGAATGCCCAGATTTGAGCTGCTAAATCTGTTCTGAATCTATCCCATTTAGCACGTTGGTAGTGCTACATCACACGATGGAGGGGGTCCTCAGTATGAAGATGGGACTTTGTCTCCAGGTTTTTGCTCCTTTTAAGATTAAAAATACTGTCTCATCACAATTCAATTTCATCTGCGGCAGGTAGATTTATGAGGACGAGGTCTATTGAAGCATATTGCAGCAAGTACCTGTCCTCAGGTTGGAATTGGATGTAAAGTGTAAAAATTGACACTGATACATATAGGAACATGTATCCCAACAGTCACAAACATAGCACTTCCACAAATTACATTACTCATATGTTTCCTTACCTTGGTAGATTAAGGTTCCACAGTCGAACAATTCTGTCTAACCCGCCTGTGACAATCAGGTTTTTTTCTTTGCAGAAGTCAAAGGTTTTTGCTCCTTTTGAGATTAAAAATACTGTCTCGTCACAACTCAATCTCCTCTGCAGAACAGTCGCTGCTGGCTGAGGTTGTCTATTCTTATTATGAACTGCATCTCGAATTTCTTTCATCTTCTGCTGAAAGCTCTTTGTGCTTCTGACATAACCTAAAATGTTTTTTTTAAGTACAATGTCAAGAAAGCATTTAAACAGCTCATGCATTTTCATTTTTGGAACTGTGGTACAATACGTTAAGTTTCATTTGTTAAATTCTTGGAATGTGGGTGATGTTTCAGGAATGCGTTTATTCCCCAATCCTGAGAAGGTTGTGGTGGATTTTCTCCTTGAACTGTTGCAGTTCTTCTGGTGATGGTGCTCCCACAATGGTGTTAGAAAGAGAATTGCAAGAGATTGACCCAGCAATAAATAAAGAATTTGGAAGGGACATAGAGGTGACATTGTTGCTCATCCTTCTTGGTGATACTACCTCAAAGGTAGTAATCTCAGGATTGCTACCAGTGCCACGTGCTAGTCAGAGTAGGAATGATAGGATAGCTAAGATGAATACGTGGCTTGAGGAGTGGTGCAGAAGGGAGGGATTCAAATTCCTGGGACATTGGAACTGGTTTTGGGGGAGGTGGGACCAGTACAAACCGGACGGTCTGCAACTGGACAGGATTGGAACCAATGTCCTAGGAGGAGTGTTTGCTAGTGCTGTTGGGGAGGGGTTAAACTAATATGGCAGGGGGATGGGAACCTATGCAGGGCAACATAGGGAAGTAGAATGGGGGCAGAAGCAAAAGATAGAAAAAAGAAAAGTAAAAGTGGAGGGCAGAGAAAACCAAGGCAAAAATCAAAAAGGGCCACATTACAGCAAAATTCTAAAGGGGAAAAGTGTGTTAAAAAGACAAGCCTGAAGGCTCTGTGCCTCAATGCGAGGAGTATTCGGAATAAGGTGGATCAATTAATTGCGCAGGCACAATTAACGAATATGATATAATTTGCATCATGGAGACATGGCTCCAGGGTGACCAAGGCTGGGAACTCAACATCCAGGGGTATTCAACATTGAGGAAGGATAGACAGAAAGGAAAAGGAGGTGGGGTAGCGTTGCTGGTTAAAGAGGAAATTAACACAATAGTAAGGAAGGACGTTATCTTGGATGATATGGAATCTGTATGGGTGGAGCTGCGGAATACCAAAGGGCAGAAAACGCTAGTGGGAGTTGTGTACGGACCACTAAACAGTAGTAGTGAGGTTGGGGACAGCATCAAACAAGAAATTAGGGATGCATGCAATAAAGGTACAGCAGTTATCATGGGTGACTTTAATCTACATATTGATTGGGCTAACCAAACTGGTAGCAATACGGTGGAGGAGGATTTCCTGGAGTGTATTAGGGATGGTTTTCTAGACCAATATGTCGAGGAACCAACTAGAGGGCTGGCCATCCTAGACTGGGTGATGTATAATGAGAAAGGACTAATTAGCAATCTTGTTGTGCAAGGCCCCTTGGGGAAGAGCGACCATAATATGGTAGAATTCTTTATTAAGATGGAAAGTGACACAGTTAATTCAAAGACTAGGGTCCTGAACTTAAGGAAAGGTAACTTCGATGGTATGAGACGTGAATTGGCTAGAATAGACTAGCGAATGATACTTGAAGGGTTGATGGTGGATAGGCAATGGCAAACATTTAAAGATCACATGGATGAACTTCAACAATTGTACATCCCTGTCTGGAGTAAAAATAAAACGGGGCAAGTGGCTCAACCGTGGCTAACAAGGGAAATTAAGGATAGTGTTAAATCCAAGGAAGAGGCAATAAATTGGCCAGAAAAAGCAGCAAACCTGAGGACTGGGAGAAATTTAGAATTCAACAGAGGAAGACAAAGGGTTTAGTTAGGAGGGGGAAGATAGAGTATGAGAGGAAGCTTGCTGGGAACATAAAAACTGACTACAAAAGCTTCTATAGATATATGAAGAGAAAAAGATTAGTGAAGACAAATGTAGGTCCCTTGCAGTCAGATTCAGGTGAATTTATAATGGGGAACAAAGAAATGGCAGACCAGTTGAACAAATACTTTGGTTCTGTCTTCACGAAAGAAGACACAAATAACCTTCCGGAAATACTAGGGGACCGAGGGTCTAGTGAGAAGGAGGAACTGAAGGAAATCCTTATTAGGCGGGAAATTGTGTCAGGGAAATTGATGGGATTGAAGGCCGATAAATCCCTGGGGCCTGATAGTCTGCATCCCAGAGTACTTAAGGAAGTGGCCCTAGAAATAGTGGCTGCATTGGTGATCATTTTCCAACAGTCTATCAACTCTGGATCAATTCCTATGGACTGGAGGGTAGCTAATGCAACACCACTTTTTAAAAAAGGAGGGAGAGAGAAAACGGATAATTATAAACCAGTTAGCCTGACATCAGTAGGGGGGAAAATGTTGGAATCAATTCTTAAAGATGAAATAGCAGTGCATTTGGAATCGGTCCAAGTCAGCATGGATTTATGAAAGGGAAATCATGCTTGACAAATCTTCTAGAATTTTTTGAGGATGTAACTAGTAGAGTGGACAAGGGAGAACCAGTGGATGTGTATTTGGACTTTCAAAAGCTTTTGACAAGGTCCCACACAAGTGATTGGTATGCAAAATTAAAGCACATAGTATTGGAGGTAATGCACTGATGTGGATAGAGAACTGGTTGGCAGACATGAAGCAGAGAGTCGGGATAAACGGGTCCTTTTCAGAAAGGCAGGCAGTGACTAGTGGGGTGCCGCAGGGCTCCGTGCTGGGACCCCAGCTATTTACAATATACATCAATGATATATAAGAAGGAATTGAGTGTAATATCTCCAAGTTTGCAGATGACACTAAGCTGGGTGGCGGTGTGAGCTGTAAGGAGGATGCTAAGAGGCTGCAGGGTGACTTGGACAGATTAGGTGAGTGGGCAAATGCATGGCACATGCAGTATAATGTGGATAAATGTGAGGTTATCCATTTTGGTGGCAAAAACAAGAAGGCAGAGTATTATCTGAATGGCGGAAGATTAGGAAAAGGGGAGGTGCAACGAGACCTGGGTGTCATGGTACATCTGTCATTGAAAGTTGGCATGCAGGTACAGCAGGCGGTGAAGAAGGCAAATGGCATGTTGGCCTTCATAGCTAGGGGATTTGAGTATCGGAGCAGGCAGGTCTTGCTGCAGCTGTACAGGGCCTTGGTGAGGCCTCACCTGGAATATTGTGTTCAGTTTTGGTCTCCTAATCTGAGGAAGGATGTTCTTGCTTCTGAGGGAGTGCAGCGAAGGTGCACCAGACTGATTCCCAGGATGGCAGGACTGACATATGAGGAGAGACTGGATTGACTGGGCCTGTAGTCACTGGAGTTTAGAAGGATGACAGAGGATCTCATAGAAACATATAAAATTCTGACGGGACTAGACAGGTTGGATGCAGGAAAAATGTTCCCGATGTTGGGGAAGTCCAGAACCAGGGGACACAGTCTAAGGATAAGGGGTAAGCCATTTAAGACTGCGATGAGGAGAAACTTCTTCACTCAGAGAGTTGTTAACCTGTGGAATTCTATACCGCAGAGAGTTGTTGATGCCAGTTCATTGGATATATTCAAGAGGGAGTTAGATATGGCCCTTACGGCTAAAGTGATCAAAGGGTATGGAGAGAAAGCAGGAAAGCGGTATTGAGGGGAATGATCAGCCATGATCTTATTGAATGGTGGTGCAGACTCCAAGGGCCGAATGGCCTACTCCTGCACCTATTTTCTATGTTTCTATGTTTCTATAGAGGGTGCAAGGAAGGGAAGTGTTGTCAGAGTAGCTTTGGTGAGTTGTTGCAGAGCGTCCTGATGATTGTATATACTGCAACCACGAGACACCAGTGGTTCAGTGGGTGAATATTAACTCCAGTGGCAGGGGTACTTTTCAAGCAAACTGCTCTGTTTGAGGGGAGATGGCTTGGCTTTCTCTTATTTGTGATGGTCAATACTTGGCACTTAAGCAGTGCAAATGTTACCTACCACTTGTTAGCCTAAGCCTGGACGTTATCCAATTCCTGCTGTGGGCTGGCATAGGCTGCTCCATTATTCAAGATGCTGCAAATGGAGCTGAACACAGTAGAAGAGTTAACAAACAGCTCAACTCCTAACCCTATGATGGAAGGAGCACGTTGATCAAGCAGCTGAAAATGACTGGGCTGAGGACACTTCCCTGAGGAACTTCTGCAGTGATGAATGCCTCTGATATGCTACCAAGATATAAAGTAACAATAATTGCAAGTCAAAATTAATCTATTTATCTTACCTATAACTAATGCGGTAGCTTCCTCATTGCAACTTGATATAACTGCATTGATAGAGCGAATATATTTAATCTGTAAAAAAAAAATCAAGCAACTAGATTCATTTTTCAAATTAATTGATAAGATTTCTTGACAGAAAAGAGCCATAGAGGCCCGACAAATCACCCTGTAATACTTTACCTCCGTCACCCAATCATTATGAACCTTCCAACGTATATAGGAGATTTGCCCACTACCTGTGAGTTTCTCAATGGTAATACTTGGAATTCCATCCACTGCTGGACCCTTTGTCCAGTTCCTGCAGATTAAAGCAGATTTTGGGAATTAACATTAAGTTTATGATTTGCTGAAACAGCAAAAATAATATATCCTTTTCAGAAATATAGGCATGAGTTAAGATGAATGTATTTTCAGTTCTGCATTCATTGTTCAAAATCAAAATGATCTTAGAGCAATTTGATTGGTTCAGTTTGATTTTTTTTTAATTGGTGGATTTTCTCCAGAGTACATAGTTCTGATTTATTGTGGCCAGAGGACTTTGTAAAAACATTATTTGATTTGATAGGTTCAGTTTCAGTTTTTTTGGGTTGATATATTTTTGTCAATTCTCTTAGTTACTGAATTGTGATTTACATATATTAAACATAATCAATCAGTTGTGAGAAATTTGCATAAAATTAGTCAATGCCAAGTGCGCTACCCATAGTATGACACGGAATGCAACACAAGAAGTGTTAGGCCTGAAGAGTGATGAACAAAAGAGTGAACAGACATAACAGTTTTTACAATATTGGCAAATCACCCACGGCACTGCCCATGGTAAATCAGAGGAAGAGCTAATTTATAAGGGTTGGAGCATTATATCATATAAAACACAATCAGTTGAAAATTTTGTAGGGGTACTTCAATGAGAGACCGGCAAAGCCCAGAGAAATGGCATAAATGGCATAAATGGCTGCTTACAACATTTCTCGGTAGATTCCACTGATCTCCTGCTAACATTACAGCGGGATAGTGGGAGAACTCCCTGTAATTTCAGGGGGAATGAAACATTTTGCTGATATGTAGATGTGTGTTCCTTGTAGACTGAATCTTTAATGGTTTTCCAGCAGTTCTGCGCAGCTCACCAGTTCCATGAAAGTGAGGCCCGAAGTTCAATATCAGGGACAGCTCGGGCCTCACCATTCAGATGCAGAGATCGTACCCTGCACGCCCAATTCCTAGGCCTATATTTCTGAAGTGGCAGAAATTGGTTGTCGTATATTAATCATAAATGCCCCAAAAAACTGCAATGCACAATATGAACAGAAAAGATCAGAATAAAAGCAATAATCCAGTTAGACTTTCTGAATACTGAATTATTTCCCCTACCTCAGGCTTTCCCCCATCATTGACACGAGGAAGATATTGACACATCCCTGTGAAAAATAGAGCATTGTTTTTATTAACTGTAATATGCTAGTCTCTATTTCCAATTTTTCATACTAACTTACTAAATCACCAATCACTCTGCTTCATAAGAAGCTATTTAACAACAGCTTCCAAAAAAACTGCAATGGTCAATGAAAGAATTAATTTTCTTAAGCACTGTACAGAGTCTTGATCAGAATCAGAAATTACAGGACCCACTGTGCTGTTTTTTAGGTTAACCAATTTTAAGGAGTCCTTAACATGTCTCCAGACCCAATGAAGGCACATGGCTTCAGGTCAAATACAGGCAAGGAATCCTGCTGATTTTCACCTGGCACCCTCCCTCAGCTGATGAATCAGTACTCCTCCATGTTGAACACCACTTGGAGGAAGCACTGAGGGTAGGACAAAGAATGCACTCTGGGTGGGGGACTTCAATGTCTGTCAGCAAGAGTGGCGTGGTCGTACCACTACTGGCCAAACTGCCAAATTCCTAAAGGACATAGCTGCCAGGAAATCAACACAAGGGAATAACCTACTTGACCTTGTCCTCACAAATCTACCTGTTGCAAATGCATCTGTCCATGACAGCATCGGTAAGAGTGACCACTGCACAGTCTCATGGAGATGAAGTCTCGTCTTTACATTGAGGACACCGACTACCATGTTGTGTGGCACTATCACCATGCTAAATGGGATAGATTAAGAACAGATCTAGCAGCTCAAAATTGGGTATCCATGAGGAGCTGTGGGCCATTAGCAGCAGCAGAATCTTTAACCTCATGGCCTGGCATATCCTTAATTTCTCCATCACCATCAGGTTAGATGGCTAACCCTGGCCCAATGGAGAGTGTAGAAGACTATGACAGGAGTAGCACCAGGCATATCTAAAAATGAAGTGCCAGCCTGGTGAAGCTCCAACACAGGACTGCATGCATGCTAAACAGCAGAAGGGGTGTGCCATAGTCAGAGCTAAATGATCTCACGACCAATGAATCAGATCAAAGCTCTACAGTCCTGCCACATCCAGTAGTGAAAGTGTTCATAACTATTTTCAGCCAGAAATGCTGAGAAAATGATCCTCCTCAGTCTCCCCCTGAGGTCCCCACCATCACAGATCTTCAGCTGATTCGCTTCACTCCACGTTATATCAAGAAACGACAAAGTGCACTGGAAACAGCAAAGGCTACAGATCCCAACAACAGTCCAGCTGTAGTGCTGAAGGGCTGTGCATGGCACATGCTATGGTCAGTCATTAATGAATTTTGTAGAGGGTCTGAAATAGGTGCTGTGCCCCCTATTTGCATATGCAAAAGGAGCTAATGCCTGTTTCAGACACAGGCCCTGGACGCCTGTACAGAAGCCTTTATCAATATGGTGGGCACCACACTTCCAGAATGGAATGTTCGCATGCACACAACCTGCCATATAGGGTGCCTTGGCACCCATTTTATGCCTGTAAAACGGGCATGGCACCAACAAATTTCTAGGCCGTTTTGTTTGACTGAAGTTTTGTAAATGCATTAGAATTAGCTTTCTAATGATTTTACAGACAATATTTGACTATGTTGTTTCCAACTACCTCCTCTGCCATCAAATAAACAGCAAAAAGTAAAATTAAAATTAAAATCATGCAAAAAATTCACTGTTCCTTTAATAGCTCCTACCCACTGGACCTTACCTTATTAAAGAAGCAAAGCATAATTCAGTCAGGCAGAGTCAGCATGGATTTATGAAGGAGAAGTCATGTTTGACAAATTTGCTGGAATTCTTTGAGGATGTAACAAACAGGGTGGATGGAGGGGAATCAGTGGATGTGGTGTATTTGGATTTTCAGAAGGCATTTGACAAGGTGCCACATAAAAGGTTACTGCACAAGATAAAAGTTCACAGGGTTGGGGGTAATATATAAGCATGGATGGAGGATTGGCTAACTAACAGAAAACAGAGAATTGGGATAAATGGTTCATTCTCGGGTTGGCAATCAGTAACTAGTGGGGTGCCACAGGGATCAGTGCTGGGACTCCAACTATTTACAATCTATATTAACGACTTCGAAGAAAGGACCGAGTGTAATGTAGCCAATGTTAACGTTGCTGATGATACAAAGATGGGAGGAAAAGCAATGTTAAAGGAGGACACAAAAAATCTGCAAAAGGACATAGACAGACTAAGTGAGTGGGCAAAAATTTGGCAGATGGAGTATAATGTTGGAAAGTGTGAGGTCATGCACTTGGCAGAAAAAAAATCAAAGAGCAAGTTATTATTTAAATGGAGAAAAATTGCAAAGTGCTGCAGTACAGCGGGACCTGGGGGTACTTGTGCATGAAACACAAAAGGTTAGTATGCAGGTACAGCAAGTGATCAGGAAGGCCAATGGATTCTTGGCCTTTATTGCAAAGGGGATGGAGTTTAAAAGCAGGGAAGTCTTGCTACAGTTATACAGGGTATTGATGAGGCCACACCTGGAATACTGCATACAGTTTTGGTTTCCATTATTTAGAAAGGATATACTTGCTTTGGAGGCAGTTCAGAGAAGGTTCACTAGGTTAATTCTGGAGATGAGGGGGTTGACTTATGAGGAAAAGTTGAGTAGGTTGGGCCTCTACTCATTAGAATTCAGGAGAATGAGAGGTGATCTTATCGAAATGTATAAGATTATGAGGGGGCTTGTCAAGGTGGATGCAGAGAGGATGTTTCCACTGATAGGGGAGACTAGAACTAGGGGGCATAATCTTAGATTAAGGGGCTGCCCATTTAAAACTGAGATGAGGAGGAATTTCTTCTCTCGGAGGGTCGTAAATCTGTGGAATTCGCTGCCTCAGAGAGCTGTGGAAGCTGGGACAATGAATAAATTTAAGATAGAGATAGACAGTTTCTTAATCGATAAGGGAATAAGGGGTTATAGGGAGCGGTCAGAGAAGTGGACCTGAGTCCATGATCAGATCAGCCATGTTCGTATTAAATGGCGGAGCAGGCTCGAGGGGCTGTATGGCCTACTCCTGCTCCTATTTCTTATGTTCTTATGTCTCAATATCCCTGGGCCAGTAAGTTGAAAAAAAACACAGGATTACTGCCCTAATCACTACCACATCAACCCTGCAGGACGTACTATTATACGAATGTTAGGTTGAGGACGTAAATGGCCTGGTAAAGTCCTGAGAATCAAATAGTCTGTCAAGGCTTAGATGACAGCTGAGATAGATTTTTGGACTTTAGGGGAATCAAGGGATATGGAAATCAGGTGGGAAAATGGAATTGAGGTTGAAGATTAGTCATGATCTTACTGAATGGCTAGAGCGGCTGTATGGCTTATGGCCTACCCCTGCTCTTAATTCTTATGTTCTTAGCTGAAGAACCACCACTGGGGGAGGAACTGGAATGCTACTGGGGCCCTGACTGAACGTCAGCATGAGTTGCCACCTTTAGGTGAGGAGGGGTAAGAGCAGAAAATTGGAGGAGGGTAAAAATTATGCTTTCACAAATGTTAAAATTGAAAAATGCTGCAGAAGGATTTGTTTTACTTACCTGATTGAACAAAATGAAACTAATTAAGCGCATTTCTTAAAAACATTGATTCCAAATAGCCTTGACCTGAGAACAATGATCTTCCTCTCAAAATCCCACTGTTTTCCAATTTGCGCAGGGGCTTGGGGCTTCCATCCACCTCAGAAATGACCCCATGATGAAAAGGGGGTGTGGTCAAGAGAAAGGAATTTCCACACAGAATCTCCTCGGCCCCACTGTCCATTGACCTGTATGCCAAATTTATCCTGGCACACAGGTCAGCTCAGCATCAGAAGTGGGGCTCTACAGGATCTCCAGGCCTGAATTACAGCCTGGAAAACCCTGCAATTCAGGGATGCTGCCGCCTGGATAGGCCTTACTGTCAAGGAGGAATCATCAGCCTCATTTCCTTACTCAGGAGGAGCCCACCAACATCCACCCCAAGCAGCCATCTAATACTATATTTCCTGTGCCCCTTCTCTGGCATCCATAGTGCCACAGGTGCCAGCCCAACCTATATTAGTGATGTGACTCTGTCCTGATCCCAGATACTCCAGCAGGGTCAGGAGTGGAGACCTCCAGCACACAAAGCAGGAATGAGGCTTTTCAGCCCCATTGTGTTTGATCAACTGAACTGATCTACAACAATTAATGGCTTTGAAACTGTTGCTAGTGAAGATGCACCAAATGTTGAAAACATACCTGTTCGTCACCATATAGGATCACACACTCATCATCTCCTGTGGAACTAAAAAAACAAGATTTAACTAAAGATCTTCACATCAAAATGTGAAACACAGAGCACTGCCACAGGTAACTTTTCAAAAATTAATTCTTGGCATCCTATGTTACTGACCGTGGTAATCTACCCTTCTATTGCTTGGGCCCTAAGCTCTGGAATTCCTTCCCTAAACCTCTCGCCACTCTACTTCTCTTTCCTATTTTAAGACGTTCCTTAAAACCTACCTCTTTGACCAAGTTTATGGTCATCTGCCATAATTGCTTCTGATGTGGCTCGGTGTCAATTTTGGGGGGTGGCGGGGGCGGGGGGGTTTGTCTTATAATACTCCTGTGAAGCGCCTTGGGATGTTTTACTATGTTAAAGGCGCTATATAAATACAAGTTGTTGTTGTAGTAATTCCTCATCCTTCTTGACCTTTCTGCAGCCTTTGACACGGTTGACTAAACTGTCCTCCTCAATGCCTCTCCTCCATTATCCAGCTGGGTGGGACTGCCCCCACCTGGTTCCATTCTTATCTATCAGTCATAGCTGGAGAATCATCTGCAACGACTTCTCTTCTCGCTCCCGCATTGTTTCCTCTGGAGACCCCTAAGGGTCTATCCTCAGCCTCCTCCTATTTCTCATCTACATGCTGCCCCTCAGCAACATCATCCAAAAACACATCAGGTTCCACATGTATGCTGATGACACCCAGCTCTACCTCACCACTAGCCTTCTTAACCCTTCCACTGTCTCTGATTTGTCACACTGCTTGTCTGTTATCTAGTCCTAGATGAGCAGAAATTTCCTCCAACTAAACATCGGGAGGTCCAAAGTCGTTGGCCTGGAAATTGCGGTCAGAGGCTTGCCGCCCTTGTATGCCTCCAAACCAGAAGAAAACTCTGCATTTACCTAATGGCTCCTGAGCTTTGGATTCTTGCGGTCACACATCCCAGGGGCACATGTGGTTTGCAAGCATCCCTGGGATCATATGGGCAAGGCCAACCAATGACAAAGGGGGATTACTATTATGCTATGGAGATTCCAAATACATACAGAATCCCCATAAGATATTAGAAATCACCTCATAAATACAATTTCACATTACTGAAATAAAAATAAATGATCAGAGGTTCGAAATTAATTAAAATTCCATTTTATCAAACAATTAAAATAAAAATTTAATTTTTTGAAAAATAAATTTAAACATTTTTAACCAGGACAAAATTAACGTAACCTAATTTTAAATGTAATTGAATGTTAAATCATTTATTTTAACATTCATTTAAACCCTTACACTGGTAAAAGGCCTTACGCCTGCTTTTACCAGGCGTAACGGATTTGTGGGTATTCGCTGGGCAGTAGTTGGGCAAATAGCCCAACTCTGCACCAGTGAAAGTGAATTTACAGTGGATACCTATGATCTGTCAAGGAGAACCTTGACAGATCGAAAACCTGGAACTTGTGGGGCACTTACAATGGTGTAAATCCAGACCATTGACTTCGGTCCTGGTCATAAACTCGGTTCCCTAGCCACCAACTCCAATCCTCTCCCCAGTCGCTGTCTGAGGCCGATTCAGATCTTTCACAACCTTGATGTCCTATTTGACCGCGATGAGCTTCCAATCACGAAGATGGCCAACCTCCACCTCTGTAACATCACCTATTACCGTCCCTGCCTCACCTCATCTGCTGCTGAAACCCTTAAACATACCTTTGTTACCTCTAGATTTGACTTCTTCTAGCCGGCCTCCTATCTTCTACCTTCCAAAAATTAAAAAACTCTGGAAAGAGAGAATGTCCTGGAGAGGTCAAGGACAGAATCCATTTGGTTAAGAATTAAGAAACAATAGAGGTGCTATTATACCATTAGGTGTATTCTAAAGACCATCAACTAATGGGAAAGCTATAGGGGAGCAAATTTTCAGGGAAATTACAGAGCAGTGCAAGAACTATGGAGTAGTGATAATGGGGACTTCAATTATCCTAATATAGACTGGGATAGTAATAGTATGAAGGGCAGAAAGGACAAAAAGAATTTCTGAAGTGTGTTCAGGAGAACATTCTTGATCAGTATGTTTCTGGCCCAACTAGGTAGGAGGCATTGCTGGATCTGGTTCTGGGAAATGAAGTGGGTCAAGTGGAGCAAGTGTCAGTAGGGGAACATTTAGTGAACAGTGATCATAGTATCACAAGGTTTAGATTAGCTATGGAAAAGGACAGGGAGGTTTCTAGAGTAAAAAATACTTATTTGAAGGAAGGCAAATTTCAGTGGGTTGAGAACGGATCTGGCCCATGTAAATTGGAATCAAAAGATTGACAGGCAAAACTGTAATCGAACAATGAGCTGCCTTTAAAGAGGAGATGTTCTGGAACAGCCGGCGTAAATTCCCACAAGAGAGAAAGGTAGGGTAACTAAAGCCTGAGCTCCCTGGATGATAAAAGAGATCGAGAGTAAGATGAAGCAGAAAAAGAGTATGTCAGGTTGAGAATACAAGTGAGAATCAGGCTGAATATAGAAAGTTCAGAGAGGAAGTGAAAAAGAAAATAAGAGGTGCAAAGAGAGTGTATGAGAATAGATTGGCAGGTTAACATAAAAGGCAATTCAAAAATCTTCTATAGGCACATAAATAGTAAACGGATAATAAGAGAAGGGGTGGGGCCAATTAGAGACCAAAAAGGAGACCTATGCATGGAGACAGAGGGCCTGGCTGAATACTAAATGAATGCTTTGCATCTATATTCACCAAGGAAGAAGATGCTGCCAAAGTCACAGTGAAAAACTGTGAGATACTGGATGAGATAAAAATTGATAAAGAGGAGGTACTAGAAAGGCTGTCTGTACTTAAAGTTGGTAAGTCACCAGGACCGGATGGGATGCATCCTAGGATGCTGAGGGAAGTTAAGGAGGAAATTGTGGAGGCCCTGGCCATAATCTTCCAATCCTCCTTAGATACAAGGGTGGTGCCAGAGGACTGCAGAATTGCAAATGTTACTCCCTTGTTCAAAAAAAGTGTAAAGATAAATCCAATAACCACAGGCCAGTCAGTTTAACCTCAGTAGTGGGGAAGCATTTAGAAATGATAATCTGGGACAAAGTTAACAGTCACTTGGACAAGTGTGGATTAATTAAGGAAAACCAGCATGGATTTGTTAAAGGCAAATCGTGTTTAACTAACTTGATCGAGTTTTTTGATGAGGTAACAGAAAGTGTTGATAAGAGCAATGCAGTTGACATGGACTTCCAAAAGGTTGGTTTTCTTGTTGGTGCTGCTGGTGTTGGGGCTCATCGTGTTGGGATTCTGAGGAC
The DNA here is from genome assembly GCF_044704955.1 of Pristiophorus japonicus. NCBI lineage: Eukaryota > Metazoa > Chordata > Chondrichthyes > Pristiophoridae > Pristiophorus > Pristiophorus japonicus. Next base: position 329,408,097 of record NC_091978.1, read on the forward strand.
CAAGATGAGATAGTTTCAAGGGCACCGATTGTCAACCGCATTGCCCTTATCATAGTGTACATGGACCTCCATATGATAAAGTGCCACATAATAGGCATGCCAGCAAAGTTGAAGCCCATGGAATAAAAGGGACAGTGGCAGCATGGATATGAAATTGGCTAAGTGGCAGGATTCAGACAGTAGTGGTGAACAGTTGTTTTTTGGACTGGAGGAAGGTATACAGTGGTGTTCCCCAGGGGTCGGTACTGGGATAACTGCTTTTCTTGATATATGTTATTGACTTGGACTTGGGTGTACAAGGCAAAATTTCAAAATTAGCAGATGACATAAAACTTGGAAGTATAGTGAACAGTGAGGAGGATATTGTTAGACTTCAAGAAGACATAGTCAGGCTGGTGAAATGGGCGGACACGTGGCAGATGAAATTTAACGCAGAAAAGTGCGAAAGGAGGGTGACAGCTGATTGCAGTGCGGGCAGGTACAGCAGGAGTGGCGAGGTCAGGGCGAAGGAGCGGCAAGAGTTCGTAGATGGATGTGATCGGGGCCCAGGGGAGGCGAGAGTTTGGGGCCCAGAAGAGGCGAGGGCTCGGGGCAGCACGGGCCAGCCCACACTGCAATATGTGTGCACACTAGGTCCATGCAGCAGAGCTGCTCTCCAGTCGTCTTGGTTAATCCTTGCCACTGGACCAAGACCTAGCTCTGTCAAGCCCATGTGGTGGCTGGGGTGCAACAGCCACCACACATTAAAAAAATCCACGCACAGGTATCTTCCACCCTTCAAGATGTAATTCGGGATCCGGAATATTAGGTCCTTCATTGAAACACCTGTGAACTCATCCCTTTTCAGCGTGGAAGCAAGTCTTCCTCATTTCGAGGGATTGCCTATGATGATAATGATGATGATGATGGATGATACATTTTGGTAGAAAGAATAAGGAGAGGCAATATAATCTTAAAGGTGGTACATGAAAAGAGACACCTAGGGGTATATGTGCATGAGAAAACAGTTAAAAAAGCATACAGGATGCTGGGCTTCATAAATAGAGGCATAGAGTACAAAAGCAAGGAAATTATGCAGAACCTTTATAAACACTAGTTCGGCTTCAACTGGAGTATTGTGTGTCATTCTGGGCACCGCACTTTAGGAAGGATGTGAAGACCTTAGAAGGTGCAGAAAAGATTTACGAGTATGATTCCAGGGATGAAGGACTTCAGTTACATGGATAGACTAGAAAAGATGGGAATGTTCTCGTTAGAGCAGAGAAGGTTGAGAGGAGATTTGATAGAGGTGTTCAAAATCATGAGTGGTCTAGACAGAGTACATAGAGGGAAACTATTCCCAGCTATTTACAATATACATCAATGATTTAGATGAAGGAATTGAATGTAATATCTCCAAGTGTGCGGATGACACTGGGCTGGGTGGCGGTGTGAGCTGTGAGGAGGATGCAGGGTGACTTGGACAGGTTAGGTGAGTGGGCAAATGCATAGCAGATGCAGTATAATGTGGATAAATGTGAGGTTATCCACTTTCGTGGCAAAAACAGAATATTATCTGCATGGTGACAGATTAGGAAAAGGGGAGGTGCAACGAGACCTGGGTGTCATGGTTCATCAGTCATTGAAGGTTGGCATGTAGGTACAGCAGGCGGTGAAGAAGGCAAATGGCATGTTGGCCTTCATAGCTAGAGGATTTGAGTATAGGAGCAGGGAGATCTTACTGCAGTTGTATAGAGCCTTGGTGAGGCCACACCTGGAATATTGTGTTCAGTTTTGGTCTCCTAATCTGAGGAAGAACATTCTTGCTATTGAGGGAGTACAGCGAAAGTTCACCAGACTGATTCCTGAGATGGCAGGACTGACATATGAGGAGAGACTGGATCAACTGGGCTTGTATCCACTGGAGTTTAGAAGAATGAGAGGGGATCTCATAGAAACATAAAATTCTGACAGGATTGGCCAGGTTAGAGGCAGGAAGAATGTTCCTGTTGCTGGGGAGTTCCAGAACCAGTGGTTACAGTCTAAGAATAAGGGATAAGCCATTTAGGACCGAGATGAGGAGAAACTTCTTCACTCAAGAGAGTGGTTAACCTGTGGAATTCCCTACCGCAGAGAGTTGTTGAGGCCAGTTCGTTAGATATTTTCAAAAGGGAGTTAGATATGGCGTATGGAGAGAAAGCAGGAAAGGGGTACTGAGGTTGAATGATCAGCCATGATCTTATTGAATGGCGGTGCAGGCTCGAAGGGCTGAATGGCCTGCTCCTGCACCTAATTTCTATGTTTCGATGGTTCTATTGGCAGAAGGATCAATAACCAGAGGACACAGATTTAAGGTGATTGGCAAAAGAACCAAAGGCAACATGAGGAAAACCTTTTTTATGCAGCGAGTGGTTAGGATCTGGAATGCACTGCCTGAAAGGTTGGTGGAGGCAGACTCAATCATGGCTTTCAAAAGGGAATTGGATAAGTACCTGAAGGAAGAAAAATTGCAGGGGTACGGGGAACGAGTGGGGGAGTGGGACTAGCTGAAGTGCTCTTGCAGAGAGCCGGCATGGGCTTGATGGGCCGAATGGCTTCCTTCTGTGCTGTAACCTTTTTATGAACTCTGCTGTCCCTATCCTAACTCGCACCAAGTTCACTGACCTACATTGACTCCCGCACCGGCAACACCTCTTATCTTTTGTCTTCAAATCATGCCATGGCGTCACTGCTCCCTATCTCTCCAGCCTTACAGCCTCCAGCCCTGCAACTCGCAGAGATTTCTGCTTTCCTCCAATTCTGGCCTCTTGAGCATCCCCCGATTTTAATCGCAGCCATGCCTTCAGCTGCCTGAACCTTAAGATCTGGAATCCCCTCCCTAAGCCTCTCCACCTCTCTCTCCTTCTTTAAGACACTGCTTAAAATCTACCTCTGTGACCAAGCCTTTGGTCACCTGTCCCAATATCTCCTTGTGTAACTCGGTGTCAAATTCTGTTTAATAACGCTCATGTGAAACACCTTAGGATGTTTTATGACATTAAAGGCGCTATATAAATGAAAGCAGGTGTTGTTGATGATGTGGACATCACGAGCTAAGCATTTGTTGCACATGTGAGAAGGTAATGATGGGCCTTCTTGAACCACTGCAGTCCGCTTAGCAAATGTTTCTTGAAACAATTCTACTGCATAACTGGGATACTGTCCTAAAATACTGACAAGGATTTTGGAAACATTTTAAAATATTTATGCAAGATAAAAACATTTATAACATTAATCTCTTTATCACTATCTTGATTTGAGAAGTTGTTCAGCTGTTATTCTGGTTTTAAATCCATTGTGGTAATTATGACGTGGCATGGTATCACCCACCTAATACAGGGCCCAATTTTGGCAATGACTTGCTCCAATTTTTTTGGAGTAAGTTGGTTTTTCTGGCGTAAGTTAAAAAACGCCATTTTCCCCAATGAACTTGCTCCAGAGTAACTCAGTTAGGTACGATTTATTTTAGTTCCGTTTTTTTTTCAAAAGGGGGCGTTCCCAGCCACTTACGCCAGTTTTGGCCATTTAAGCAATTCTGGCCAGCTAAAAGTTACTCCAAATTTGCTTAGGTCAGCGTATGTGGCCAGCTCTGAAAAACCTTGCGGGCAGTTAAGAAATCGGTGCAGGTAAGTAAGTAAGGACCTGCATCCAAGCACCAAGCACCAAACATTGCAAATAAAAGTTGAAATAACTCAATAAAAATAAAGAACTCGGGTAAACAATTGAATAACAAATAAATAATTCTAGTAAATCCTACCTTGAATTGAAATCCACCGGGGCAGGCAGCGGGTCGGCCTGTACGGGAGGCCAATCGGCCTGGGAAAGGGGCGGCTGACAAAGATGCATTGAGAGGCTGAAGGGAAGGTAAGGGGGTGGAGGGGGAGGGGGAGAGGCGGGGCTGGGCTGGGCAGAAACGCGGCAAAGTATCGGGAGACTGAAGAGGAGGGAGAGGCTGGGCTGGGCAGAAACGCGGCAAAGTATCGGGAGCCCGATTCTGCTGCGCATGCGTGGTCAGTTGAAACTGCAGCTCTCTCACTCACCCACTGACCCGATTCTACTGCGCATGCGTGATCATGGCAAATCCCGATCCTACTGCACATGTCCAGCGTCCCGGCACTGTTTCCAGCACAGGACGCTGGCTCCGCCCACAGACCCAGTCACCACGTCATGCCAGCTGCTAGAAGGTCCGGGACAGCGGCCAAAATCGGCCTGAAGATTTTTGGCACACTTCCAAGCGTGGAAAACTGGCGCACCTCTGGCAAGTACGCCAGAAATCTCTATGGCCAAAATTGAGCCCATAGAGTGTGGATGTGTGATGCTCTATATGATCACAGTCAGCTACCATAAGAAGGTACTAAGTAAATGCCAAGCACTTCCCAAAAAGGAGGAAAAAAATAGGGTCTGTCACTCAGGGTTACTCTTGCACACCACCTGGTGGCCTGTTAGTGCGTCTTTGGCAGATCACCAGTCTGCCCTCAAGTGACTGACCTGGGAGATCTTAAGGGAGAAGTAGAAAGTTATTTTTTTTAAAGAGATGATTGTGCTCATTGTGAAGGTGATAATATTCTAATGTGTAGACCCACCGTTAGCACTCCTAGGCCAGATGCAGAGACTCTAGAGGAGTACAAGAAGTGCATGGGTGAAATTAAAAAAGATATCAGGAAAGCAAAGGGAGAGCATGAATTAATGTTGGCAAGTAAAATCAGGGAAAACCCAAAGATGTTTTATCAATACAATAAGAGCAAGAGGATAACTAGAGAAAGAGTGGGGCCTATTAGAGATCATAAAGGAAATCTGTGTGTGGAGGCAGAAGACGTGGGTATGATTCTTAATGAATACTTTGCATCTGTTTTCACAAAAGAGAGGGGCGATTCAGACTTTGCAATGAGAAAGGCGTGTAAAATATTAAATGAGATAAACATAGTGAGAGAGAAAGTATTAAGGGACTTAGCAGCTTTGAAAGTGGATAAATCCCCAGGCCCAGATGAAATGTATACCAGGCTGTTAAGAGAAGTAAAAGAGAAAATAGCAGAAGCTCTGACCATCATTTTCCAGCCCTCTCTGGCTACAGGTGTGGTGCCAGAGGACTGGAGGATTGCTAATGTTGTACCTTTGTTTAAAAAGGGAGAAAAGAATAGATCAAGTAATTACAGGCCAGTCAGCCTAATCTCAGTGATGGAAAAATTATCAGAAAAAATCCTGAGGGACAGGATAAATCTTCATTTGGAAAGACAGATTAATCAAGGACAGTCAGCATGGATTTGTTAAGGGTAGGTCGTGTCTGACTAACTTGATTGAATTTGTCGAGAAGGTAACCAGGAGAGTCAATGAGGGCAGTGCGTATGATGTAGTGTATATGGATTTTAACAAAGCTTTTGATAAGGTCCCACATGGCAGACTGGTCACGAAAGTAAAAGTCCATGGGGTCCAAGGAAAAACAGCAAGTTGGATCCAAAATTGGCTGAGAGGCGGGAAGCAAAGAATAATGGTTGATGGGTGTTTTTGTGACTGGAAGGCTGTATCCAGTGGGGTTCCACAGGGCTTAATGCTGGGTCCCTTACTTTTTGTAGTATATATCAATGACATAGATTTGAATGTTGGGGGTATGATTAAGAAGTTTGCAGGTGACACTAAAATTGGCTGCATGGTTGATAATGAAGAAAACTGTGGACTGCAGGAAGTTATCAATATACTGGTCAGGTGGGCAGAACAGTGGCAAATGGAATTCAATCCGGATAAGTGTGAGGTAATGAATTTGGGGAGGTCTAACAAGGCAAGGGAATACACATTAAATGGTACAACACTGAAAAGTGTAGAGGAACAAAGGGACCCTGGAGTGCATGTCCACAGATCCCTGAAGGTAGCAGGCCAGGTAGATAAGATGGTGAAGAAGGCATATGGAATACTTGCCTTTATTAGTCAAGGCATGGAATACAAGAGCAAGGAGGTTATGCTTGAACTGTATAAAACACGGGTTAGGCTGCAGCTGGAGTACTGCATGCAGTTCTGGTCACCACATTATAGGAAATATGTGATTGCATTGGAAAGGTTGCAGAGGAGATTTATAAGAATATTGCCTGGACTGGAGAATTTTGGCTATGAGAAAAGATTGGAGACGCTGAGTCTTTTTTCTTTTGAATAGAGGAGGCTGAGGGGAGACCTTATTGAGGGGCCTGGATAGAGTGGATAATAGGACCTGTTTCCCTTGGCAGAGGGGTCAACAACCAGGGGGCATAGATTTAAAGTAATTGGGGGGCGGTTTAGAGAGATATGATGGGAAATTTCTTCACCCAGAGGGTAATGGGGGTCTGGAAATCACTGCCTGAAAGGGTGGTAGAGGCAGAAACCCTCACCACATTTTAAAAATACCTAAATGTGCATCATCATCATCATAATCATAGGCAGTCCCTCAAAATCGAGGAAGACTTGCTTCCACTATAAAAGTGAGTTCTTAGGTGACTTAACAGTCCAATATGGGAATTACAGTCTCTGTCACAGGTGGGACAGCGACAGTCGTTGAAGGAAAGGGTGGGTGGGGAGTCTGGTTTGCCACACACTCCTTCCGCTGCCTGCGCTTGTTTTCTGCATGCTCTCAGCGATGAGACTCAAGGTGCTCAGCGCCCTCCCAGATGCTCTTCCTCCACTTAGGGTGGACTTTAGCCAGGAACTTCCAGGGGATGTTGCATTTTATCAAGGAGGCTTTGAGGGTGTCCTTGAAACGTTTCCTCTACCCACCTGGGGCTCGCTTGCCATGTAGGAGTTCCGAGTAGAGTGCTTGCTTTGGGATTCTTGTGTCAGGCATGTGAACAATGTGATCCGTCCAATGGAGCTGGTCGAGTGTGGTCAGTGCTTCAATGCTGGGGATGTGCACTTAAAATGCCGTAACCTACAGGGCTACGGAACAAGAGCTGGAAAGTCAGATTAGCCTGGGTAACTGTTGGTCGGCCGGCACGGACACGATGGGCCGAAATGGCCTCCTTCCGTGCTGTAAATTTCTATGATTCTATGAGGTGTACACAGATTAGAGCTTTCTCTACTCTTTCTATGTTTCTATATTTCTATGTTTTCCCCAACTTCAGAAGAATATATCCTTCTGCGCAGGTTGATTTTTTTTCCAGTTTCTACACCAGCCTTCATTGTGGCTTCTAGTGAGACTGCTCATTTATTACTAATTAACAATGAATTATGGGTCGTTTGTGCAGTAAGTCTGTACCCTTTGGGAACTGGGCCCAATTTCATCGCACATAGCCAGAAGAGAGAGGGGATGATTCCCCCATCAATCTGGACTAATTTAAATCAGAATAAATAGAATGATATGCTAAACTATTGCATCCCACATAAAACAATTCTTAAAATGAAGGGGAAATATAGTACAGATTTTGATTTCATTATCTGTTTATAATATTTGTGTTGTGCATTTATGTATACTTTCAGAATTTATTTTGGAGTGGAGTACCAGAGTAATCCATCAGATTTTGTCACTCTCCAGATTTTGTCACTACTGCCACTGTTTTGGGATTTAACAAGTGTTGCAAACATTTAGTAGCTATCCTGTAAAGAGGAATATAATACATTAAGCTCATCCTTATCTATGGTTACATTAAGTAGTAATATTACCTGTAATCTAGTCGAAGAGGCATAGATTCGAGGCCAATTATTTGACAATAGGGTTCAAAGTTGGAGAGTTCATACATACGGATTTCTCGATCACTAGGCACAAAATATGATTATGATTTATTAATGTTTATGTAGTGATAATATAATCTGCTTTGAAATTTCAATCATTACTATTGCTGAAGAACAGTATCGAGGACCTTGGGGCTACCAATTATTATACTGTCTGGAGAAAATAAATCTAAACAAATAAATATTGTCCCATCTTTGCTATAATTAATCTGTCACTCTTTATTCTGATTTATTTTGCTTCTTTTCAATTATATATTTTATTGTAGTTCTTATTTTGAACTTCTCAATGTTAAGTCAGTAGTCTTGTACACACTCGTGAAAAAAATGGAAAGTAAGGCAATCAAAATTAAACCGCTTATATCCATCTATACAGTTAAAAGGTAACTAGTGTACGCCTGTCACACTTGCAAAGTGCATGTCATTGTATTCATAAAAAAGGAGCAACTATTATTAACGGTTGAAGTGTATAAGGCAGTTTTCAGGGTTCCAATGATTCTGCAAATCAATCGAGCTTTGCTCTTGCAGTTTACAATGTTGCATTAACATAGTCCTACCATTCACTGTCATTCATTTGAAATTTCTCATTAACACTTGGGCAAACAAACATTTACTAGCTTTTATAACTGAAGGAAAAGCTCTCAATATATTATTTTATTCTCGTCTTCCAAGTTCCACACATTTTACTAGAAAGTAACATTACATTTATTATAGAAATTTTAGATCACCATTACTTTCTTTTATTGGATAATATAAAATTTCCCACTGTTAAAAAATACTATTCTTGTATTCAAGGTGATGGCCACAATCTTCCCTTCAGTTGTCACCGGCACTAAATTCAGTGCAAACAAGTCATTATTTTGGAGCTTAACAGGAAACATGCCTCCTCAGAAATATTGTATGCTTGTATTTTTGTTTAAGTTTCACTTTACCCACTGGTAAGGTCAGATTTTGTTTTCAATCTTATCTGCATGAGAGAAAATCACAAGGTGGACTGCTAGAAGATTTGTCCCAAACCAGTGGTGATTGCCAGTGCTGCTGCCCCCAAACCTGACTCCTACCTTCCCAGAGGAACTGCAGATTAGGAGTAACACGGTGAGTTTTATTACTGGAGTAAACCACCATTACAGCATGTAATGAAGGAAATGCTTTTACATTATTCCTCCAGGGAGCAATTCAGGCCCAATGGCTGAGAAATTGATTTGCACACCACCCTTTTTTGTGCGCTACTCGAACAGTAAGACCTCAATTTGGTGGGCAGGAAATGTGAGCACTATACCAGCTGGAAGTGCACCCTCTTCCATATTGGATAAAGACAAACAAAAGACTTGCTTTACCCACACCTGAAGCTGGCATTAAGCCTTTTACAATTGCCTTTGATGTCCCCATTCCAAAAATTGTTTGTGGAGGCACCCAACGCCATTACCTGCAACAAAGACAGTAAGTAGCTAACCTAAATGTGGAACCGGGAGGAGCTTGAATGCTCCTCCAAAACCCATATTTAACCCCCCTACCCCAGATCCACCCCCCCCCCTCCCTCCCGATGCCCCTGCCAACACCTGATCCCGACCTGACTCCTCTTCACCGGCAGGCACTTCACGCTTCTCTGCCAATACTGAAATGAGGCCTGAGACTCAATATCCGGAGAAGCTCAGGCTTCACCATTCAGGTGCGGAGGTGCACGAACTGCGTGTCCTAAAATGGTCACAACCTAATTTCTAGGCTAATGTGTTTTTAGTACATGCATGTTCTATCTGAATTTACAATCACACTGTAAATATGTCAAAGAGCCAATGTTGCTATTTTAATACAATATTTTCAGGCACTCTTTTATTAAAATTTCATGTCACAGAATCTAACCAGTTGCGAATGTACACATATAAGAAGCAATTTTGCAAGTCTCTGCTCCTGACATGAATCCTCACTAGATGGGAGTATGGGTCAGAGATAGTCTCAGATAGGGATATAACACTATATCGTCAATTCTGCGATTGCACTCCAATCTTATGAGGCTCCACAATGGGAGCAAAAGCTTGAAAATTTCCGCTATTGTGTATGTCAATAAACTGACGGCACTGCTTGAGTTCATAAAATGATCATAATTCCAGTGTTAGAGCCTCATGTTACCACATGGCTGTTACTTTTTTGGGGGGTGAGGATGGCTATCTATCCACTTACTAGGGTATGTCACTCTATTTCCCACCTTATTTTTATCCTTACTGAGACATGCACCTCTTGCAGCTAAGAGGCTAAGTGCCTGCTGATCTCAGGCCAATGGCGCGCTTGATGGACAACTCAGATACACATCAACAGTCCACTGAAGACTTCTCTTATTGTTTTTCCTCCCCTACATTGAAGGGGTAAGTAGGAGACCGCTCCGAGGACTCCACTAATGAGTGAACAAAACAAAGATTGTGGAGTAGGTAAATTAGAGGAGGCATCAGGACAGGTACTCTATCAACACAAAGGTACTTTTGAAGTGTTGCCTATATTGTATGTAGATTTTTCAAATGTTTATACCATGTTCCAATCACAAATTTGTTGTACTGATTAATTAGGATGCAATCAGTAATCCACTTGAACTTTCTGTTTTCTTCCTGTACCTGAAATATCATAATAGTTTTGTCATTAGTAACTGTGCATGTTTGCACAATATTCATTTATTACATCAGATATATTTCCATTTGGGCTGGTTTGTTAATTCATTTGATAGGTTGGCTCATAAGAAGACATAAGAAAAACACAGAACAAAAAAGGCTGCAATAATCTCCTCCTATCCCCATTTTCTTCTACCAACTGTGTACAATTTTCCCTGTTACAGACTCGACCCAATTTATTTAACTTCTCGAGTCTGCCTGGTCTCTAAACTAATTGACCAAAACCTCACGTGTTCATAACCCTAAAGCTGTTTACCACTTGAATCCATTTATCTCAGCTCAAAGTGGGTTTGGAATTTTGCAACTGGGCAATAGACGGAACTGCCATGTGAAAGTGAGGCTTTCGATCTCAGCAGAAGATGAAGTGAAATCCATGCGCATCATTCTGCTCCAGCAGTACCTCCGGGTGACAGATTAGCAAGCATTATGGATGGCAGTATGCAGAAGCTTGATTTGTCTGATATATTTCCTGTGTTGTATACCCTATATAATTATGAAGAAATATCAAGACCAGAATGTGATTTTAGCCAAGGAAAAGATAATGGGCCCGAAATTGATGAAGGCCTCCCCCCGCCCAAGTGCCGCCCAAAGGATTTTCATCACCAAGGTCCCTCGAAAGTCAGCGGGCGGCAAATGAGGGACTTATGCCGCCAATCTGGGCGGCAGCCGGCAGGAGCTCTCATTCTCGGCGGCAGAGGCGCTTGCCACCCAAGTGCCACCAAGGATGGAGTCGGGCCCACGAAGGGTCGAAGACCTAAAAATAAAAATCATTAGCAAAAAATGTAAAAACTATCGGAAGACCTTCAGGGGACTCTATCAAGGTAAATCGTTGTGGAAAAAACAAATAAAAAATGTTTACTAACCTTTTTTCCAAGATCTTCCTACTTACTGTGGGGGAAGACCAGCCTCCAGTCAGTGGTCCATCCCCGTTCTGCTGCCGACTCCCGCCCGCATGAATATCACATCTCGGTGGGCGGGAGTCCACTTACGCTACTCAGCCGTCCGCTGACATCGGCAGGCGCTTCCCAGCTGCACTCCTCTCCTGCCTGCTCCAGGTCACGTCAAAAGTGGCACTGGGCGGATGTTGCAGAGGAATATCGGTGGCAATGGGTGGTAAATTCACCAATTTCGGGCCCATTGAAATTTAAAAGTACAAATTAAAATCTTTGTGTAGTCTTAGTGAGTAGATTATTACAAAACTGCATTGCTGGGGATAATGTAGCATAGTGGTAGTTTTACCAGACAAATAATCCAGAGGTCTGAACTAATGATCTGGAGCCATGAATTCAAATCCCACCATGTCAGCTGGGGAAGCTACAACATAGGACTACATATATGCTAAACAGCTGAAACACCATGCTATAGACAGAACTAGGCGATTCCACAACCAACGGAGCAAATCGAACTCTGCAGTCCTGCCACATCCAGTCGTGAACAGTGGTGGACCATTAAACAACTAACTGGAGGAGGAGACTCCATGAACACCCCATCCTCAATGATGGCAGAGCCCAGCACAGGAGTGAAAAAGACACGCATTTTACTGAGTGTAGCATCAAGGAGCAGTAGTAAAATTGAAGTCAATGGGAATCGGGGGAAACTCTCCACTGGCTGGAGTCAGACCTAGCACAAAGGAAGGTGGTTGTGGTTGTTGGAGGCCAATCATCTCAGCCCCAGGACGTTGCTGCAGAAATATCTCAGGGCAGTGTCCTAAGCCCAACCATCTTCAGCTTCATCAATGAACTTCCCTCCATCATAAGGTCAGAAATGAGGATGTTCGCTGACGATTGCAGAGTGTTCAGTTCCATTCGCAACTCCTCAGATACTGAAGCAGTCCGTGCCCACATGCAGCAAGATCTGGACGACATTCAGGCTAGGGTTGATAAGTGGCAAGTAACATTCGCGCCACACCAGTGCCAGGCTATCTCCAACAAGAGAGAGTCTAACCACCACCCCTTGATATTCAAAGGCATTACCATCACCGAATCCCTCACCATCAACATCCTAAGGGTCACCATTGACCAGCCACATAAATACTGTGGCTACAAGAGCAGCTCAGAGACTGGGTATTCTGAGGAGAGTGTCTCACCTTTTGACTCCCCAAAGCCTTTCCACCATCTGCAAGGCACAAGCCAGGAGTGTGATGGAATACTTTCCACTTGCCTGGATGAGTGCAGCTCCAACAACAAGAAGCTCGGCACTATGCAGGACAAAGCAGCCCGCTTGATTGACACACCATCCAGCACCTTAAACATTCATTCCCTCCACCACTGACGCACCGTGGCTGCAGTATGTACCATCTACAACATGCAACAACTTGCCAAGGCTTCTTTGATAGCACCTCCCAAATCAGGGGCCTCTACTGCATAGAAAGACAAGGGCAGCAGGCGCATGGAAACACCACCAGCTGCAAGTTCCCTTCTATGTCACATACCATCCTGACTTGGAAATATATTGCCGTACCTTCATTGTCGCTGGGTCAAAATACTGGAACTCCCTCCCTAACAGCACTGTAGGATTACCTTCACCACATGGATTGCAGCGGTTTAAGATGGCAGCTCACCTTCTCAAGGGTCATTGGGGATGGGCAGTAAATGCTAACCTTGCCAGCGACACTCACATTCCATGAACAATTTTTTTAAAACTACGTTGCTTTTGACCTAAATTCATTCACTTTCTCCTCATCCAACCCCTCCCCCCCCCCCCAACATGAAATGTATGCTATAGTTTTTTTTACTGCTACTCACAAAAAGAGATCTGGTTCTTACAAACTTCAGGCCCGATGACCAGAAGGAAATCAGACCATCCTGTCCTATGAGCATAAAGTTATTGTCTGCAGTAGGGCAAATGCGAAGGATTGATTCTCTGTGAGGGGTTTCTTTGATAATGGCTGGAAGATGGAAAATAGCATCTTTGCATTGTTGGTTAGACTCGTTCTTCTTTGCAAACTCCAGCTGCATAACATTGTAGTATTCATCCTGTGCAGAATATAGAAGAATTAAAGAAAAACTATTTTATACTGTTATATGAACACAAAAAAGTATCTAATATTATTCAATCTGACCTATTGCATGCCATATTTAACAAACTTGGAACGATAGTGTTCCATAGAATGTTTGACTGGCTGTGCCTTTACTTATTCTATAACCTCTCCAACAAGCTAGGTCAAAGAGGTAAGCTTTAAGCAGCGACATAAAGGAGGACAGTGAGGTAGAGGTTTAGGAAGGGAATTCGAGAGCTTAGGGCCTAGGCAGCTGAAGACACGGCTGCCAATGGTGCTAAAACTAAATTGGGGATGCACAAGAGGCCAGAATTGGTGGATAGCAGAGATCTGAAGGGTTGGGGGGGGGGGGGATGGTGTTGTAAATCTGGAGACGGTTAACAAAGATAAGGAGAGCGATAGTAATCTTCCCGATTATTATGTCTCTGTGCTTCTTGAACATGATGCTTCTCCTCCACACATTCAGTTTTTTCACAGAATTTGACAAAATCTGCAAACTTACACGAGCGTCGAGGTCATTAGAAAAATCATGAAAAGCAGGGATCTGAAAATCAATCCATCGGTGATTCTAGTAACCTCACTTGTCAAAAGAGAACAATTGCCATTGATAACTATTCTGTTTGTTGTTATCTGCTTTGAGACGTCCGGTGGTCATGAAAGGCGCTATATAAATGCAAGTCTTTTTTTTCAATTCAATTCATTGGCTGTGATTTTCCCGGCACTCAGCAGATTAGATGAGTAGCGGGTCAGAAGTAAAATTGACATTGATTGGCAGCGGATCTGGCTGCACTGAGCAGACCCGACCAGCAGTGGCGGAGGAGGCAATTGAAGCAATTATTGGCTTGTTTTTAAGTGGATCTTTACTTATTTTTTAACTTTAACAGGTCGCCCATGGCTTTCACGCTGCTCTTGGACCCCGCCTGTTCATCTGAGGTGGAGGCTGAGTGGCCATTAAAGCAGATGATTGGTGACAGCGTTAAAACTTGTATAAAAGCTTCCACTTTACAACTGCTCACTTTCCAAACTCAGAGACTCTTGGTTTCTCCCTTTGGAACACAGATTGAGCTTTATGCAGGCTGCAAGTCTTTGGAGCAATCTCTCCAGTCAGGGTCACCTCATTGCAGCAACCTCTCTCACCTTTGACAGTGTGCTTTTGTCATCTCAACTTCAACTGCTATGTACTCCATGGACACCATTCACACTCTATCACCTTGGCCCTCAGAATCTGACCATGATCAGCCCCAGCACTAGAATCACCAGAAGCACAAACAATGTGTCCCCTAGTCCTTGTACCATCAGCTAATGGGAACAGCCTTTTTCTGTTTACATTATCCAAACTCATCATAATCTTGTACATCTCTATCAAATCTTCCCTCAATCTCCTTTGCTCCAAGGAGAACAACCCCAGCTTCTCCAACCTAACCTTGTAGCTAAAATCCCTCATCCCTGGAACCATTCTGGTAACTCTCTTCTACACCCTCTCAAGGGCCTTCACATTCTTCCTAAAGTGTGGTGACCAGAACTGGATGCAATACTCTAGTTGTGGTCTAACCAGCGCGTTATAAAGGTTCAGTATAACTTCCCTACTTTTGTACTCAATACCTCTATTTATGAAGCCCAAGATCCCATATGCTTTGCTAACTACTCTCTCAATATGTCCTGCCACCTTCAACGATCTATGCACATGAACCTCCAGGTCCCTCTGTGCCATTAAGTCTATATTGCCTCTCCCTATTCCTATTCCTTCTGCAAAAATGCATCACTTCACACTTCTCTGTATTAAATTCCATCTGTCACTGGTCTGCCCATTCTGCTATCCTATCTCATCCTGTTTGCCACACCTCCAAGTTTGGTATCAGCAAATTTTGAAATTTTACTCCGTATTCCAACATCAAAATAATTTATATATATCAAAAAAGCAGCGGTCCTTGGGTAACAACACTGTCTACCATCCTCCAGTCTGAAAAACAACCATTTACCACGACTCAGTTTTCTGTCCTTAAGCCAATTTCTTATCCAAACTGACACTATCTCTCTTATTCCATGAGCCTCAACTTTGTTAACCAGCCTTTTATGTGGTACTTTGTCAAATGCTTTCTTAAAATCCATATAGACAACATCCATTGTATTCTCTTCATCAACCTTCTCTTTTACTTCATCAAAAAATTCAAC
The DNA here is from genome assembly GCF_044704955.1 of Pristiophorus japonicus. Classification (NCBI taxonomy): domain Eukaryota; kingdom Metazoa; phylum Chordata; class Chondrichthyes; family Pristiophoridae; genus Pristiophorus; species Pristiophorus japonicus. The sequence continues at coordinate 329,423,625 of NC_091978.1, forward strand.
TAAGATTAGTCAAACATGATCTGCCTTTTACAAATCCGTGCTAGCTCTCCTTAATTAACTTAAACCTCTCCAAGTACCAGTTAAATTTTTTCGATTATTGTTTCTAAAACCTTAACCACCACGCAAGTTAAACTGACCAGCCTGTAGTTACTAGGATTGTGTTTACACCCTTTCCTGAACAAGGGTGTCACATTTTCCACTTTACAATCCTCTGGCACCTCCCCCACATCTAGAGAAGATTGGAAGATATGGCAAACTCTTCTGCTATCTCCACCCCCACTTCCCTTAACAACCTGGGATGCAAACCATCCGGACCAGGCGATTTATCCGCTCTAAACATATCCAGCCTTTCTAGTACATCCTGCCTATCAATTTTCACCCCATCCACTCTCTCTACCATCTCCGCTTCTACTGAAATTTTGTCAGCATTCTCATTCTTAGTAAATGCTGATACAAAGCACTCATTAAGTATACGAGCCCTGCGCCTCTTAAGCAAAAATCACCTACTTTGTCTCCAATAGGCCTCACCCTGCCTCTTACTATTTACATGCTGATAAAAAAATTTTGGGTTCCCTTTTATGTTAACTGCCATTCTCTCTTTACCAGTTTTATTTTTCTCTTCACTTCCCCTCTCACCTTATTACATAAGAACATAAGAAATAGGAACAGGAGTAGGCCATACGGCCCCTCGAGCCTGCTATGCCATTCAATAAGATCATGGCTGATCTGATCATGGACTCAACTCCACTTCCCCGCCCGCTCCCCATAACCCCTTATCATTTAAGAAGCTGTCTCTTACTATCTTAAATTTATTCAATGTCCCAGCTTCCACAGCTCCCTGAGGCAGCGAATTCCACAGATTTACAACCCTCTGAGAGAAAAAATTTCTCCTCATCTCTGCTTTAAATGGGCGGCCCCTTATTCTAAGATAGCGCCCTCTAAATCTAGTCTCCCCTATCAGTGGAAACATCCTCTCTGCATTCACCTTGTCAAGTCCCCTCATAATCTTTTACGTTTCGATTAAATCACCTCTCATTCTCCTGAATTCCAATGATTAGAGGCCCAACCTACTCAACCTTTCCTCATATGTCAACCCTCTCATCCCCGGAATCAACCTAGTGAACCTTCTCTGAACTGCCTCCAAAGCAAGTATATCCTTTCATAAATATGGAAACCAAAACTGCATGCAGTATTCCAGGTGTGGCCTCACCAATACCTTATATAGCTGTAGTAAGACTTCCCTGCTTTTATACTCCATCCCCTTTGCAATAAAGGCCAAGATACCATTGGCCTTCCTGATCACTTGCTGTATCTGCATACTATCCTTTTGTGTTTCATACACAAGTACCCCCAGGTCCCGCTGTACTGCAGCACTTTGCAATCTTTCTCCATTTAAATAATAACTTGCTCTTTGATTTTTTTCTGCCAAAGTGCATGACCTCACACTTACCAACATTATACTCTATCTACCAAATTTTTGCCCACTCACTTAGCCTCTCTATATCCTTTTGCAGATTTTTTGTGTCCTCCTCACACATTGCTTTTCCTCCCATCTTTGTATCATCAGCAAACTTAGCTGTGTTACACTCAGTCCCTTCTTCCAAGTCGTTAATATAGATTGTAAATAGTTGGGGTCCCAGCACTGATCACTGCGGCACCCCACTAGTTACTGGTTGCCAACCAGAGAATGAACCATTTATGCCGACTCTCTGTTCTCTGCTAGTTAGCTGATCTCCTATCCATGCTAATATATTACCCCCAACCCCGTGAACTTTTATCTTGTGCAGTAACCTTTTAGGTGGCACCTATGCAGGTACAGCAGGCGGTGAAGGCAGAAAATGGCATGTTGGCCTTCATAGCGAGAGGATTTGAGTATAGGAGGTCTTACTGCAGTTGCACAGGGCCTTGGTTAGGCCACACCTTGAATATTGTGTACAGTTTTGGTCTTGTAAAGTCCTGTCCCCTCAGTACAGATTCACACGAGGCATGTAGTGAAGTCAAGGTCACTCTGGACCTGCACCTTTATTTCACAGCTCTGGAATGCCGCACTTGCCTGAGACCTGTCCTTATATACCTGTCTCTTGCAAGTGCACTCCTGGTGGTAAGGTATGCTGGTGGTTACAGGTCATATCTTATTACAGTCATGTATAGCATGTTAGGTTACAGTTATTTATAATAATGTAAGATACATGACAGGTCTCCTAATCTGAGGAAGGACATTCTTGCTATTGAGGGAGTGCAGCGATGGTTCACCAGACTGATTCCCGGGATGGCAGGACTGACATATGAAGAAAGACTGGATCAACTAGGCTTATATTCACTGGAATTTAGAAGAATGAGAGGGGATCTCATAGAAACATATAACATTCTGACAGGATTGGACAGGTTAGATGCAGGAAGAATGTTCCCGATGTTGGGGAAGTCCAGAACCGGGGTCACAGTCTAAGGATAAGGGATAAGCCATTTAGGACCGAGATGAGAGAAACTTCTTCATTCAGAGAATTATGAACCTGTGGAATTCTCTACCATAGAAAGTTGTAGAGGACAGTTTGTTAGATATATTCAAAAGGGAATTAGATGTGGCCCTTACGGCTAAAGGGATCAAGGGTTATGGAGAGAAAGCAAGAATGGGGTATGAAGTTGCATGATCAGCAATGATCATATTGAATGGTGGTGCAGGCTCGAAGGGCCGATTGGCCTACTCCTGCACCTAGTTTCTGTGTTTCTATGTTTGTCAAATGCCTTGTGGAAGTCCAAATACACCACATCCACTGGTTCCTCTTTATCCACCCTGTTTGTTACATCCTCAAAGAACTCCAGCAAATTTGTCAAACATGACTTCCCCTTCATAAATCCATGCTGGCTCTGCCTGACCAAATTTTGCTTTTCCAATTGTCCTGCTACTGCTTCTTTAATAATGGACTCCAACATTTTCCCAACCACAGATGTTAGGTTAACTGATCTATAGTTTCCTGCCTTTTGTCTGCCTGCTTTTTTAAATAGGGGCGTTACAATTGCAGTTTTCCAATCTGCTGGGACCTCCCCAGAATCCAGGGAATTTTGGTAAATTACGACCAATGCATCCACAATCCCTGCCGTTACTTCTCTTAAGACCCTAGGATGCAAGTCATCTGGTCCAGGGGGTTATCTGCCTTTAGTCCCATTTTCTTACTGAGTACCACCTCCTTAGCGATTGTGATTGTGTTAAGTTCCTCCCCCCTATAGCCCCTAGACTATCCACTGTTGGAATATTGTTAGTGTCCTCTACCGTAAAGACTGATACAAATATTTGTTCCGCGTTTATGCCATCTCCATGTTCGCCATTACTAATTCACCGGTCTCATCCTCAAAGGGACCAACATTTACTTTAGCCACCCTTTTCCTTTTTATATACCTATTTTCTGTTTTTATATTTTGCGGTAGTTTACTTTCATAGTCTATCTTCCCTTTCTTAATCATTTTTTTCGTCGTTCTTTGCTAGTTTTTAAAAGCTTCCCAGTCTTCTGTCCTCCCACTAGTTTTGGCCACTTTGTATGCCCTTGTTTTTAATTAGATACCATCCTTTATTTCTTTAGTTAGCCATGGATGGCTATCTTTTCGATTACACTCTTTCCTCCTCACTGGAATATATTTTTCTTGAGAGTTGTGAAATATCTCCTTAAATATACACCACTGTTCATCAACCGTCCTACACTTTAATCTGTTTTCCCAGTCCACTTTACCAAACTCTGCCCTCATACCTTCATAGTCTCCTTTATTTAAGCTTAGTACGCTGGTTAGAGATCCAACTTTCTCATCCTCCATCTGAATTTGAAATTCAGTCATGTTATGATCACTCATTCTGAGGGGATCCTTTACTAGAAGATTGTTTTTAATCCTGTCTTATTACACAGGATCAGATCTAAGATAGCCTGCCCCCTGGTTGGTTCCATTACGTATTGCTCAAGGAATCCGTCCCTTACACACTCTATGAACTCCTCCTCAAGGCTACCCTGACCAATTTGATTTGTCCAATCAATATGGAGGTTAAAATCACCCATGATTATTTCTGTTCCATTTTTACAAGCCCCCACTATTTCCTGGTCTATGCTCTGACCAACAGAGTTGCTACTGTTAGGGGGCCTATAGACTACGCCCACCAGTGACTTTTTCCCCCTTATTGTCTTTATCTCTACCCAAACTGTTTTAACACCCTTATCATTTGAGCCAATATCTTTTCTTACTATTGCAGTGATTCCATCCTTTATCAATAGAGCTACCCCACCTCATTTTCCTTTCTGTCTGTCCTTCCAGATTGTCAAGTACCCCTGAATATTTAATTCCCAGTCCTGGTCACCTTGCATTGTATTTGGCCTGGTTCTCACTTGAAGAATTCACCTGACATGCATCATACACCCTCTTTTTTTGTTTCATCATATTCTCTATCTCCCTCATCATCCAAGGAGCCCTGGCTTTGATTCCCTCACCTTTCCCTCTTGTTGGCGTGTACCTAACCTGTACCTGAAACATCACTTCCTTAAAGATCACCCATTGTTCCTTTACAGTTTTTCCTGTCAATCTTTGGTTCCATTTTACCCTGGCTAGATCCCCTCTCATAGAAACATAGAAAAATAGACAATAGGTGTCGGAGTAGGCCATTCGGCCCTTCTAGCCTGCACTGCCATTCAATGAGTTCATGGCTGAACATGCAACTTCAGTACCCCATTCTCGCCATACCCCTTGATCCCCCTAGTAGTAAGGACTACATCTAACTCCTTTTTGAATATATTTAGTGAATTGGCCTCAACAACTTTCTGTGGTAGAGAATTCCACAGGTTCACCACTCTCTGGGTGAAGAAGTTTCTCCTCATCTCGGTCCTAAATGGCTTACCCCTTATCCTTAGACTGTAACCCCTGGTTCTAGACTTCCCCAACATTGGGAACATTCTTCCTGCATCTAACCTGTCTAAACCCGTCAGAATTTTAAACGTTTCTATGAGATCCCCTCTTATTCTTCTGAACTCCAGTGAATACAAGCCCAGTTGATCCAGTCTTTCTTGATATGTCAGTCCCGCCATCCCGGGAATCAGTCTGGTGAACCTTTGCTGCACTCCCTCAATAGCAAGAATATCCTTCCTCAAGTTAGGAGACCAAAACTGTACACAATATTCAAGGTGTGGCCTCACCAAGGCCCTGTACAACTGTAGTACCACCTCCCTGCCGCTGTTCTCAAATCCCCTCACTATGAAGGTCAACATGCCATTTGCTTTCTTAACCGCCTGCTGTACCTGCATGCCCAACCTTCAATGACTGATGTACCATGACACCCAGGTCACCTGGCACCTCCCCTTTTCCTAATCTGTCACCATTCATCCCATTGAAGTTAGCCCTCTTCCAATTTAGAAGTTCCACTTTAGATTGTTTCATGATCTACTGAGATCATTGAAAGGATTGTGCCACTGCAACCTGGTCCTTCTGACGACATCCCTGCTTGTGTCCTCCTGTGCAATGTGCAACCAGGCTGCGTTGATCTCCTGTGGAGGTCTCTTCCACCCATTGAAAGGGAAGAGGATCTCCCTGCATGCTGTGACTCTCTCCATAAGCATATGGAGAGATTCATGGGAGAGCCTGGGTGCAGCCGTGCATTTTTGTGCAGTGCTCGTCAGTGTTTGCTGCACCTCACTGCTGTATAACACTGACAGCACAAATGGCAAAGTAAATTTGCACGTGGTCCCTTTAAGGAAACCGACTAATGATGCATCATCAAGTGACATCATCAGATCCGCTTCCTTCAATTGGCCAGTTAAACTCGCTGGGCGGGCTTAACAAGCCCGATCAATGGAAAGTCATGTCGGAGGCCGGGATGGAGATAGAAGTGGGCCACCGACTTCATCCGCCAAGGACCCGGCGAGGTAGGGAAAATCGCAGCCATTATCTATTTTTAAATTTCCTCCCTTATCTCATGGACTTCGATTATAACCATAACATTCTTGTAAGGGAACTCATCAAAAACTTCTGAAATCAAGCTAAATAATTCCAACCACAGTGGACCAAATCTTGCTGGAACAAGGCATCTCGGGCCATGAGCCATTATTGAGACCTTTTCCTGCAGCCTTTAGCTCAAATGTAATTTGCACTGTAACTTGCTGCAAGTGTGGGCTGATAATGACGCGGCAAGGGTAGCTCGGACCTTAGTGAACGACTGGACCAACAGCATAACTTCCCCAATGAGATTAAAGGATTGAGATAGAATCAGAAACAACTGAGAAGGGAGGGGGTGAATTGGAGTCAAATCAGGTACGGAACGAGAAATAAAGTGAAGGAAAGAAATATGAGAATTAACAGATCTCAAGTGAACTGCCTGATCACGTCATGTATTCAATTATTTGTTACCAACTGCATTAATTCATTTATTTATTTTCCCAAATTACATCACTCTGCAGTGTTGAAAGCCTTGTGCATTGTGTAACTCCTGCTATCTCCAGATTGGAAACTCATGACACGAGGCTTCTCTTTCTTTCAGATTTTTAAGGTAAAATCACATTTATTTCAAATTCTTCAATTTGGTACTTTAATGAAGATGTTAATCCATTTAATGCTTTCATTAAAATATAAGATAGATGAATTTGATATGAGATTCAATGGCCTAAAAATAACATAAGAAATAGGAGGAGTAGGCCATTTGGCCTTTTGAGCCTGCTCCGCCATTTAATAAGATCATGGCTGATCTGATCATGGGCTCAGCTCCACTCCCCTGCCCACTCCCCATAACCCTTCACTCCCTTATCATCCAAAAATCTGTCTATCTCCACCTTAAATACAGTGAATGACCCAGCCTCCATTGCTCTCTGGGGCAGAGAATTCCACAGATTTACGACCCCTGAGAGAAGAAATTCCTCCTCATCTCAGTTCGAAATGGGAAACCCCTTATTCTTAAACTATGCCCCTAGTTCTAGATTCCTCCACAAGTGGAAGCATCCTATCTGCATCTACCTTGTCGAGCCCCCTCAGTATCTTATATATTTCAATAAGATCACCTCTCATTCTTCTAAACTTCAATGAGTATAGGCCCAACCTGTTCAACCTTTCTTCCTAAGTCAACCCCTTCATCTCAGGAATCAACCTAGTGAACCTTCTATGAACTGGCTCCAATGTAAGTATATTCCTCCTTAAATAAGGAGACCAAAATTGTACGCAGTACTCTAGGTGTGGTCTCACCAATACACTGTACAGTTGTAGCAAGACTTCCCTGCTTTTATACTCCATCCCCCATGCAATAAAGACCAACATTCCATTTGGCTTCCTGATTACTTGGCTGTACCTACATACTAACTTTTTGCGTTTCATGTACAAGGAGCCCCAGATCCCTCTGTTCTGCAGCATTTTGTAATCACTCTCCATTTAAATAATAATTTGCTTTTGTATTTTTCCTGCCGAAGTGGATAACCTCACACTTTCCCACATTATACTCCATCTGCCAAATGTTTGCCCACTCACTTAGCCTGCCTGTCTATATCCCTTTGCAGATACTTTGTGTCCTCCTCATAACTTGCTTTCCCACCTATCTTTGTATCATCAGCAAACTTGGCTACATTACACTTGGTCCCTTCATCCGTCATTAATATATATTGTAAATAGTTGAGGCCCCAGCACCGATCCCCGTGGCACCCCACTAGTTACCGTTTGCCAACCGGAAAATTACCCATTTATCCCGACTCTCTGTTTTCTGTTAGTTAGTCAATCCTCTATCCATGCTAATATATTACACCCAACCCCATGAACTTTTATCTTGTGCAGTAACCTTTTATCTTATATGGCACCTTATTGAATGCCTTCTATGTTATATATTTAACCCCTTGTAACTTGAATTACACTACCACCAGAGGGCCTACCTGTTGGGAGTCCCAAGGGATCCCAGCATCCCTTGGGAGCACAGTATATAAGCAGGCCACCCACGAGGTACCTGCACTCTGGAGTCTTATTAAGGAGCTAAGGTGACACTTGCTCATTGTATACAGTTTCATCCTTTATTGTGAACGTATCATTCTAGAAATCCAAATACATATTCACTGGTTACCCCAAATCCTCAAAGAATTCCAGAAAATTTGTCAAACCTGATTTCCCTTACATAAAACCATGCTGACTCTGCTTGACTGCATTATTCTTTTCCAAATGTCCTGTGACTGCTTGGGGTACAGGGTGTGGGGTGTACAGTGTGTGGGGGATACACGGTGGGTGTGGGGTATAGTGTGTGCGGTATACACGGTGGGGGGGTACAGAGGGTGCGGTATGAGAGGTTGACGGCGTGAGGGGTACAGTGGGGACAGGCTCCGCTCACTGCCACCCAGCACCAGCCCGAGGAGCCGCTCCACACACCGCCATCTTCCCGTCACATCGCCACCGGCCCGGCCTCCCTGCAACTCATGGTCGCCGAGGGCGGTTCCCGCTCCGTCCCGGCTCTCGGACACTCAGCGCCGGACTCGCGGCTCGCACCGCAACATGGCGCCACACACTGTACCCCACACCGCGGGCTGGGGCTGGTTCTGGGCGGCAGTGAGCAGCCTCTGGACCCCCATCATCCTACCCTCTGCACCCGACACCCCCTGTGAGTGGCACCTGTACACTACACACCCTGCATCACCTGTCCTTTCCTCCGAGTGAGGGAGAATTGCTCGCAACTATAGGCCAAGATTCAGGGCACACCACAAATTAAATCTAAACTGTGCACGCTGACTGTACACCTGTTTGCTGTAAATTAAATACACACTGCATGGTACAAATATCGATCTCGGGTTTTTTATTCCAATTCAAAAATAACTTTAATTCAGTCGATTTAGATGTAAAAAAAAGTATATTGGAAATACACAGCAGGTCAGTTAGCATCTAAAATAATTGATTATTCTGAATTAATCACATCTCATTTCCTGTATCTAGCAGTACTGTACAGTGACAGACCCGTACCCATCAGTACTGTACCCCAATGTTGTACAGTGACAGATCTGTACCTACCAGTACTGTACCTCAGTGTTGTACAGTGACAGACCGGTACCCACCAGTACTGTATCCCAGTGTTGTACAGTGACAGACCCGTACCACCAGTACTATACCCCAGTGTTGTACAGTGACAGACCCGTACCCACCAGTACTGTACCCCAGTGTTGTACAGTGACAGACCCATACCCACCAGTACTATACCCCAGTGTTGTACAGTGACAGACCCGTACCCACCAGTACTGTACCCCAGTGTTGTACAGTGACAGACCCGTACCACCAGTACTGTACCCCAGTACTGTGCAGTGACAGACCTGTACCCATCAGTACTGTACCCCAGTGTTGTACAGTGACAGATCTGTACCCATCAGTATGTACCCCAGTGTTGCAATGACAGACCTATACCCACCAGTACTGTATCCCCAAGTGTTATACAGTGACAGAACTGTACCCACCAGTACTGTACCCCAATATTACAATCCAGTCGCCCTCTTCATAGCCGTCGCTCTCCAGCATATGCTGTACCTTGAAGTGGTATGCTCCTTTAAAGGCCCTGACCTGCTTATGGTCCTTGCAGGTCGAGGCCGCCGCGCCAAATGCTGGGTCTGGCCGCACGCTCCAAGGTCCAGGTCACTGATCGGAGCATGGGCAGGTACAGCAGCAGCGGCGAGGCTGGTGTGCAGGAGCGGCGAGTGATCGTGAGGCGACATGATCGGAGCCCAGGAGATGTATGCGTTCAGGGCCCAGAAGAGGCGAGGGCTCAGGGGCAGCATGGGCCCACACTGCAATACGTGTGCATACTAGGTCCGTGCAGCAGAGCTGGTCTCCAGTTGTCTTGGTTAATCGTTGCCACTGGACCAAGACCTAGCTATGTCAAGCCCGTGTGATGGCTGGTGTGCAATGTCCACCACACATTAAAAAAATCCACACACAGGCATCTTCCATCCTACAGCATGTAGTTCAGGACCTGTAATATTAGGTCCTTCAATGCAACCCCTGTGCACTCATCACTTTATGGCATGGAAGCAAGTCATCCTTGATATGAGGGACGGCCGATGAAGATGATGATGCTACTGCTTCCTTAATAATGGACTCCAGCAATTACCCAATGATAGATGTTAGGCTAACTAGTCTATAGTTTCCTGCTTTCTGTCTCCCTCCTTTTTTTCCCAATAGGGGCGTTACATTTGCAGTTTTCCAATCCGCTGGGACCTCTCCAGAATCCATAGAAACATAGAAAATAGGTGCAGTAGTAGGCCATTCGGCCCTTCGATGGCTGTGATCATGGCTGATCCTCTATCTTAACACCATATTCCAGCTTTTTCCCCATAGCCCTTGATGCCTTTTGTTTCTAGAAATCTATCTATCTCCCTCCTAAATATATTTAGTGACTTGGCGTCCACAGCCTTCTGTGGTAGAGAATTCCACAGGTTCACCACCCTCACTGAAAAAATTTCTCCTCAACTCAGTCCTAAATTTCCTACCCCGTATCCTGGGACTGTGACCCCTTGTTCTAGACTTCCCAGCCAGGAGAAGCATCCTCCCCACATCCAGTCTATCCAACCCAGTCAGAATTTTATATGTTTCAATGAGATCCCCTCTCATTCTTCTAAATTCTAGTGAATACAGGCCTAGTCGACCCAATCTCTTCTCAGACGACAGTCCTGCCATCCTAGGAATCAGTCTGGTGAACCTTTGCTGCAATCCCTCTATGGCAAGTATATCCTTTCTTTGGTAAGGAGACCAAAACTGCACACAATACTCTAGGTGCGGTCTCACCAAGGACCTCTATAACTGTAGTAAGACATCCTTGCTCCTGTACTCAAATCCTCTTGCAATGAAGGCCAACATACCATTTGCCTTCCTAATTGCTTGCTGCACCTTCATGTTGGCTTGAATCCTAGGATCTTAAGAGAAGTAGTGGCAGGGATAGTGGATGCATTGGTTGTAATTTACCAAAATTCCCTGGATTCTGGGGAGCTCCCAGAAGATTGGAAAACTGTAAATGTAACGCCCCTATTTAAAAAAGGAACCAGACAAAAAGCAAAAAACTATAGACCAGTTAGCCTAACATCTATGGTTGGGAAGATGTTGGAGTCCATTATTAAAGAAACAGTGGCAGGACATTTGGAAAAGCAAAATTCGGTCAGGCAGAGTCAGCATGGATTTATGAAGGGGAAGTTATGTTTGACAAATTTGCTTGAATTCTTTGACAATGTAACGAACAGGGTGGATAAAGGGGAACCAGTGGATGTGGTGTATTTGGACTTCCAGAGGCATTTGAAAAGGTGCCACATAAAAGGTTACTGCACAAGATAAAAGTTCACGGGGTTAGGGGTAATATATTAGCATGGATAGAGGATTGGCTAACGATCAGAAAACAGAGAGTAGGCAATCAGTAACCAGTGGGGTGCCGCAGGGATCAGTGCTGGGACCCCAACTATTTACAATCTATATTGATGACTTGGAGGAAGGGACCAAGTGTAATGTAGCCAAGTTTGCCGACGATATAAAGATGGGAGGAAAAGCAATGTGTGAGGAGAACATAAAAAATCTGCAAAAGGACATAGACAGGCTAGGTGTGTGGGCAAAAATTTGGCAGATGGAGTATAATGTTGGAAAGTGTGAGGTCATGTACTTTGGCGGAAAAAAATCAAAGAGCAAGTTATTATTTAAATGGAGAAAGATTGCAAAGTGCTGCAGTACAGCAGGACCTGGGGGTACTTGCGCATGAAACACAAAAGATTAGTGTTATACATGTGGACTTGTATTTACTCTGTACAGCCATGAGAGGGCTCATACCCTGGAGTCCCAAGAGATCCCATAATCCCTTGGGAGCACCGGTATTTAAGGAGGTTTCACAGGTTGGAGAGGCACTCTGGAGACCTGCAATAAAAGACTACGGTCACTTTACTTTAAGCTCAGTGTTCAGTCTGACTCTTTCTCCATACACAACAACTGGCGAGGAGATACAGCTAGTGAACCCAAAGATGCAGTGAACAGTGGGCATCCTGGAGAAATTTTCAGGGGAAATGATTGGGAAACTTTTGTGGAGCGACTCTGATATGTCCTTACTATACAGTATAAGTGCACACGAGGCCCATACTTGAGAGGAGGTCACTCTGTGACCAGTTACCTTTATTACCAAGACCTCAAGTGATGAAGGTGGGTGGAGCTTCCCCTTTTATACCTGAAAGTCCAGGTTAGGAGTGTCTCCCACAAGTTCACCCCCTTGTGGTCAATGTTCTCAAGGTGTACAACTTAGGTCAGTTTATACATGAGTTACAATGATAGTTGAATACATGACATCATCTCCCCCCCAAAGTCTTATTGGGATAACAGGTTAAGTCTCTCTGATGGTTTATGCGCCCTTGTAGAGTGCCTGAGTTGGGGCTCCGGTTGTTGGGCGCTGGCCTGAGTGTCTGCTGTTTGTGGTGCCTCAGGACTGTCCGGACTGCCCACAGTGACTGGGCTCTCCTCCACTTGGTTCCGGTGTTCGGTCACTTGGGGTGGAGTAAACTCTACATCGTGTTCTTCCTCTGCTTCTTCTATGGGGTTGCTGAACCTCCTTTTAGTTTGATCCACGTGTTTGCGGCAGATTTGTCCATTGGTAAGTTTAACTACCAAAACCCTATTCCCCTCTTTGGCAATCACAGTGCCTGCAAGACATTTGGGCCCTGCAGCGTAATTAAGGTCAAAAACAGGGTCTTTGACATCAACACATCGCGCCCTCGCATTCCTGTCATGGTAGTCACATTGTGACTGACGCCTGCTCTCAACAATTTCTTTCACAGCAGGGTGTATAAGGGATAACCTGGTTTTGAGTGTCCTTTTCATTAGCAGCTCTGCGGGTGGAACCCCTGTGAGCGAGTGTGGTCGGGATCTATTGGCCAACAGGAGGCGTGATAAGCGGCTTTGTCGGGAACCCCCTTAGATTCTGAGCATCCCCTGTTTGATTATCTGCACTGCTCGTTCTGCCTGGCCGTTTGAGGCCAGCTTGAGCGGTGCAGTTCTGACATGGTTGATTCCATTGCCTGCCATGAAGTCCTGGAATTCAGTGCTTGTGAAGCACGGGCCATTGTCGCTGACCAAGACATCCGGTAGACCATGGGCGGCGAACATTGCCCGTAGACTTTCTACCGTGGCAGAGGATGTGCTTGAATTTAAAATGGCACACTCAATCCATTTGGAGTAAGCGTCTACTACAATCAAAAACATTTTTCCCATGAAAGGACCTGTGTAGTCCACATGGATGCGTGACCATGGCTTGGTGGGCCAGGACCAGGGGCTAAGGGGAGCTTCCCTGGGTGCGTTGCCCAGCTGAGCACACGTGTTGCACCTGCAAACACAAAGTTCCAGGTCTGCATCTATCCCTGGCTAGCCAATGTGTGACCTGGCAATTGCCTTCATCATGACAATGCCTGGGTGCTCATTGTGAAGTTCTCTGATAAACACCTCTCTGCCCCTCTGGGGCATGACTACTCGGTTTCCCCACAGTAGGTAATTGGCATGAATCGAGAATTCATCCTTGCGCCTATGAAACGGTTTAAATTCCTCAGGGCATGCCCCGTACGTGGCTGCCCAGTCCCCATTCAGGACACATTTCTTAACTAAAGACAGTAGCGGGTCTTTATTTGTCCAGACTTTAATCTGACGGGCTGTCACAGGTGAGCCTTCGCTTTCGAAAGCTTCAACAGCCATGACCATCTCAGCATCATGCTCAGTTGCCCCCTCAGTGGTGGCTAGTGGGAGCCTGCTGAGTGTATTGGCGGAGTTTTCAATGCCCGGCCTGTACTGAGTTGTGTAGTCATAGGCGGCTAACGTAAGTGCCCACCTCTGTATGCGGGCCAATGCATTCGCATTCATGGCCTTGTTGTCAGCCAAAAGGGACGCTAGGGGTTTGTGATCCGTCTCCAGCTCAAATTTCCTGCCAAACAGGTACTGGTGCATTTTTTTTACTGCATATACATATGCTAGCGCTTCCTTTTCTACCATCCCGTAGCCCCTTTCTGCCTGGGACAGACTTCTGGAGGCACAAGTTACCAGCTGTAACTAACCATTGGCATTCACATGCTGGAACACACAACCAACCCCATAGGACGATGCATCGCACGTTAGAACAAGTTTCTTACATGGGTCATATAACGTTAACAGTTTGTTGGAGCATAACAAGTTGCATGCTCTATCAAAAGCCCTTTCCTGGCTGTCCCCCCAGACCTTTGTGTAGGAGCACGTGTAACGGCTCCAACAGCGTCCTCAATTTGGGAAGAAAGTTACCAAAATAGTTCAGGAGCCCCAGGAATGAACACAGCTCCGTCGTGTTACGGGGTCTGGGTGCTCTCTGGATCGCTTCCGTTTTTGACGCAATGGGTCTGATCCCATCTGCTGCTACCCTCCTCCCCAGGAATTCTACCTCTGGAGCTAAGAAGACACACTTCGCCTTTTTCAGTCGCAGCCCGACCCTGTCCAGTGTGCGTAGCACCTCCTCCAGGTTGTGGAAGTGTTCTTCAGTGTCGCGACCCGTGATGAGGATGTCGTCTTGAAAAACCACCGTCCTTGGAATCGACTTGAAGAGGCTTTCCATATTTCGCTGAAAGATCGCGGCGGCCGAACGAATCCCAAACGGACATCTGTTATACTCAAACAACCCCTTGTGTGTCGTGATGGTGGTCAGCTTCTGGGTCATGTAAGCTGAGGTCAGGTCCAAGTTTGAAAAAATGTTTGCCACCGGATAGCGTCGCAAAGAGGTCCTCTGCTCTCGGTAGCGGGTACTGGTCTTGGAGTGACACCCGATTGATGGTGGCCTTGTAATCGCCACATATCCTGACCGACCCATCCGCCTTGAGCACCAGCACAATCGGGCTCGCCCAGTCACTGAATTCGACTGGCGAGATGATGCCTTCCCTCAGCAGGTGGTCCAATTCACATTCTATCTTTTCCCGCACCATGTATGGCACCGCTCTGGCCTTGTGGTGTACTGGCATCCGGGTTTATGTGAATCACTACCTTGGTCCCCATGAAAGTGCCGATGCCGGGTTGAAATAATGAGTCAAATTTGTCCAGGACCTGTGAGCATGATACTCGCTCCACAGAAGAAATTGCATTGACATCATCCCATTTCCAGTTCATGACAGCAAGCCAACTCCTCCCCAGTAGTGTGGGACCGTCCCCCGGGACAATCTAGAGTGGCAACCTGTTCTCCGAATCTTTGTGGGTTACGACTACCGTGGTGCTGCCTAGCACCGGAATGATCTCCTTTGTATATGTCCGTAGCTGTGCGTCAATCAGCAATAATTTTGGCCTCCTGGCCTTGGATACCCACAACCTTTTGAACTGTTTGATACTCATCAGGGACTGGCTAGCACCCGTGTCTAGCTCCATGAATACTGGGATGCCATTGAGGAGCACTTTCATCATCATCGGTGGCGTCCTGGTATATGAACTGTATATGTGCTCCACATGAACTCGCTGAACTTCAGTTTCCAGCAAATTCCCCCAATATTCATTTGGCCTCGTAGGGCTTACATCGGGCCCGTCCTCCTTGTACATCAACCTGGCTGCAGACTTCCTGCACATACGCACTAAGTGACCGCTGACGTTGCAGTTAATGCAGGTATATTGCTGATACCTGCAAGCTCTGGCTGGGTGTTTGCCTCCACACCTCCAGCATGAGCTGGATGCCCCATTGTTGGAAAGAAAAGGTCCATTACCAGTCGATCATCTCTGACTGTCTCTGTAACTGTCCCTAAGCGCACCATTAACAGGTGTTGATGGCCCCATTACTGGCCGCATTGTCCATTGCGATGGCATGAATCGCCATTGAGCTAGCCATTGTCTCTGCTGAATTCCCCCTTTGGGTTCGACTACATGCTGGGGCATGTCCGATTGCCCTTGTCTGCCTAGTGAACTGTGTGCCGCATTAACAATGTTGACTCCCTGGTCATTTGCCACATTTGAGCCAAGATTTTTGTCATACATCATTCTGGTCTCTTCCTCCCCTGAGATAAATGTCTGGGCTATCAGAGCCGCCACTTCCAAGGTCAAGTCTTTGGTCTCAATCAGTTTCCTGAAAACCCCAGCGTGCCCAAAGCCCTCAATAAAAAAGTCTCGCAGCATCTCCGCTCTGCATGCATCTGGGAACTTACATAGGCTCGCCAGTCGCCGGAGATCTGCCACAAAGTCAGGAATGCTTTGCCCTTCTCGCCGCTGGTGCGTGTAAAACCGGTGTCTCGCCATGTGCATGCTGCTCGCCGGTTTAAGGTGTTCCGCGATCAACTTACTGAGCTCTTCGAACGTCTTGCCCGCTGGCTTCTCTGGCACTAGAAGGTCATACGTCTGGGAGTACGTTTGGAATTCACAAACCGTCAGGAGGCGAGCCCTGCGTTTGTCAGCCGAATCCTGTCCCAACCATTCCTTAGTGACAAAACTTTGCTGTAGTCTCTCAATAAAGTCGTCCCAATCATCACCAACACAGTACCTCTCTTCTGTGCTGCTAGTGGCCATGCTTACGTGGTTTAAATCCCAGTTTCTCGTCGCCAATGATATGTCCTTACGATACAGTATAAATGCACACGAGGCCCATACTTGAGAGAAGGTCACTCTGTGACCAGTTACCTTTATTACCAAGACCTCAAGTGATGAAGGTGGGTGGAGCTTCCTCTTTTATACCTGAAAGTCCAGGTTAGGAGTGTCTCCCACAAGTTCATCCCCTTGTGGTCAATGTTCTCAAGGTGTATAACTTAGGTCAGCTTATACATGGGTTACAATGATAGTTGAATACATGACAGACTCGACCAATACTTTGTGGCCAATGAGCTAGATGGGGAAGAGAGCGCTGCCAAACGAAGGGCGATCCTCCTCACCGTCTATGGGGCACCAACGTAAGGCCTCATGAAGAATCTGCTCACTCCAGCGAAACCCACGGAGAAATCATACAATGATTTGTGTACACTGGTCCGAGAGCATTTGAACCCGAAGGAAAGCATTCTGACAGCGAGGTATCGGTTCTACACCTACAAAAGGTCTGAAGGCCAGGAAGTGGCGAGTTATGTCGCCGAGCTAAGACACCTTGCAGGACATTGCGAATTTGAAGGACATTTGGAGCACATGCTCAGAGACTTTTTCGTACTTGGCATTGGCCACGAAACCATCCTTTGCAAACTTTTGACTGTAGAGACCCCAACCTTGAGTAAGGCTATAGCGATAGCCCAGGTGTTCATTGCCACCAGTGACAATACATAGAAACATAGAAACATAGAAAATAGGTGCAGGAGTAGGCCATTCGGCCCTTCTAGCCTGCACCGCCATTCAATGAGTTCATGGCTGAACATTCAACTTCAGTACCCCATTCCTGCTTTCTCGCCATACCCTTGATCCCCCTAGTAGTAAGGACCTCAACTAACTCCTTTTTGAATATATTTAGTGAATTGGCCTCAACAACTTTCTGTGGTAGAGAATTCCACAGGTTCACCACTCTCTGGGTGAAGAAGTTCCTCCGCATCTCGGTCCTAAATGGCTTACCCCTTATCCTTAGACTGTGACCTCTGGTTCTGGACTTCCCCAACATTGGGAACATTCTTCCTGCATCTAACCTGTCTAACCCCGTCAGAATTTTAAATGTTTCTATGAGGTCCCCTCTCATTCTTCTGAACTCCAGTGAATACAAGCCCAGTTGATCCAGTCTTTCTTGATAGGTCAGTCCCGCCATCCCGGGAATCAGTCTGGTGAACCTTCGCTGCACTCCCTCAATAGCAAGAATGTCCTTCCTCAGGTTAGGAGACCAAAACTGTACACAATACTCCAGGTGTGGCCTCACCAATGCCCTGTACAACTGTAGCAACACCTCCCTGCCCCTGTACTCAAATTCCCTCGCTATGAAGGCCAACATGCCATTTGCTTTCTTAACCGCCTGCTGTACCTGCATGCCAACCTTCAATGACTGATGTACCATGACACCCAGGTCTCTTTGCACCTTCCCTTTTCCTAATCTGTCACCATTCAGATAATAGTCTGTCTCTCTGTTTTTACCACCAAAGTGGATAACCTCACATTTATCCACATTATACTTCATCTGCCATGCATTTGCCCACTCACCTAACCTATCCAAGTCGCTCTGCAGCCTCATAGCATCCACCTCGCAGCTCACACTGCCACCCAACTTAGTGTCATCCGCAAATTTGGAGATACTACATTTAATCCCCTCATCTAAATCATTAATGTACAGTGTAAACAGCTGGGGCCCCAGCACAGAACCTTGCGGTACCCCACTAGTCACTGCCTGCCATTCTGAAAAGTACCCATTTACTCCTACTCTTTGCTTCCTGTCTGACAACCAGTTCTCAATCCACGTCAGCACACTACCCCCAATCCCATGTGCTTTAACTTTGCACATCAATCTCTTGTGTGGGACCTTGTCGAACGCCTTCTGAAAGTCCAAATATACCACATCAACTGGTTCTCCCTTATCCACTCTACTGGAAACATCCTCAAAAAATTCCAGAAGATTTGTCAAGCATGATACGAAGCAAATCTCTCAGTACACAAGTGCTGCTACAAGTACTGTGAACAGTGATGTTGTTTTCGAATCATAACGTACAGGGCAGGTCACACATACCAGCAGCTGCACGCACACAGATGACTCAGAGTCCACCATCAAGGGTGATGAATGCAAGACCATTAACACCTTGTTGGCGCTGCGGGGGTGATCGTCGTTTCCATTCATGCCGATTCAAAGAGTACGTTTGCAAGGGCTGTGGAACAATGGGACACCTCCAACGAGTGTGCAGGCGAGCTGCTAAGCCTGTTAAAACTGCAAACCACCATGTTGCAGAGGTGAACAGATACACGGAGGATCACGACGAACCAGAGCCTCAGATAGAGGAGGCAGAGGTACATGGGGTGCACACATTCATCACGAATTGTCCCCCGATAATGCTGAATGTTGAACTAAATGGACTCCCGGTGTCAATGGAGCTGGACACGGGTGCGAGCCAGTCCATCATGGGCAAAAAGACTTTCGAAAGGTTGTGGTGCAACAAGGTCTCAAGGCCAGTCTTAACTCCAGTTCGCATGAAACTAAGAACTTACACGAAGGAACTGATTCCTGGAATCAGCAGTGCTACCTTAAAGGTCTCCTACGACGGAGCGGTGCACAAGCTACCACTTTGGGTGGTACCGGGCGATGGTCCCACGCTGCTCAGCAGGAGCTGGCTGGGAAAGATACGCTGGAACTGGATGACGTCCAAGCACTATCGCCCGTTGATGACACTTTGTGTGCCCAGGTCTTAAACAAATTTCCTTCCCTGTTCGAACCAGGCATCGGGAAATTCCAAGGAGCAAAAGTGCAGATCCATCTAATTCCGGTGGCGCGACCCATCCATCACAAGGTGAGAGCAGTAGCGTACATGATGAGAGAAAGGGAAGAGACCGAGAGAGACCGGATGCAACGAGAGGGCATCATTTCACCAATCGAGTTCAGCGAGTGGGCCAGTCCTTTTGTCCCAGTCCTCAAAGAAGACGGCACCGTCAGAATCTGTGGCGATTACAAAGTAACTATCAATTGTTTCTCCCTGCAGGACCAATACCCACTACCAAAGGCTGATGACCTCTTTGCAACGCTGGCGGGAGGAAAGACGTTCACGAAGCTGGATCTGACTTCAGCCTACATGACACAGGAACTGGAGGAATCATTAAAGGCCCTCACCTGCATCAACACGCACAAGGGTCTTTTTGTTTATAACAGATGCCCGTTTGGAATCCGATCAGCGGCTGCGATATTCCAGAGAAACATGGAAAATTTACTGAAGTCGATCCCGCACACCATGGTCTTCCAGGACGACATCTTGGCCACAGGTCGGAACACAGTCGAGCACTTGCAGAACCTGGAGGAGGCTCTTAGTCGACTTAACCACGTGGGGCTCAGGTTAAAACGCTCGAAGTGCATTTTCCTGGCACCTGAAGTGGAGTTCCTGGGAAGGAGGATTGCGGCAGATGGCATCAGGCCCACCAACGCAAAGACGGAGGCAATCGAGAACGCACCGAGGCCACAGAATGTGTCTATAGGGTAAAGAAAATGCATCAATACCTGTTTGGGCTAAATTTCGAATTGGAAACTGACCATAAGCCACTTATATCCCTGTTCTCCGAGAGTAAAGGGATAAATACCAACGCATCGGCCTGCATCCAGAGATGGGCGCTCACGTTGTCCGCATACAACTACGCCATCCGCCACAGGCCAGGCACAGAAAACTGCGGCGATGCTCTCAGCAGGCTGCCATTGCCCACCACAGGGGTGGAAATGGTGCAGCCCGCAGATATAGCCATGGTTATGGAAGCATTTGCGAGTGAGCAATCACCCGTCACTGCCCGGCAGATCAAAACCTGGACAAGCCAGGACCCCTTATTATCTCTAGTCAAAAGCTGTGTGCTTCACGAGAGCACGGTGTCCCAGTGGAAATGCAGAAAGAGATAAAGCCGTTCCAGCGACACAAAGATGAAATGTCTATACAAGCAGACTGCCTTCTGTGGGGCAATCGAGTAGTGGTCCCCAAGAAGGGCAGAGACACCTTCATCAATGACCTCCTCAGTACCCACCCAGGCATCATAATGATGAAAGCGATAGCCAGATCCTACGTGTGGTGGCCCGGTATCGATGCGGACTTAAAGTCCTGCGTCCACAGATGTAATACATGCTCGCAGTACCCATGGAGGCGCCGCTAAGTTTATGGTCTTGGCCCTCCAAACCGTGGTCTAGGGTACACGTCGACTATGCAGGCCCATTCTTGGGAAAAATGTTCCCTGTGGTTGTTGATGCATACTCCAAGTGGATTGAATGTGAGATAATGTCGGCTAGCACGTCCGCTGCCACTGCTGAAAGCCTGCGGGCCATGTTTGCCACACACGGCCTACCCGATGTCCTGGCGAGTGACAACGGGCCATGTTTTACCAGTGCTGAGTTCAAAGAATTCATGACCCGTAACGGGATCAAACATGTCACATCAACCCCGTTTAAACCAGCGTCCAATGGTCAGGCAGAGAGAGCAGTGCAAACCATCAAGGCTTGAAGAGGGTAACTGAAGGCTCACTGTAGACTCGCCTATCCCGAGTCCTGCTTAGCTACCACACAAGACCCCACTCACTCACTGGGATCCCACCTGCTGAACTGCTCGTGAAAAGAGCACTTAAGATAAGGCTTTCGTTAGTTCACCCTGACCTACATGAACAGGTAGACAGCAGGCGGCTTCAACAAAGTGCATACCATGATAGCGCAAATGTGTCACGAGCAACTGAAATCAATGATCCTGTATTTGTATTAAATTATGGACAAGGTCCCAAGTGGCTTCCCAGCACTGTCGTGGCCAAAGAGAGGAGTAGGGTGTTTTGGGTCAAACTTTCAAATGGACTCATTCACCGGAAACATTTGGACCAAATCAAACTCCAATTCACGGACTATCCTGAGCAACCCACCTTGGACCCGATCTTTTTTGATCCCCCAACACATACACGAGTGGCAACCGGCATCACAGTTGACCACGAAGCAGAACCCATCATCCACAGCAGCCCTGCAGGACCCAACACACCAAGCAGCCCAGCAAGGCCAGCTGCACAGCAGCCCAGCGAGGGCCCAACAAATGATTCAACAACATCAGCTTTCACACCGAGATGATCAATCATGGCAAGAAGGGCCCCAGATCGACTCACATTGCACATAGTTGCACTATTGACTTTGCGGCGGGGGGGGGCTGCGGGGGAGTGTTGTTATATATGTATACTCGTAGTTACTCTGTACAGCCACCAGAGGGCTCATCCCCTGGAGTCCCATAATCCTTTGGGAGCACAGGTATTTAAGGAGGCTTCACAAGTTGGAGAGGCACTCTGGAGGCCTGCAATAAAAGACTGAGGTCACACTTTACTTTGAGCGTACAGTGTTCAGTCTGACTCTTTCTCCATACACAGCACTCCCCATAACTCCTTATCCCTTTATCATTCAAGAAACTGTCTATTTCTGTCTTAAATTTATTCAATGTCCCAGCTTCCACAGCTCATTGAGGCAGCAAATTCCACAGATTTACAACCTTCTGAGAGAAGAAATTTCTTCTCATCTCAGTTTTAAATGGGCGGCCTCTTATTCTAAGATCATGCCCTCTAGTTCTAGTCAACCCCATCAGTGGAAACATCCTCTCTGCATCCATCTTGTCAAGCCCCCTCATAATCTTATACATTTCGATAAGATCACCTCTCATTCTTCTGAATTCCAATGAGTAGAGGCCCAACCTACTCAACCTTTCCTCATAAGTCAACCAACCTCCTCATCTCCGGAATCAACCTAGTGAACCTTCTCTGAACTGCCTCCAAAGCATGAATATCCTTTCGTAAATATGGAAACCAAAAGTGCACGCAGTATTCCAGGTGTGGCCTCACCAATACCCTGTATAGCTGTAGCAAGACTTCCCTGCTATACTCCATCCCCTTTGCAATAAAGGCCAAGATTCCATTGGCCTTCCTGATCACTTGTTGTACCTGCATACTATCCTTTTGTGTTTCGTGCACAAGTCCCCCCAGGTCACACTGTACTACAGCACTTTGCAATCTTTCTCCATTTAAATAATAACTTGCTCTTTGATTTTTTTTCTGCCAAAGTGAATGACCTCACACTTTCCAACATTATACTCCATCTATCAAATTTTTGCCCACTCACTTAGCCTGTCTATGTCCTTTTACAAATTTTGTGAAGTGTCAATTTTCTGCATTATGGTAAAAATTACAATTGTTAAGAAACTTTTAAAACATCATTTTTATTTTCTTTAAAATGTTGTTCATAATATTTCAGGTTCTACCTTATCCCCACATGAGAGCCCCAGTTTTTGTTTTGCTCTCTGTAACATTTTTTAAAAGGTCGGGATAAAAGCAGCTCCCCAATTCCCTGTCTGATAATTCTGCAATGTGATTGGCTGCTTCAACAGCTTGTTAACATCATAGCAAATCACACTGGGGAATTTCCACTATACTACACTGGTTAAAAGTTTTGAACCAGATTTCCACTCAAAGAGTACAATTACAGTAGTGGTAATGAAATGGTGTCCAGGCAGGAAAACTTTTCTCCACCACTGAAATGCCAAGTAATGAACAAACAGAAGTGACCAATCAACAACAACTACTTTCATTTACATAGCACCTTTAATATAGGAAAACATCCCAAGGTATTTCACAGAACCGTAATCAGACAAAAATTGACATAAGCCAAAGAAGGAGATATTAGGAGGGACGACTAAAATCTTGGTCAAAAAAGTAGGTTTTAAGGAGGGTCATAAAATAGGAGAGATTTAGGAGGGAATTCCGGAGCTTAGGGCATAGACGTCTGAAGGCATGGCTGCCAATGGTAGGATGAAGGGAGTGGGGGATGAGCAAGAAGTCAGAGTTGGAGGAACGCAGAGTTCTCAGTGTTGTAGAGCTGGACAACCCCAACAGCAACAGACCTGGACATCACACTGTTACCTTAGAACTTGTGTTAGTGTGGAAGCAAGTCATCCTCGACTCCAAGGGACTGCCTAAGAAGAAGAGAGCTGGAGGAGGTTACAGAGATAGTAAGGGATTCGGTCATGAATGGACGTGAACATGAGGATGAACATTTTAAAATAAAGGCATTGGTTGTCTGGGAGCCAAATTGGGTCAGCGAGCACAGAGGTGATAGGTGAGCAGGACTTGGATACAAGCAGCAAAGGTTTTGATGAGTTGAAGTTTATGGAGAATGTGACGCCGGCAAGAAAGCATTGTCTGGAGATGACAAAGGCATGGATGAGGGTTTTAGCAGCAAATGATTTGAGGCAGAGACGGGCAATGTTATGGAGGTCCAAGTAGGCGGTTTTTGAGATAGAGAGGATATGGGGCCGGAAGCTAATCACAAGTCCAAATAGAATGCTGAGGAACCCAACAGTCTGGTTCAACCTGAGAGTATGGCCTGAGAGGATGGTGGAATCAGTGGTGAGGGAATGGAGTTCGTGGCTGGGAGCAATGATAACCAGTTCAGACAGCTGTTTTTCACAGCATCAAACTTGTCACTATGATATAATAGTCCCATTCCAGACCTTGAGCAAGGAATCTAGGCTGACACTTCAGTGAAATACTAAAAGTGCTGTGCTGATGGAGGTGCTATTTTTGGAAGAGACATTAAACCAAGGCTCTGCTTGTTCAGACAAACTCAAGAGGTCCCATGGCACTTTTTTGAAGTTCTCTGTCGTACACTCCTCCTAAGGCCAACACTGCCAAAAATAATTAACTGGTCATCTCAGTGCACTAATTGGCTGCTGCATTTCACTATAAAACTGCAGTGAACATAAGAACTAGGAGCTGGAGTAGGCTATTTGGCCCTTCAAGCCTGCTTGCCATTCAACAAGATCATGACTGAACATACTTCATAGAAACATAGAAACATAGAAAATAGGTGCAGGAGGAGGCCATTCGGCACTTCGAGCCTGCACCGCCATTCAATAAGATCATGGCTGATCATTCACCTCAGTGCCCCTTTCCTGCTTTCTCTCCATACCCCTTGATTCCTTTAGCCATAAGGGCCATATCTAACTCCCTCTTGAATATATCCAATGAACTGGCATCAACAACTATCTGCAGTAGAGAATTCCACAGGTTAACAACTCTGAGTGAAGAAGTTTCTCCTCATCTCAGTCCTAAATGGCTTACCCCTTATCCTTAGACTGTGTCCCCTGGTTCTGGACTTCCCCAACATCGGGAACATTCTTCCTGCATCTAACCTGTCCAGTCCCGTCAGAATTTTATATGTTTCTATGAGGTCTCCTCTCACCCTTCTAAACTCCAGTGAATACAGGCCCAGATGATCCAGTCTCTCCTCATATGTCAGTCCTGCCATCCCGGGAATCAGTCTGGTGAATCTTCGCTGCACTCTCTCAATAGCAAGAACGTCCTTCCTCAGATTAGGAGACCAAAACTGAACACAATATTCCAGGTGAGGCCTCACCAAGGCCCTGTACAACTGCAGTAAGACCTACCTGCTCCTATACTCAAATCCCCTAGCTATGAAGGCCAACATACCATTTGCCTTCTTCACCACCTGCTGTACCTGCATGCCAACTTTCAATGACTGATGTACCATGACACCCACGTCTCATTGCACCTCCCCTTTTCCTAATCTGCCGCCATTCTGCCTTCGTGTTTTTGCCACCAAGTAATCCATTCGCTATGAAGCATTTTGGAATACCTTGAGGATGTGAATGATGGTATATTAAAGCTAGATTTTTTTAATTTTCTTTAAACTTTATTCATTTTTAACCATTATTTTCCCTTTTTCTTTTATCCTGTCTCAAATATCATTCATAAAATAGCAATTAATCCAACTGAATATGTAGGGAACCTACCGATGAACTAGTGGAAAGTGGATAGGAAAATTACCAATCACGAATCATCAGTCAGCAAATAGGTACCAATAAATTAACAAGGAAGGAGGAACTTCTCCCAGACCTCTTCTTGCATCTTCCACTTGAATGATATACTGTACTCCCTGTCCTGTGTTTGAGGAAGTGGTGGCAGCAGGGTCAATGCCTCGAATGCTACCCATATGACCCGGGAAATGAATAATTGTGTATTTATATGGGAATGAATGAGAAGGAGAATCGGACATAAGAACAGAATTGTACTCGTCCTGAGTTTGCAGGACTAATAATAAAGACCGCCCTAAATGGAGGAAGTGCATCCGGGAGGGCGCTGAGTACCTCGAGTCTCGTCGCCGAAAGCATACAGAAAACAAGCGCAGACAGCGGAAGGAGCGTGCGGCAAACCTGTCCCACCCACCCTTTCCCTCAACGACTATCTGTCCCACCTGTGACAGAGACTGTAATTCCCGTTTGGACAGCTCAGTCACCTAAGAACTCACATTTAGAGTGGAAGGGACTGCCTGTGATGGCCCGGGAAACGAATGCGGAACTACCCAACAATACTATTTACCGTGTAGATGGCCCAAGTATACATGCCGCTAGGTGTTGCCCATCAACCTGCTCTCTCTCTATATATATATATATATATATATAGCTAGCCCATGAAAATCTCTCATACAACCTTACAACTCCTATGTTGCTTTTCATACATACCCATACTATAGCAGGGCACAAGCTCTTGCTTACAATTCAAAGCCTTAATGCAATGACTTCATGCATTAAATTATTGTCACACAATCTAGGTGCACGATGCAAAGTCATTTACTGACATACAGGATGGGTGGCAGGTTGGGCACATGTCTGTCACTATGTACGTGCTCCTTCAACTTACACCACTTAAAGACTACTTCTCTGTTTGCATGACAAAAAGGCATATAATACAAGAGGACAGACTTGAACTGCCGGAGGATTAAGAAATCACAAGCCATAGATTCCCTTGGAGGAGATCACCTATCCAGGACAGCATTGCACATAAAATCATACAAAGGAACAGGGTGGGTAAATCTACAGATCTCCTGCAAACTCAGGACTAGTACCATTCTGTTCTTATGTCTGATACCCCTTCTCATATAAATACATAAACAACACAAACATAATGCAAGCTTTCCGTGAAGGAGTGACTTGGATGCAGTATTATTTTTTTTTGTCATTTCAGGCCAGCAAGAGTAGGCTGACCACATTACCAGTAGCCCAGATCAAGATAGCACTTCATAGAATCTTGCATCACCCTCATCAGCATTTGTAAACACCAGCACAACTGCTCACATCCCGTGAGATGCAGTTAGACATCTTGAGTAGGTGAGTCACAATGCAGAAGAGGGAGCAAGGGGAGAAGAGGGAGCAAGGGGAGAAGTGGGAATCTGATGCTTAATGGCTGAAATCGAAGAACTGTATGCTGTAGGAAATGCAGAAGAACAGCGGCATTGAGCAGTCATGTAAATTCTGTTGTTGCTATTGAGTAGAAAAGGAGAGGAAAGTGCTAGCATGCTGACCAATGCATCAGTTACCTGTTTTATATATGTGTGGCAGTACATTGGGTGATACAGACATTGTTCTTAATGCTATCATGGTAGCAGGCACAGCCTGGCCTCCTGCCAGCCTTGTTCCTCTCAGCCATTGCGGTAGGTATCCCAATGCCTGCAAATGTGGTTGGTGACATAATGCTGGGTGTTGTCTGCTGAGCTTTGTTTCATCTTGTACCACTTCAACCATTAAATATTGGGTCAGATTTTGCTGTAGCAGGGCATCTAATGGCGTCTGCCATTAGTTAGACTTTCAGCTCAAAATATTTTTGCAATAATTGCTGAAAGTTGCTGAAAGTGCAAACTGATAATGGTGCAGTGAGGGAAACAGGGCATCTGGGCAACTAACTGTATCTGCTTAATCAATCAGATTGAAGGATTGAGAAATAAACAATGGAAGGACTGAGAAGGAAATGTAAATTAAAGTGGGCGATTTCAATGACAAATTAGGTACAGAAAGAGAAAGAAAGAGATGAAAGATTAGATTAAAAGAGCAAGGGAAAAAAAAGACAGAAAGTAAAAGTAAAAAAATAAAATGTATTACATTTTTTAAATCTCTAACAAGAGTTAATATCTGAAGGAATGTCACATTTTTAAAAGGGTACTTATGCTTAGCGTTCTGTGGCGAGTTTATCTACCACGCAAATACAGCAACTTCACAACATTCAAATTGGCCTGAGTTTTTATCTGTTTTGCCTCTCAGGAGATCACATCATTTTACATGGGATGGGTAGTGTATATTGCGATACACAAGGTATTACAATTGTCTGGAACAGGCTGGACGGACCAGATGGTCTTAACCTCTCCATCATTGTTCATATTTAATACAGGTCAATGATGAGGCAGACATCGAAATGTCGTTTTCACAGAGCGGTGCAACTCTGATAGCAACTTTTGGATACTGGTATTTAACCGCACATCTGCTCCTTATCTGATGTTGCTGTACCATTTAAACATAAATAACAGTGAATGCCATTAGCCTCAGTTATTTTTGCAGCAAAATTTGGCCTACTGTGATTAAGCACCTCAAAACCAACCTCCATCATGAATTTTGAGTTGACTTGATGACAACCACAGGACTTTAGCTTGCACTTCTAACTTGTCACTCACTAAGCTCCCGTGAAAGCTTGTATTGTAAGAGGTGCCTCTTTTTCCCCCAATTTCTCCTGTTTTACTGCAGTTTTGAAAATGCTTCAACTACAATCAGCTTTCTGATAAATTAGCAGACAATATTTGTCTGTTTTAGCATCCACATAAATGTTACCTACTGTTATGACAATAGTAAAAAATCAAATTGTTTTTTTATTTTCATACGAAAGCCAAAAAAACAACAAAAGCTACTACTAAAACCATGTCATAAAACTGGAAATTCAAAAAATGAAAGGCTAAAGAAACCCTTGAAGAGTTCCATCAGCCCTTAGATCCACCCCAGATGGATGAATAGAGCATACAGCGCAATTCTGTCCTAAAGACTGAAATCTCACTATGCTGACCCCACTCCTGCCTATTGCCGACCCCCTCCCGATTCCCGAACCCACCCTTCCCCCCCCGCAATGATTCCCGATCCCCACCTCACCCCCGCCGACTCCCCTGCCGCGATCCCTCCCCCGGACCGACTCCTCGCAGCTGAGGCCAAGCCCCCCCGCAGCCAGCCAGTCTCTGAAGCTGGCTGGCTGCGGGAGGGAAACCAAGGCTTCACATTCAAATTAGGCCCTGCAGGTAAAGTCTGCAGGGCCTGTGGGAAACCCGACCTCCCCGCCCCCAACCCACCTCCCCGAAGAAAATTCCGGCCCATGTGTTTGTCTACTTTCCCCTTAAATGCAACTATGTTAGTCACCTCAACTACCCCTTGTGATGGCAAATTCCACATTCTAACTCTCTGGGTCATGAGATTTCTCCTGAACTTCTAATTGGATTTATTAGTTACCATCTTATAATTATGTCCCCTAGTTCTGGTCTCCCTCACAAGTGGAAACATCTTTTCCACATCTACCCTATCAAACCCTTTCATAATTTTAAAGTCTTCTATCAGATCACCCATCAGCCTTCGCTTTTCTCGAGAAAAGAGCCTCAGCCTGTTCAATCGTTCCTGATAGATATAACCCCTCAGTTCTGGCATTATCCTTGTAAATCTAAATGCATTCACAAATGTTTGTAATATCATTCTTCTGAACAGATTATTGCAGTCTATTATTGTTATATAAAACTGTCAATGGCAATATAGTTCTATGGCAAACTATGAGAATATGCATGCTTGTAATGATTATATGAAGTACAGGGCTTCCTAGCCACCATGGTTTTCGCATAACAGTACTCACCGATTCACCTTGGTACAATTGATTTATCTGAGAAGCTTTATCTGACATTTCCTCCATGGCAAGTTTGACTGATTTCCGTGCAAAGAAAGTGCAAAGAAATACTCCCATTTCAAGCACAGTGTTTCTGGCACTTAAAACATCACTTACAATAAGTCTTCTTGATAATTTGCATGCAACTATGGCAATATAACTTGGCAACAACCAAACAGAGAAAAATCCTGCTGTGCTCAGTCATGCGTTTTAAACTCCCTTGAGGGTTAAGCATAGAATAAAATCACGTTTTACCATGAATGCATATTGTGTGAAGTTAAGATATAGAGTTACTCTAAAATATGATCCATTTCAGTTCTTCAACCCAAGTGTGAGTTTTAAACTCCCTAAAGCTAAACTTGCAAAAAAGGAGTTTTGCCCAAGTGCACTTAATGACTTGGTTACTGTGTAAAAGTAAGGTTCGTATAGTCACTCTGAAATGGGTCACCTCTTCACAGCTTATTCAATGTCATGAACATTATAATGAATTTTCTCTAATGCAGATACTGCAATTAAGTCAGCCTGGGACAATTAATTCCCAAAGGGTATTTGACATAAAAAGATCAAATGAGCATAATGGATTTATAAAGAGCGTAAATAATCTATTAGAAATCTTATATATCAGGCACTCATCTTGTTTGTCATACTTGCTTTCTGTTGTCACATTTTTGGCATCATATTTTATTAAATGGTTTAAAATATAACATCAGCAAATTAAACTAAAGAGATATGGAATGTACAATTCAAAAGCAAGGAAAGCAGCTGGAAAATTAGAGACTATTAAATTCTTGTGAAAATATCCAATCTTGGATGACCAATCAGGAGATTGCACCAGTAAAGAAAATAAATGAACCAATTAAACCACACAAAATTGTCTGCCAGTTGTTTCTTCAGTGAATTCAATTTCTATTGTCCAAATAAGGATTTAAACAAACCAAAATATCAAAAATGTCACATTTCATAACATCTGTATCAGCCGATCTGTTGCTGAAAATCTTCTCCATACCTTTCTCACTTCCAGACTGGACTATTCCTCTATCTCTTTTCCACTGTTGCTAGTCTACAATAAAATCACAAAAGTTCCCATCTTATACCTTAACTTTAACTAAGTAGATTCTGCTTTTTTTTTTACCATCCCCTATGTCATCCTTGTGTTCTACTGCAGTAATGGAATTGTTGATTAATACTTCTACCTTACTTTTTTGTCTTACTTTATCCCTCCTGAATATTTTGTTACCAGGAATATTTATCCCCTCATCTCTGTTAATGCTATTGCTTCACATCTTCCCATAGCAATTCGTGCTTCTTGCTCACCAATGTTATGGTTGCGTCTATTTGCAACACCAAAGGACAAGATCAGATTTCTGATTGGTCCCCTTGGAGGACAAGACACACTCAACAGTTCATCTGGAACGTGTAATTTCATCCTGCCTGCTGCAATGGTAATTTGATCCACACTTGCCAGACTATAGAATATAGAAGTCTAGTTAGCTGTTAATAGTATTGTGAGACTGTAATTATACTTGTCCTTGGCTGTAAAATCATAGATCATAGAATGGTTTCAGCACAGGAGGTCAATCGGCTCATCGAATCCGTGATAGCTCTTTGCAAAAGCACTTCAGCTAGTCCCACTCCCCGCCCTTTCCCCGTAGTCCTGCAAATTTTTATACTTTAATTAGTGGTTTAGTTCTTTGCAGTTTTTTGATTTTTTTATTCCTTCTGGAAGTGATAAAAACTTATTTAATTCGGAATGAAGGGACTGTGTGTGGGGTCCGTGTGTGTGGTGTGTACGTGTTTTTCTCATAAATGCTGTTTCTAAGGTTTCCCTGGAGTTTGGAGCCTTACTCCCTTTTAATTACCCCTCCCTGTTTAATGGAACCTTGTGTGGGAGCCCAAGTGTGGTGCGACTGGAGTGCTGAGCGGGTGCACTTGCGAACACATGGTTAGTAATAGCAGCGCCCAGGATCTGCACGTGAACCCTGCATGATCCTCACGCACTTGCCAAGGCCGCAAGATGGGCAAAATCGATCGGGTGAGCGGGGCTGTAAACCTTGGAGCCTGGGCCTAGGCCGGGTTTCTGCCCTCGGCTGATTCTCGCTGGGAACTGGCCGCCCTCTGGTTTCCCCCAACTAACTGACCCTCATTCATCTCCTGACGCCCCGCGGCTGCAGAACCTGAGTCTGAGTCCTCAAAGCCAGACTCCCACCCCGAGGCTGCGGCCTACGCCCAGTAGCCTACCCCACAGATGGCTAGTGATGGTCTGAAAGGGTCACTCCGGTGCGCACGCGTGGTTCTGGTGGGGGCAGGACGGTGTTGGGCCCCGCCTCGATACAGGCCCACATGCAGAAGGAAGCAGAAGACTGTACAAATAATTTGTGCAATTTCGAAAGTTCATTATCTGAACTCGCAGGTATTCAGAGCTCAAAGGTTGCACTGCCTGTCTCCAGCTTGACTCCCACTGACGGAATCATATTGGCTGCGTCTATTTGTACTAACTGAAAGGCAGCCGTTTCACTGATTGGCTCTCCATTTTCACATGACCTATTGCTGATTGGTCCTCTTGGAGGATAAGCCACACCCTGAAATTCCTCTGGAATGTATAACTGGAACCGTCCAGCCCAAGTTCTGACTGACATTCCAATTTGTAATTCGATCCATTTTGACTTCAGAAACAAGGCGATAGATTTCCCCAAAAGTCACCAAGTTCCAGCCAAAGTCCGTTACTCCAGCACATGTGCTGCATCCCACAGCCGAAGTCCATTACCCCAGCGCAAGTGCTGCCTCCACCAGTCAAGTTCTAGCTGAAGACCCCTAGACCAGCACAAGTGCTGCCTCCCCAAAGGTCCCTTACCCCAGCACGTGCATCCCTTCCCCCAGCCAAAGTCCCTTACGCAAGCGCAAGACCTTAACCCCCCCGCCCCGCCAAAGATGGGGCATTGTGTGCAGATTGTTAACAAGTTTATTGGGTATGAAGTGAATAGTGACAGTGTCGTGACTTATGAATTTCATCCACCCCAAGCGCACCGAGCTTGCACACACCAGGGGCTTGGAAGAACGTGATCCATCTTCTGAGTTCCCTCTCCCCCCCCCGGCCCCCCAAGCTCTCTCTCTCCCCTCCTTGCCCCCGGAAGCTCTCTCTTCTCTCTGCCCCTCCACCAAGCTCTCTTCACCCCCCTCCCCTCCAAGCTCTCTCCCCCTCCCCCAAGCTTTCTCTTACCCCACCACCAAGCTTGCTCTCTCCCACATCCCAAGCTTGCTCTCTCCGCCACCCCCCCCAAGCTCTCTCTCTCTTCCCACCCCCCCAAACTCTCTCTCCGCGCCCCCGCCCCCAAGCTCTCTCTCCGTCCCCCCGCCCCCCAAGCTCTCTCCCCGCCCCTCCCAAGCTCTCACTCCGTCCCCCCCAAGCTCTCACTCCGCCCCCTCCCCAAACTCTCTCTTCGCCTCCCCCAAGCTCTCTCTCCGCCCCTCCCAAGCTTTCACTCCGCCCCCCCCAAGCTTTCACACCGTCCCCCCCAAGCTCTCACTCCGCCCCCCCAAGCTCTCTCTTCGCCCCCCCAAGCTCTCTCTTCGCCCCCCCCAAGCTCTCTCTTCGCCTCCCCAAGCTCTCTCTCCCCCCCCAAGCTCTCTCTCCCCCCAAGCTCTCTCTCCCAAGCTCTCTCTCCCGCCCCACGCTTTCTCTCCCCCCCCGCCCATGCTATTTCTCCTCATCCCACGCTTTCTCTCCACACCCCCATGCTCTCTCCCCCCCACCTCCCACTCTCGCCCCCCCACCCCCCACCCATCAACCCCCACTCTCGCCCACCACCCCCCACTCTCTCCCCCACCACCCACTCTCTCCTCCACACCCCACTCTCTCCCCCCAGCCCCCACCCTCCACTCTCTCCCCCTCACCCCTCACTCTCTCCCCCCCACCCCTCACTCTCTCTCCCCCCACCCCCCACCCCCCTCACTCTCTCCCCCCGCCACCCCCCACTCTCTCCCCCCCCACTCTCTCCCCACCCACTCCCCACTCTCTCCCCCCCACCCCCCACTCTCTCTCCCCCCACCCCCCCACTCTCTCCCCACCCACTCCCCACTCTCTCCCCCCCACCCCCCACTCTCTCTCCCCCCACCCCCCCCACTCCCCACTCTCTCCCCCCCACCCCTCACTCTCTCCCCCCCACCCCCCACTCTCTCTCCCCCCACCCCCCCACTCCCCACTCTCTCCCCCCCACCCCTCACTCTCTCTCCCCCCACCCCTCACTCTCTCCCCCCCCCACTCCCCACTCTCTCCCACCCCACCCCTCACTCTCTCCCCCCCACCCCCCACTCTCTCCCCCCCCCACCCTCCACTCTCTCCCCCCCACACCCCACTCTCTCCCCCCCCACACCCCACTCTCTCCCCCCCCCACCCTCCACTCTCTCCCCCCCCACCCTCTCTCTCTCCCCCGCACTCTCCCCCCCCCACTCCCCACTCTCTCTCACCCGACCCCTCACTCTCTCCCCCCCCCACTCTCTCCCCCCCCACTCTCTCCACACCCCCTCCCCCCCACTCTCTCCCCCCCACCCCACACTTTTCCCCCCCACTCTCTCCCCACCCCCCACTCTCTCCCCCCAACCCCCACTCTCTCCCCCCCACCCCCCCACCCCCCACTCTCTCCCCCCACCCCCCACTCCCCACTCTCTCCCCCCCACCCCCCCACCCCCCACTCTCTCCCCCCACCCCCCACTCCCCACTCTCTCCCCCTCACCCCCCACTCTCTCCCCCTCACCCCCCACACTCTCCCCCCCACTCTCTCCCCCCCACCCCCCACACTCTCCCCCCCCACCCCCCACTCTCTCCCCCTCACCCCCCACTCTCTCCCCCTCACCCCCCCCACTCCCCACACTCTCCCCCCCCACTCTCTCCCCCCCACCCCCCACACTCTTCCCCCCCCACTCTCTCCCCCCCACCCCCCACTCTCCCCCCACCCCCCACACTCTCCCCCCCACCCCCCACTCTCTCCCCCCAACCCCCCACTCTCTCCCCCCCGCCCCCCCACTCTCTCCCCCCCACCCCCCCACTCTCTCCCCCCAACCCCCCACTCTCTCCCCCCCACCCCCCCACTCTCTCCCCCCCACCCCCCACACTCTCCCCCCCCACTCTCTCCCCCCCACACCCTCTCCCCCACCCCCCACACTCTCTCCCCCCACCCCCCAAACTCTCCCCCCACCCCCTCCTCCCCACACCCTCTCCCCCACCCCCCAAACTCTCCCCCCACCCCCTCCCCCCCACTCTCTCCCCCCACCCCCACACTCTCTCCCCCCCACCCCCCACACCCCACACTCTCCCCCCACCCACTCTCTCCCCCCACTCTCTCCCCCCACCCCCACTCTCTCTCCCCCACCCCCCATGCTCTCTCCCCACCCCCACGCCCGCCCCCCCGCTTTCTCTCCCCACCGCCCCCCCACGCTCTCTCCCTCCCGTCCCCCACGCTCTCTCTACAACCCCCCAACTCTCTCTGCACTCCCCCAACTCTCTCTCCACCCCCCCAACTCTCTCTCCACCCCCCCAAACACTCTCTCTCCCCCCAAAACACTCTCTCTCCCCCCACCCCAACACTCTCTCTCCCCCCCCCCACCCCAACACTCTCGCTCTCTCTCTCCCTCCCTCCCTCCCCCAACACTCTCTCTCTCTCTTCCCCCCCAACTCTCTCTCTCTCTCCCGCCCCCAAAGCTCTCTCTCACTCCACCTCCCCCAAAGCTCTCTCTCCGCCCTCCACAAAGCTCTCTCACCGCCCCCCCACCACCAAATCTCTCTCTCCGCCACCCCCAAAGCTCTCTCACTCTCCCCCACCAAGCTTTATCTCTTCCCCCACTCAAAGCTCGCTCTCTTCCCCACCACACCCGCAAAGCTCTCTCTCTTCCCACACCCCCCCGCAAAACTTTCTCTCTCTTCCCCCAACCCCCGCAAAGCTCTCTCTCTTCCACCCCCAAGCTCCCTCTCACTTCTCCTCCTCCCCGTAAATATCTCTCTCCACACAGAGCACTTTACGGTGCCACTTGACTCTTCACTCAAACTGGCACTGAACGAGAAACGAACGGCTCCTAGCCGACCCGCATGCCGCTCTCCCCGCCGTCCACACTCTTCATTCAAACTGCCGCTCAAACGGCTCCTGGCCGCCCGCTGCCTGATCGGAAGCTGGGGACTGCTGATGGGTCGGAATCAGTGGAGACATGTGGGGCCTGTCATGTATTCAACCATCATTGTAACCCATGTATAAACTGACCTAAGTTGTACACTGTGAGAACAATGACCACTAGGTGGTGAACTTGTGGAAGACACTCCTAACCTGGACTTTCAGGTATAAAAGGGGAAGCTCCACCCACCTTCATCACTTCAGTGCTGGTTAATAAAGGTTAGAGTCACAGAGTGACCTTCTCTCAAGCACGGGCCTCGTGTGCATTTATACTGTATAGTAAGGACATATCAGGGCCGGTTCCAGATCGGGCGTCGGGGTGGGGGGGAATAAGAGGAGGATGCATGCACAGAAAAGGATTAGTGGGAATTGCGCTGGGAGAGGGCAGAATCGGTCCTAACTCTCGCTTCTGCGCATGCGTCGGGAGGGAGACTTCGTACAAATAGTTACTCCGCATCAGATTACACATTTCAGACAGAATGCTGAATGACTGATGTCCAATTATAACAGACTTCCACAGACACCACAATGGCCTAGCAATTCAATGGTGCTGGACCTGTTCATCGGTCACTAAATGGACACCTAACCCTCCAATATCATGAGAAGGAAGCATGTGCTCATTACAAGCCAAAATTGAGCCACCAGTCATATTTGTATAGGCAAAAAAATAGGCGTCCAGGGGCCTGCCTTTAACAGGGATTATGCTGTTTGCATTAAAAAAATATGCAAAGAAGTGGTTGCATTCAGAAAAATCAGGTTTACATGCAGTCTAATGGGTGGTCCGTAAAGGGAATGAAGCCACCACTACTAAAACCATAAGCCGGGTTCCTTACCAACAGATCCATTATGGACCCAATCCACATCTGGACCGGGGTCAAACAGGGCTGCGTCATCGCCCAACCCTCTTCTCAATCTTCCTCGCTGCCATGCTCCACCTCACAGTCAACAAGCTCCCCGCTGGAACTAAACTGCAGAACCAGTGGGAACCTCCACCTTCACCATCTCCAGGCCAAGTTCAAGACCACCCCAACCTCTGTCATCGAGCTACAGTACGCAGATGACGCATGCGTCTGCGCACATACAAAGGCTGAATTCCAGGACATAGTCGATGGTATTTACTGGGACGTACGAAAGCATGGGCCTTACACTAAACATCCGTAAGGCAAAGGTCCTCCACCAGCTTGTCCTCGCTGCACAGCACTGCCCCCCAGTCATCAAGATCCATGGAGCGGCCCTGGACAACGTGGACCATTTCGCATACCTCGGGAGCCTCTTATCCACAAGAGCAGACATTGACGACGAGATTCAACACCACCTCCAGTGCTCCAGTGCAGCCTTCGGCCGCCTGAGGAAAAGAAGACCAGGCCCTCAAAACTGCCACCAAGCTCATGGTCTACAGGACTACAGTAATATCCACCCTCCTGTATGGCTTAGAGATATGGACCATATACAGTAGACACCTCAAGTCGCTGGAGAAATACCACCAACGATGTTTCCGCAAGATCCTACCAATCCCCTGGGAGGACAGACGCACCAACATTAGCGTCCTCGACCAGGCCAACATCCCCAGCATTGAAGCACTGAGCACACTCGATCAGCTCCGCTGGGCAGGCCACATTGTTCGCATGCCAGACACGAGACTCCCAAAGCAAATGCTCTACTCGGAACTCCTTCACGGCAAACGAGCCAAAGGTGGGCAGAGGAAATGTTACAAGGACACCCTCTAAGCCTCCCTGATAAAGTGCAACATCCCCACTGACACCTGGGAATCCCTGGCCAAAGACTGCCCTAAGTGGAGGAAGTGCATCCGGGAGGGCGCTGAGCACCTTGAGTCTCATCGCCAAGAACATGCAGAAATCAAGCGCAGGCAGCGGAAAGAGCGTGCGGCAAACCAGTCCACCCATCCCTTCCCTCAACGACTATCTGTCCCACCTGTGACAGAGACTGTGGTTCTCGTATTGGACTGTTCAGCCACCTAAGAACTCATTTCAAGAGTGGGAGCAAGTCTTCCTCGATTCCGAGAGACTGCTTATGTTGATGATGTCCCCACGTTCAAACCACAGACCGCTGCTGGCACATCCCCTACTGATCACCATCTTGACCCACTCGCCCTCATCCTGGTCATCCGCTTTCCCCTTTAACAACCTGAGGGCCACTGTTCCCAATGCATGCGTCCTGCTATTTGAAGCCTCTTCGGTGAGCTGACAATCTCATTTAAATGAGACCAAGGCCTAATAATGGAGGCACCTTGGGCCTACCCATTCAGATGGAGGATCATTCCCTGCACCCAATTTCTAGGGCAATGTTTTTTGGCAATATTGGCGATAGCTCTTGCCAACAGCCAACATGTACTGCATAGTGCCATCTCTGCACCCCCAGAGCTGCTCTGATGGCTGGTTATCTGTATCTATTAATGATGCCTGTCTTCCTTCCATTGCTCCTCTTACTCAAAAAAGGAATGCACAAGATAAGCATGGATGAGTAAGGGCATTTGGCTTGCCTTGAATCAAGTGGTGATTCCTCTCTGTGTGATGAAAGAGTTCTTGATTTCAGTCTGAAATTTGAATATGTCCTTTTCTCCTACACTGGGGATCTTTATGGGTTTTCTTTGCACTGCACCAGCATAGCAGTAGCTCCTTTGTGCCTCAATGACCAGCACTCCACAAGGTAGGCAAGATGTGGTCTAAGCAACTGTTCAGTTTGATCACAACTTCCTCCAACATAAGGGCCTGGACTTTCCATATAAAAATCACCCAATTCTAGGTGGTGTAAAGGTGGTCTGACAAGAGAAATGGGGCAGAGACCCTCAGCTGAAACTGCTCAACAGCAACAACTTGCACTTAGATAGTGCCTTTAACCTAGTAAAACATCCCAAGGTATTTCACAGGAGCGTTATCAAACAAAATTTGACACTGAGCCACTTAAGGAGATATTAAGACAGATGCCAAAAACTTGGTCAAAGAGGTTGGTTTTAAAGAGCATCTTAAAGGAGGAGAGGCAGAGAGGTTTAGGGGGGAATTCCAGAGCTTAGGGCCAAGGCATCTGAAGGCATGGCTGCGAAAGGTGGAGAAAGAAAATTAGGGATATGCAAGAGGCCACAATTGAAGGAACACAGAGATCTTCGAGGATTGTAGGACTGGAGAAGGTTACAGGGATAGGAAGAGGCAAGACCATAGACGGATTTGAAAACAAGAACGAGAATTTTAAAAATCGAGGCATTGATGGACTGGGAGCCAATGTAGGTCAGCGAACACAGGGATGATGGGTGAACGGGACTTAGTGCCAATTAGAATACAGACAGCAGAGTTTTGGATGACCTCAAGTTTAGAGAGAATGCAAGGTGGAACACTGTCCAGGAATAGTCAAGTCTAGAGGTAACAAAGGCATGGATGAAAGTTTCAGCAGCAGATGAGCTGAGGCAGAGATGGAGATGGGCAGTGTTACGGAGGTGGAAGTCGGTGGTCTTGGTGATGGAGGGAATATGTGGTCAAAAACCCAGCTCACAGTCAAATGGGATGCCAAGGTTGCAAATGGTCTGGTTCAGTCTCAGACAGTGACCCAGGGAGAGGGATGGAGTCCATGGCTTGAGAACAGAGTTGTTGGTGGGGAATGAAGACAATGGCTTCGGTCTTCCCAATATTTATTTGGAGGATATTTCTGTTCATCAAATTCTTGATGTTAGATAAGTAGTGTGACAAATCAGAGATAGTGGAGGGTTTAAGAGAGGTGGTGGTGAGGTAGAGCTGGATTTCTGGTGTCAGATGCGTGGAATCAGACATTTTTGGATGAGGGGTAGCTTGTACATGAGAAATAAGAGGGGGGCCATGGATAGATCATTGGGGGACTCCAGAGGTAATCGTGTGGGAATGGGAAGAGAAGTAATTGCAGGTGATTCTCTAGCTACGACTGGATAGATAGGAATGGAACCGGGCGAGGAAAGTCCCACTCACCTGGAAGACAGAGATGAGTTGGAGGAGGATGGTGTGGTCAGATAAGTCGAGAAGGATGAGGAAGGATAAATTACCATGGTCAGTCACAGAGGATGTCATTTGTGATTTTGCTAAGGGTCGTATCAGCGTTGTGGCAGGGACATAAAAGGAGCGGCAAGCGGCGGCCATGGACAGCATGGAGGCAGGCCACTGCATGGTACAGCACAAGCTGGTGCAGGAGGGTGACGGCAGCGAAGAGTGACGTCATCAAGGTCCAGGTCGGTGATTGGAGCATGGGCAGGTACAGCAGGAGCGGCGAGGTCGGGGCGAAGGAGAGGCGAGAGATTGCAGAGGGATGTGATCAGGGCTCAGGGGAGGCATGAGTTTGGGCCATACTCCGATTTGTGTGCGCACTCTGTCCATGCAGCAGAGCAGGTCTCCAGTTGTCTTGGGTGATCCTTGTCACTGGACCAAGACCTAGCTCTCAAGCCCGTGTGGTGGCTGGTGTGCAACGGCCACCACGTTAAAAAAAATCCACGCACAGGCATCTTCCACCCTTGAGGATGTAGTTCGGGTTCTTCTTTCGAAACACCTGTGAACTCATCCTTTTTTTTGGCATGGAAGCAAGTCATCCTCGTTTCAAGGGACCGCCTATGATGATGATGATGATGGCAGGACAGAAACCTGATTGGAAGGATTTAAACATGGAGTTACAGGAAAGATGGACATTAATTTGGAAGGCATCAACACATTCGGGTCTATAGAGAGGAACGGGAGATTGGAGATGGGGCAGTAGTTTGCAGGGACAGAAGGGTAAAGGAAGGATTTTTTGAGGAGATGAATGATGGCGGTAGATTTGCAGAGGAGGGAGGGTAGTACCTGAGGAGTGGGAACGGTTATCAGTATCAGCTAGTATAGAAACCACGAAGGGAAGTTGGGTGGTCAGCAGTTTGGTGGGAATAGGGTCGAGGAAGCAAGAGGTGGGGCTCATGGATAATAAACTAGGAGAGGGTGTGAGAAGAGATAGAAGAAAAACTAGAGAAAGGTGCAAGTTCAGGGCAAGGGCAGAGGGGAACCCCAAGTACAGTTTGGTTTGGCAGGTTGGGCGAATGGAGAGATGCGGCAGAGGCAGTTGAATATAAGGTCTCAATCTTAATGACAAAATCCATGAGCTCCTCGCACTTGTCATTGGGAGGTGTTTAAGAAGATGGTTTGTAGTGGAGAACAGAAGGTTCTCCACTTCTCTTTCCCCCTTTAAGATGCTCCTTAAAACCTAACTCTGAAAAAGTTCTTGATCACCTGTCTCAATATCTCTTATGTAGCTCGCTGTTAAATTTTGTTTGATAATGCTCCTATGAAAGTCTTGGGACATTTTACAATGTTAAAGCGACTTTATAAATGCAAGTTGTTGTTGTACTCCTCCAATAGTTGAATCATCAGCAGCATTTGAGCATAAGCGGTCTCCACTGCCTGCACGCGAGACCTGTGCTCCTGAATTATTGATCTTTGACTGGGCCCCACAGATCTTGGTTTTGAAATCTCAGTTGAGGCCTGTTGCTTATGTTACTTCCAGGGAGTGATCGACCTTGTAATACCCACTTTAGCAGTAATATCGCCACCCCAAGTGGTTATATCTGTGCTGTTGCTTGAGTAAACAAAATGCCATGATGTAATGGGTGGTTTAGGTGGAGGGAGGGTTCTTCTGGAGGCAACAGACTGCTCATCAAATGCTTTTCTCCACCTATGAGCAATGCAAAATGCCATCAATTGACTTGTGTATCATGATAGGTGACTGAGCAATAATAGCAAGCCTTTCTCATCATCCAAATATCAGCTGACATTAGAAACTCAGCTCGGTAAACACTCCATAATCCCATTACCATCCTGAACCTAGCACTCTAGTGTATGTGTCCAGGAGTTGCAGATCTCGTTTCCTCCTTTGCTGCGGGACCTGATGCTGGCCTTTGCTCCACCCTTGGTTGTCCTTTGCCTCTGGGTGTGCACATGGCTTCACACATGGTACAGACTAATTTGCAATGTGTTTCCACCCAGCTGTCTACAGACCTCCCATTGTGAGCTACTGTCCCTCTCACGTATTTTAGCACTCTAAGGGGAGTGGTAGCGCTTGATTTAGCGCTCCACTTCCCTCTTGGAGCAGTAAAGCTTAAGTTCCCAGGAGCAGCAAATCTTTTTTACCCAGTGATACTTTTGCGACTCTTCAAAAGTTATCGCCCCAAACGGGACACTTTGTAATTTCTAGTCCAATGGCTATTTGAGCAATCCAAAAAAGCATTAAACATTGTGTGTGCTGCATACATATTTACAGTGTGATATGTAATGTGCAAGACTTAGTTTTATAGATACATTTAAGGTTAGAAAGAACCTCCATTTACATGGCGTCTTTCACGACCTCAAGATGTCCTGAAGTACTTCACAGTGAATAAAGTACTTTTGAAGCCTAGCCTCTTGTAATATAGGGAAACATGGTGCCCAATTTGTGCACAGCAACATCCCAAACAGCAATAAAATAATGATCACATCATTTGTTTTTTGTGATGTTGGTTGAGGGATGCATATTGGTGAGAACAGCCATTACATAAGAACATAAGAAATAGGAACAGGAGTAGGCAATACGGCCCCTCGAGCCTGCTCCGCCATTCAATAAGATCATGGCTGATCTGATCATGGACTCAGCTCCAATTCCCTGCCCGCTCCCCATTACCCCTTATCGTTTAAGAAACTGTCTATGTCGGTCTTAAATTTATTCAATGTCCCTGCTTCCACAGCTTCCTGTTTTTTTTCCAAATAGTGTCATGGGATCTTTTACATTCTCCTGAGAGGGCAGATGGAGCCTCAGCTTAGGCCTTATCTGAAAAACCTTGGTTTAAACGTCTCATCTGAAAGAAGGCACCTCCGACATTGCAGCACTCCCTCAGTACTGCACTGAAGTGTCAGCGTGGATTGTCACCTCAGCTGGCCGCTTGGGGAGCAATATTTAAAGGCAGTTGTGGTCAGGTAGGGTAAACGTTATTACTCTCCCCAGTCTGATGCCTTCTGATTGCTTTTGACCTCGCGATTCCTCAGCCCTCCACTTTCATAAAATGCTTGGGGCTGTTATGCATGGCCCGTGGCCCGAGAGACAGCAATAAGATTGATTAAACCCATCATTGGCCCTTCCCTTTAAGCGAGGGAAGGAGCCTCTAAAGCTTTGTTCAGTGCTCTGTCGATACTGCTCCTCTATCACACTTTGGTGCGCTTAGGGAAGTGGCAGCACTTCATTTAGCACTTCACTTCCCTCTTGGAGCGGTAAAACTGAAGTTCCCAGAAGCAGCAATTCTTTTTTGCCCGGCGATACTTTTTCGACTCTTCAAAAGTTATCGCCCCAGCTTAGGTCGTATCTGAAAAACCTTGGTTTAACGTCTCTTCTGAAAGAAGGCACCTCCGACTAATGCAATATTGAGAGAGTGCTGCACTAGGTATCAGCGTGGATTATGTGCTCAAGTCTCTGGAGTGGATTTGAACCCATGACCTTCTGATGCAGAGGCAAGAATGTTACCACTGAGCCAAGGCTGACACCTGTAAGAATTTTAAACCTGTGTAAATCCACTTTCATTTAAAACACACTGCTTAAATGTCACTAATTTCCAATCCTTTGTGGAAAACTGGTCAAACAAATAGGTATGGGATTAACTATTGCTATGTTTGGGTTATTTGTCCGTGGGGAGTATAATAGCCAAGCCTATTACTGTCCCTACATGACATGCACTTTCTAGCAGAAATCACTGGACAGTAATGAAGAGCAGAAGTCCCAAATGATTCTTCCAGCAACCAACCAGTCCAAGATACTAAGGCCAAATGTTGCTACGCCCCGGCCAAGATCCAGCTAATTTAGCAGATTAGGTCATGAAATGTGGCTTTTGGTCTGCACAGCAGAAAAAGAGAATCATGCTGGGTGGCTGCAGGACACTTACAAAAGGTATCCACAGTACAAGAT
This sequence comes from Pristiophorus japonicus, assembly GCF_044704955.1. NCBI lineage: Eukaryota > Metazoa > Chordata > Chondrichthyes > Pristiophoridae > Pristiophorus > Pristiophorus japonicus. Next base: position 329,467,007 of record NC_091978.1, read on the forward strand.
TCATTTTGGGTTGCTATGGACAACAAAAAAGTCTCGCGTTGTTGCTGAAACAGCAAAATCCCTGCTGCCCGAATTTGGCTTGTAGATGAAACAATCTGCCCCACACCTCAGTTCTCAAGTACAATACCTGCAACAACATATCGAAATAATGTTTATTGTCCCCCCACCCACCCACCCACACCTGACCTCCAGGACACCAGTCAAATGGCAATCATTAATGTGTGTGCCATATTTAAGCATCATCTGGCTATTTGACCACTATGGCAAAATCATATTTTCACCGTACTATATAAATCATCATCTTAGGCGATGCACTCCCAGCGGGAGTTGGTGCTTTACGATTAGGAGTGGAAAGTCTTACCAAGTCTCTCCATCTTAACCCAGGATGCTGAGAGCAATTGAAACACTGCTCAGAGATTGAACCTGGGCCCTTCATCTGTATGTTTCAGCTAATCATTGAATGAACTCGTTGAGCCATCAGGTCCATAATAAAGAATTTGCTGTTGGTGTTTGTGGCTGCGAAGCAGATCCTCCGTTTGTTCAATGAAGAGGCTATTCCCATCATCATCTTCTCTCCAGCATAGCTAGGTGCCACAAATGAATATAATTCCCCTTACAATGTGCCCATATCAGACATCAACAGTTCAAACCATTTGGAGTAACCAATGGAAGGTTTTCTGAAAATAGTTATCAGCTTTTTGATTTGCATTGATTTATGTGAACCATCACATTCTCTCGTATCAGCTATATTGAGGCAAAAACAATAGACTGTATATTTGCATGGGAGGGGGGGGGGGTTGGTGGAAGGGAGAAAGGCAATAATATTTTCTCCTCTTCATCATGACTACAACTCCTGTTGGTGCTAGGCTGTATCAGATTGATGCTGATAAGCAAGCAAGCAAGCAAGCGTGAAAAATAGGTACGACTAGTTCATCTTGTTGATCAGGACATTCTGGCCAGTATTGAATTGGCTTTCTAACTGACACCAATTACAGTCCCAACCTTCTGGTACTGATGATATCAAGCCCAACTGATGCGTCAGACAGTAGGGAATCAGTTGGAGCCAACATATCAAAATGTTAAAGTTTAGCATTGTGTGTGACACACTCTTGTTTCAGGTGGTCCCATTGGGTGTGCACCACGTCAAAACAAATCTGGTATTTTGCTACATCATATATACCTTAGACAAGGTCATGGATGGCCATCTACTATGAATACTTAATTATGTTTAAGAGTTTGAACTCTGATGTTCTAACACAATTAGAAAGAATTCAACAATTTGAAAAGTTTCTGTTTGTTCACAATCAACCAGATACTAGCCACAAAAGTGAGAAAAATAATTCAACAGAAAGCACCAAAATTATCGAACTTTTTTTTAATAAACATAACAAAATTGAGCTAAAGGCTCATAAGTAATCCTTTATACAGTATGGGAGCAGGAAAAGACATAAGGTGTAAAAATATTCCTAATATCAAAACATCATAAAAGTAGAAATCACGTGTGATATTTCCCTAGCAGGATAGTACCACCAGCTTTCACAATCCTCCATGCACTTCAAGAAAGAACAAAGAACATAAATGTTAACACTAAACGGAGTAATATAGCAGTAATGCTTCAGTCTAGGTAACATATTCCAAAATTATTTCAGAAACAATTAGATAGTGGTCCCAAGAATAAATGGCTCACTGCCTTGCTTTCATTGATTCCAAATCAAATCAAGAATACCAGAAATCTAATTTCAGAACTGACTGATGCAAGGCAACAATGGAAGTCTGCAAATTGTATCTCCTAGTGTCTGAATTTGTGCCATTATTGCATTTCCAATACCTCAATACCATTTTTATTCACATGCTGTCATTTTTTAATGTGGGGATTCATTACTGGAATGGCATTTATTGCCCATCCCGAATAATCGAGAAAGCTGGCCCGCCTTCTTGAACCACTGCAGTCCACGTGGTGAAGAAGCTCGCACACAATGTTGTTAGGAATCTGATACAGTGACGATGAAAGAATGATGAAAAATGTCCAAGTCAGAGTAGTGTGTGACTTCGAGGAGATACTGGAGGTGATGTTGCTCCCATGCACCTGCTGCCCTTGTCGCCCTTGTCCTAGGTGATGGTGGTTGTGGGTTTGGGAAGTGCTCCCAAATAAACCTTGGCAAGTGGCTGCAGTACATCATGTAAATAGTATATACTGCAGCCATAGTACAATGGCGGTGGAGGGGATGAGTGTTTAAGCTAGTGAATGAGATGCCAATCAAGTGGACTGCTTTGTCCTGATCTCCCTACTATTGTATCCCATTAATACTACATTTAAACAGGCTTATGCAACCTGAGCTTTTCCCGTGACCATTTGTGTGCGCACTTTGACTGCCGCTCCAGACCCGAGCCATTCAATACTTTCAACTTTTTTTCCATCTTTCCTTTTCTCTTCATTCTTCCCTGACCAATCACTCGTGTCATCATGCCTCCTTTCATCTCTCCTCCCTCGAATACTCTGCCCTCACAAATCCCTACTCCAATCCTTCATTACTCTTTGACCTTCCGACTCTCCTGTTGCCATCCTAAGCTTGACTCCCTCCTAGATAAGCCTACAGCTTCCCTCTGTGCCTCTCTTGGCATCCTACGAAGAGCCCATCGAGGCACCAGTCACTGCCTCCTTATGAGCAGCAACCCCAACTGTCCCATCCTACTCTCTCGCCGACCTTCCCACTCAGCATATACACAGGGGGCTAATCTTGCCCATCTCTTCCCCGTCCAACTCACCCCCCGACCACCCAGTGCTGACCTTGTGGATGCTGGCAGTGGGCTCTCCTCCTCTCCCTCTAGAATGTCCGTTCGCTTGCAAATAAGTGCCTTGCCATCCATAAGCTTATCGTGTATGATGGCATTGACAACATGGTCCTGACAGAAACTTGGTTGCGGGGCGATGACACCTTACTCTTAAATGAAGCCTCCCCGCCTGGCTATACCTTCCACCACTTGCCCCGTTCAGACTGCCATGGTGGTGGTGTGGCCCTCGTCACCAAATCACACCTTGGACTGTCCCCCTACTGCTCCGGCACTTTCCCCTTTGAGCATCTCACCTTATTCCACCCTCCTCACGTCTCATTTAAAACTGTCATTCTCGATCGCCCACCCAAGTACCAAAATTTTTTAATTAACGATATTTCTTCACTACTTTCCTCCCTCTGCCCCGAACGACTTCTCATCCTCGGTGATTTCAACCTCCATCTCAATTCATCATGCTCTCTCTCCTCGGAGTTCACTAGCCTCCTATTGACCCTTAATTTCTCCCTCCATTTAAATCCACCAACCCATATTCACGGCCACCCCCTCGACATTGCCATCTCTCTTGGCCTCGCTACATCCATTGTGTCAATCGCAGATAAGGCCATCTCTGACCACTTCCTCGTATCGCTCTCCACCCACATCTCCCTTCCACACCCCCAACCCTACCTCCTTCTGTGTCCGCCCCTGGAAAAAACTCTTTCCCGTCTCTCTTACAACTGCACTTATGAACTCCCAACTGTCCAGCCCTTGGCCTTTCATTTACCATCATCATCATAGGCGGTCCCTCGAGCGAGGATGACTTGCTTCCACAGGAGTTCACAAGTGTTCAATGAAGAACCCGATATTCCAGTCCTGAACTCCAATTGAAGGGGTGGAAGATGCCTATGCGTGGATTTTTAACGTGTGATGACCGTTGCACATCAGCCACCAAACGTGCTTGACAGAGCTAGGCCTTTATCCAGTGGCAAGGGTTAACCAAGATGACTGGAGACCTGCTTTACTGCATGGACCTAGTGTGCACACATATCGCAGTGTGGGTTTGCCTGTGCTGCCCCTGGGCCCTCGGCTCTTCTGGGCCCCGTACCCTCATTTACCGCACCTCCGTCATGATCTCTCGCTGCTCCTCCACCATAAAAACATTTGCCGCACCTCTGCTACCATCTCTCACCGCACCTCCGCAACCATTCGCCGAACCTCCACCACGATCATTCGCCGAATCTCAGCCACGATCTCTCGTCGCTCCTCCACCTCAATCACTCGTCTCACCTCTGCCACGATCTCTCGTCGCTCATTCACCCCGACCTTCCCGCTTAGCCACTGTACTTGGGCCCCACCGATGTTCCTGCCTATGCTCCAAACGGCGACCTGGGTTTTGATGATGTCACCCAGTCGGCCACCTCGAAATTGTCGCACACTTGGAGCAGCTCGCGCTGGAAATTGTAGTGGTATGCCGCTCCAGCTCTTTTATAGCCCTACCTGCGGAGCTGTTCTCTCACAGGTCGGGGGGACACGATGTTCCAGGGCCTGCCGCTCCAGCTCTTTTATAGCCCGACCTGCGGAGGTGTTCTCTCGCAGGTCGAGGGGCCACGAACACAACAAGCGCCGCTCAGCCAAGACATTTCTGCAGCTACCGATCTGCTCAATCACACCCTCACTACCACCTTTGATGCCCTAGTCCCTATTAAAACAATTATTCTCTCTCTCCCTGGCCGTTCCCCCTGGTATAGTCCTGATCTTCGCTCCTTTAAGTCCCAGGGACGCAGACTTGAACGGATATGGCGGACAACTAATTCAGCCATTCACCGCCAAATCTGGCTGGACCACATAAAACATTATCGGGTCCTGCTCTCGTCTACCAAAACTGCTCACTATTCCAGAATTATTCTGGAATATAAAGATAAATCCCAGCTTCTATTCTTCACTGCTACCAGTCTTTTTAAACCCCTCTCCCGAGTCTCCACCCTTATCTCAGACAATAAGTGAGAGGAGCTCATGGACTTCTTTGTTTCTAAGATGCAGACGATCCGTTCAGCTGTCTCTTCCCTTCATTCCCCTAGCCTACTAGGCCAAACTTCCTCTAAGGATCCTCCCTGCCCTAGCCCTGACCTCGCATCTTTCTCCAGTTTTTCTCCGATCTCCCCTCATGACCTTCCTGACCTCATCCTGTCCATGAGACCCACTTCTTGCTCCCTTGACCCTATTCCCACCAAACTGCCGACCGCCCAACTTCCTTTTCCAGCTCCAATGTTAGTTGACATTGTTAACGGTTCTCTCCTCAAGTACTTGCCCTCAAATCTGTGGTCATCACACCTCTCCTCAAAAAAAAGCCGTCGACCCCTCCATCCTTGCAATCTCCAACCTCCCTTTCCTGTCCAAAGTCCTTGAATGTGTTGTCACCTCCCAAATCTGTGCCCATCTTTCCCACAATTCCATGTTTTAATCCTTCCAATCCAGTTTCCGTGCCTGCCACAGTACCGAAATAGCTCTCATCAGAGTCACAAATGACATTCTTTGTGACTGTGACAAAGGTAAACTATCCCTCCTTGTCCTTCTTGACTTGTCTGCAACCTTTGACACAGTTGACTATTATATCTTTCTCCAAAACCTCTCCCACTGTCCAGCTGGGTGGGACTGCACTTGCCTGGTTCCATTCTTATCGATTTAATCACAGCCAGAGCATCACCTGCAACGGCTTCTCTTCCCACCCTTGCATCGTTCGTTCTGGTGTCCCCCAAGGATCTATCCTTGGCCCCCGATTTCTCATCTACATGTTGCCCATTGACGACATCATCTGAAAATACAGCGTGTCCACATGTATGCTGATGACACCCAACTGTATCTCATAACCACTTCTCTCAACCCCTCCACGATCTATAACTTGTCAGACCCAGTTGTGGATGAGCAGAAATTTTCTCCAATTGAATATTGGGAAGACATTGTTTTTGGTTCCCACCATAAAGTCAGTTTCCTAGTCACCCATTCTATCCCTCTCTCCAACTTCTGTCTGAGGCTGAACCAGACTGTTCGCAACCTTGGTGTCATATTTGTCCCTGAAATGAGCTATCGACCATATATTCGCAGCATAACTAAGACCGCCTATTTCCACCTCCGTAACAGCGCTGCTCCGGCCTTGCCTCAGCTCATCCACTGCTGAAGCCCTCATCCATGCCGTTGTTACCTCTAGACTTGACTATTCCAACTCACTCCTGGCTGGCCTCCCACTTTCTACTCTATGTAAACTAGAGGTGATCCAAAACTTGGCTGCCCGTGAACTAACTCACGCCCAGGTCCCACTCACCCAGGTGAGCCACTCGCCGCAGAATACCAACAGCGATGACCTGGGTTGAGATGATTGGCCTCCAAAAACCACAACCATCTTCCTTTGTGCCAGGAACTGGAAAGTTCCTCCACCCCCCACCCCACCCCCACCACCCTCACCACCCTGCCTGCCTCCATTGACTTCAGGTTTATTGGTCTCTAAATTGTATTTGCATCATTTCCCCCAAACTGAATTTCCTTGTCTCATGTAATCCATGTTTCTTTATCAATAGAAAGCCAGGTTTAACTTTAATCCTCTTACTATGGTATTTATACTTAAACCATACTATAAAAATCACAAACATGCTGATGAGGATGGGGTGAAGGAGAAAACTACATTTCTCATCATTTATGCATCATAATAATGTCACACACAATCATACTTTTTCCACATCATCATAAGAAACTTCTTTATCCGGGGAGTGGTTGAAGTGGATAGTAGAGATACATTTAAGGGGAGGCTAGAGAAGGGCGTGAAGAACTAAATAGAGAGTTATGCTGATAATTAGATGAGGAAAGATGGGAGCATAAATGCCAACATGGACTGGTTAGGCTGATGGACTGCTTGAGCTGTATCTCCTATGTAAACATGAATGAATTTTCCAAGAAAACAATCAATGGGGCGAGAATTAGCCCACGCAAGTCCAGATAATGAAACATTCCATGCCCGCATGCAGCAAGACTTGGGCTACAACCAGGCTTGGGTTGATGAGTAACATTTGTGCCACACAAGTGCCAGGCAATATTTCCAACAAGTGAGAGTCTAACCACTGCCCCTTGACATTCAACAGCATTACATAGAAACATAGAAAATAGGTGCAGGAGTAGGCTATTCGGCCCTTCGAGCCTGCACCACCATTCAATAGATCATGGCTGATCATGCAACTTCAGTACCCCACTCCTGCTTTCTCGCCATACCCCTTGAGCCCTTTAGCCTTAAGGGCCACATCTAACTCCCTTTTGAATATATCGAACGAACTGGCCTCAACAACTTTCTGTGGGAGAGAATTCCACAGGTTCACAATTCTCTGAGTGAAGAAGTTTCTCCTCATCTCAGTCCTAAATGGCTTACCCCTTATCCTTAGACTGTGACCCCTGGTTCTGGACTTCCCCAACATCGGGAACATTCTTCCTGCATCTATCCTGTCCAATCCCATCAGAATTTTATATGCTTCTATGAGATCTCGTCTCATTCTTCTAAATTCCAGTGAATATAAGCCTAGTCGATCCAGTCTTTCTTCATATGTCAGTCCTGCCATCCCGGGAATCAGTCTGATGAACCTTCGCTGCACTCCCTCAATAGCAAAAATGTCCTTCCTCAGGTTAGGAGACCAAAACTGCACACAATACTCAAGGTGTGATCTCACCAAGGCCTTGTACAGCTGCAGTAAGACCTCCCTGCTCCATCGCCGAATCCCCCACCATCAACATCCTGGGTGCGTGCCACCATTGACCATAAACTTAACTGGACCAGCCACATAGATATTGTGGCTACAAGAGTAGGTCAGAGGCTGGGTATCCTGCGGCGAGTGTCTCACCTCCTGACTCCCCAAAGCCTTTCCACTATCTATAAGGTACAAGTCAAGAGTGTGATGGAATACTCTCCACTTGCCTGGATGAATGCAACTCCAATACTCAAGAAGCTCGGCACCACAAAGCAGCCCGCTTGATCGGTACCCCATCTACCACCTTAAACATTCACTCCCTCCACCATCGGCACACCATGGCTGCAGTGTGCACCATCTACAAAATGCACTGCAGTAACTCGCCAATGCTTCTTCGGCAGCACCTCCCAAACCCACAACCTCTACCACCTAAAAGGACAAGGACAGCAGGTACATTGGAACACCATCACCTCCAAGTTCCCCTCCAAGTCACACACTATCCTGACTTGGAAGTATATTGCCGTTCTTTCATAGTCACTGGGTCAAAATCCTGGAACTCCCTCCCTAACAGCACTGTGGGAGTACCTTCACCACAAGATCTGCAGCAGTTTGGCGGCAGCTTGCCACCACCCTTACCAAGGGCAATTAGGGATGGGCAATAAATGCTGGCCTTGCCAGCGACGCCCACATCCCATGAACGAATAAAAAGTGTAGCGACCAGCTCCGCCAGCACCTCACTGTACCGCTGCTTCAGTCGACGTTAATTTTGCACTGAAGTAGTTTTCATCCATAATAAGCAAAAATAACGCTTTCAACTCTTCTGCTTTACTAAGCTTTAAATACCAAAAAGTTACAGATCTCTTATTCTTTTCCTCCGACAGCAATTACCCCCAGGCCAACGATAGCGGGTACAAGCCTATATTTTGTCTATATACATTACCCAACTGATAAACACTTTGAGCATTCCCATCAACCAAACATGTACATGCGCAGTATCCGGCATGGCAGTCACGTGATACAATTCAATCAAAAAATACTTTCAAAAAATTCTGAATTCAAGTGCATACATTTGAATATATCCTAATAATGCTGTTGTTTCTTATTTTAAAAAAGTAATATGTTTTTGTGAGCTTTTGCTCCTTCTCTCCTCCCCGAGGCCTGGGTGCCAGTGACGTCAGCAGAGCCTCGTTGTGGGTGTAACCGGCGGATTTTTCAAACATGGGGAGATTCTGTGGCGGTGTTCTCCAGACAATCGGAGCGAGGCGGCGCGGGGACAAACACTGAGCCCGCGCCCTGCGGGGGGGCAGCGGCCGACGGCATGGCGACCGTCTGCATCGGCGAGAAGATAAAGGTAGAGCCCGTGTTGCCGTAAACTTTGGTTGTTGATAAGAGTCGTAGCTCGAGCTACTACAGGCAGCATCCGCCCAGCTCTGGGACAGATGCTCCGGGCCCGTCCCCTTCACCAGTTGTCGACGGCAGGGCCTGCGCTGTCCTGAGTTTGTTTTTATCAACACGCTCCGGGTGTCAAACTACCAGTCATTCCGCCGCTGTTAAGACGCCAAAGTGGTTTGTTTTGTAACACAACGGGTGCCTGATGCGCCCGGAAGTCAAGCCTCCAAACCAACCTAATGAGAAATTAAACAACCATTTGTATTTATATAGCACCTTTAACGTAGTAAAGCATCATGGTGTTTCACAGGAGCCTTATCAAACAAAATTTGACACTGAGCCACATGAGATATTAAGGGCAGATGACCAAAAACTTGGGCAAAGGTGTAGGTTTAAAGGAGCATCTTAAAGGAGGAAAGAGAGGCGGGGAGTTTAGGGAGAGAATTCCAGAACTCGGGGCCTCGCAGCCGAAGGCATGGCCACCAATGGTGCAGCGATTAAAATCAAGGACACTTGAGAGACCAAAATTAGAGGAACGCATATATCTCCAGGGAAGGGGTTATTGGGCTGGAACAGATTACAGAGAAAGGGAGGGGTGAGGCTATAGAGGAATTTGAAAGCAAGAATGTTTATTTTTAAAATGAGGCATTGCTTAACTGGAGCCAGTGTAGGTCAGTGAGCACAGGGGTGGTGGGTGAATGGTACTTGGTGCGAGTTAGGATGCGGGCAGCAGAATTTTGGTGACCAAGTTTACGGAGGGTAGAACGTGGGAGGTCAGCCAGGAGTATGTTAGAATTGTCAAGTCTAGAAGTAATAAAGGCATGGATGAGGGTTTCGGCAGCAGATGAGCTGAGGTAGGGGTAGAGTCGAGCGATGTTCCGGAGGTGGGAATAACTGGTCTTAGTGATGGTGTCGATATGTGCTCAGATGTTCATCTTGGATTCAAATATGACTCCACGGTTGCAATCAGTTTAGTTCAACCTCAGACATGCCAGGGAGAGGGATTGTGTTAGTAGCTAAGGAACGGAGTTTGTGGCGGGGACTGAAGCCAATGCCAATGGCTTCGGTCTCACCAGTATTTAGTTGGAGGAATTTTCTGCTCATCCTGTACTGGATGTCGACACACAGCTTGGCAATTTAGAGATGGTGGAGGGGCCGAGAGAAGTGGTGATGAGGTAGAGCAGGGTGTCATCAGCTTATATGAAAACCGACGCTGTGCTTTTGGATGATGCTGTTGAGCATGTAGATGAGAAATAGGAGAGGGCCAAGAATAGATTCTTGCGGGACACCAGAGGTAATGATGTGGGAGTAGGGAGAGAAGGTGATTCTCTGGCTATGGTTAGATAGATCTACACAAATTGTGTCTGTTTGCTCAGTGTAGCCATTCTATTTTGTTGTGAGGAATAAACCCCACTTGGCTATCTCCAGAGAGCTTGTATGAAGGTTGACAACATTCCATCCCTAGTTGCCTTGAGATTTTAACGGTGATTTTATTTTACATCTGACTACCTTGTTATGACACTTTTGGAGGCAAGAGTCAAGCAGGTAGTGTGGACCGAGTAAATGTCTGGTTACATTCTTAAAGCACATTAGTGAACCAGTTGAGTTTTTATGACAATCCAGCAGCTTTCTTGGTCACTTTTTTCACACGCGTCCAGTACCAGCCCATAAATTGCTCACCACACTTATTGAATTAATGGTGTGATTTGAACTGAAGACCTCTTGCTTGCTAGTACAGGAGCAAAATAAATGCATTAATTGTCACCGGCAGTCCCTCAGAATCGAGGAAGACTTGCTTCCACTCTTTAACATGAGTTCTTAGGTGGCTGAACAGTCCAATACGAAAACCACAGACTCTGTTGTTGAGAGAAGCGGTGAGTGGGACTGGTTTGCCACACGCTCTTTCTGCTGCCTACGCTTGTTTTCTGCATGCTCTCGGCGATGAGGCTCGAGGTGCTCAGAGCATTCCTGGATGCGCTTCCTCCACTTAGGGCGGTCTTTGGCCAGGGACTCCCACGTGTCAGTGGGGATGTTGCACTTTATCGGGGAGGCTTTGAGAATGTCCTTGTAACGTTTTCTCTGCCCACCTTTGGCTCGTTTGCTGTGAAGGAGTTCCGAGTAGAGCGCTTGCTTTGGGAGTCTGCTCGCATGCCTGACACAAATGTGGCCTGCCCAACGGAACTGATCAAGTGTGGTCAGTGCTTCAATGCTAGGGATGTTGACCTGGCTGAGGACGCTGATGTTGGTGTGTCTGTCCTACCAGGGGATTTGTAGGATCTTGCAGAGTCATCGTTGGTGGTATCTCTCCAGCGACTTGCGGTGTCTGCTGTACATGGTCCATGTCTCTGAGCCATACAGGAATGCGGGTATTACTACAGTCCTGTAGACCATGAGCTTGGTGGCAATTTTGAGGGTCTGGTCTTCAAAAACACTTTTCCTCAGGCGGCCAAAGGCTGCACTGGCGCACTGGAGGCGGTGTTGAATCTCGTCGCCAATGTCTACTCTTGTTGATAAGAGGTTTCCGAGGTATGGGAAATGGTCCACGTTGTTCAGGGCCGCGCCGTGGATCTTGATGACCGGGGGAACGGTGCTGTGCGACGAGGACAGGCTGGTGGAGGATCCTTGTCTTACGGATGTTACTGCTGATAAAACTCCATAGTCTGCCAGCATGAAGCACTAACAAGTTTCTCTTGGGTTGTCCAGCCTGGACAACCCTGCCTGGACAACCTTATCTCCTGGGGCAAAAGCTTGTATAGTTATCTATCTATAGGTGAGTGGGAGGAATCCCAGACCTCAAAGACAGGATTATGTCTCCAGTATCAATTAATGAGCCCAATAGATCAGATCAAAGCTCTGCAGTCCTGCCACATCCTGTCATAAATGGTGGTGAACAATTAAACAACTAACTGAAGCAGGAGGCTTCATGAACATCCCTATCTCAATGATGGCAGAGTCCAGCCGTGAGTGCAAAAGACATGGCTGAAACATTTCCAACCATCTTCAACCAGAAGTGCCAAGTGGATGATCCATCTTGGCCTATTCCTGAGGTCTCCATCATCACAGAAGCCAGTCTCAAGCCAATTCGATTCACTCCATGCGATATCAAGAAACGGCTGAGCACACTGGATGCAACAAAGGCTATGGGCCTGACCACACAGAATGGTTACAGCACAGAAGGAGGCTTTGAGCCTGTGCCGGTTCTCCAAGAGCATTTCAGCTGGTACCACACTCCTGCCCTTTCCCAGTTGCCCTGCAAATTCTTTTCCTTCAGGTACTTATCCAATTCACTTTTGAAAGCCACAATTGAATCAGCCTCCATCACTCTTCCAGGCAGTGCATTCCAGATCCTAACCACATACTGCGTAAAGAAAGGTTTTTCCTCATGTCACCACTTTTGCCAATCACCTTAAATCTGTGTCCTCTGGTTCTTGATTCATTTGCCAATGGGAAAAGTTTTTCTCTATCTACTCTGTCTAGACCCCCTCATGATTTTGAACACCTTATCAAATCTCCTCTCAACCTTCACTCCTCTAAGGAGAACAATCCCAGCTTCTCCAGTCTATCCATGTAAATGAAGTCCCTCATCGCTGGAACCATTCTTGTAACTTTTTTCTGCACCCTCTTTATGGCCTTCACATCCTTCCAAAAGTGCCCACAATTGGACACAGCACTCCAGTGTTTTATAAAGGTTCATCATAACTTCCTTGCACTTGTACTCTATGCCTCTATTTATGAAGCCCAGGATCCTGGATGCTTTTTTTTAAAAACCACTTTCCAACCTGTGCTGCCACCTTCAACGATTTGTACACATATAACCCCAGGTCTCTCTTCATGCACCCTGTTTAGAATTGTACATTCAATTTCACCTGCCACATGTCCCCATTCCACTAGCCTATGTCCTCTTGAAGTCCAACTCTATCCTCCTCACTGTTCACTATACTTCCAAGTTTTGTATCATCTGCAAATTTTGAAATTGTGCCCTGCACACCCAAGTCCATCATCATAGGCAGTCCCTCGAAACGAGGATGACTTGCTTCCACGCCAAAAAAGGATGAGTTCACAGGTGTTTCAATAAAGGACCTAATATTCCATACTACATGTTGAAGGGTGGAAGATGCCTGTGCGTGGATTTTTTTAACGTGTGGTGGCTGTTACACACCAGTCACCACATGGGCTTGTCAGAGCTAGGTCTTGGTCCAGTGGTAAGGATTAACCAAGACGACTGGAGACCAGCTCTACCACGGATCTAGTGCACACACATATCACAGTGTGGGCTGGTCCATGCTGCCCCTGAACTCATGCCTCTCCTGGGCCCCGATCATGTCGCTCCACAATCTCTCGCCCCGACCTTGCCGCCCCTGCTATACCTGCCCACGCTCAAATCAGCGACCTGGACCTTGATGACGCCCAATCTGGTTGTCCTCTTTGCTGCTGTCGCCCTCCTGCACCAGCTCGCGCTGTACCTTGTAGTGGCTTCCATGCTGCTCCAGGCCGCTGCTTCTTTTATGGCCCCGACCTGGCAATGATGGTCTCTCACAGGTCGGGGCCGCCACGCCAAGTCCAAGTCATATCTATATCTATATCTATATCTATATCTATCTATATCAAGAAAAGCAGTGGGCCATGTACCAACCTCTGGGGAACATCACTGTGTACCTTCCTCCAGTCCGATGTCCAATTGTTCTCCATTACTGTTTTCTGTCACTTAGCCAATTTCATATTCGTGCTGCCACTGTCCCTATACTCCATGGATGTCAACTTTTCTGGCAAGCCTATTATGTGGCATTTTATCAAAGGCCTTTTGGAAGTCCATGTACATCTCATCAACCTTCTCTTACCTCATCAAAACACTCAATCTAGTTAAACATGATTTGCCTTTAACAAATCCATGCTGGCTTTCCTTAATTAATCTACACTTGTCCAAGTGACTGTTAATTTTGTCCCTGGTTATTGTTTCTATTATATATACCGATGTTAAGCTATTTTGTCAATAGTATTTCTCTCTCTCTCTCTCTTTCTCTCTCATTCATATATATATATATATATATATTTATATATCTCTATCTCTATCTCTATATCTGTGCCAGAGGAATTATTATATATATTATATTATGTGCGAATGTAATCCATCTGGACCAGGGGTTTTATCCTCTCTAATTTAGATTAATTTATCAATTCTGTCCCCACTTTTTATCTCAAACAACTTTTATATCTTTTTTGATCTCTCTGTCGAATGTCATGTCCACTCTGTTGGTCTCCCTGGTAGATACTGAGGCAAAGTAATTATTTAATATTTCTGCCATTACCTGAGAGATTAGCGGGTGTATCCCTTCGTATCCTTGTTCTAATTTTTCTTTTGTTATTTATGTGTCTGTAGACTACTTTACTATTTCTTTATATATATTTATTTTTTTAGTTTCTCTGCCTTCCTAATTGTTTTATTGACTTTCTAAACCGTTTCATATTCCTTCTGTCATCCTCTCCTCTCCTTTATTGTCTTTTCATTTCCATTTTGTCCTCCTGGATTCTATTGATTACCGTTTTAAATGTTTCCCACTGCTGTTCTATTTCTTTGTCAATAAATTTTTTCAGTTTATTTTCCCTAGTTCCATTTCCCTTAAAATCAGCTTTTTCCAGTTTATTTATTTGTCTTACTTATGACTTTCTAAGTTATGATTTTCAACTTGAACATGTATCATTCTTTTCCTGTTGATTTATCCACAAGAGGTTTCCTTTTTTAGTTTTGAATCAACAACAACTTTTATTTATATAGCGCCTTTAACTTAGTAAAATGTCCCACTGTGCTTCACAGCAGTGTTACAAGACAAAAGAGATAAATTTGACACAAGCCACAAAAGAAGAAATTAAGGCAGATGACTAAAAGCTTGTTTAAAGAGGTAGGTTTTAAGGTGTGCCTTAAAGGAGGAAAGAGAGGCGGAGAGGTTTAGGGAGAGAGTTCCAGAGCTTAGGGCCCAAACAGCTGAAGGCACGGCCACTGATGGTTGAACAGTTATAATGAGGGATGTTAGAGGGCAAAATTTGAGGAGCACAGACATCTTGTGGGATTGTGAAGCTGAAAGAATTACAGTGATAGGGAGGGGCAAGACCATGGAGGGATTTGTAAACAAGGATGAGAATTTTGAAATTGAGGTGTTGTTTAACTGGGATCCAATGTAGGTCAGAAAGCACAAGGATTTTGGATGATCGTGCCTTGGTGCGAGTTAGGACACTGGCTGCTGAGTTTTGGATGACCCAAGTTTACATAGTGTAGAATGTGGGAGGCCAGCCAGGAGTGAGTTGGAGCAGTCAAGACTAGAGGTAACAAAGGCATGAATGAGGGTATCAGCAGCAGAAGAGCTGAGGCGGGCAATGTTGTTGTTATAGTTTTGAATCAAGCCCAACCTTCCTTTTACTCTCTCTGTTTATAGAAAATTTAGTGTTCACTTTTATGTTACCTGCTAATCTTTTCTCGTACACTTTGCCCCTCTTATTTCCTTTTTAACTTTTCCTCTTTGCTTTATATATTCTGCCTGATTCTCTACTGTATTATGAGTCTGACATTTATCATAAGCCTCCTTTTTCTGTTTCATTTTAATCTGTTTATTTAGTCATCCAGAGATCTTTAGCTTTGGATTCCCTTCCCTTCCCCCTCGTGCTAATGTGTTTAGTCTGTACCCAAACCATCTCCTCCCTGAAAGCATTTACTGTTTTACTTGCCAATTTTTGTTTTCAATCCACCTGGGCCCCGATCCCTTTTCAATTAATTGAAATTAGCCCTCTTCCAGCTGAGTATCTTCACCTTTGATTATTCATAGAAACATAGAAAATAGGTGCAGGAGTAGGCCATTCGGCCCTTCGAGCCTGCACCACCATTCAATAAGATCGTGGCTGATCATTCACCTCAGTACCCCTTTCCTGCTTTCTCTCCATACCCTGTGATCCCTTTAGCCGTAAGGGCCATATCTAACTCCCTCTTGAATATGATATCTGGTCATTTGGCTGTAAGACTAAAATTTGCTATAAATTTGTTGAAAGTTTCCTATGCTTTTTCAAAATGATTGTGGAAGATTTACTTCCTTTAATATAACTATTGCATCTACCTTGGAGGCTCCGAAGCAGAGACCCAAAAGTGAGTGGTTTAAGATATGTTGGAACAAGGGCCTAGTCCCTTAAGAGCCCGAGGCCATGGCTGCAAGCAGTGGGTTGCAGTTAAGGGGATCAGGAATGTGGAGGGGTTGTGAGGCAAGGTGGAAGTAGCCCAGTTATGAAACCAAGTTAGTACTTTTTATTAGTGTTTATGCTGAGCTGCTGTGGAATGGAAAACTGATGTGGCTTCTGAGGGCGATGCAATTTTTTTCTTAGTATCTGATTGCCAATTGGAAAGTAGACCAGTTTTGTCCCCAAGTTTGGCTATTTTGCAACAATAAAAATCCTGAACCAATCAGAGAACTGGGACATGAATCTACGTCGAACCAGTTAACATTTGGACCTAACATACCGTCAGCCAGTCACTACAGATTGCAAGTAATTTATTATAGTAGTTCTCCTGTAGCTGCGGTAATTACTGATGGAAACCCAGTAAACACGCTGGAAAAAGTTAGGGATTATCCATTCCAGCGTAAGTAAATTTGCACTGATGTGATGAGTCTTAATTAGTGCCAAACAACCTCTTTGGGACTGAAAATGCGTGGAGTCTCATTCCTTCAGCTTTTGATGTCCCTTTCCATAACTATTCTAAACCTAATATTGTGATCACTTCAGAACTAGATCTAGCACTGCTTCCTTCTTCGTTCGCCAGACTGATTCCAAGGATGGCAGGACTGACGTATGAAGAAAGACCGGATCGACTAGGCTTGTATTCACTGGAATTTAGAAGAATGAGAGGGGATCTCATAGAAACATATAAAATTCTGACAGGATTGGACATGTTAGATGCAGGGAGAATGTCCCCGGTGTTGGGGAAGTCCAGAATCAGGGGTGACAGTCTTAGGATAAGGGGTAAGCCATTTAGGACTGAGATGAGGAAAAACTTCTTCACTCAAGAGAATTGTGAACCTGTGGAATTCTCTACCACAGAAAGTTGTTGAGGCCAGTTAGTTAGATATATTCAAAAAGGAGTTAGATGTGGTCTTTACGGCTAAAGGGGTATGGAGAGAAAGCAGAAATGGGGTACTGAAGTTGCATGATCAGCCATGATCATATTGAATGGTGGTGCAGGCTCGAAGGGCCGAATGGCGTACTCCTGCACCTATTTTCTATGTTGGGCAGGAAACATACTGATCACGAAAGTGCTCCTGTACACATTTCAGGAATTCTTCGCCCTCCTTCCCCTTTACACTCCTGCTGCTCCCCATCTTATATTAGGATAATTGAAGTTCCCCATTATTACTACTCTTTTACTTGTTTGCAGATTTTCTTCTCCGTCTCCTTTTCACTATTTGATAGTCTATAGTATACACCCAGCAACGTAAAAACTCCTCTTCGGCTCCTTAACGCTATCTAAATTCTGTCTTTGAACCCTCAAGCACTTCATCCATTTCCAGTGTTGGAACAGTATCTTTGATCAATACTGTCACCCATCCCCCCACCCCCTTTTTATCTTTCCTTATACATCTTGAATACATTGTAGTCAGGAATATTAAGTTCGCATTCCAATCCTTGTTTGAGTCAGATCTCGGTTATTGCCACTACAGTGAAACATGTAAATCGCTGTCCTTTTTTTGCAGGTGTCTGTCATTTAGCAGTATCTATTTTATACAGGTTTCATTCTATATCATAAACTCGTGTTGCAACTTGTGCCTACAGCTCACCTACCATATTTGTCACACTCCATGCATTTGTCGCGCTCCACGCTATAGTGTCACCTGTGCCTCAGTGGGTCGCACACTCTCCTCTGAGTCAGAAGGTTGTGGGTTCAAGTCCTACTCCAGGGACTTGAGCACACAAATCTAGGCCGACACTGCAGTGCAGTACTGAGGGAGCACTACACTGTCGGAGGTGCCGTCTTTCAGATGAGACATTAAACTGAGGAGAGCGTAAAAGATCCCATGGTGCTATTTCAAAAGAAGAGCAGGGGAGTTATCCTCGGTGTCCTGGCCAATATTTATCCCTAATCCGTTCCATCATCCACATCAACATAGCCCCAAAGCGGCGACGGCAGCAGAAGCAGTGCCGCACAAAAACAACGCCGGGACACTCAAAGACCCAGCTAAGAGAGCCCTATACAGCCAGCACCTCACTGCTAACCTGGCGACCTTGATGATCCCGAGATGCAAAATGCCCACAGTGCTTGGTCTGCCCTCCAGGCCACCATAATCAGTGCCTGCGAAGAGACGCTCGGTCACTCAACCAGGAAACACCAGGACTGGTTTGATGAGAATGACCAGGAGATCCAAGAGCTAATAAATCGCAAGCGCAGGGCATTTCTGAACCGAAAACAACCCCCCAATTCAGGAGCAACAAAGCAGCTTTACAGACGGCTTAAACCCAGGGCGGGGGACAGGAGGGGCCACATTGCAACGGAGGTTTGGGGGAGCGAAGTGTGTTGGAGGGGTAGGCCTGGGGGCTCTGTGCCTTGGTGCGGGAAGTGTTCAGAGTGGGGTGGACGGGTTGACTGCGCAGATGGTGGTTGGTGGATGTGGTGTGATTGGCGTCGCGGGGGCATGGCTCCGGGGTGTCTGGGGGGCTCGACATCCGGGGGAGTTCGGCATTTGGGAAGGATTCTGACGGGGCGGGTTGGGTGTGGGGGGGGGGGGGGAAGTGTTCCCGGTGTTGGGTGGGTCTGGAGCCGGGGGGGCGGGGGGGGGGGCTGTTTGGGGCTGGGATTGGGAGAGACTTCTTCACTCGGGGAGTTGTTGGCCTGTGGGGTTCCCTGCTGCGGAGAGTTGTTGATGCCAGTTCATTGGATGTGTTTGGGAGGGAGTTGGATGTGGTCCTTGCGGCTGTGGGGGGGGGGGGGAGGCTGCTGGGTTGGGTGATCAGCCATGATCTTGTTGAATGGCGGTGCAGGCTCGAAGGGCTGAATGGCCTACTCCTGCACCTATTTTCTATGTTTCTAAGGCCGAGGTTCAACAAAAAACCCGCGACTTAAAGAATAGATGGTGGGTGGAGAAAGCACAGGAGATTCAGCAGCTGGCCGACAGCCATGATGTGCGAGGATTCTTCACCGCAGTCAAGTCCACCTACAGCCCAAGCACTCAAGGCCTCACCCCACTGTTGGCCAAGAATGGGGAGACACTCATCAAGGACATCGAGGCAGTCTGGACCCGCTGGAAGGAGCGCTTCGAAGATCTCCTTAATCGAGACTCTGTCTTTGACTCGAGTGTCCTCGACTCCATCCCGCAGTATGCTACCCACCACCATCTCGGCAAAACCCCAGCCCTGCACAAGGTAGAAAAGGCCATCTGTCGGTTCAAGAATAATAAGGCAATGGGAGCAGATGGAATCCCTGCTGAGGCACTAAAGTACGGCGGAGAAGCACTATTGGCACGAATGCATGACCTCATCTCTCATCTGGAAGGAGGAGAGCATGCCGGGAGATCCCAGAGATGCAGTAATCGTGACCATCTTTAAAAAGGGGGACAAGTCCGACTGCGGCAACTACAGAGGAATCTCCCTGTTATCAGCCACTGGGAAGGTCATCGCTAGAATCCTCCTCGACCGTCTTCTCCCTGTGGCTGAGGAGCTCCTCCCTGAGTCACAGTGCGGATTCCGTCCACTACATGGCACAATGGACATGATCTTTATGGCGCGAGAAATGCAGGGAACAACACCAACCCTTGTACATGGCCGCCTTTGACCTTGCAAAAGCCACTGTTAACCGCGAGGCACTATGGAAAGTTTGTCGCCATCCTCCACCTGCTCCACAATGACATGCAAGCCGTGATCCTGACCAACGGATCCATCACAGACCCAATCCACATCCGGACCGGTGTGAAGCAGGGCTGCGTCATCGCGTCAACCCTCTTCTCGATCTTCCTCGCTGCAATGCTCCACCTCACACTCAACAAACTCCCTGCTGCAGGGGAACTAAACTACAGAGCCAGTAGGAACCTGTTCAACCTTCGTCGTCTCCAGGCCAGATCCAAGACTGTCCTATCCTCTGTCGTTGAGCTACAGTACGTGGACAACGCTTGTGTCTGTGCATATTCAGAGACTGAACTCCAAGTCATAGTCAGCATCTTCACTGAGGTGTACGAAAGCATGGGCCTTACATTAACTGTCCTAAGACAAAGGTCCTCCACCAACTTGACCCCCACCACGCAGCACTGGCCCCCAGTCATCAAGATCCATGGCGTGGCCTTGGACAACGTGGACCATTTTCCATACCTCGGGAGCCAATTATCAGCAAGGGCAGACATTGACGACGAGGTTCAACACCGCCTCCAGTGTGCCAGCGCAGCCTTCGGCTGCCTGAGGAAGAGAGTTTTCGAACATCAGTGTTAAAATGTGTGCATATATTATATATGAGGGAGAGTAGTACATTTTATACCGTAGAGTTTAATACCAGATAGGCTCATTAGAAACTAAGTGGCTACTTTTTTAAATCCGTAGTTATATTTGTTTGAGAAGAAACTGAAGGCGATTCTAATTCCAATAAGTACCACAACACAATTGTATTTTGACCTTTTGTTAAGGCGGCAGTTTATATTTCATGGTAAATATACCATAACGACAGTTGATGTTTCGCTTGGTGAGGCCTTGGAGAACTCGTTGTAACTAATACTTAAGGCTGTTGCCTGGCGATGAGAAGCCGTTGACTTTGGTTCTAACGCGGGAAGAAAGCCGGGCTTGCGTTTTAATGACTCAGTGTTTTGCCTTTGAACCCACTTAATAGTTAGCTGGCCGGTAATGCAGTCAAACGAATAGTGGCTAAGTTCCTGCTGGTAGTTCTAAAATGCTTGATCGAGTGTTGAATTACATTTTCTTAAAATGCAAGAGTGGGATCTCCGGCGATGTGAGGATGTCAGTTACAGATGGCGAGAATGCTATCGAGGTAAGCAGGACAGAGCACTTGAAAAATACGAGCCGTTCAAACGAGCTATTTGCACATAGCTTAATCGTTCCAACGACATCGTTGTGTTGTAATCGCTGAGGAAAATACGTGTTGCATATTTCTAAAGTCGACGACTAAGTTATATTATCTTTTCAAATGTTTATTTTGCAGGACTTCAAGGTTTTAACCCTCCTAGGAAAGGGTTCATTTGCATGTGTTTACAGAGCAAAATCTGTGAGCACTGGTCTGGAGGTAGCGATAAAAATGGTAAGTTTATCATAAACTGTATTTATTTTAAAACTACGTTATTTAATCTTTCTATCTATGGCGGTGGCATGCTTTTGCGTTCAAAGAATATAACATTTATTTTAATCAATGTTTATTTTCAATTATTTTGAACATTCTTTTATCTTGTAAATATTGTGACTTAAAAAAAACCATACTAAAACAATTAAAAGCAATGATATTGTTTGCTACGTTTGTAAAGAGAAGAGATCCCAGTCAGCTCTTTTATCAGAGTCTCCCTTAAATGTTTGACTTGAAACTTCCTATCCTTCATAAGTTGACCTCAATGGTTCACCTTGAGGCACTACACTCCTTGTAACTGCTTTAAAAAAAAGTTGACCCATCCATCCTCCCAACGTCTGTCCCATTCCCTAACTTCCTTTTCCTCTCTAAGTTCCTCAAATATATCCTGGCATTCTACATCAATGCCCATCCTTCCCAGTATTCCATTTGGATTCCACTCGTCCACTTCTGCCCTTGGCAGCAAAACAAACCTAGCCAACAAGTGACATCCTCTGACGACAATTGTGGTGAATTATCTGTCATCCTCCTGAACCTTTCCACCACATGCAATGCAGTTGATCACACCATTTACTTTCAACATCTCTTCTCTGGAACTGGCATTGCGTGATTCCATTCCTACCTATCTGAACATAGCCATGCATCTCCAGCAATGGCTTCACCTTTCCTCTCCTACACAGTCATCTCCTGAATCCCACAAAGATCTATCATCGGTTCCCCTATCCTGCCTATCTACATGCTGTACGTTTATGACATCAGGGTTTGGGTCTGCTTTCATGTCTACGGTACTGACACCCAACTCCTCCACTTCCTTGGTCTCCAGACTGTCTAGTGCTGTCAATCTGTTTGTATGACATTAATCTTGGATTAGTCTCAACTTCCACCAGCTCAATATTAGGAAGACATTGTCTTCGGGCCATGCCATTTACTCCATCCCCACCCTAGCCAATCTTGGGATGAACCAGACCATCCTGCACTAAATTCTGCTTGCCCATAACCCCCGTCCTTCCCATTTCCCAAAGCATCACATTTAAAATTGTTACACATAAATTCCTCCTTGATTTGATCCACATTTTCTGCAATTTCCACATTATCTGCAATTTTCTCGACCTATAGTTCCTCCCAAAGATTCAATTTCTCTGATTCTGGTCTTCTGTGTACCCCCTTCATTGGTGACAGAACCTACCACCACCTTGCTTGTACTCTGGAACTTTGCCCTAAACCTTTCCACCACTTACTAAAACCATCTCCAAACTCATCTCTTCAACCAAACTTTTGGTACCCCTCCTAATCTTTCCCTGGCACATTGTCTATGCCTATTTGTGAAGTGCCTTGGATATTTCTGTGTGTTGAGGACACTATATAAATTTTTTTTTTTTGAAAGCCCTACTTGGTACAAATGCAAACCATAAATTGTCACTTGATAACCAGTTTTTCCATGCTTCCAAATTAAATGGAGCATCTAGGGGTGTGTTTACATTGAAACTTTAACCATGCTGTGAACTACATCTGCTTCTCACCACCTCCAAAATTGTAATATCATTCTGGAGATTTGGCCAAACCTAACCGTAGAAGTTTAAGAAACTGGGAGGAGGAGTCTACTCCCCATGAGAGTCTGTTGAAACTCTTGGACACCTTTCAACCAAGTTGGAGTTAATTAAAATGTTTAGACAGTGTGGGCATTGCCATACTCTAAATATTTACTTTTTAATTCCTAGAAGTGAACTTGTACACATGCAGAGTGCTCTCCTTAAAAGAATATTTGGAATTCTAGCCAGGCAATGTAAATGTGGTGCAACCTGTATGGAATCCATACTACAGTTTAAATTTCAGACACTTGAAAGGTCTTGTGATTATTCATCATTATAGTTTTCTGGCTCCCATGTTAGCTGACATTGTTAATGGTTCTCTCTCCTCAGGTACTATCCCCCTCTCCCTCAAATCTGCTGTCATTAGCCCTCTCCTCAAAAAAAACAATCCTTGACTCCTCCAATCTTGCAAACTACCTCTCCTCTCAAGTCCTTGAACATTTTGTCTCCTCCCAAATCCATGCCCATCTTTCCCACAACTCCATGTTTGAATCCCTCCAATCAGGTTATCGAGCCTGCCACAGAACTGAAATGGCTCGCATTGAAGTCACAAATTACATCCTTTGTGACTGACAAAAGTAAATTATTCCTTCTCGACTTGTCTGCAGTCTTTGACATGATTGACTACTCCATCCTCCTCTAACGCCTCTACACTGTCATCTATCTAATTGTAGTCAGAGAATCATCTGCATTGGCTTCTCTTTCCGCTTCCGCGTCATTGTCTCTAGTGTCTCCCAAGAATCTATCCTTGTCCTCCTCCTATTTCTCATCTACATGCTGCCCCTTGGCGACATCATCCGAAAACACAGCGTCAGTTTCCACATGTACGCCGACGACACCCAGCTCTACCTCACCACCGCTACTCTCGACCCCTCCATGGTCTCTAAATTGTCAGACTGCTTGTCCAAGATCCCGTACTGGATCAGCAGGAAGGTTCTCCAATTAAATATTGGGAAGACCGAAGCCTTGACCCCAAAATGAGTTTCCGACTACATATCTGCTGCATAACTGACTGCCTATTTCCACCTCCGTAACATCACTCATCTCCGCCCCTGCCTTAGCTGCTGAAACCCTCAACCATGCCTTTGTTACCTCTAGACTTGATTACTCCAATGCACTCCTGGCTGGCCACCCATGTTGTACACTATGTAACCTTGAGGTCATCCAAAACTCTGCTGTCTGTATCCTAACTTGCAGCAAGTCCTGTTCACCCATCATCCCTGTGCTCGCTGACCTACGTTGGCTCCCCATTAAGCAACGCCTGGATTTTAAAATTCTCATCCTTGTTTTCAAATCCCTCCATGGCCTCGCCCCTCCCTATCTCTGTAATCTCCTCCAGCCCCACAATCCCCCGAGATATCTACGTTCCTCTAATACAGTCCTCTTGAGCATCTCTGATTATAATCGCTCAACCACTGGTGGCCGTGCCTTCCGTTTCCTCGGCCACAAGCTCTGGAGTTCACTCCCTACCTCTCTTTCCTCCTTTTAAGGTGCTCCTTAAAAAATAGCTCTTTGACCAAGCTTTTGGTCATCGGCCCTAATTTCACCTTATGTGACTTGGTGTCAAATTTTTGTTTTACAATACTCCTATGAAGCGCCTTGAGACATTTTACTATGTTAAAGGTGCTATATAAATGCAAGTGGTGGTTGTTGTCATTTCATTTTTGGGGACTTAATTGTTGAAACCGTGCTGTACTATTCTGTAGTACGGTGGATTGGAGCTTGAACACACTGCACCAGTATACTGCCCAAGGTCCTAAAATATACTCCTACTTGGAGAAAGTAAAATCAAAATAGAATGGTGAAGTATTTGACATTATTACCAAATGGAATGCTGCTGTTTCATTTAAAAGAATGCTAAGTTCCCCTTGATATATGCCCACTTGTGTGGAAAATGTCTTGTTTCTGCTTGGCATCGTTGTGTTGTGCAGGAGCATGAAGATGAGGAAATGCAGATGTGTTGCCTTACTGCCCATCCTGTACTACTGCGCTAGTAATACTAAATTCAGTACCATCAACTTAAATTTATATATGATCGGAATGAATGATCACTTTCCCAACCAGCCATGCAATTTTGCACTCCACTGCAATTTTAAAATATTTGTGCAATAATCCTGGAACAAACTGAAAATAATTTAATTCATCTAATTATATATTACTGAAGTAACATGGTTACGGTGAAAATATGTATGTTCCATTAAATAAGCCTGTAAAAAGTTAACAGCAATTTTATTTTTGTAAGCTGGCATTTTAATACATAATTACTGAGAGAATAGCTCACCTCATGAACATTGTTGATTAACATTTTTGCATAACTTGATGCAAATGGTTTTCTGTTGTCAGATTGACAAAAAGGCCATGCACAAAGTGGGAATGGTGCAGAGAGTCCGTAATGAAGTGGAGATTCACTGTCAGTTGAAGCATCCCTCTATATTGGAGGTAAAAAACACTACTTTTCATTAACTGTCATTTTTTAATCTAATCTGTTAAAATATTTGAAGACGGCTGTTATTTTCTTTCAGCTTTACAACTATTTTGAAGACAACAATTATGTCTATTTAGTACTGGAAATGTGTCACAATGGAGAGATGAGCAGGTATTTAAAGAACAGGAAAACTACTTTCTCAGAGGATGAAGGTAACTATTATCTGAAAATATTTAAGAGGAACATATTCATAATTGAAAATTGTACTCAAAACAACAATGCAATTTTTTGTCACGGTATAATGATCCTCAGTTTGGCTTCTCCAAATATAAAAAACACTGATACAAACCGTCTTAAGACACCGTCTCCATGCCATCTCCAATAACAAGTGTGAGGAGCTCATGGACTTTTTAGTCACAAAGATTGAGATCATCCATTCAGCTGCCCTTGCTGCTCCCACCAGGCCAAACTTTCTCCTAATGTTCCCTGCTGCCTTAGCCCTGAACTGACATCTTTTCCTAGATTCTATCCCATCTTATGGCATGCTCTTTTGGAGCTCATCTTATCCTTGAGACCCCCTTCCTGCTCCTTCGACTCTATTCCCACTTAACTGTTGACTGCCGAACCTCCCTTCCTCGTCCCCATGTTAGCCGATGTTAACGGTTCCCTCTCCTCAGCTGCTGTCTCCCTCCGCTTCAAATCTGCCATCATCAACCCTCTGCTCAAAAAACCCATCCTTGACCACCTTTGACCGAGCAAATTACCGCCCCCATCTCCAACCTCCATTTCCTCTCAAAAGTCCTTGAACATGTTGAGGCCTCCCAAATCCGTGCCCATCATTCCTGGAACTCTATGATTAATTCCCTCCAATCAGGTTTCTGCTACAGTACTGAAATGGCCCTTATCGAAGTCACAAATGACACTCTGATTGTGGTAAACTATCCCTCCCCATTCTTCTCGACCTGTCTACAACCTTCAACACAGTTGACCATACCATCCTCCTCCAATGCCTGTCCTATGACATCCAGCTGGGTGGAACTGCCGTTGCCTGGTTCCATTCTTAACTATTGAATCGTAGCCAGAGATTCACCTGCAATGGCTTCTCTTCCCACTCCTGCACTGTTATATGGAGTCCCCAAAGGATCTATCCTTGGCCCTGTTCTATTTCTCATCTACATGCTGCCTTTTGACAACATCATCCAAAAACACAATATCAGGTTCCACGTGTACGTTCACGACACTCCACTCTATCTCACCACCACCTCTCTTAGCCTCTCCACCGTTTCTGATTTGTCGCACTGTTTATCTAACATCCAATATTGGATGAACATGAATTTCCTCCAACTAAATATTGGGAAGACTGAAGCCATTATCTTTGGTACCCACCACAAACTCTTCCCTCTTCTTGGCAACAACCTGAAGCTGAGCCAGATCATTCGCAACTTTGGTGTTTTGTTTGATCCCAAGGTGAGCTTCCGACCACATATCCACTCTGTCACCAAGACTGCCTACTTCCACCTGTGTAACATTACCCGACTCAGACTCTGCCTTAGTTCATCTGCTGCTGAAACCCTCATCCATGGTTTTTTACCTCTAGACGTGACTATTTCCAATGCTCTCCTGGCCGGTATCCAATCTGCACCACCGCCCCCCGCAACATAAACTTGTGCTTACCCAAATCTCTGCTGCCCTTATCTTAACTTGCACCAAATCCCATTTACCCATCACCCTGTGCTTGCTAACCTACATTGGCTCCTGGTCTGACAACGACACAATTTTAAAATCTTCGTCCTTGTTTTCAAATAGGTTCATGACTTCACCCTTCTCTATCTCTATAACCTCCTCCAGCCCAACAAGCCTTTGAGATCATTGCACTCCTCCAATTCTGGCATCTTGCACATCCCTGATTTTAATCGCTCAAGTGTTGGCAGCTGTACTTTCAGCTGCCTTGACCCTAAGCTTCTCTCTCTCTCTAAACCCCTCTACCTCTCTCTCTCCCTTTTTAAGATGCTCCTTAAAACCTACCTGCCGATATCTGCTTCTGTGGCTCGGTGTCAAATTATATTGATAACTCTCTTATTAAGCGCCTTGGGATGTTTTGCTGTTTTAAAGGTGCTATATTAATGTTGTTGAACCTGTCTCTCCAATTTCTCTTCCATCTCTCCTCATGTCTCTGATCTCATCTCCATGAAATCCACATTCTGCTGTCTTGATCACATTTCCACGAAACTGTTGACCACTCAACTTCGCTACCTGGCCCTCATGCTAATTAACATTGTATATGATTCCTTCTCTTCTAATACTGACCCACTCCCTTTCAAAACCTCCATCATCACCTCCTTTAAACCTCAACCCCTTTGTCCTTTCAAACTACTGGCCTATCCTTAACCCCTCTTTCATTTCAAGTTCTTGAACAAATATGCATAACTAAAATTCTGGTCCCTCCACGGCCCCTTGCCACAATATGCCACAATGTCATTAGGAACACTGAATTCTACCGGACCATAAAATACTTTCTATCTATTGGGCCAATCCCAAAGGCCACAGACTTTGTGCGCCCACTTTATTTTCGTACCTTATAATACTTAATCTAACCTAATTATGACACAAAGATTAGTGGGAAAGCGGGTTGTGTAGAGGACACAGAGAGGCTGCAAAGAGATTTAGATAGCTTAAGCGAATGGGCTAAGGTTTGGCAGATGGAATACAATGTCGGAAAGTGTGAGGTCATCCATCTTGGGGAAAAAAAACAGTAAAAGGGAATATTATTTGAATGGGGAGAAATTACAACATGCTGCGGTGCAGAGGGACCTGGGGGTCCTTGTGCATGAATCCCAGAAAGTTAGTTTGCAGGTGCAACAGGTAATCAGGAAGGCGAATGGAATGTTGGCCTTTATTGCGAGAGGGATGGAGTACAAAAGCAGGGAGCTCCTTCTGCAACTGTATAGGGTATTGGTGAGGCCACACCTGGAGTACTGCATGCAGTTTTTAGAAACATAGAAAATAGGTGCAGGAGTAGGCCATTCGGCCCTTCTAGCCTGCACCGCCATTCAATGAGTTCATGGCTGAACAATTTTGTCACCTTACTTAAGGAAGGATATACTAGCTTTGGAGGGGGTACAGAGACGATTCACTAGGCTGATTCCGGAGATGAGGGGGTTACTTTATGATAGATTGAGTAGACTGGGTCATTACTTGTTGGAGTTCAGAAGGATGAGGGGTGATCTTATAGAAACATTTAAAATAATGAAAGGGATAGACAAGATAGAGGCAGAGAGGTTGTTTCCACTGGTCGGGGAGACTAGAACTAGGGGGCACAGCCTCAAAATACGGGGGAGCCAATTTAAAACCAAGTTGAGAAGGAATTTCTTCTCCCAGAGGGTTGTGAATCTGTGGAATTCTCTGCCCAAGGAAGCAGTTGAGGCTAGCTCATTGAATATATTCAAGTCACAGATAGATACATTTTTAACCAATAAGGGAATCAAGGGTTATGGGGAGCGGGCGGGTAAGTGGAGCTGAGTCCACGGCCAGATCAGCCATGATCTTGTTGAATGGCAGAGCAGGCTCGAGGGGCGAGATGGCCTACTCCTGTTCCTAATTATTATGTTCTTATGTAACCTTCTCCCTCTTGAAATTACAACCATTATTTTGCACTCTTTTCTGTTTTTCTTGTCCCCAGCTTCATGCCTTTACATTTCTCTACATTAAATACTTTCCACCTTTGATCCAATCTTCCAATTGTCTAATTCCCTCTGAAACTGGTGCACTTGTCCCCTACTATTTATCACCCCTCTCAAACTTGTAGTTTTGTTATGGTCCCTTCCCTCCAAATCATTAATATTACTGAAAGCAACAATGGCTCCAGAACTGATCACTGCAGACTCTACTATTTTCATATTGCGGTGTTCGCTTACCATTTGCATTCTCTCACTTATTAGTTAGTAACCCACTTCAAAAGCTGCTTAGGAACATAGGAAATAGGAGCAGGAGTAGGCCATTTGGCACCTTGAGCCTGTTCCGCCATTCAATAAGATCATGGCTGATCTGATCTTGCCCTAAACTCCACTTCCCTGTCCGCTCCCCATAACCCTTCACTCCCTTATAGTTCAAAAATCTGTTCTATCTCCACCTTAAATATATTCAATGACCCAGCCTCCACAGCTCTCTGGGGTAAAGAATTCCACAGATTCACCAATCTCTTGAGAAAAAATACCTCCTCATTTCCATTTTAAGTGGGCGACCCCTTATTCTGAAACTATGACCCCTAGTTCTAGATTCCCCCACGAGGGGAAACATCCTCTCTGCATCTACCCTGTCAAACCTCCACAGAATCTTATATTTTTCAATAAGATCACCTCTGATTCTTCTAAATTCCAATGAGTGTAGGCCCAACCTGCTCATACTTTCTTCATTTGACAACCCCTTGATCTCAGGAATCAACCTCATAAACCTCCATGAACTGTTTCCAATGCAAGTATATCCTTCTTAAATAAGGAGACCAAAACTGTACACAGTACTCCAGGTGTAGTCTCACCAACGCTCTGTACAGTTGTAGCAGGACTTCCCTACTTGTATATTCCATCAGCCTTGCAATAAAGGCCAACATTCCATTTGCCTTCCTAATTTTTGCTGTACCTGCATGCTAACTTTTTGTGTTTCATGTACAAAGACCCCCAGAGTGTGGTGCTGGATTATGGGATCGAGTCTCTGGATTGCGGGCTTGAACCCACGACCTTCTGACTCAGAGGAGGGAGTGGCACCGGCCTTCGCATCCTTGAGTAGAACTGCCTGACTGTGTCCTGGAAATGGGAAAGGTCATTCAGCCCATCTTTCCTCGGGCGCTCTGCCACTTGATATCTGACTGCCTCTTCCCCCGAAAGCATGCCAGGTATCTCTCTTCCCCCACTGCTCATAGAGTTTTGTGGAGAGGAGTGGAACTTTAAATGGCAGGATTTCACAAAGCGAGGAATACTCTGCCTCGCTGAGCAGCACGATGTGTTGGACGTTTGAAGCGGGCGTGTCCGGTTAATCGGGTTTGAATTTGGGTGGGGTTGGTTAAAGGGCAGAATGTTGGCATTGGGGTGAACTCCCTCCACTGCTCCTGATCCAGCAGTGAGGGAGGGACAGCAAGTGCTGTAAAACTGGGGCCCTTGGGAGAATGCCAAGGCTGCGAATAGTGGCAGGAATCCCATGTTTTTTTTTTTAATTGGGGCACCAAGTTTGCTAAAAATGGGGACATAAAGTTTGCCAATACTGTGGGGGGGATCCCAAATTTCCTAAAATTAGGTACACCAAGTTTGCTACAATTGGGGAGAACCCCAAATCTCCTAAAATTGGGGACATCAAGTTTTGCAAAGGAAAACCCAGAGCTGGATTTTGGGGGGGTAAGGGAGACTGGAGCCAGAGCCAGTGCGCCGGGGAATGTGGGCTCTGCTCCAGATTCGATGAGCAAGACTATGTCAGCGGACGGGAAAAGATGAAATCCAGTCCTGGTTTTCCCCGCCACCCGGCCCCAGCTGCCATCTTCCTTCCAGTTTCCAGGTGGCCATACAGCAAGTGGCACTCCCGCAGGATGCACTCAGCATTGGTGGCATTCTTCTATGGAATAGGCAGCTTGGATAAGAAATTGGCTTAAGGACAGAAAACACCGAGTCGTGGTGAATGGTTGTTTTTCAGACTGGAGGATGGTGGACAGTGGTGTTCCCCAGGAGCCAGTGTTAGGACCACTGTTTCTTTGATATTGGAATACAGAGTAAAATTTCAAAATTTGCTGATACCAAACTTGGATTTCCAAAGAGGCAGATTTGGGATGGTGGGAAAACAGAATCTAATTTGGTTAGAGATGAGAAATAAGAAGAGAAATGTTGATCTATTTAGTATAAACTAAACAGTGGAAATGAAATGGAGGAAGAGATATGTAGACAAATTGGAAACATATGCAGAAATAACAGGACTATAATAACGGTGACTAATTATACAAAGATAAACTGGGGGAAAAGGTAACTAGTGGCAAAGCGGCAGAGCTGTTTCTATATAAACTATTTGAAATTGATATTCTGTTTTCACTTTTTTTTTTAAAAACAGCTCGACACTTTATGCATCATATTGTTACTGGAATGTTGTACCTCCACTCGCATGGTATACTGCATCGGGACCTCACCCTTTCTAACCTTCTACTTACAAGCGACATGAACATAAAGATTGCTGATTTTGGATTAGCGGCACAGCTGAAAATGCCAAATGAAAAGCATTTCACCATGTGTGGCACCCCCAATTACATTGCACCAGAGATCGCAACCCACAGTGCTCATGGCCTTGAATCTGACGTGTGGTCTCTTGGATGCATGCTTTATACCTTTCTGGTGGGAAAGCCACCGTTTGATACTGACACTGTTAAAAATACATTGAACAAGGTGATGCTGGCAGATTATGAAATGCCAGCATTTATTTCAAATGAGGCTCGAGATCTGATCTACCAGCTGCTTCGAAAAAACCCAGCAGACCGTATCAGTCTTTCTGCTGTATTGGACCATTCATTCATGATGAAATGCCCTTCATCCAGAAGTAAAGATCCAGGAGCTGTAGAGGATTCGATGGATAGTGGGCACGCCACAATTTCAACAGCATTTACCATAGGCACAGGATCTTCTGGTGCTAATACAATGGGACGCTTGCATCAAAAGACCAAACAAGTAATAGGGCAGTTTCTTCCAAACAAAATGGCAGTCACCACCTCACAAAATAGACTTATCAATGATACTTCATCCATGGAAGGCAGTGCGGTCTTTAATGAGGGAAGAGTTCAAAATGCTAAAATTACCAGAGGTGGTAGAGGAAGAACTGTACAACATGCAGAGGAAGAGCGACCTCACTCTCGATGGCTTCGACGAGCACACTCCACTGACCGATCTGGTACCTTTCAAAGCCAGAATCCAGAAAAGCCCAATAGTGTTATGGAACGATGTCACTCTGTTGATGCACTGCCAAAGTCTGCCAGACCTGGAATGTGCAATCCTGCAAATTTGTATGTTGATGGTTATACAGATATTCAGCAGTTTAGTAGGGACAGTTCAGGTAATGTTGGCTCGTATGAGAAATCCACCACATCTCCACCTGTCAAGCAGACAGCAAAGTAAGTTTTTTTTCACCAAATAGCAGATCTTCATCCATTGTAATTTTACACTCTGGGTGCTGCAGACTAAAATATAGTGAAAGCCTGGATAGAATTGATGTCAATAAATTATTTCTATAATTCATGCTGGTTTTAACTATAGGGTATGAATTTTAATAAAACTACTAGCTAAATGAAGGTTGGGAGCTCTAGGCATAACTTGTGTAGAATAAACTACTGTCTGCATAATTACATTTTGTGACTTCAGTTAGTAATTTTTCAAGAAGCAGTTTGATAAGTATGGATAGATCCTTGTCTAGATCTCTGTCAAAATAATGTGTTCAACATGTTAAAAGATTTCATGGTTATGGTAATATTTTGAGTGACTGAGGATAGCTTCTTTAGAATTGTTCAGCCTTTTGCAAAGTAAAAATAGCCTTTCCTCGTTTGTCACCCATATATTTTTAGTTAACTAGGAGCCAGCCTCTCATGTTGTTAGAAAGGCACTCATCTTTCCTAATTTTATTCACAGTCCAAATTTTGCTTATCAGCCTGTGTCCAGTGGGCCATTCTTGGAGCAGATGTCACAGGTTGACACAAAACAACGCCAGTTTGAAAATGGTCAGGTACATAATGGTATGCAATAACATTTAGACATTTCAAAGGTGTTAAAACAATAACAAGTGTGCTACATTAATTTGAACTTTTTTAAAAGAGAGTATTTTTCTCTGTTTTCCCTTGTATGTCTGTGGCATGCATATTTTTAGGATGAGATATGCTCCCAGCCTACACCATTCCAATGCTGGTCATACTTAGTTTGTCAAAGTGATCTCATGTAACAACCCTATGATTTATTTAAAACATTTTCCACCCCCATCCTTTTAGGAAGTACCTTGCCTTCCTTTGTTCAACAGGATGCTTGAGATCAGAAACTTTGCATATAGTGAATTGCAGACATGAAACAGTTTGCTTCCACTATGGCATTATGCATGGTAACTGCAGTATGTCATGCTACCATGCCTCCCTATTTTTTAGACCGTTCTGAGTATGCAATTGGGTTATGTGAAACACAACAATTTGTCATTATTGATTTAAAAAAAAATACATAGTCTCTTACTTCAGTCTATGCTAAAACTTAAAACACATTTTTTCTCTTACTGAAGTAGCGTCCTGTTTTCTGAAAAGCGTCTAGAAGGGTATCATATGGGTAATGTACATATACATAAGTTGTACAATATTTAGGTAAATTTAGATTGTCAAGATTTGTTCATTTAGGTTTAACGTATGAATCATTTTGTTATCTCCTAGCTCTATTCAAAAAAACAGTGGACGTTAGCGCCGCCAGTAGTCCTAGTGGAAGTTTCCATAGTGGAAGAAAGCAACAGATTATAAAAGAAGTAGTATCAGCAAATACATGGGAAAAAAATCCCAGCAACAAAATGAAAACCGATCCTTTTTACCAGGAGAGCTACTTCAAAAAACAGATGGGCATTCAGAAATGTGATGGGGTTCTTTTACCGTATTCTGCAGAAGGGGATTACAGGCAAGCAGACACACAGTATGACTGTCCTCCAGTTTTGAAACAGCACAGCTACATACAACAAGAAATACAACCGCCTGAATATCAGATGAAGACATTACGAGAGTTGGTGTCACCACTGAGGGCCCACAGACTTAAATCAATCCGACAGAAAACCAAAAATGCAGTGGTAAGGATTACAACTTTAATTTCTTATTCATAAATGTATAGTTTAAAAAAATTATAGGAATATTTCTTGCTGATTTGATAGTAAGCAGAAATTTGGGTTAATAGTGGATTAAATAAACTATTACAGCTGTGAGGAGGGATGATATGTTAGAGGAATCATCAAACGAGGCCATATGGGTCGAACTGAAAAACAGAAAAGGGGCGATCACTGCTGGGAGTGTACTATAGACCTCTAAACAGTGAGAGGGAGATAGAAGAGCAAATATATAGGCAAATTTCTGAAGTGCAAAAGCCATAGGGCAGTAATAATAGGGGATTTCAACTATCCTAATATTAACTGGGATAAAATTAGTGTAAAAGGTATAGGCGGTGCGGAATTCCTAAAATGCATTCAGGATAACTTTTTTAGCCAGTATGTAGCAAGCCCAACACTGGAGGGGGCGGTTCTGGATTTACTTTTAGGGAATGAAGTTGGGCAGGTGGAAGGACTATTAGTGGGAGAGCATTTAGGTGCTAGTGACCATAATTCAGTTAGATTTAAGGTAGTTATGGAAAAGAACAAGGATAGACCAGGAATAAAAGTTCTAAATCGGAGAAACGCCAACTTTGCTAAGCTGAGATGATTTAACCATAATGGATTGGAAACAGCTACTTGAAGGTAAATCAGTGTCGGAGCAGTGGGAGGCATTCAAGGAGGAGATCCAGAGGGTTCAGATTAAATATGTGCCCTTAAAGAAGAAAGGTGAGACTAACAAATCTAGAGCACCCTGGATGTCTAGGGACATACAGGGTAGGATAAAGAAAAAAGGGAGGCTTATGACAGATACCAAGAGCTAAATACTGCAGAATCTCCTGGAGGAGTATAGAAAGTGCAGGGGTGAAATTAAAAAGGATATTAGGAAAGCAAAAAGAGAGCATGAAAAACTCTTGGCAAGTAAAATCAAGGAAAACCCAAAGATGTTTTATAAATACATTAAGAGCAAGAGGATAACTAAAGAAAGGATAGGACCTATTGGAGACCATGAGGGTAATCTGTGTGTGGAGGCGGGAGATGTGGGTATAGTTCTTAATGAATACTGCATCTGTTTTCACAAAGGAGAGGGGTGATGCAGACACTGCTATCGGGGAGGAGGAGTGTGAAACATTAGATGAAATAAACATAGTGAGAGAGGAGTTATTAAGGAGGTATTAAGCAGCTTTGAAAGTGGATAAGTCCCCTGGCCCGGATGAAATGTATCCCAGGCTGTTGAGCGAAACAAAAGAGGAAATAGCAGTGGCTTTGACCATCATTTTCCAATCCTCTCTGGCTTCAGGTGTGGTGCCAGAAGACTGGAGGGCTGCTAATGCGGTACCTTTGTTTAAAAAGGGAGAACGGGATAGACCAAGTAATTACAGGCCAGTCAGCCTAACATCCGTGGTGGGAAAATTATTGGAAAAAATTCTGAAGGACTGGATAAATCTTCATTTAGAAAGACACTGATTAATCAAGGACAGTCAGCATGAATTTGTTAAGAGCAAGAGGCTAACTAAAGAAAGGGTAGGACCTATTAGTGACCATGAGGGTAATCTGTGTGGAGGCGGGAGATGTGGGTATGGTTTGACTAACTTGATTTAATTTTTTGAGGTAACAAAGGAGGGTCATTGAGGGTAGTGCATTTGATGCAGTGTATATGGATTTCAGTAAGGCTTTTGACAAGGTCCCACATGGCAGACTGGTCATGAAATTAAAAGCCCATGGAATCCAGGGCAAAATGGCAAGTTGGATCCAAAATTGGCTCAAAAGCAGGAAGCAGAGGGTGTGAATGTTTAAAAATGTATAGAGACATTGAAGTTGAGAACGTGGGAATTGTATAGGGACAGTATAAGCTAACAAACAATTCATGGAGGAATAGCCATGACATCTCAGACTCGAGACTGCGAAATGTTACAACACTAACACATATTGAAACAAAACCCACAGCTTGCAGAAAAATCTCAAGGTCTTATTAAATCATGTTATTAACCTGAAACATTGACAGAAGGTCTTTGTTTAAAATCGGACCATGCTTGGGTCGGCTTATGAGTGGACGAAGGGAAGGAGGGATCAAAAGAGATGGGCTGAGCTGGGATGTCACTCTAGCCCTATCTTGTTATCTTTTGCCGAAAATGTATAACCATCGTGCCTTGACAATGTAAGGTCACTTATCCGTAGGGAGTGTGTACACTCGATCGAGAATGTATATCCTCTGTCTGATAAGTCTTGCTGGCCGGTAAAATAAAGACTGCTTTGTTCAAAGCACAAGAGGTATTCGACTCAGTAATTTTACTGAACCAGATTGAGAGAAAAGAATCTACATTTACATTGGTAATGGTTGATGGGTGTTTTTGTGGCTGGAAGGCTGTTTCCAGTGGGGTTCTGCAGGGCTCAGTACTAGGTCTCTTGCTTTTTGTGGCAGACATCGATGATCTAGACTTGAATATAGGGGCTATGATTAAGAAGTTTGCAGCTAATACTAAAATCGGCTGTGTGGTTGATGATGAAGAAGAGAGCTATAGACTGCAGGAAGATATCAATCAATTGGTCAAGTGGGCAGAACAGTGGCAAATGGAATTTAATCCGGAGCAGTGTGAGGTAATGCATTTGGGGAGGGTTAACAAAAATAGGGAATATACATTAAATGGTAGGACACTGAGAAGTGTAGAGGGACAAAGGTACCTTGGAGTGCATGTCCACAGATCCCTGAAGGTAGCAGGCCAGGTAGATAAGGTGGTTAAGCAGGCATACAGAATGCTTGCCTTTATTAACCGAGGCATAGAATACTAGAGCGGGGTGGGTGGGGGGGGGGGGGGTCATGCTTGAACTGTATAAAACACTGGTTAGGCCACAGCTGGAGTACTGTGTGCAGTTCTGGTCACCACATTACAGGAAGGATGTGATTGCACTGGAGAGGAGATTTACGAGGATGTTGCCAGGAGTGGAGAATCTTAGCTATGAGGACAGATTGGATAGGTTGGGTTTGTTTTCCATGGAGGCTGAGGGGAGACCTCATTGAGGTGTATAAAATTGAGGGGCCTAGATATAGTGGATAGAAAGGGCTTATTTCCCTTAGCAGAGAGGTCAACAACCAGGGTGCATAAATTTAAAGTAACTGGTAGAAGGTTTAGAGGGGATTTGAGGGAAAATTCTTCAACCAGTGGGTTGTGGGAGTCTGGAACTCACTGCCTGAAAGGGTGGTAGAGGCAGAAACCCTCACCACATTTTAAAAAGTACTTGGATGTGCACTTAAAGGGCCCAAGTTTCCACACGATAAAAAACGGGCGCCCCTCCGAGCTGGGCGCCTGTTTTTCTCGCCTAAAACGGCGCAGGAAAAAAAACGCGCGATTCTGGAGCGCTTTGCAGCTCCTTGTCTGTTTGGCACGGCGCCCAGGGGGGCGGAGCCTACACTCGCGCCGATTTTGTAAGTGGGAGGGGGCGGGTACTATTTAAATTAGTTTTTTCCTGCCGGCAACGCTGCCCGTGCGCGTTGGAGCGTTCGCGCACGTGCAGTATGAAGGAAACATTGGCACTCGGCCATTTTTGTAGTTCTTTGTAGCTGTTTAATTTTTGAAAATTTTTTAATAAAAGCACATTGCCATCAGCACTGAGGCTTCTTGCAGCCTTCTCGCTCTCCTTCCACCCCACCCCCCCCCCCCCCCCCCCCCCCGCTCCGCTGGAACGAACGGCTGTCTCCCCCCCCCCCCCCGGGAACGAACGGCTGTTTCCTTCCCCACCCCCCGCGGGAACGAACGGCTGTCTCCTCCTCCCCCCCCCCCCCCCCCCCCCCCCCGGGAACGAACGGCTGTTTCCTTCCCCACCCCCCGCGGGAACGAACGGCTGTCTCCTTCCCCCCCCCCCCCCCCCCCCGGGAACGAACGGCTGTTTCCTTCCCCACCCTCCGCGGGAACGAATGCCTGCAGCATTCTCCGTGGCTGAAGCACTTTCACACAGGTAGGAAGATGGCTTATTTAATCTTTTCTTTGCTTATAAATGTTTATTCAGGTTGGATTTATTTGTAGAAGTATAAATAAGGATTTATTGTAGAATTTAATGACCTCCCTTCCCCCCCCCCCCCCCCACCTCGTTCTGGAAGCCTAATTTGTAACCTGCGCTTGGTTTTTTAATGTGTAGGACAGGTTTTTTCAGTTCTACAAAAACCTTCACTTGCTCCATTCTAAGTTAGTTTGGAGTACGTTTTCACTGTGGAAACTTTGAAATCAGGCGTCAGTGGCCGGACACGCCCCCTTTTGAAGAAAAAAATTCTGTTCCAAAGTAGAACTGTTCTACCTGATTAGAATTGCAGAAAAAAAAATGTGGAGAATTGCGATTTCTAAGATAGTCCGTTCTCCACCAGTTGCTCCTAAAAAAATCAGGCGCAAATCATGTGGAAACTTGGGCCCAAAGTGTTGTAACTTGCAGGGCTACAGACCTAAAGCTGGAAAGTGGGATTCGGCTGGATAGCCTCTTGTTGGACAGCACGGACACAATGGGCCGAAATAGCCTCCTTCCATGCTGTAAATTTCTATGATTCTATGAAAAGCATTGCCTAGTGCATTACTCCGAGATCGGCATGAGGAAATCCTCGGTCTGATTCCTGGTCTGTTAAGTTAGCTGACCTCCACAATTGGCCTCTGCATCACTGGGCTAGCCTGGGTGAAACAGAATTGGGCTTTGGCTGTAATAATGTTCACGATCAATCATTAAATGTCGGCCCTCATTTTAA
The DNA here is from genome assembly GCF_044704955.1 of Pristiophorus japonicus. Lineage (NCBI taxonomy): Eukaryota > Metazoa > Chordata > Chondrichthyes > Pristiophoridae > Pristiophorus > Pristiophorus japonicus. Next base: position 329,505,765 of record NC_091978.1, read on the forward strand.
AGGTTCCTTTATTTGTTCGATGGGAATTGTCACATTTTGGAGTACTTGAAGAAGCACACCTGGAAATAACCGGAACATCCAGTGCAGTTCACAAAGGGATACTATTGCTGCACTGCTAGGTTATGTTTTCATAGGGCTCAATTTTCCCGGGTCATTTATATTGTTTTTTCTGGCGTATTTTATTTTTCAAAGTTTTCCCTTACAATCTGCGCTGGCGTAACTGAGTTAGTTACGATTTTTCTAAGTGAGTTTTTTTTGACATAATAGGAGGCCCTCATGTCTGCGCCGGTGGGGGGGAAGAGAGAAGGGGAGAAGTCACAAGACTGCAATTAGTTGGCGGGGGGTGGAAAGAGAGAAGTTTCAATAATTGTACAAATAATGGAAAGGATTCAGTTTTAATGTAAAATATATTTTATTCAAAAGTTTAACGGTTTGTACTTCACTTTAATAAAATTATTCTTGTATCAAACTTTAAAGTTTTCAGTTACGATCACTTACAAAACTTTAAGATCACTTACTAATAAATGTGTAAATTTACATAACTTACAAAACTTTTAATTTGAAAACAACAGTTACAACAGTAACAATAATAACAACAGCAGCAGCAAAGAAAGGCTGCACCCATCTCTTCTCCACCTTATTCTAAGACCGCCCGCCGTGCTTGTTCCTGATGATTCCACCACCCCCGCCCGCAGGCGGGGGCGCAGTGTTTCTGGGGTTGGTACCAAGCTTATTCTTTAAGATCTTGGGTTGTGTGCACCTGTTGGGGGTCGGAGCAGGGGGAGTGGCTGGCAGCAATGTGGGGGGCCCGGGTTGGGGCTCTTGAGGCTGGTGTGGGGATTGGAGTGGGAGTGGCAGTTGATTCTGTCAATGGGCGTGGGGTCTGGGCGTGTTTTCTTATTGTAGCAGCTAACTCCAACATGCTGTCCCACATGTGCCCTGACAGTGTCTCAACGACCTGCAACATTCCCTCCCTCATGGTCACTGACCTCGTTCCCATTTCTCGTGAGATTGCTGTTACTTCTCCCGACAGTCCCGCTACCTCATCACCCACTCCACTGATGGTGTCCAGGAGTGATCGTGTAAGGTCAATGCTCTCCCCATTCATTGCCATCATCTGAAGTACAACTGTTAGATCTTGCACCTCAGGAGAGCGTGGTCCAGCTCTCCTTTCCCTCCTCCCCACGGATGTGGCTCGCATTCCACCACTGGGACCCGCAGCCTGGGACGGTGGGGTCCTGGGTATGCCTCACTGCACCCCCGCCACTGCGACCCGCAGCCTCGGAAGGTGGGGCCCTGGGTGTGCCCTGCTGCACCACACCACTGGGTTCCACAGCCTCAGACATTCGGAAACCATGAAATGTCCCACCAGCACTCAAACCACTAATCATGGAAGGGGCTGTCACCGCAATGACCAGCACCTCCTCCAAAGTCAGTAAAACAGTGGGACCTTCATCCAGCTCCATCCCCTCAGCCCCATGTTCTTGGTCTGGAGGGTTGGATTCGAAGATGTTATCCTGTTCAGGCTGGTCCTCGTCTGAATTTTCTTCCACATCGTCGGGGTCGGCCTAAAGTTCTGCAAAATATAACAGAACACAGACAAATGATTAGCAGCAGAGGAGGGGACAGGTGGGTGGGAGTGTAGGACTGATTTGAAGGACCACGATGAATGATAGCACATTGCGTCAACCGAAGCATTGCTGTTCCCCAGGAACCGAAGCATAGCTAGCCCGTGCAGTACGGAACATTTAGCAAAGCCAGACTATGGAATTTGCGGGACTTGCCCCCTCCCTCGAGTGTGGGCCCAGCTTGTGCAATGGTGATTGCTTTTCTCCAGGCAGGACCAATCTAAGCAGCAACCTTTCTGCCGGGCCTCCCCTGTTCAGGTTCTTACTCGTTTGCTGTGTGCCACTTCCTCTGCAAATGTGAAAACATAACTTTTTAGAGTTAGGGTTCGGGTTAGGCTGGTCACATTTACAATTGCAATTGCATTGAACAAATGAAAATATTACTTACACTAACTACTTGACCACGGTCCTGCTTCTTTTTACACTGGCCTCCAGATTTCGTGGTGGTCACCATTGCACAGTAATCTTCTGCAACTTAGTTCCAGTGGGCCCAAGTTTCGGGCCGTGCCTAGAACGGCGCAGCCCCGACCTGGATGCCCGTTTTTCGCACCACAAAGTGCGCCTAAAAAATATTTACTTCTCAGGGTCCCTGCAGGTCCTCTGAAGCTGGGCGCGGCGCAGCACGAGCTGTGGGAGGCGGAGCCAGGTCCCTGCGCTGAAAAAAGTGCCGGGACCTCTGCACATGCGCGCTACAGTGGCCGCGCATGTGCAGTAGCTCCAGGCCCCCAAAACTGTGTGGGAGGGGCCCGAAGCACGCAGCCCCGAACCCTGGCTGAATGGCCTCACTGGGGCTGCGTGGATCAGGCTGCACCTCCCACGCCCAGCTCCTGCTTCCTCCTGACCCGACTCGACCCACGCTCCCCCCGCCCCTGGACCCGACCCGACCTGCGCCCCCGCCCCGGACACAATCAGACCCGAACAGACTCGCACTCCCCACCCCGGACACGACCCCCCACCCCCGCCCCGCCCCCAGACTGGACCAGACCCGTGCTTCCCCGGACCCGACCCGAACAGACACCCACTCCCCCAGACCGGACCCGACCCCGGACCCGGCCCGAACAGATTCCGTCCCCCCTGCCGGCCCATCGCCCC